>NC_088603.1:14828511-15428511 GCF_036013475.1 Columba livia
TACTTGAGGTTTGGTTGACTGACTGTGCTGTCATCCAGGAAAATAGTGGAGCAGGAACTGTATTTCCTTCTCAACTGCCCAGGAGGATGCTATGAAAAACATGCAAAAGAACAATGGCCATTATGTAACACCAAAGCATTTTTCTGAGGAGACGTAAGAACTTAGAAAAAACCAAACTTGTCCGTCTCTCACAATGACGCACACAGTAATGTGATCATGTTTTGAACTAGTTCAGAAAGTTCAGAAATAATGACCAGTGCAACAATCACAATAATCCCCACCTGAGCCTTGACTCATGTTTTGAAGTACTAATCTCCCTTCTGTCCCTCCTTCCCCAAAATCATGCAAAAATTTTTGTGCAGAATTACTCAAATATTAATTCATACATACATTTATAAAGATGAATAAGAGCTATGTTTCTATCCTCATATCAAAAGAGTAAGTGGAAGAGTGAAAAGGAAATTGTGTTAATAATGAAGATTGATTTAGGAACAGATATAAAACCATTCTTGGAGAAAAGAGAATTTAAAAAAAAAAAAAACAAAACCCACAATCATAACAGAAAGAAGCAGGGGAAAGAGGTCTTTACAGTAAAACTACTTAAACGTCTAAAAACTAACAGAGAAAACTGAGAAAAATTAATTAATCAAGATCAGATTATTAGACAGGAAGAAAATTGATCAAAGGATGTAAGAGAACGTGGCTATGCAAATAAAAAAGAAATAGATCTCTTAATAGATAAAGTTTTCAACAGATGTCAATGCTATTTCTGCACTACTGCAGGAAAACACTGGAAAGCTCAGCAGCAAAATGGCATTTGACAACAGTACTTATTTCCAAGTATTTTTTGTTGACAGGGCTTCTCTTTCAGCTGTGTAGAGCAGCCAACACTCCACTGGTCTAAAGAGAACAGTTTCACCACATCAGCTAATAGCTGCCATAGTCATTAATGCTGTTTGACTTTACCCTTGCTTATTCTACCCGCACTAGTGAATAATTTGACCAAGAACCTGTGTCAGAAAAGTTAAGATCAGTCAAATTATATGTTTTACTTACAACAGAATAGGTTTCAAACTCAGTTGGCCCATCAACATGGAAATTTAATGTGCCTTACAATGCATGTTTCCAGTGTTTCAATGTCAATACCACTGGTGGAATCCACAGGCATCGACCTGCTCAGAGCAAACAAGTATCTAGACCATGGTCCTGTGACTCCTACCTCAGTACATCTTCCCCTGCCTCATTTCCAAAACAGATATTACTACAAGTGCCAGCACTTCATCATCTCACTATCATCTCATTTTCCACAGGCAGCATTCATTACGATACAGAACAGACAGACTCCTGGTAAAACCTACACACATCTGAGTCATCTTTCTATTTTTCCCAGCTATGAGTGAAAAAGCATTCAAAGTCTTCTGTTAATCGAAAAAAAAAAAAAATCTGAAGCTGTTACAATTGTAGAAACATAATGTTCAAATGATTTGGAAGCTTACCAACAAATTCTATCAAGGCCTCTCACTTGACCAATAAAATCGTAGGCTGAACTGCTTCTCTTGGAAGTCAAAAAGTCTACTGAGAAAATGAAAATTATTGTCTCTCAAAAATTCTCCAGGAGTTTGGAAAGGTACTTTTTAATACTCCCAATCCATCTGCCTTCCAAGCTATTATATGTTAAGCAAGGCAAGAAACAGAAAACTTAGAAGCACTGGAAGCATTAATGTCATAAAATGTATTATCTAGCATTGCTGTATACAGAGAGAATGACTAGGGGACCGGTGATTTACAGCTTTTATTCTACCACAGCTTAGTTCAAATTTGTGGATTGGTCTTTTGAGTACCTTGTGCAGGCATGACAAAGAGAAAGCAACTTAAAACCAGCTGAAAATGAGACTGTTTAGTGGTTGAAAAAGAAAAGGAGAGGTACAGACATTTCAGTGTCGTTAAACAACAACAACAACAAAAGAAAGCACATGGAGAGTTTTAAATCTACATTTTATGTGTCAACATGCTTTAAAGGTTTAGATAAAATTTAAGATAGATGGACTGGATTCATTCAAGGCAAGTATGAGTAACACAAACAGAAAACAACTCTATAGCAACACCACTATCAGATTTAAATATTCTTATGTAAACAGCACTCTAACATTTGATACATGTCAATAATTAGAGCCAAGCACTTTATTCCTGAAACTACCACATCAGAGAACTCTCCACAGTTTTCAGCCCACATCACACTCCGTCAGGCTTAGAACTTTTCACACTTCAGAAAAATATGTGGTGTCTCATACCTCACTTCTGCTCATAACAACTTGGCAGGCAGGGGCACCTCTCCCAGTCTGAAGATGGTGCCAAGTGTAAACCTACTATCTTGGATATATATATATATACATTTGTGCCCTGTGAATACCTAACCTATCGGTAGATCAACATTCCCAGCTTCTACTCTTGACATCCAACTGCAGCCATATGGTATGCCAGGTAACAGACCTTCTGCCTTTTCCTATTTACTGGAAAACACCCTCAGGTTCATATTCTAGCTTGACTAAGCTGAAAGACATCTCAAGTCCCACAGCTCAGCCAAATAAGCTTTTCTGAACCTCCATAAAAAGCTGCACAGGAACCTTCTTCATCCTTGCAAAGGACAAAGAGGTTACTGAGCATCACCTCAGTATTCAGCGCCGTCCTGTACAGAAACCCTCTTCTGTGGCCACTCCAACGGAGTAAGTCCACCCAAATCTGTACAAGAGCTTAGTGCCTTCGCATTTCAAATCCATCACATCTGACCACAAAAATCTTCCATTTAGACAAGTGAGAGAGGCTCTGAGCAAGAAAAATCAGAAGGGCTGAGAAAGACTATAGAGCCTTTGAAGAAATTATTCAAACCCTCTAACATTAACAGGATCTTTCTCCTGTTCTACTCATCACTAAGGCTGATATGGGGGAAAGAAAGGATGGGTACAGCTCCTTTCGTGAACCTTCATGGGAAAGTACAGGACACATGTGGAGCCTTGACAATCTCTGCTATTGCAAATATTATCTTTACAAACGAAAATCACCTCATTGACATGAAGTGGGATTCACTTTAGATGTACTTTAACTTGCAGGAGTAATATCCTGGTACCCAAGCTGAGACTCAGTAGGTGTCATGCTTCTCAACTTCAGCAAGACTTCTGACTCCATCTCACATAAAATGCCCAAAGGTCCGAACAAGGAAAACATGGTAGGTAAAAACTACTTGGAAAACTATCCTCTGGTTACCCAGGGATCATTTTCAAACTGGAAGGTTGAAGTAAGGGACATCCCACAGAGGTCTGGTCTACTCAATATAAAATACTGAGCAATAACTTTGGAAACAGAACCAAGGTATTTTTACTGTATTTGCAGCTGGCATTAACTCATGGAGGACTAAAAAAAAATACTAGAAAACAAGGTTACAATCCAGAACAATCTTGACAAATCTGGGAAGTGGTCTGCACAAAAGTATATCCCTGCCATCCACTAAGAACAGAAGCAAGGCTGGTACACTTAGAGAAGAACCATCTGTCTGAATACAATATGGCAAGCAACTGCCAAGGCTGTCAAAGGATGTGCAGATCATATGACAACAAATTATTTCTTTTTGAAAAAAAAGATCATACAGAATTTTTAAAGAGAGTTACTGTGTATACAACATGATATATACAACATGATGTACACAACTTCCACTCTGCTCAGCTGGAATATTATGTCCAGTTTTGATCACTGTATTTCAAGTAATATTAATTGATTTCAGAGAGTCAAGAGGAGAGAGCAGCAAGGTTAATCAGAGGTTTGAAAAACTTTATTTAGAAGGAAAAACTGAAAGACTGGAGGGGTTTTCTCCAGGAACAAAGCAGCAATATTGGCCTTAAGTCGTGTTGAAGGGAGTTCCAAAGAAGGTAATGTTGTTCTCCATGACCATTATGGATGGGATAAGAAAGAGCAGGCTTATACTGAACTAGGGAAAAGACAGACTGGACTTGAATGTATGAGCGGCGATGATGGCAAAAAGATACCCACTCTAAACTATCACCTTCTACTAATGGCAGAGACAGCTTGAGTGACTTGAGCAGTGACAGAATCTCCATCATTGAAAGCTGCAAAGAAAAGATAAAACAAACATACACTAGGAATATCATAGATGCTCTGAGGCAAAACACCAGATTGAACAAACTCTTGAGATGAATTCTGGAACAACTTCCCATCATTTTGTGATTTCTTTTGGTGGAGAGGATTCATAGCTCTATTCCAGAAGCAGCTGTCATTTTTCTTGTTTCAACCAAAGATGTTAATTAAGAAATGCTGGCAATATAGGTTACAATAAATACATAATAGCTGTTTTGCAGAAATTCCATCTTTATAGAAAAATACATATGGAAAAAAATTCTTTTTAACTTGCTAATATTTTACATGTGTTACAGAACAAGCTCTAAGAGATCAAGATTCAATCTAATGCCAGGTGTTTCTACATCTTAAAAAGGGCAGTTTTCCCCCCCTGCACAGCTAGTACTGAGGAAATACCACTGCTTTATTTTTCTCTCCCAGCTCCATCCTGAAACTTTACGACTTTCCAAAATGTGCTTATTTTAAGATGTTTGAACAATATGATTTACTTGAAGCTTACATAAAGTACATCTTATCGGAAACAGAATGGCTATGTTTGCCATCAAAATCATGCAAGCTCTGTACAACTGCTTCTGTGTATCTCCTATGAAAGGAATCACAACAAATTCCTAATTCACAATGGGAATACACAAAAGGATTAATTTCTCTCAGCCTTCATTTTAGAATCACTCAAAAATTAAACGTAAATTTATGGGAAAGGGGGCGTGTTGCTGTTTCATTTGTTGAAATAGTCATTTCAGGGTGGTTTTGGGTAGAATTGTCTAACGGACGGGTGCGTACTGACCAAAACTCCCACTGAGAGCCGAGCAGCAGGGGCAGCAGCCGGCTCTGTCCTGGCAGCTCTCCAGCCCCCCAGCGTGGCGCTCTGCCCTGGTGCTCAGCAGGATTTGCTCATTTCGGTGCAACACGTCCCTAATGAAGCTCCACGGCTTTTGTACCGATGCTGGCCTTCAGCCAGCCAGCTTCCAGCCTGGCAGAGGAGCTTTCGTCTTTTTAAATGTTCTTCTGCACTTGTCCATCACAAGATAATTTGCAGCTTCTGTCTTAAATAATGATAGTACTGTCTCTTCTTACATCAAGTTATTGCATGATTTTAAAAGGTACTATTAAATAGTATTTCCCCCCATGGAAACACTGAGGCCTGCTTGTACCCGTCTGGGGAGACATGCCCATGAGCTTGCAGGCAGCAGAGGCTGGCCAAAACACTAACAGGGTAAACTGCCACGTAGAAGTACGCAAGAAGCCAAATTACAGCACCAAGCAAAAATACCAGGACTGTTTCTGACCTGGAAAAGGGAGGTTCCTATCTCGGGGATCTTCTGCTGCTTCAGGACATGATTTAGTTCTGGCAACATTTTTCACAGAAGAAACACGATTTTACAGGTCAACAAAGTGCTTCCAAAATCAAACAAGCCATGCAACACAATTCTCTGCACGGCTCTGCAAAGCTCTGCATTTATTTTCATCTTGCATAACTTGATACTACAGCACAATTGTCTACATTTAGTGGCTAGATATGGGTATATTCACCTGAAAAAAAGCTACAGGAAACTGAACCATTGTATGCTTACTTTTTTGTGTCAACACCTACAATAAAAAAAAAAGACCCAGTCCAACCACTCTTAAGTAATACCCATTGTACCTCATCAGCCTCTGACATGATTCAACCTTGCCCTCAGTCGATCAGTCTCACGCATGTTTGATAATGTCCAAGACTGATGCCTTAGACCAGATCTGTACTTGCAAGTTTTTTGTTCTCCAAGCTTGTCCTTAATCATGTCAACTACAGCAAACTACGTCAGAGCACCCCCGAGCTCCTGGGGGGCTCAGCAACCACTTGGAAACTCTCCTGCAGCACACACAGGCCCTACTTAGCCACTGATAAAGCACCATGTTTTACAAGCCTGAAAAGATTAAATATTTCTTTGAACACTAAAAGCAGCTCAAAAGCTTATATTTACATAGCACATAATTGCCAGTGTTGTGCAATTTGACCAGAGGGACTTCATTAGGCTCCCAGCATAGCAAGTATTATATAGCAACCTTGTAAAATAACTCTCCTGTGTGCTCTCATTCCACCTTAGAAGTCACTTTTTTGTTCCTCCCCCTACTAAAATTTGCCACTTCATATAACTTATTGCATTGAGGCTGATAGGAGAGGCAAAATTCTTCACCTTAGAGGACAGGAAAAGCAGCAAGGGGCTGAAAGCCTTTAGAAAAACATTTCAAACAGTAAGTTTAAGCAAGCCATTGAAGAAAACCTGTTGATTCTAATTTACTGGAAGTCTGAAAAAGCATCTTAAACTGTATCAGTTAAGAATAGCATCAGTAGAAGGAATCTGCTAGATGGGCCAGATGGTCTATTAAGGCCGCCCCTCTAGACCTGCTTTTTGTGATCTTGCAATGGAGAGGAGCAAAGACCAGGTTAAGCAATCTCCAGGAAAGCTTCAAGAGCACCTGAGAAGCCTCTAATCTATCTTCTAGTTTATCTTGTTCTTCTCTTTGAGTAAGGAATGTTAATTAACATATCTTGAGGAATTTGGACAGTAATTATAAACCTTTACAGTAGCCAGCCTCAGGCACTTCACAAAAACAAAATTCCACATTTTACGTTGTGCTTTGAATTTTCATGGATGAAAGCACCTTTCAGACTATGTTCCCACCTCAGCATGTACCACTTTTACTCTTATAACCACTAGCTGAAAGTGTCTGATTACCAGTCACATGCCTAGTAGTTTTACAACAGGGAAGCAGAACAGCCTCTTTAGCTACTCTGACAGGAAAATGTGGGGGCTACACAGGAGCAAATACCATACATCATTTAAAGCACACAAAAAGGCTCACAGAAATTGCTTGTGCCACACCAAGTACAGCAAAAGGCCCGTCCGTTCTCCAGCAGCCCCCATCGGCAGGGCTGCCACTGGGAAGCAGATTCTCCTGATATGAATCACTGCAGGGTCACTTACAGGGACCGAGGTTCTGACATGAATCATGCCCAGGAACCTTTCTGCAGGATGCTGAAAAAAAATGTTGGTCTATACAAAGATATTAGTTTTCCTATTTGGAATGATAAAACCAGTATTAGTCTGCTGGGCTCTGAACATGCAGTTAGTGGGTAGCAGACAGGGGACTTCACATCCGGATTGCTAAATAAGGTGATGGTTAAAGGAATCTGTCGCTACAAAGCTGAAGGATCTCCAGAATAAAAAGAAAAAAAGAGAATGGGACAGGTATTACTTCCCTTTATCTTCCTTCAGAAATATTCCAATATTCAAAAAATATCCCTTATTTTTACTGGATATTATTGCTCATAAACACAGATTCAATTTTAAGACCATTTCTTGTCAAGAAGAAGAGAAAGTCCACTGGCAAACTGCATTTTCATCCTGTCTGAAAGGGAAAATTTCTAGAAAGATTTGATAGAGAAAACAACTTTTTCTCCCCTGCCCTGCTCTCTTCCCCTGCAAAAGATAATCACCCAGTACAAAGAACTAACTACTGCAAACAATAGTAAAAAATTCACTTTTTCTCCACCTCCCCTCCCCCAAAAACATGAAGTATGTCTTCCTGTTTGCTTTCCTTGTGCAAGCAGAGATATTGATGCAATCTCTCCTCTCTGAAAAAAGGAAACACCTCTATCTCAGTCTGCATCTTTATCCCCCTCAGCAGCTTGACTAAGCAGATGAAAAGACAAGTGCACACTGAAGCAGCATTAAAGCTGTAGCAAAAAACAACTGCCAGTTCAACAGGAAAGGGAAGCAGAGTCTGCTGCAACTGCTTAGAAATTCAAACAGGCTGGAAGAAAGCAAACACACCAGGTACACTGTACATAGGCAACTTCCAGCACTGACAAGGACGCTGGAAGTTTTGCAAAGGATCTAGCACCATCCTGATATCTGTCTCCCCAGGCTCCGTGGGAAGACTGAGAGATGACAGCTTCTCCAAGGCACCGTGTCACCCCTCCTTTCATTCCTCCCCCTTTGCCTTCCCTAGTCCAGCAGTTGCCTGTTTAACCACGCAGGTCTCCTGGCTCCCTTCTTTGACTTCCTACGTGTCGGGATGCTCTGATTTTGAGCTTGGTAGAAGCAATGCCTGAATGCAGAACCAACTGTCTTGGGCCCCTTTACCTTCAAGTACCCTTGCCCATGGGATTTCCCCTAGCAATTGCTTGAAAAGGCTAAAGTTTGCCCTACTGAAGTCCAGGGTTGTGATTCTACTTGCTATTCTGCTCCTGCCACAGGAGATCCTGAACTCCACCATCTCATGGTCACTGCAGCCAAAGAAGCCCTCAACCTTTACTGCTTCAACCAGACCCTCCTTGTTAGTGAGGATGAGACCCAGCAGCACTCCTCTACTAGTTGGTTCATCCACCCTTTGCATGAGGAAGTTATCATCAATGCACAGGAGGAACCTCCTGGACTGTGGCTGGCTGGCTGAATGGTCCTTCCAGCAAACATCAGGGTAGTTAAAAACCCCCATGATGACCAGGGCCTGTGACTGTGAGGCTGCTCTCAGCTGCCTGTAGAAGGCCTCATCAACTTCCTCACCCTGATCTGGTGGCCTGTAACAGACACCCACAACAGTGTCACCCCTGCCAGCCTGCCCCTTAATTCTCACCCACAGACTCTCAGCTGGCTCCTCATCTGACCCCGGACAATACTCAATACATTGTAGTTACTCTCTCACATAAATAGCTGCTCCACCACCACGCCTGGCTGGCGTGTCTTTCCTGAAAAGGGCATAGCCATCCATGACCACATTCCAGTCATGTGTGCTGTCCCACCATGTCTCTGTAACGGCCACAGGGTCATAATCTCCTGCTCGAACACAGGTTTCTAACTCCTCCAGCTCATTCCTCATGCTGCACACATTGGTGTACAGGCATTTCAGGGAGCGAGCTGAGCACACAGATTTCACCCTAGGGGTATGGGAGGCCTTGCGGTCTTCATCAATTCTACAGTGCTGCCCCACTGATGCAAGCCCAGCTGCAACCCCATCCCCCTTCTAATCTAGTTTAAAGCTCTCCAAATGAGCCCTGCTAATTCCTGTCCCAGCATCCTTTTGCCCTTGTGAGATAAACCTTTCCCGTGTATTACTGCCTGGACTGGTGTCTTATAAAACCAGCCATTACCAAAGAATCCAAACCCTGCCTGTAGCACCAGCCTCGTAGCCAATCATTTATGGACTGAATTCTTCTATTCCATCCCACATAGTCACCCGAAAATGGAAGGAGGGAAGAGAAAAAAATCACTTGCACCCCAGACTCTTTCACCGACTGTCCCAAGGCCTTGAAATCTGTGTTCATTCCCCTCCCCATCTCACCTACTGACAAGGTAAATTTGAAACTTGACAACTGCCAGCCCTTGACAAAGTGCAATAAATCAAAGTGGGAACCCACTAGTTGTATTTGGAGATGAAAGGAAACTATTCAGCCAAGAAAAATATTCTACAAACAAGAGCAAGCAAGAAAGGAACAGTGGTGTTGTCATACTAAGAAAGCATGGTTTTAAATGAAAGAGAGTCAATATTAACTCATTAAATTGATTTTTTTCATACATAACATTTTGAAACTGTATTTATATAAACTAATATTCTCATCTATTAAAAAACAGAACTAGACAAGCAGTTAAAGAAGAAAAAGCACAACATTTCTTGATACTTCTCTTGCTAGTCTGCCACCCTGATAATTTTGGGGATGTTAAATTCTGCCTGCAAAAGAACCAGTAAGATAGTGCACAAAAGGATAAAAATATTTTGTTGCTCATCTTGGGTTATTTGTCACAAAAGGAGAATAAATATAAAAGACTTATAGAACAAAAAAAAAGATGATGTTATGGAAAAACCACAAAAGAGAAGAGTTCTGCATTATGGTGAGGAGTTGTTGTAAACGGAAGACAAAACAACACTCTAAAATTTATGTCCTCTGGCTTGTTTCCTGCAGCGCAGGGGCCCAGAAGTTCAGATCAACAAGGAAACAGATGAGTAGCAATAGCTCCTGCTAGAAATGCACTTAACACACACTGAAAAATGGTGGAAAAGAACTGATCAGCCAAGAGGACACAACATATATTGTAGCTTATCATGAAAATACTACCCTTAATTTGTAACATACAATTGTTAAACTTAACTATTTCCTCAAGTCAGTCTGGAAAACGACAATGGTTCCCTGCAGTCTACAAACCTAAGCACAGTTCCCAGATAAAAGCCACAGCAACCACTTCAAAAATTATCACCAGTTTGCGCACCAGCTTTAGCAGACTGGACATTTAGGAGATGCTGAATTAATGCTCACAGGTGTGCTGAAGTAACAACTTGAATATCACAGGCCAAACTTGAAAATATAGCTTATCTATGGGTACTGGCTAAAAAACTGACTTGTAAGGACACACACACAGAAAGACATAGGAAGGACTTGAGCTGCCTAAGGTTATTTCTAGCTTTGTAATTCAGAAGCAGTACTTTATAAATACTAAGAAGTCAGACTTAAGGTAGCAGTAAACCAGACTACTGGGGGAAGTTTACAGTGCTGCAACCTTAGCCAATGCTTTGAAAGATACTTGAAAAAAAAATTAGGAAGAGGTATAGTGCTCAGGGTATCAACTGCATAAGCTGCCATCCTGAGCTCTAGCAACCCCTCAGTGACATGATTACCCTTCCCTTTTCTGCAACAAGTCCAGCATTGCCTAGAAATACTTTATACCAGGGTTTGCAACAGTGTGCTTCCAGCAGCATTTGTGGCGGTCATCGTTGTTAATCCACCAGAGGAATCCACCCGCAGCCTGCCTAATGCAGAATCCATCTTTTACATGACATGAAGAGATTCAGGATACACAAGAGTTTAGTTCATGACACAAGTTGCACTGTCACAGAGACACAGTTAATAACTTGCTTTGCAGTGTCTAAATGTTTATTTCTTTGGCACTAAACTCTCCAAGTCTGAGGATAAAAAGCACGCTGCAAGTTACTGAGCACACATTATTAAGTTTAATGGGAATCCAGTGCATTAGCTTTACAAGTAATTTTATAACAATACAACTGCACTGCAAACCACCCTCACATGCACTGTAAACCATGGAAATGTTTAACAGGAACAGAAGGTGAGAAGCACTGAGAATGAGAACATCCACTAGTTTGGTGGACTTTAAAGCTTTGATAAGCCTCACAGTATCTCATGACTTCTCAAACTCTTAACTCTTGGGAAAATGAAAATCTGAGCTTGCTTTTGAAGCCAGGCAGTAGTTTCAGAAACATTCAGCATGCAGCAGCTCTGCCTCTCACCCCACTCAGCGGCTCATTGTGCCTCCTGGGCTCCCTCTCTTTCTGCAGGTACAAGCCTGGAATGAATCACATCTAGGAGCTGATCCATTTTAGCTTTTAGCCATGATGACTCTACCTACATTTGTGCCCCAATGCAGTTTACTTGGAGCTGCACAAACATTCACCCCCACACAAAGGGATGCAGAGGCCATAAGCCATATCTGCTTCTTTCAACAGCTGTACCAGCTTAAAGATGATTCATGAAATTATGGCCTATATTTCCAGATAAAAAAAAGTTTGAGAACTTCTCCCCATTTACCCTAAAGGCAAATACCATTTGGAAGACAATTAGTTCTTTGCCTCATCAGTTTTACTGAGGCGTGATTCCAGACATTTCAGCACAAAGCCTAACATAGTGGGAGCCGCACTGGCTCCAGGTGCTTCAGTAGTATAGACAGAACTAACCAGGGCAAAGAGCCTGGTCCCATCCCAAAGCAGGCTAAAAGGCATTTGCTCTCAGCTTCCCCAAGAATTTGATTCAAAAAGAAGAGAACTGAACTGAAAAATACCCAGAGTCCACATATGTATCAAAACCCCATCTTCACGTTCAGCATGCACCACATACCAATCCACATTGACATTGCATCAACACTGTTCAGGCAATTCAGAACTTCTGTGTAAATATCAAATGCTGCAACTCTCAGCCACTGCCAAACTTACACACAAAACAAATTCACATTTGAGAAGACACACACAAACAACACACACAAACACACACACACACCAACCACACACACAACACAACACAGTTACCTACATACACTGGTTGTGAGCATGAAACTGTTTTTAAACTAACATATCCGTTCCCCTAATTCAATAGCCGAGACCTATACTTCTGAATCCTGATGCAGAACAGACATTTGAAGCATCAGCACCCTCTCATCAATATGGAAATAATGTGTGATAACTCTTATTTACTGTATCATATAGACAACAAGGAGAAAGCTGCATAGCGAGGCATTTTCACTTACGTGGTTTATATAGAGACTCTTGCGTTTTTCTCTCACTGCAAAAACACAAAATACGATAGAAATATTACATGACTATTTTTCCCGATTAGGCTTCTTACATACCATTTATAATAAAAAGAACAGGAGGGTATCTATGTGCAACATTATAATTGCTTTTGCACTAATCAAGTATATTTATATGTCAAACACAGAAGGAACATATATATCTGTATGCATAAATGCATTTATGCTCATTAGCGTGGTGATAGATTAAAATTCTCATCCATTTGGGTACCTTCAGCAGGCGTTGGTCTGCATGGGAAAGTTAATACGCAGTAAGCTACAGTCCAAGTTAGCAATGGATTAGCCATCCTTCACCAGTTCTCTGTGCCGCAAAGTGGCCTACGCTTCCTTGCAGGTCTGAAAGCACCTGAACAGCTACACCATGGAGTTAGCAAGTTCTCATCATAACTTACTGTGCACTAACTCCCACAGAGGAGCCTTGCAACCATATGCATTATATCACTGCCTCCTGTAACGATCAGCTGCAAGCCTGAAACTATAACTCATGTCGAATGTAGCAATGAAAATGTATTACTCTGGTGAGTATGAACCAGTCACCGTAAGCAAGGGTTGCAAGTCAAAGCAACAATTAGCCAAAATATTCAGAAAGTAAACAGCAACAAGGAAGGTAGATGTATAGAGTCTTAATTGTCAGGAAAATGCTTATTACAGCTGATTAAATATACTCTGATTTTCTAAAGCACTTTCCCAATTAACTCACCCCATAGAGAGCCTGTGGAGCTGTGTTCCCGCAAAAATACCAGTGCATTTAGGACACTAGTCTGGAGGCAACTAACACATAAATCAAACTGCAGGTTTAAGACAACAATGGTTTCATGCTTTGGGTGATTAAATGCACTTTGGTGCAACATGATTTGAAAGCTATGCAACCCAATGCACTTAGCAAAGTAAGAGTATTGCTAATGGTGGGATAGCCTCTCCATTCCCTGTTGGATGAGAAGCCATTATTTGCGATTTTTTTATAAGCAAGCAATCTCACATAAACAAGGCTGTATGTGTGAATACTGCAAAATAATCGTGTTTAATGCAGACATAAAATGAAAAGAAAATAAGAAAAAACTTGTAAAAATCCTTACATAATTTTCCTCCCAGGGAGCAGAAAGGAGAATCATACATGACAGATGTTAGCCATGTCATTTAGTACATGCTCAGATCCACAATTATGGACATTGTATAAGAAACAGAATTAAACAGGAACAGCAGGAAAATTCTGATCATCTAGTAAACAGTTAAACTGCTTGAAATCCTGCTAAAACACTGCACTACATTTAAGTTTCACACACTGCATTTATCACCAGCAAGGGACAAAGGTAATCTAAAGGGAAACAACAAAATGATGACAGATACTCACTTCTAAGAACAGCCAAAGTATTTGTCTAGTATTGCATATTGCAATGTACAGGCAGTAAACAATTCTGATAGGCTGCATGTAAATAGAGTAGGTAACTGAAAATTAAGACCCATTAACTGCAAAATTTTGAACACAGTTAAGTATTTAACAGTATTTTAATCACAAGCAATTACACAGATGAAATCCTATAAAGACAGCCTGCATATACATTCCAAATTCAATTTCAATCACCTTTCTTCCCCTACCTTAATTTTTCTCTTCTGTATTTTCCTTTGTATCCATTACATTATTCAATTCACCTTGAAAGTACAGTCATCTGTTCACCAGAGAATATCATTGACAGCTCAATTCCGTTTGCTATTTCCAATCTCTAGATGAACACATTGTCTTTACACACACCCCTCACTTCTCCCGGCTCAAGCACTGCTTGTGCTGCACGTTCTTCTAAGCACCACACTGACCTCCTTTCCCTTATTTTCCCCATATAAGACAAATTCAGTTGGCCTGGGTTCTCTGGTGAGGGACTAGAGGGCAGCAGCCATGCTTCTGTGCTTCTGGCCCACTCTGCCATAGCGTGAAGCCCAGCTATGGACATAGGCCCATGGGGAACTGGGCACAGCAGAAACCCCTTTGGTCACAACCACATTCTTTTGTGTTCACAAGCAAGGGAAAGATGAGTATTACACAATGCAAAAGGCCACTTCTGCCAAGCCAAAATGACTGTAAACAGGTAATTCCATCACTTGGCTTCACTCAGTTTAAAGATGCTTCGGGCTGCTCACACAGCACAGTATGGTCTTCAGCAGACCAGACCACAGCATTATAATTAACCATCATTTTGTGGCATAAACTCCTAATTGCAACTCCACGGTTTTGGCCTTCAGGCATGGGGTTTTGACAAGATGAAGCTGAACACATTTACAGTCAGTTTAAGCAATTAAACTTCTACTTTCTAACATTTTAAAACTTGAAAGTTGGAATGGCATTCTTAAAGTGGAGACTGAGATGCTGCCAAATTGTCTTAGTTTTCCTCATTTTAAGGTCAATGACCTGTTCCTATTTCTGCAGGCACTTTTAACTGTTACTGTTGAACTTTCGTAACAGTAAGAAAATGTATTATAGACTCATAGAATCATTTGGTTTGGAACAGACCATGAAGATCATCAAGTCCAACCATTAACGTAAGACTGGCACTAAACCGTGTCCCTAAGAACCTGAAATACACAGACACACATACACACATACACGTACATGTGTGTCTCTGTATGTATGCATGTATTTTTCATTAAGCTGTAACAGAAACTTTCTTTGTGCAATCTCTATAGACATAGTATTATCCCTATTAGGATTGAAGACAAAATGCTTGAGGATTATATCAATAAAAACATCTCACATTTCGGTCACTTGTAAATGATTTATTTTTGTTTTGTCCAAGACAAGAGACTGGTCTTAGTTAAGATTAAAGAGTAAGGGCAGCTTACTTCACTTCTATCCGCTATATAAATCCAATTTCAAAATCCTCTTTGAAGCCTATTGCTGCACTGATACTGCAAAATTTAGCCAGGACATTGAATGTGTAAAGCCTAATGTAAGTTAGAAGAGGTGGAGAGCTGTAAGCCACTTACTGCAAAGACCTTTACCAGCAGCCTGAAGTGGCAACCGTTACCCTCTTGCTATTACAAAGAAAGGAAGTTACATTATTGGAGTGCTAAGGCTTGGAAACCTTGACTTAACCACAACCACACACTATACAGCGCGTGGCTCTTCAGTCACTTTCTGGCTTACAGGCCAGACTCAGAAAACAAAGGAGAACTTGCATCAAGCACTCACAGAAGTTAAAGACATAAAAGGTGATATTCTTTCCTAGCTCCCTAAGCAGGGAGAATTACTCATGTAAGATTCAGCACCTAGAAAATTCCCGTGAAGAGCTGGAAACATTTAGAAAAGCTACTTTAGTTAGGAAATGAATTAATCTTTTTTGTAACTTCAACTTTTCTACAGATTCATTGAACCCTCAGGTAATTAAGGATGCATTCAGACTACTGACTTGGAGGGACAGGACAGATTTAGGTGCTTAGCATGGCATCCAAGCATCACAGAACAATGGGAAATTCAGACTGTATAATATCCTGAGATGCCATGTGCTGTCTGGTTATATCTGGGGTAGTCAGCTTGTTGCTCTTCATCCACATGTTGATCACAAGCAGCTCAAGCACAGCTCCTGTGCCAGGATAGTCCTACAAGATTACCAGTGCGGCTGAAAGAGTTCAGGGCTACTAGAAAGACAAATGTGGAAGTGCCTGAAGGTAAAGTTGCCAAGTCACTCTAGCACATAGTTATGGACTTGGTCCTTTCCTGGTGTAGAAACACATCATGAAGACTCAAGAGTCATAGCCAGATCTTGGACGAAACCTGAAGACCTGATGTCCCTCAGCTCTCCAATATGTGTATATTAAATGGCTTCAGTTCTTCGCTATAGAATAATTTCACTTACAGTCAGAAGGAAGCTTTGCCAGCCCAACACTATACAAGTAATGGAGAGAGGTAGTTTCATGGTTTCAACATTGCCAGCTCAGCTCTCCCCCTTCTACATTGACTTAAGAAGCCTTGGGGGTCCCCCAGGCTTCACAGCAGACTGTCAGAATACAACCCTACACACCCTAAAAAAAAAAAGTATGTCTTCCCCTTAACAAGCATTTTGTGGCATTTTGGTATTAGGGAACATCCTTGAATACTGTGAGAACTACAGCTCCCTTGGTTCCACAACGGGCCCAAAGTGCAGCCAAGCGAAATGCTTATTACTGGGACCTGTCCCACCAGGACGGGATGGTTCTTGGCAAAACTTCAACTGTTAAATGTTTGCAGAATCTTTTCCTTATGTACAAGCAACATAGATTTGGGATTTTTACCACCACGATCAAGGATAGGTAAACAGACCTCACACTCCTGTTGATTATGTTTCTAAACTGTTTCACTGAATTCATTGTTCTCACTCAAAAATATGTTCTTCATATTACTTAAACTAGTACAAAGTTTCATAGACCAACTTTAGCATTGGTGCAGACTGTCATTTAAAAAACTGATTACTAGTAACTACATACTGTAATAAATTAGCCACTGTTACTACAAGTAACAATAATCATCAAGTCTGGTCAAAATTTTAGTTGTTGGACTTGGGATTTTTTTTGTTCTTTTTTTCAACATGCTGTAACAGGAAATGTATAGCATACATACGGGATTATACAGTCTCAAAACACTATAAAGACACTATAAAACATACATCGATTTTTATAATACAGTGTACTATGGAAATACTATTATATGCATTTTACAGACTACCAAACCAGATTAGAATGGCAAATCACATCCGAAACCACATAATAATACATTGACAGAACCAGGGCTGAATTCAGAAAGGCCATCTGAAGGGCAAAAGAGCTCCTCGCGTAATCACTCTTCAATTAGATCCTAAACGTATATCCTCTTTGCTCTAGTCATGATCAAAAACTAGCAAAAAATATACAGTCAGTGAAAACTACATTATTTTTTAAGTGATGTGTTTGACACTGCAATGTACTATGTAAATCAAAAACAGCGTTTATAAGCAGTAGAAAGAAGGACAAAGAACTCATACTGAGCAGTCAGAATTACAATGTAGAAACCGCTTTGAAAGTCTTGGTAGAAAATAATGTGTTATGCATTGATTATTCATCTGCTTCTGAAACAACATGTCATACATGTCCAGCAGGGAATGAAAGAGCCAGAATAAATGGCTTCTATTCTACTAACTCTACCAAAGAGGCTTGCTTAATAGATGTGATTCCAGAGGGGTCATTTTGTCTATGAATCAAAAAAATACTCAAGAAAAATATACGATTATATCAAATCCATAATGAGAGAAGAAGAGACAATATTTGGGTGAGATGGGGATTGTTTTGTTATTAAAATCTAGTACTGAACTTCCAGTATCAGTTATACTGGAGGAAACTCTCAACCGTATTCTTTGCTAATGTAAACTGCCATTTTCTTAAGCAAATATGCCCCAGACATTTCCAAGAAGGTTGGCCTAATGTTCAGAGTTTATAAAAAAACCCAACAGTCACACAGAAAATTTTGGATTTAGGGAAATTTTTTTAAAACTATAATTATATTAAGTTTCATCCGTATTTGTAGTTCTGATACAACAACTACTTGGAACTTACAATTTCAGGACACGACAGGACTCAAAGCTGTACCTTCTACAACTGGTCTGACAAAATAATTAACAAAAGGTGTGAGTTCTTTCAACTCTAACATGATGCCTATAAAAGCCACTTTTTTTGGGGAAGGGAATGATATACTAAAAAGTCATCACATGCATTCTAGCAAAGGGTTTAGAGATAACTGCAATAGAATATACTGTAATAAATTCAGTAACCTACCATCTGTTTGTGATTTACTGAGAAATATCGTACTGGCCCGTGGATGATCTGATGGGTTGAATTCCATGTTCAAATCTAGAAAGAAAGAAAGAAACAACAGCACAAAAACACTTATGATTATCCAACAGCATACACAGATTTTCTCATTCTTTTTAATAAGACCAAGTTTACATACTTAAGCAGCTATTGTAAAACAAAATTCATCTTGAGGCGTACTTTTTTATCCTTCTTCACACAAGTGGCTCTTTTTGGCAAGCAAAGCATTTGCGTCAACACATGTCTGGGATTAGACTTTGGTTCTAAGTGCTACTTTTGGATCAAACCAGATAAAGCAGCTCGAGAAGTTTGTACACAAGACATCAGGAATTATCCATTTACCATCAGTTTCATCCCGCCATGCCCTAAAGCCATTGCTAAGCACAAGCACACAGCTTGGTTTATGTAATTATAGAAGAATTAAGTATTATAAAACAAATACGTAACCCTCTGTAGATAGATGGGTTTCCAAGATCTGATGTGATTAAAATAAACAGTTATTGCAGCTGAATGTAAACAAGTTAAGTCTAAGACCAGATTGTTCTAAATGGTCAAGATTACAAAAACTTGGAGCTTTCCTGATACTTCACAGATGAACATATTCCTTGCTGCAACAACTTCTAAAAATATTTGAATCTATCACAGCTTATACAAACTTCTATGAATGCCATTGAATTTACTTTTTCCCAAATTCCACCCAACCACAAATTTGTCAAAACTCTCACATGTCTGCATCCACTTGAAAGCATGCCACTAAAAATGGCACAGCACTTCTTTGTAATTTGGTTGCTCTCCTAGTGCGGCTGTCTCAGCCTCAGCTCTCTCACAATCTCTAGATATGCGTTTTCTTGCATTTCATGCAGGCATTTATGTGAGACTATGTTTCAGCACTGATGTGCTTATCTTCTGTGATTATCCCAGGCTTTCTACGTTTCTCTCACTCCTCTTCCATATCTCAGTGAAAGCTCAGCTAAACTGGAAATTAAGCCCCAGGTCTTATGAAAACAAAACAAAGTCTATTTGACCAGGGGTCAAGTTCTCCTGTCTACAGCTTTCCCTGTTCCTTCACCATTTATCACCATACTCTCTTCTCCCCTTCCATTTTATTTCTAATTTACGAGGTCTTTCACTTCCCTGCTTTTTTCTCCTGACCACATGCCTCTTTACCAATGTACTTGCTATTTGCCTTTTCCCACTTATCCTCTCTTGGTTTCCTTTCCATCTCCCTGCATTGTGCAGCCCATGAGATGAGCAGCCAGACACGCAGCTGGTACCTGGACAGAAATTTGGAATAAACATGATCTTCTTACTTACAAGGAAGAACCGAGAGCAATTCCTCAATTGGAAAAGAGTCATCTTATTATTAAAGCCACAAGGGAAAAGAAATCTAGGAATTTCAAGGGAAAATCATTTTGATTTTGCGAGAAACAACAGTTTGCAGCCAAGCTTGGAAAAGATTCTAGGAAGGTCACCTTACTACTAGGAGTTCTGACATGAAAGGACTGTGAATTAGAAACAATGTTTTCCTGTTACCTTCTGCACCTATTTAGACACAGAGAAGAATAAAAAAATAATCTATTGAGATAAATAGTGCTGGTAAATAATGTTTTCCATTTCAGGATAGTTTTTCCATTAAGCTGAATTCAAGATGCAAGTAAAGAGTAATCAGCATTTGAAAAATGTGAAATACTTTGTCTTTTAGCATCCTCTTCATCTTTTACTATAAAGCACAATAAATCACCATAAACAAAATATTACTTTTATTTTAAACCACTACAGATGATTTTTCTACAAATCTTTTAAAGTACAGCAATACAAATCCAGTCAACAAAATAGGATCAGCACCATGAAACTGAACTGAGCTTACAAAACACTGCCCCTGAACAGACAAGCATTCCGTTCCTCTGGGCCTAGAGAATTATCTGCTTGGGGAGTAATAACAAGGCGGTACAGGCTGACAGTCTGCTAGCAGGCTGAAAATAAAGCCAAACCAATTGCTGCATCTCGCAGTCAACTTGCAACTGTTTAAGATTCCTGTGTTACAAAAGGCTATCATGCAGAAGCAGTAAACCAGCAGAGGGCTTAAATGGCTTTCTCAAAAATAAAAACACGAACTACCAAAAAGCACGGGCTCTTGGATGAACTGTTATTCTTCAGAGAGGAGGTGGAAGAAGGCCAGCAAGGCCCAAGCCCAGCAGCTGCAGAGGTTAGACCAGGGATTTTGAACCATCTTGGGAGAGGCAACTACTCACTGCCAGGCAGTGGCCGTGGCTACTTCCCACCCCAGAATCCAACAAAGCACCACGTGTCCTTTCCACATCCCTTCTCTCGCATCCTCCTCAGCAACAGCAGCCACCAAGCACATCCATCCTTCTCAAACCACCTGCACAAAAAATCAGGAGGACATGGGCAAGGGGAGCAGCACAGGCTGCCAGGGCAGTTTACCCAGCACCAGGTTGCCAGAAGAATAGAAATGCTGCTGAGAGAGGTTGGTTACCACCTCCCTTTGAGGAACAGCACAAGGTCTCCTGGGCTCCCACAGGCCACCCATGGGACCACACCACTCCATGCCACCGCTGCCAGCGCACAGGAGCATTAGAATGGATGAAGTTTCACAACACACAAACAAGACTTCAGTCCCTGGTTCATCTTAGATGTCTTAATTTATAGTACAACTTGAAAACAAACGCCTTTTTGTACCTGGCAACAAATCCTTACAAATCTGTCATTAGAAACCACGTTACAGAATAAAGACATCAAACGATAGACACATATCTGGAGCTAGTAACTCATCACCAAAGGGCATTATCCATCAAAAGGTTACTTCCATCCTAAAGAAAATAATATATTCATACTGCTTTAGTGTTCTTAACAGCTCTTTCTGGTGTTTCAAAAGTATCATGAGAAGCAGCCACAATATGAAAGGTTTACACATTTTGTAATGGAATAGTCATAGATAAAGAGAGATTTAAAGTCACACAAGCAATACTCTACTATTCGAAAGACAGGAAAATGAGAGCCAGAATTTCAATTATTGAAATCTGTACAAAAATCTTGCCCATTACCAGCAGTCTGCTCTGTGACTCATCATAACTTTACAAGGGAAAGATTTTAAGTGCATACTTCTTCCAACAGTTACCCTGCACTCCAAAATCAGCTTTTAAGAAAATGTCGCTGTCTCATAGACAGTCCACATCAAAAACCTTTCACTGTAGATATTCTTTGCAATTAAACAGGTATGGAATATTTTCCTAAATCTTATCATAGTTCAAAGATCAGGTTTTCTTTTTTTCAGTTCTAAAGGACTGCTATGCAAAATGTAACTCCCATTTTGTACACACCTAAACAACGTGATGCTCCATGAAAATTCCAGGGGTTTTGTCTTCTCAGGATTAGGAACCAAAGGTGTGTGTCTATGAATACGTGTCTACGTACACATGCATATACCTGTTTCTATATAGATGTATATTTATATCAAACCCAGGTTTTGGTAAGCCAAAGTAAAATCAGCTTCAGGTACATTCAGCTGAGAGATCACATGCCTAATAGAATCCACACAATTTTGGAGGATTTGGGCAAGACCAGAGTTACAAATACATGCAAATCTACTTAGGATTGCATTCTCTTCCTTGCTTAGCAGCATGCCAAAAGACCAGTTATTATAATGGGCATTCTGATTTATCACGTTGAAATAAATTCACTTTCTCTCCAGGAAAAAGCAGGTTTTGCATATAACTTAATTTGGTACACAACTGCGCTGAAGAAGATCACCATGAGATTCACCCTGTACACTGTGAGAAACTTGGTTCCTGAAGCCACAGTAGCTGCATTCAAATATGGCCAGAAAAAGAAGTGAACTGTAAAACAGTTCAGTTTCAGATTTGGGCCAAAGCCCAGGCAAGATCTTAAATCTCAAAACAAGATCTTAAAAAGCAATACTGGAGGCAAAACTACAGAAAGCAGCCTCAGTTTGCCCTTTCTTAAAGGATACGAATAAAGTTCAGATGACTGTAGAAGAGAGCTACAAGAATAACTGAAGGATGGTAAAAAATGCCTTCAAATAAGAATCTGAGTTCTAACCATTTAGCTGACGAAAAGGAAAACTAGGAGGTGTTTGTAGTTCACTTGTGCCTTCACAAGGAGAGGAAAAAAAGTACTGAAAGCTCTCTGTAATCTAGCACACAGCATAACAAAAACAGTGGAAAAATGAAAGCAGAAAGATCTTAATTATGAACTTGGGTGAAAAAAAAAAGGAGCATAATTAGGCACTGAAGCTCCATGCCCAAGGAGCTCAACTTATTTTGATGTTTTTCCCTTTCTAGAAGATGGCTTCAGCCAAACATCTTTAGGCTTCAGTCCAACATGAGTATTTAGGCTCAATTTAAGAATAACTACATGCGAGTTACTGGCTTATGATTCATATGCAGGTCAGACCAGATGATCCCAAGGGCCTCTAGCCTAAGTTCTATAAAATCTTCAGAAACAGCAATATTTAAATTATTAAGCACAAAACCTTGGCAAATCCCAGTGGCACATCTGTAAACTTTCTAAAACTGCACCAGACTCTGCTGCAAGTCTTCAGAAAGAGCTACGTTTTAAGACTTGTGGTCAGAACACATTATGCAAGATAAAACTAGAAAAGGATGAGACTAAACCTTTCATGGCAAAATTTTAACAACAACAACAAAGTTTCTTAAACTCACGAGTCTATTGAGATAGAACCAGGCACCACAAGAGGATGAAGGATGGGTGCTGCAGCAGCTAACTTCTGAGCAACACGCACCAAAGCTCTGACGTGACACAAACAGGAAAGACCAACACAGTTGCTGCTTTTATAACAGTGCATGTGGGCTGCAGCATAGAGAGCAGGTCTGAAAGAGTGTTCATTCTACCAGAAAAATGTTATTTCCTTCCTTTTAAACAATGAAAATTGGGCAAGTTTGCACTGCCAAAGCTCTGATGCTGATTCAATGAGTAACTGAAGTCTAACCGGAGCATAAAACACTTGTTTCAGACTTAAACAATTCTGAAATAATCTGGTGAAATGACCTTCCTTCCCTTTACCCCTGGGACCACAGGCCGTCACTTCCACTGCACAACCACCACTATCATTACAGAAACAGTGTCGCATGTTAGTCTAATGACCTATCGTATGTTTAAAAATGAAATAAATTCATGTTTATTCACATCAGAAGAGATTTTTTGTTGCTGTTATTTAAACGGACTTCAGGTATGAAAAGAACAGACCTGTCCAGGGCATGCCACAGAGGACACTACACAACCCAGTTAACCTCTCGCTGTCTTTTCTCCACTGACCACCTGACATTACAGAACAACCTCCTGGTATGGCCTGGTGGGTGGAAAACAACAAAAACATCACAAAGCTGCTTATCAAGAAATTAAAAGAATGCAAGCAATGTGCATTGTTTAAGCCATATGTGTTTCCAGGAGCCTATCGAAAATGACTGCGGCGAGAGCAGAGGGAGAGGGAAGCGCAGGTGATGAAGGAAAGGGAAAGGGAAAAGGAAAGGGAAAGGGAAAGGGAAAGGGAAAGGGAAAGGGAAAGGGAAAGGGAAAGGGAAAGGGAAAGGGAAAGGGAAAGGGAAAGGGAAAGGGAAAGGGAAAGGGAAAGGGAAAGGGAAAGGGAAAGGGAAAGGGAAAGGGAAAGGGAAAGGGAAAGGGAAAGGGAAAGGGCTCTCGCAGAGTGGCCCAGGGCAGGGCTTTCGGGGATGGGAGTGGTGTGGCGGTGCCCTCACCTACACCACCTCCCAGGGGCCAGCAGGACTCCAGATGTTATTTCTCCAGCTGGCAGAAAGAGAGAAGGCATCACTGCGGCTTTCAGCGTACCAGCCCGTACAACTGAGTCAATGTCAGCTGTGGGAAGAGGAACAGAAAGTGTTCTCCAGGCACAGGCCAGGAGATGAGCTTCCCCAAGAGTGAACCCAGAAAAAGCTGCTGAAATACATTTCAGAAGTCTCGTTGCACCTTATGTCTTTCTGCTCCTCTTTTACCCTGGTGGGCTGCTCCCCTCCATTAACAGCAATTAGCTATTTAAATGTACAGTAATGAAAATATTCCTTTAAGCATTATTACGTTACTCTAATTCCCTCAGGAGTTGGTAAGAGTTAAATGGGTACCTCAGCAATGAGGACCTCCCTCATCTGTCTCTAGTCAAATGAATTAAAAAAAAAAGATTACCTTAAAAAAGAAGAGAGAACAAAGAAACAAGACTGGAGAAAGCAATGTCTCATCATTATTATCCATTTTCTTAAACTTTATTTTAAATCATCATGACTTATGCAAAGGTGTCACAATATAATCTTACACTTGGAAAACCTTATGACTAAATCTAGTACTTAAGTTTCCATTTGAGACTTCTGTACACTAACGGCTCTAAAACGTGGGATGTGCCAAGCACTGAGACTAAAATAATTTACTGGGATGAATAAATAAACAAAGCACTGTGGTGCTTTCTGTTCAGAAGTTTTTATAGCTTTCAAGCTGAAATAAGACTGAATCACAAAGGCTGGTTTCACTGCGTAATAACAATAACTACATCTGCTTTTACACTAAAGCTTCCAGGATGTGAGATCCACTACTAGAAGTTCTAGCTTACGCCATTCAAACATCACACCATTCCAGCGTGAAGATTTATCAGTATCAGGCCACAAAATTTATCTGCACCATTTTACAGCACTTCATGTCTTGTGTGAGCAGCAACTAATCTACTCCAAATGAAAATGCCTCTCAGCTGTGTTACTGCCTGCAGTATTCTTGTAAGAACCAACATTAATGACGACATTCCAGTGCTTTTTTAACAGTGATTATGCGAAGAAAAGAAATTTGGAAATTGAAAGTCTTTCAGGAGGCAATTGGCTGGAAGGGTAAACTCCTTCAGGTTTGGCTGGGCTGCTGGAAAAACTTGGATATGATCTTTGCTGCCCTGGAGCTACAGTATTCTCTGCGTAACATTCCAAGCAAACGGCGGGCACGACATTTCCCAGCAAGCTCCAATTACACGGTGACTCTGTTCCAGGCTCTGCTCTGATCTCGGTCTTCGAGGGACACACAGAGATGGTTCATCAGTACAAGGAGCCCTCTGTGGCAAATAATGCTCGTTTCTGTACAGTTATTCCTCACCAGTCAGCCAAGTTACAACATAGAGTAGTTCTCACGGACACAACTGTATTTATTTTGGCTTCTAGAAGGAAAATCACATATATAACTTTTCACAGAACAAGGCTGAACAAGGTTTGTACCCAGGATTTTTAGGTTCTTATCACTTTTCAGGACTTGCGTTCCCCTTCACAGCAGTCTCTCCCAAATAGACATATCAAAAGAGCAAATTAGATGACCTGGCACAATCTGGTATGTAAGTCTCTTTTTTACCATCTCCTTGTATTTAAGACAGAAAATAAGCTAATTAGTAAATATAAATCTTTTCCCTCTCAAGTTCATCTCACGTCTGTCTTACACTCCAGCACTGCAATTATTAGTTCTTCCTTTAACTCTAACCAAAATGAAGCTTAAATTTTTTATCAATATAGAAGTTAGCAGAGGATAGAAAAAAAAAATACAAACACATATCCACCCTCATCCTCATCCCACCTCAGGAAAACAGAGAAGACAATTTCTCCACATTACATGAAGAAATCAGTATGTACTTAGAGGCCAACAATTCTGTGCTACTATTAACTCAAGAGCAGCCCCACACCCTAACCAGAATTACCCACTGTAAAAAGTGGGTAATGCAAAATATATGGCTGTGCATGTATTTACATCATCCTCAAATACTGCTTCCCTGGCTTTTGAGTATAACATAAAGCATGATTCTTCATTACAGTACCTTAAAAACACCTCAAGTGTAAATAAAATAAAATACAATCAAGGAATGCAGAACACGGTCTACTCTAAAAGCCAGTTCTTTATGTCAAAGTATCTTGGCATAAAGAACGTCATTTCCCTTCACTTACCCAAATGGAAATCTAAGGCCGGCAAAGAGAAGCAACTTTGTAAATATGTTCCCTGAACATTTTCCAGCAAAACCAGTTTCCTGTTAAAACCAGCAAGAGTAAGGAGAAGCACACGTGTGAGCACGACTCCCTGCCCCAGCGCAGGGCCTGGTGCAGCACACGGACACTGATAAATACCCAGCTGAAAACTGTCCTCCTAGAAAGACTCCCACCGATGTTTTAAAGATAATTAAGTTACTTTTTATGAAGCATTCAGCAGAGTCTAGCCCAGGAATCACGGCTGAACCCTAAAATTCTTCATATGCAGGATATCCAGAGGTATAATGTGGACACGTGCCAGGATACAGACAAACCAACTCCAGAGATGAGGGACAACATTCTCCATGACATTACTGGTTTTCATAGACAAAAATTCATACTAAACCCCTATTTTCATTATACTGAGAGTAGAAGCAGATTTTAAGAACAAATTACATGGGGACAGCACATGGAGCCCTGCAAGTCCAAGACATGTAAGAGCTGACATCGCTTCTGAGTCCTTGGCATCGAGCAGACCGCAGGTTCCAGCCCAGTGGATTCAGGTGGCCAGAGCCAGCCCCAGCAGCCACCCCCAGAGGTGTCAGCTCTGCAAACAACCACCCGCCTCAGCTCCTCTGGATGAACGCGCTGTCAGGAAAACAAAGCTGGAGCCAAACAAAGCTGGTGTAACGCTTCTCACCAAAAGGCATGGAAATACGAACACAACGTTTCAGTTCTGCTGTTGGGACACAAAGCTGGGGTAAGGCTTGCCATGATTTTTCAGAAGCCTGGTCTGCTCTGAATGTTTCAAGTAATATAAGCAATAATATGAAAACATTATTCCCACAAAACCTTTTTTCAATGATCTTACGTGATACAGTTGTCCTCAAGTAATGCAAGACAAAGAGGAACTACGGTGCACACTTGAAAAAGATTATCTTGCTTTGCACTTCTGCGCTTTGCTGGACAGCTGCCACCATTGCTCATTCTCTCACTGCCAGTCTTTCCATTTTGTTACTAAATGCCAGTTTTGGCACTTGAGAACATGGTACTCAAGCTCTTCAGTTCCACGTTCTCTCTCAATAACCTTCCTCCATCAAATGACACAGGGCCAGCTAACGCATGCTAGATGTGATCATATCCCACCAGAAACGCTGCTGGCACCTCTCCATCCCAAGCGGATTTCTCCGTGAGGCGGTAGAACGTCACGCCTGATCTGCTTCGCCACCCACTTCCACGGGGGTTTAACAACTACTGCCTGCTTTCGTCAATGCCACTTGTGCTCCACTTGTGGCTCGTGCAGCAACCAAAGGAACAAAGCTGCTGTCCTATTAACCTCAAACTGAAATCTGTGCTTGTCTCTAGTGCCCCAGTGACACTGAGCAGCAAGAACACTTTTTCCCTGACGCATTTTTACTTAACGTATACACCAATTTTAAATTGATTTGCCCATTAGATCTAAAGGTAGAAAGAATGAAATATAAAGAGCAGTAAAAGACTTCTAAAATATAATTAATAATTTTTAAAATCTCATTTTTATTACTGTAAATATATCAGAAAAAATACATTATGATTCACATATCACTCCTGATAATCATTTAACATGATACATGTTAAATCTTTTACAGATGTAAACACAGTATCATTACAGACCTAAACAAATGATATCAGCTATTGCCATACCAAATTGTTTTGCTTCTAATTTCAACACATTCAAACAGCACTACCACGCTCACCACCAGAAGAGGCCTTGAGCCATCAATGCCCCAATGCTGGGATCCTGGACACCCTTGCCAAAAATTTAACCCAGAGGTTGGCAGCTGGCAGAGAATTACTTGTCACCGAGTCAAACACACAATACCAGAGTCAGCAGAGATGTTAGGTGAACCTATAGTAAAGTGAACCAATTTTACACGAAGACACAGATGAATACAAAGTCAGCAGCATAATCAGCATCATACCACATCTGAGGCAACATTATAAACCTGAATCTTAGATAGAAGCACTATCTGCAGCTTTGCACCGAGGCGTATGCATTTCACCATTCCTCAAAACACAGACAGTATTGCCATACGAATAATTAAGAAATTGAATGACCTTAAGGATGGGTTATGCTCTTCAAATCAGGGCACAGGAGTTTGAATTGTAGCTCAACTCTTCATCTGGAAAAAAGTAACTTCAGAATAATGACTCAGGTTCTGAGGAGCCCTCAGCCCAGCCCAGCAGAGCAGGTTGAGCTTACCCTTCCTCATTCCCTTAGAGGAATTATTTTAATAAATGCCAATGAAAATGGCACCTTTCCAGGATTTCTTCTTTTTCCTTTTGCTTCCCTGCTGAGCTGCGTGACCTGAAGTTAAATTATTATCAAACAGCTAACAGGTAACCCATGAAATACAAACAGAAAAATAATATGTTCTCGTTTCTCAGAAAATTTAGTGCAAGTGTATTATGAAACACTTGTAAGGGTACATCCTTGACTTCAAGGGCAGCAGCTGCTTTTTGAATATGCAAAAATATAATTTGCAATCTTTTCCGAGGAACACCACAGGATACTCAGTAAACTACAATAACAGGCTTTCCACTTTTCCCCTGCAGATCTGTATTCACATGGCAACCACATTATTGTGCTACCAAGACACAGCCTTAAAATCAGTACTACATACAGATTGTCACTTAAAACTCAAAAGCAACTGACATCTAATTAAAACCTCTCATCACTGAAACTCCACATTTGTGCACATATGCAGAAGCCCATAAACACATCCATGTAAAGCACATGTGCACGTAGACACACACACCTGAGCCACCAAGCGTTTCCATTGCCGAGTGGTAGTGCTGTCCCTAAGGCCGGGAGGCTCAGTCTCCTCCAGGTTTTACAGCAAAACACATACAATGTAGCATGGTCAACATATATGCACTTCAGATGTAGCCATGTAATTCTTGCCCAGACTCCAGACATTAAACCTTCTGAAACGTAAAAGCCTGTGGCCTCCAGGTATTTTGTCTGTCCTCGAAAACCCCTTAACTCACACTCACATGCCCTATATACATCCAGCAAAGAAAAAAGAAGTAAGAAGAGGGGAAAAAGATACACTGAACTTTGAAGAAAACCATCGCAAATCTTTGACATTTATTCTCAGTCTCTAACTGAGTTATTTAATTGACATTTGTTTTCAGAAGAGTCAGCTCAGAGTCATTAAGTGCTGATCTTGGAGAAGCACCTTATAGCAACTGAATATGTTCCGAAATTGTAACTGTTGGAGGTTCAATTTCCAAAATGATAAAAAGCAGTATATTGATATCTTGTTATTTATAATGATCGAAAACACTGACATCTATCTTCATTGAGATTTACCATATTAGTCTGAACATGTGAACAACTCTAATAGCCACATAGAAGTTTCATATATTTATTTTTAAATCAAATCATACAGAAATGTTTTGTCCTTGTCCCAAACATGCATTTAATCCCAAAAGTACATTGACTGAATGCCCAGGACAAGTAACATCCAGTCCCAGATCAGTAATTAGTTTCAGATCCAATATCTTGTAGTTCTCTGGTCAACAGAAAAAGGGATAAAAGCAGCTTCCTATTTATTTTTCTCCCAGTCATGCGGACACGGCCACTGCATATAATATTCAAGTCTTGAGGCTGACCAAGTAATGCAGTCATTCTGAAATCAGGAAGATAAAGCCTTACCAGATCAAACCCAGGGCAGGGACACCTGTGCTATTGGTAAGAAAGGGGGAAGGTCACCAGGAAACTGCAACCCACAGACATGTTGCAGAGAACACACACAAGTTGAGCTATGGACACTACAGACAAAGAAGCTGCAGGGGTACTAGAATTTCTATTATAGATGAGGAGCTGTGGCAAAGGAACATCACTAAAATCCTGGTGCCATTTTGTGCTTAGTCCATATCACGGCAGATCAGATTCCAGCCCTCAATCTAGATACCCAGGAAAAGAAGAGCACATACTTAGGGACCATAGGACCATTCTGTCCAAACCCAATATTGCTACTTTCAGATGCCTAATTCAGAGATAGCCACCCAGGTGCTCTACAGTCAATAAAACACACATTTTTAAAAGCGTGTTTGTCCAGTGACTCTTTGTTAAATCATAAAACAAAAATGTGGGATAGAACAGATGCATCGTACTCTAGACATGCTGACCTTTTATCTTTCCTAATACATTTTTTGACAAAGGTACCAAGGAATTAGTTCAAAATAGACATAAAGTGCTGCACTAACCTGGTCATAGTTTGCTATAGTCTGCTTCTAATCATTTACATCGACACCATGTGCTGCCTATTTATTAAGCAGTAGCTTATTTCCAGATTATGGGAATTGTTCCATGGCTACTGGAAACTACATGTAAATGTCAGACACTATGTAATGTAGTATTTTTGGACAAACATTATCTATTATTGCCTGGCAGGAAAACGCTAATTTAACTCACCAAGTTCAATTATTTTAAGCTATTTTTGCCTTCAATAGCTCAACACTTTCAAATGTTCATTGCTACATTCACACCTGCGCTCAACCCATCAGGTAGATACACTGAAAGCAACAACTGCAAATTGCTACCACAGAACAGTTAAAAATCACCTCATGTCAGTCTACAATACTGCTTTCAAAGCTGCTATGACAAAAGAAAAATCAGAAAAGCTATCTATTAAATCAGAAAATATAATACCTAATGCAGCATGCTAATCAGAATGATTTCATCAAGTCTCCTCCAAGACAATCTACTGAGGGAATCTACTGACAGGGAAGAAAACGACTTCATTAGCAATTTGTACCCCTGTCAGGAATGCATTTAGTCACACCACAGATTAAATGTTTAAGCAATTGCTAAGCAGACGTGAAATTTTCCAATCTGAAGGCCTATGTCTAATCTCCCAATAAGAAATTAAATACAGTGAGTCATTTCACTCAGGACAGCAGTTCTTCATTTCAAATCTCGTCAGAGATTTCTCATTAAAACGGGACAGACAGCTGACATCATAGGAGAGGTTTTACTGGCAAGTATAGAAGCTGATATCAAATCAAACCCTGACTGCATTTAAAAAAAATACCATTTCATACGGGCAGGAATCACCACATAAAATGAACATGTGGTATTTACTTGGAAGTCCTACTCTTCCGAAGAAGATTTTTTTAACAGTAGTGTCCTGATATTTTAAAGTACCTGGACACAAGGAGGGAAAGTCCAGAAGGTTTTTGTAATGGAATGTTTTGTCTCTCAGACTTTCTGAAGTTCCTTAAAGGAATAACAAACATTTACATAATGACATAACCTATCTGGGCTTCCAAAAGCCTTTAACAAGGTCACCTGCTTCTGAAACTAAGCAGATATTCAGTGATCAGAAAAGCCACGCACAAATGCTCAAAAGATGGGAAATTAAGCACAGGATGAAAGTATCACTTTTCAACAACTGTTCTCTGCTGTTTTTCAATACATTCAAAACCATGAAGTGAATTTAATAAAACTGCGAAGTCTGAGGATGATAGGACATAACATAGCAAACTAGCATCAGCTACAAAGAACATCTTAGTTACTGGTCAACCAAATAGCAGATGTAGATAAATGCAAAAAACTGGGGCACATAGGAAAAAAAAAATAAATCTAACTTCATCTTCAAAATGTTGAGCTTTGAATATTCCTACTCGGGAAACATGTGGTAGGAATTGGGAATAAATGCACCAAGTAGGGAGAGATTAAAACCACACAATTGGAAGATGTTCTCCAGCAACATTAATGCTCTGGAACCACTTTCCACAAGACACTGAAGTCATTGAAGCTCATAGAGTTTCGAAGGGTCCAAAAGGGACTAGGCAGGTTCCTGGAAGACAAATTCACTAAGAATTGCAAAGTATACAGTAGGTGCTCAGGAAGCTCCTAAGGTGCAATTTTAAGACAACTAGGTATTCTGAAGAAGTATCAATATGTTTATCTGTTCTTGCATTCTGCCATCGGCCCCTGCAGCAGACAGGACAGGGAGAACTTATATAACCAACATCGCTCACATTAAAATCCTGTTACATTGTCATCTGACAAACTAGAAAAATAAACAGCTTAAACTAAATAGGTCCTTCATCTTTGTGAGCTAATAAAATATCTGAATTACCTAAACCCAAAGCAGGGAATTTACTAGTCCAGCAGGTACTTTTTAAGGAAAGAGGAAAGCTGTCATAGCCTACTAGTTTAACATTAACTTTTCTCCACTGCTGTAGTTTTGTCAACTTTCCAGCATCAGATTTATTGCAGCATATGGACTTTTCTCCTCAGAGAACACTGACCAGACATGCATCTGTCCTTCTGGTAGCATTGACCACAGGAACCAAAACACAGATAAGTCAGAAGTGAAACAAGTCCCAACCAAATTTGCAGTAAAGGCCCAATTATTCCTCTGCTACAGGCCATGCTACCGCTCCAGTTAACATTCGGGTCAGCGGACTGCCGGGCTGCAGCTTTTCTGGTTGGAATAATGCTCATGTCCCATCTAACACTATAAACATGTTGATCCATTGCAAACTGCCTGAGGATTTGGGAAAGAACTGGTCGCTAACCTCCTTCTTCCTATCAGTGTATACCTAGACATTAAAACCCATATATCTGTGATTTGTAAAACAGTGACAGTGTTGCTGGTACTGCAGGAAAAAAATTACAGTACTTTTGGATAGAGAGAAACAGGGGTTTTAGGTTCTGGGTTTGGGGTTGTTTTCCTCCACATGCCACTCTGAAAACAGATTGAATGCAGAGGATTTTGGAGGCCCTTGCTATCTGTGCAAGGAACACAAGAGGAATTTCAGCTTTCACCTGGGTTGCTTTGCTAATTATGGTCCCTACATTTTGCAGTGAGCAGCTGCTTCATCTATGTGAAACAGGATGACAAGCAGGAAGATGGAGCATGAAATAAACTGAAGAAGAGAAACTTAAAAAACAGAAATAGGAAGAAAAAGAGACACTATATTGGACAGGCAATAACGTGTAAAGCACAGGGAAAAGCAAAGCTGCAACAGTTGGCAAAAGAATCACAGAATCACAGAATCACAGAATCGACTGGGTTGGAAGAGACCTCAGAGATCATCGAGTCCAACCCTTGGTCCAACTCTAGTCCGTTTACTAGATCATGGCACTAAGTGCCATGTCCAATCTCAGTTTAAAAACGTCCAGGGACGGCGAGTCCACTACCTCCCTGGGCAAGCCATTCCAATGCCTGACCACTCTCTCTGTAAAGAATTTCTTTCTAATATCCAGCCTAAATTTCCCCTGGTAGAGTTTAAGCCCATGCCCCCTTGTCCTATTGCTAACTGCCTGGGAGAAGAGACCAATCCCCACCTGGCTATAACTTCCCTTCAGGTAGTTATAGAGAGTGATGAGGTCACCTCTAAGCCTCCTCTTCTCTAGACTAAACAACCCCAGCTCCCTCAGCCTCTCCTCATAGGTCTTATGTTCAAGTCCCTTCACCAGTCGTGTTGCTCTTCGCTGGACCCGCTCCAGCACTTCAATGTCTTTCCTGAACTGAGGGGCCCAGAACTGAACACAATACTCCAGGTGTGGCCTCACCAATGCAGAGTACAGGGGAAGGATCACTTCCCTTGTCCTGCTGACCACGCTGTTTTTGATACAGGACAGGATACCGTTGGCCTTCTTGGCCACCTGGGCACACTGTTGGCTCATGTTGAGCTTCCTGTCAATTAGCACCCCCAGGTCCCTTTCTGTCTGACTGCTCTCCAGCCACTCTGCGCCCAGTCTGTAGCGCTGCAGGGGGTTGTTGTGACCAAAGTGCAGCACCCGGCATTTGGCCTTATTGAACTTCATCCCATTGGAATGACACCTAAAATACAGAAGTGTACTCAGAAACAGGCAGGGGAGACAACCAAACCACAGGACAGCAAGGTAATGGCTCATGAGTGAGCATCTAACAGCTTTTGTTGAACACTTTTGACAGATATTTATTAAACGTGTTATTCAACAATAGCTTATCAACCAAGCAAGGTTTTAAAAACGTCTTGGCAGAAAGGAGAGACTGGATCCTGACTTCACCAAAGAGCCAACACCAGAAGCACATCACTGCTCGCTGAGAGCCAGCCAAACTGCGAACACTTGAGTAAACACAGACCAAAACTGCTGCTTCTGCTTTTCATACACCCCAAGACCTTGGCGCAAGAACATTTTGTCAATATTTTTTGAAACACCACAAGTTCACATTTCTAAAAATTAACAGGTTTTGGATGCAGACACATGTTCAATGTAGTGTTTTCATTCTGACACACACCTTTTAAAATCGAGATTTCTCACATTTTGTAAATCATGAACCCTGCCAGCTAGAGAGACAAATCACAAATATAACAAAACAAATAATACTTTTTTTCGCTTAAACTGAGAGGTTTAAAAGTTGCTTCAATGCCTTAAATTTCTTCAAAAACGTTGGAACCTACAGTGTTGTCTTACGATTTAAAGACCTGACCGGCCTCTGTCCACTTCCAAAAAGACAAAAGGATTGTTTTTCTCGGCCTGCCCTTCATCCACATCCTAGCTGTGCAGAAAAATTACTCAACTGACCAAAATTTTACCTCCTGCTTGTGTTCAGCTTGGATCCAATCTGTACTTCATCCTCACCACCCCCCCCAAAAATTCCCTGCTACTTTTGCTGCAATAAAGCTGCAAAATTTGGCAGCTCCCAGCCGCCTTTTATGTAAGGAGAAGAATTAATTTCACTTTGCTGTTTGTACTTTGTCCTAGCGACATGGAACACGCACAGGATTTCATTATATAACCTCCAGAGGTGTGGGAGGGATTTGGAGACTTGTCTGAAAACCTGACGCTTCTTACACCTTCAAAAGCTCGACAGCATATTTTTCCAAAATACACATCCATGTAGCTGAAATCACAGTGGAGTTCCTTCAGTCTGTATCATCAGAAACACTACCAAAAAAAAAAAAAGCTACATGGGCAAGATAGTAAAATAAAAAAATTAGAAACACAGACAGCATGTATTCAATAATTTGGGTTTGGTCCAGTCACAAATGAGAACTCTAAGTAAGTTAATGGATTTACACCAATTTACACTCTCCAATAACTTCACTGGTTTCAGTCCAAATACCAGCGGATCAGTCACCATAAAATACAGCCACCAGAACTGACATTGACGTCACTGTTGGTGGCAGCTTTTCTGAGAATCTGTGGACTGGCTGAACTCTCACCTTTTTTCAGCAAACGCTGGGGCACATAACACATCAGTGGTTCTGGTGACAGCGGTGCTACACAGGCCGCCTTCTTCCCTTACCAGTCTTCAGGGTGCCTTGGTCTTAAGGCAACTGGAAATCTTCCAGTTATCAGTGAAGTCAGTCTGTTTTCATTTACCAGCAATAGGCTAAGATTTTCAAAAATACCACAGAACAACCTTTAATATTCACTTCTTAAGTAAAGTTCCAATTATCCTATTTGAAGATTCACAAAACTGAAGAAGAATACAGAAGAGAGAAAAGGTTCAACACATTTTCACAGCACTCACTAGCAAGGTGAATCTAGCTGAAAGATATCAGCCTTTGAAAAATCATTAACATCATCTTCTTTTTCTGGGTTTCAACTTTTAAAACTTGATGCTGTCTCCAATGTCTGACTTCAAAGCAGAAAATTATTTGTCTTCAATACGATTCTGTCTGCATAGAGAACATCAATTTATGTTTTTAATTTTAATGGGTTTTTACCTTAAATTTCTTTGAGATATGCAGATCAGACTCCTACAACTGGACACCAATATGGTCCCAAATAAATAAGTGGAAAATTGCCAATCTATTCCTGCAGTCTTTTTTTAAATCTTAGTCACTTCTCACCAACGCTGACAAGAGATGTCCTAAATTATTTTGATCAACTGAATATGGAAATACATTCTGCAAGTTCACAGTACTTCATTTCTTCAAGATACCAGGATATCTGAAGAAACAGCAACAATTTTTGAGGCACCCATCAAAGGTTTCCCATGCCTTGGCTTTGGGTACATACACTCCATTCCACGGCACTCATAGGCCACCAGTCTCCACTATTTCTGATGTTGTATTTTTTTCAGCACGGTAAAGGGAAGTTTGTCATTATAGTTGAGATTATCATTCAACTCTGCCACAAACTTACTATGTGAATTTGCAGAAGTAGTTTTCCTGGATTCCTAACCTTGGTGTATCGACTCACTCACACTTTCACACCTTTTAGAAGATTGGTTGTTTCTTGCTCTAAGTATGCCACATAGCACCTCAGGCCCATACAGCAGTCTGTAACAGACTGTCTGCACTAAAGCAACACAAGTTAATTTCAAATTGATAACCATGTCTAATGACTGAGAGGAAGTGTTTACACAGAGCTCTTGAAAACTTCCAAATTTTAAGAAGTTGCTACTAAGAAAGATGCCATATCTTTGGGTAACTTAGTCTACCCTTTCTAAAGAGGACCACATGTACCCACCAAATTAGGACAACTGATTAAAACATCTGTACCTAAACTAAATATTTGAAGGACTAACGAGAATGGTTGAAAAAGCTAATTTTTTTAGCTGTCTAAGAAAATGAGTTTGGGGACAGGAAGATATCAAACGAGGCAAGAGGACAGAGCTGACACAGGCAGGCTTTGGGCAGGTTTGAGATGGAGAAAGGATGAACATGGGTGTGCATACAAAAAATCTTGGATCTTCCACCCAAGCCAAAACAGTATTTCAGAAGAGGAAACAGAGGGTATACACTTTTGCACAATCTCTGTATATTTTACCCTACTAAGTAAACAGCAATGATGTCCTAAAATACTTTAAAAGTATAGGGTGACATGTAACATACTGGAATAATCTCCCCAGGGGAGTGGTGGATTCCTCAGCATCGGACACTGGTAAGATTCAGCAGGACAGGGTGCCGGGCCATCCTGTCTAGACCCTGCTTTTGCCAAGAAAGGTTGGACCAGATGATCCTTGAGGTCCCTTCCAAACTGGTATTCCACAATTCTATAATTCTATGGTAACACACACCTATACATGCAGTGGATGCTCCCAGAAAGCCAATATGGATGAAATCTGGAACACTATGGTGTTTAAACCTCCAAATACCTTGGAAGTTAGCATCGTTCTGAGAGTTTAAGGCAGTCAAGACATAAACCTCCATTTTGTGACATGTAACAATAAGCCTAAAACCAGGAAATCTTTCCAACATGCCAGGAAAGAAACACTATCATGGCCTTCTGAGACACAGCAAGCACAGCAGATGTGCCAGTGCTGCTGAGACGCTGAGACCAAGAGGTGGCTGAGGAGAGTTCAAACAGGCCAGTGTCAGCTCCAGCCAGATCAGCTCTGGAAAAGACAGAAAACCACAACCCAAACTTCCTGCATTTCTCTCACCGGGTGAATCCCTCACTGCATGAGACAGTTTTCACTTTCTCTTTTGCTGACACTGCAAAAATAAGGCATGCAAAGAGCTGCACTTACGGTTGTTGGCCTGCTCCCATTTTTTTTTAATTTGTGAGACCAGAACACTGCAGAAAAGTGTTCCCTATTTCCCTGGAAATCTAACAGGATAATATCTTTTTTTTTCATGAGAAGCCATAAGCTATTTTTTTTTTCCACTTTTGTTCTGCATTTGTCACATGAGTGTCAGAAGAATCATATTTTTACTAACAGAGGGCATTCTTTCCAAGCTACCACTTTGTTCACTTCTGACTAGAAGGTGACCTGAAAAAACATTCCAGCGAAGAGAAGCTGCTCTCTCAAAACAGCTGTAAGAAAGTTCTACTGAAATGTTTTTTTTCCCAAGCAAACATTCCTCATTATTTTTAACTGTCATAAGGAAATCTTTCTCTATTCTCTCCCTCCCACTTCTCTTCACTAGAAAAATTTCATATCCGTTCTGTAATGAATTAGTATGTCTCCAACTGTCATACAGTAACACATACACAATCAAGTGGAAAATTGTTCCCTTCAATCCACCACAGAAAGCAATAAGCAACAGGGGGAAAAAAATGGAATGATCAGAACAGGAACTTGCAAAACATCTTTAGTTACCTCTCCTTCTTTTGCCAATATAAGTTTTTGTTTTATTTCTCCAAGAGAAATCAAAAACAAAACCCCACCACCAACAGCATTTTTAAAGCAAACTTCCTATTTTCTGGGATGAAAAAAAATATCACGTGAAGGTAAGTTTTTGCCAGCTATGTGTGACCTCTGCAGCATTACAAATTTCACCATGTACAGACAGATGATTGACTGCATATTAATTTTCCTTCAGACATACGCTTTTCTGTCGAAAAAAACTCTTCAGAGAAATTTTGAAAACATTACAAATAAACACATCAGCAATTGAAGTGCAGAAGCCTTAAGATGACAGCTAATCTGTGACTTTGTGTAAAGGACACTTCACAGTAATCCAGGCTGCATCAGTCTACACTGGACTTACAGTATCTCACTCCCATTTCCCATTTTCTTACTGTGTTGCCCACTTTCTCATTCCCACACTGGCAAGCCTCGATTATCTTCCATTCATAAAGGGAAGAACTCAACAGTAAAGGCATAAGAAACGACAGACCACTGCACAGAGAACTGAATTCCACCATTGGTTATCTCAAGCCTTCATAATTTGTTAGCAGATGAAGGTTCTGAAGGTTTAGCTTATTGCTAAAGGCCCTTGATTAAATCTAAACTAAAAGAGAAGCCTATCTTCCCATTATTATTTGATTTTACCTTGCTATGGGATATCTTCCTTGTAGTTCACCCCAACATCTGCTGGTGCAGCCCAGTACCCACACAGCTGCTCTCCTCCACCCACGGGCCTGCTCTGCTCTCTTGAGGAGACTATTTGCCTCTTAAGACATTTGTATAGACACATTATTTTAGGAAGCAGAAATCTTACCACACTGTTGGAAAAACTAACTCTCCTGCTCTTGGTAACGTAGAATTGAATGCTGCGACATGTTTTGGATAAGGTACCCTTCAAACAGGACTCTGATTACTTGGTCTTCAGTAAACCAAACAAAAACTTGCAAAAGGATGATGTTATCCAAGTCATCAAAAGTAATCCCTTCTGCAACCAATATGATCATTTCCCCATCTCCAAGTACAACTAAGTTTGTCTAATCAGGAGTAGCAGGTGATCGTCCATCACTTACCACCCAAGTGCTTCATCCCAACACGTACCTTACCATTCTCCCCCCTTACCCACATCCCATTCCACTCAAGCATGTGCTCTAGTACACCCTTGCACAATAGTTTCCAATGCTGTCAGGCTTTGAGTGTTTTTTTCTGATCACATCTTACTACTAGCTAACAAAACATTTGGACAATGTCTGTCTAAACACTGTCTAGACCATGATGGGCTAGAAAATCTTCGCCAGAAGATTCTACCTTCTGTATTGAAAAGTGGAATAATGTGCACTTTGCAAGTCCGCCTGCCTCAACATCAGACATAATTGTATAGGGGAAAAAACTAAGAAAAATAAACCAGTAAACAGTTATAAGTTGGTAGAAAATATGTTTTTGAGATGAACAGAGGGTACAAAACAACAGCAGAGGACTGTTTTGGAACAAATTCAGTGTAGCAGCAAGCTGCAACCTGAGGGTTTCTCCAGGATTTTCTACTGAGCACTCACGGCTCTGCAGGAGGGCTGGGGCAGAAAGCCATGCAAGATGAATGGGAGGGGAAGTAAGTGTCAAAGGAAAGCATTTAAATTAAATTTTTCCCTTTTTAAAAACTGACCATTAAATAACCTGGGAGTTTTGTCTGTCCTAGGCTTAAGCCTCAGGGTGTTTGCTTAAGTTTTCCTTTACATTTTCAACTGATGCTTTAAAAAGGTTCAGTTGATGCAAGTTGCTGGCCATCAACCAGTTTGTGTCAATAGTGGGTTCTTCTGCAAGTGCAGAAGCTATTTTCATTAACATAACTGAGTGAAGAAGGAAAATTCTATGTGAAACAGGAAAGCTTACTTACTCTATGAATAAAACCAGGAGAGATTAAATCATTAGCTCTAAAATTCAGAAAGATAAAGGGTCTAGAAACAATACAACAATAGTTACTATATCTTCCTCCTTAACAAGTTAAAGAAATATATTAATACTTTCCCTTTCTTGCCATTCTTATTATATGGGTTACTTTACCCAGTAAAACAGTTTTAATTGGTTTTGTGCATTTCTTTTAATTCCTAAATCTCTTGCAAGTAGAGCCTGACATAAACCACATTTCAAAAGTGAGTTAGGTGTTAGCATAGTGTTTCAAGTACATATTTTTATTTTTATCAAGCACAACTATCCCTACTGACACCTCAAAAGAGCATCAAATATCACCAGTAGTCACCCTTGCTACACATCAGACTGTTGATCATTCTGAAGCAATCTGCATATTGTTAGTGATACATATAGCTTAGGGAACCTTGTTCTCATGTAAATAAAAAATCATTTAGCATCTTCTAACAGAAATATAAAGATTAACCTATCTAGTTAAGTAAAGATTAAACTATACAGTTGCCTGTCTAACCTGTCAGTCTTCTCTGGCCAATAAGAACAACTACTAAATGAAACACATTCAACCTGTTCTCCATTAGAAAACTCAAAATGTAAGACATGATTTAAATCGAAGTTTCCAATTCCCTTATTTGAATAAGGATTTAGATACATCCTTACTCAAAATAGCATCCAGTCTTTTATTGCTCCCCTCTAGACTTTGTTCAAGCTTCAAAGAAGTTCATTGCAACAGAGCTTCCATGAGCACAATGATCACCCTTCTTCAGAACTACCACAGAAAGCATATTCAAATATTTATACCACTATCTAGAGTTGCTACTGGAAAATACATTTTGCTGCAAAACTGCTCCAAGATCAAGTTTCTATTAATAAACAATTGAAAATATAAAGTAAAACTTGACATTTAGAACATTTCTTGTACTGCTCCTCTGAAATTCATCATGCATTACAACTAGTACTGCACAGTTAAATAGGAGTTCTCTGTTAATTTTATTTGCATCAAATGAACTGATATTCTACTATTATGCTGCCATCTAACAACACTGGCTGTTGAATAGGCTGTTGTTTTTAATCTACAGTGATCAATGGTGTGAACAACTATGTCAGCAGACTAGCAAACAGTTTTATTTTAGATCAGAAAAGCATATGCTGTGGCTTTATTTTTTCGTAAGGAGATGTCACCAATCATTAGTGACAGCGAACAAGAATATCTGGGTCTCTCACTTTCCAGCTTTGGTACCTTGATCTCTCTTCATTTTTTTCCTTGCCAAAACATTTTAGACCCTTTAGGTGTTGGTGAAAGATGTTCCTTACTCCTTGGAGACATGTTTTTAATAGGACTATCATTAGATCTTGAAGTTAGCTCAGAAAGATTTTTCAACTCAAAACAATATGGTCTTCCTCTTAGGTGATCTCTTTTTCATCTCGCCTGAATTCCCATAAGTCTATTAGCTCTGAGGAACAACAGTACATTTAGTTAAAAAGACAAATAAAAGGGGGGGGTGGAGTGGGCAAAAAAAAAAGGCATGGGGAGGGATTTCTCCATTCTGTTTAAATTTTCACAAGGAATATGGAAAAACAGCTCAAGAGGAAAATTACAACAAGAAATGCCTGCAGTGTACAGAAACAGCTGGAGGAACAAAATCAACAGGGAGCACAGACTGACTGAAGCATGTGAAGGAAAAAGGAAAAAAAAGAGCTTCATTTGTACCTCTCATCAAGCATTTCTCTAATAATTGCTTTTTAGTATCATCCTGATAGCTGGTAGTAGGCTGCAGTGACTGAAAAAGCAAATGAAGAAACGTGGCCCGTTCTCCCAAAGCAATTAAAAGCTTTGCTCTTGGGCCACTCTCTGCTGGGTCCAACAGCAACGCAAAGATGAGGAGAATCCCCTTGGGACGGGGCAGCGGCTGGTCCGAGCCCCCGCTCAGCCCTGCCAGCGACTCGCTCTTAGATTGCCATCCAGCTTCTCAGTGCCACGGAAATTAAAACTTACTGCTTTTTTCTTGCTTTTGTTTTTGTTTTTAAATGGAGGCTGAGAAAATCTTGCATCCCCTAGCTCTGCATCTAAGGAAATGCAATCATAGAATATGGAATGCAAAAATCAAATAAACCAATATTTGACCCAATCTAACTTTTTCTTTTCCCTTCACAATTTAAACAGGGGAAGGTGGAAAATGGGGCACCACAGAAAAGAAATCAGAGGACTGACAGAGTAGAATCTACAGGTAACTCAGCAATCAGGACAACCAGTTACTGAGGAAAGGGGTAAACCTGCAGGTCCATCAATATTCCCTCCCTTCCTTCTCTATTTGCTTTCTTCCTCAATCCTTTTTATATGATACGGTGATAGACAGACATAAAGTTGAATTAACCTAATTATTTTCAATATTAAAAGAAGTAAAACTGTTGAAGATGCTAATAAAAAAAAAGGTATGACACAAATGAGAAGGGAAAAAAATACTGCAAATTACCCTTACAGTGGACAAAGTATTTTGATATAACACAAAAACCATATGATTTCACTTGTAGTGGGGTTGCTTGTTGTTTTTAATAAAAATAGAGGGAAAAAAAAAAGCCTTCAGCCACTGGGGAAAATTTTTACACTAAATAACAATCTCAGCACAGTCATTCCAGATTTATATAGATTGGGTTGATTAGCTGGCAGATCAAAAGACAAAAAGCACATCAGGGAAAACAATTACAAACCAGGTTTCAGAAAAATAACAAATCAGGTATTCAAAAAGAGACGGGATCTTATTTACCAAAATCATCCTTTCTGGAGCTTGAAGGTATAAAAATAGAAACTTCTCATCGAGAGGTTTATTATATTTCATTTTTAAATAGCAGGAAGTCTGACACTTCAGACAATGAAGGACTTCACATGAATGTATTCTTCGTGAATAATTAATAAAAAGTCAGCTGTCTTGGCTGCTTTAAAAGTAGCTCAGCTCTTTTGTTTCTTTTAGCTGCTTCCCTTCTGGTAACTGAAGGCAGGCACCAACAGTTTTACCTTCACGCCAAACCAGGAAAACACTTAAATATATCAGCCGAAACTTTCTAGATTACACAGAGATACAAAATGTCACTAAGCTCTGTAATTTTTATCTCCACGAGAGAGTTAAAGTTTAACAGCTTGACTTAAAAATACTTTGAATAACAACTCAGAATTTTTTATTCTGCTCCTTATTGCTAAAATGTTTCAAGGCAATGCAAACTGGTAATGAATATTAAGAGTATTTTAATACCTTAAGATGCTTTGCATAAAGTAGGCCAAACTGTAGTTTTTTGTATTTCATAATAAAGTAAATAAACGCTATTGCTAGCACACGTCAGATTCAGCCAAACCATATAGATTTGTCAAAAAAAAGTGCAATTCAATATAAAGTTCTGTTCTAAAATGAGACATACAGTTGAGAGACTGATGGAATTTTTTTTCCACATCTTTATATAGGCAGGACCCAGATCCTCTTTGCCTTTTAGAGGCAGTAATACCTATAGTTATTACCTGAGATTTCTCCAGATATATTATTGTGTACGTTCTGAGTAAGCAAGTATTAGTATACTATACCTATAGCAATTTAATTGGTAAAAAAACAAACGAAAAACTTAGTTTGTCATTTCATACAGCCCACAAGGGTCATTTCACAATCACACTTAATAGCTGCTTCTGCAACAAAATTTCAAACACAATTTACCCTCCTAATGCATGACATAATCATTACATGGACATATTTTCTATTTAAACTGAATAAATGCAGGATCACTTAGGTGCATGGAATAGTGTGAGGGCTAATAACATTTACAGTTACGAATGCAGAACAGCAGCACCATGCTACAGCACATGAATTCAGGACAAGATTCCCTTTGACTCATCAGCCATTCTAGCGAGAAGACCACTTATCCCTTTGGCTCTGCAGGCCAGGGTGCTAAGCAGAGCCTGCAGGAGGGTTCCCGAGCTGGCAGACGGACAGTCCGACACGGTACAGCCATTTCTGCTCCCCAACGTGCCAGCCAGGGCACGGTGACACGTCAATGAAGTCTGAAAAGCTTCTTGTTTGGAGCTCTACACCACCCCAGGCAAGATTTGTGTTCCACAACAGTGACACCAGCCAGGGGGAATATCACACTACTGAGTATAACTTCAATACAAACGCTTTTATTACTAAAACCAGGTTTTGAACTGAGGGGATGTTCAAAACTCATAAACACTCCTTTCCATTCTGCTTTCCCTTCAAAATTTATTTACTTACTTCCTATCACACTTCCCCATAGTCTCCTAGTGAAATCACTCTTTTCTTTATATGAAATATTAAGAGAACTAACCTAGAAACTAATTCTCACCAGGACCAAGTCAACTCCAACAGATTCAAACTCCATGACTGCATAATGAACGGCTGGTCTACTTGTTGCCAGTTACAACAGGGCACAAAGGGATTTTGGAGCAGGGGTGGTTAATACACAGCTCACAACTCACATGTGACTCAAGAATTCAGGTGTTAACTCCCACTCCAGAAACAAGGTGGTTTTCATGAAGCACCTCTCTGAGGTTCTCCTCAAGTGGTTCTTCTGTGCATTTGCAGATCAGGACACATGGCACAACAGGCTCCTCTATCTGAAGGGAGCCAAGAAAATGTCCAGTAATGGGATTAGAAATAACTGGCACGTGACACTACAAATGAAAGGTATAAAGTAAGTAGCATGAGGTCCCAGTTAATTTCTCTTATCAGGAAATATCCTGAATCATTATCCTAATTATTATACTCTAAATTATTACTCTAAATAACCTGAGATATCCTGCTGTCTCCCATTTGTTGGACTAAGGAAACCTTCACCATTCAACAGAAGGTACGGTCTCACAACTGAAATCAATACACAAGGTGTTGTTTCATGTATGAATTTTCTATGTCCTGTATTCTGAAAAATTTACCTTAGCCTATGCTTGTAGCCTCCCCAACGCTCTCAGCTGATCACCTTATGTTTCCAATATGCAGACTTGGACCTATTACTTACAACTCGGGAAAACTTTAAGTGAACAGAAAGCCTTCAGCACAGTTCTCTGACTTGGGAAGCTCAGCCACAGCGGTTTGGTTTATGTGCAACTTCAATCAGGCCTCCTTCTCTTTGTCAGCCTTTACCCATCCCTAGCATAAACCTCCATCTCTCCAGTGATTACAGAGGCACTAGACACAACACAGAAAATACACTGGCTGTAGGAACAAATCTGCAGCACTGAACGAGAACAGTTATTTGAAAGATCTCTTCCTCTCGTCACAGAAAACAAAGTGTGCAGTTGACTGTAAAAATAAGAAACCAGTCTCTCGTGACGGCAGAAAAAATGGTTCCTCTGCCTCCAGGCAATCCTTGTTTGCTGCTCAGCAAAACCCAAACTTTACAGAGGCAACGCTTTGTTCCAAGTTCCTCGTATTCTGCATGTCCAGCTCTTCCTAAGGTCTGATTAAAAGTAATCAAGTAATCAAGTCATTGCAATTGAGTAATCAAGAGCTGTAACCCTCAACCACCAACTCCAGCTTTGCCAAGAACATAATGCTCTGTCCCTAGAAACATAAGTACCTGGGAACTTAAAGATGAGCACTAAATTAGCGAGTATTTTCAAAATCACTCTGTATATCATCTCACCATCTGCGATGTAAGGATACACCTGACAAAACTTCTGAAAGAACAGAAGAAACAAGCACTGCTGTGTAGCTTTGCCTTAGAACAACATTGGAACAGGATCAGACCTGGGCCCACAAGTGAGCAGTGGATGACAAAAACACTGAAAAGCCCCATCCATTATGTGACTGAGGCCAGAAAGAGTCCATGGTTCTGGAAAGCGCATAACAAGAGAGGAATAGCAAGATAAATTAGGTTTGAAAGGCAGCTTTAGCTTCTGACATTTCCTATTTTTCAAGTGTTTGATTTTTGGATCTTAATATTCTTTGAATGCAGCATTTATAACACAATTCATACAGATAATGCCCACTGCCCATCTGCTTCATTACATGTCCAAGAAATGTTATACAGTATTTGCTTTATATAAAAAAATTGGAGTAACAGGAGCTGTGCTTCATAATTGACCACTATAAAATTTTAAAAGCAGGTTTTTCTCTTTTGGTTTCCCAGCTGAGCATCTTTTTGCTATTGAAATATCCACTTGAAATTAAAAAACTCTCAGTCCAGAATGAAAATAAATAAATTCCCACTGCCTTATGGAAAAATGGAGCCCATACTACTAACAAATATTTTAAATATTTTTTCTAATAGCTACTGCGAATTCAAGATCTTTCATTACAAGCACAACCCTGAAAGAAGTTTTTAAACTTTATTTCATGCTGGCTTATCTATTTATTACCTCCAGAAGGCAAGAATTAGGAGATAAATACATATTTTTTTTATTGTCAGGTGAAATAATATGCTCAAGAGACTGAGTGGTTCCTCCCCTAGAATTCAGCGATGGAACAACACAACAAAAGCTATTTGGCTGTCAGCTTCCCAGGCATGCAATAAATGACACAGTCCTTTAACACACCTGTGAACTACTTGTTTGTAAATGATAAAACCTATTATGCTACTAAGTAATAACACACATCCTAATTCTGACTAAACACCAAGTAAATCAAGTCTGTGCATGAACTGAGATAGGTAAATGTTCACCCGGTATCATTTGGTCTGCAATGAAGAAGAAAAACCATTAAGCTCTCAGACCAATTTTTCCTGCTATACTTTGAAATCCATTAATTTGTGCTTTCTTATACAGTGACGTGTGTTCACCAAGTAAACAAAGCAGCTGAACTGTTGGTGTCATTTATCTCCAGTTCTTCATTAAATATCAAGCAGTGCTCATATCCCTGTGGGTTTTGTTCCTCTAAAAATTGTGCTTCCCTACACAGAATCCTTTAGGCAGATGCAGGATTGCTCAGCCCCATCTCAGGGGCCTTTCGACCGCGTGAGCATCGCATCCACACACAGCACTGCAGAGCCTGCTATGCTGCTAACGTTATATCCTGCAAACACACCTGCAAGCCGACCGAGATCATCACTATTCTGGTTTGCATCTTTGTGGTGAGCGCCAGATTGAACAGCAACACAAAGGGCTTACATGCATCTCCCAGTTCTACTGCAAATAGTAACCAGAGTAGAAATCTGTTGCCTGCACTGGGGTTAAGCAGCTAAAACTGATTTGCCCTACGCTTACAGTTAAGCATTATTAAGAGCAGCTCAAATTCATGCGAAAAAGACTGACATCAGAAGAGTGACCGAATAAACAACAAGGTTATTCTGAGAAAAGAGGTGCTATATTTCTGCAGATTTCAACGTGGAATCACACTTCATATCACAAAATGCTATCATCACATTAGTAAAATGCAGTCTTTTAACATTTAAAGCCAAAGTATGTGGCTATTTTAAAAATGTTTGTATGGTCATCTAAAAAGACACTGATAACAGAGAAAAATTGGAACAAATACAGGTAATATTCAGGCCATAAAAATAAGCACCTGAATTACAAATCTGTCTCTGACACAATATTTCTTTATTGATTGTTCCAGGTATGTGCTACATTTCACACTACTAGAGCTGCCCTCTAAGGGACCAATTTTTCCACTGTTCGTAAACTCACAGGTAATTAATGGAGGATATCAGAGAAAAAGCCTAATTACATGGAAATCTAAGGATTTGTAAGAGGGCTCAAGCAGCAACTGTCTTCATCCACCTTGGCAAAAAAGCAGGTACATAACACATAAAGAGGCTCTGGATTTGGGCAACACAAACAGGGAGAAGTATGAACGACCTGCAGAAAGCATTTTCATTATTATTATTTCGCTAAAACTGGCTTCCACAGTGAGAGTTTCAGCAAAACTCAGTGAAACTCAGGCCACTTGGTAAAGCACCACTTGGCATGCAGAGTACACTACCTAGCTCAAAGGCCCAAGCACTCTGCCACGAAGTAAAATAATGATAACAGCAGTATTTTATATATGCAACAATTCCATTATGCAATCCATTTTACTGTTTCCTAGATATGCTTCTAATTGGCTGAGTATTTAGATCAGTTCTCACTTAATTTCTGTACATATAGATCATTCACTAATATAATGTTATTATACAGACGGGGTCCTAAGTAGCCAACTACATCAAAACAGTCATCTCTTTTTCTAAAAGGGGGGAAAAAAAGAGGAAAAATAAAAGGAAAAAAAAAAAAGGGAAACAAAGAAAAAATATAGTATGTATTTGGGTAAAAATTAAGCATGAAAGTACTGAGAGTACTTACTACATTGGTCAGGAAATTTCAGCTATCATCTTTTCTAAACTGACACATACAGCAATGCCATACTTGCTTATTTTTATTGTCCACAAACAGTGTTCACAGACAATAGATGATGTCAGCTTCTTGGCTTGTAGATAAATATTAAAGCATAACACTATATTTAGCTAACTTCCTAAGGAAACTAGGCATACGCAACTGTGTTAACACTCAGCCCGCTCTCCTAATATTTTTTACACCCACAACCAACTTCAAAAATGTTGATAAAAGGCTAAATATCTCAAACGAGCAACCGGCCTGCACGTTTTGGGAAAGCTGGCAGGCAGGTGTAGGACAGGCAGCACATTAAAGACCTGGCTAAGGGGAAGGACGGAGTGATGGTTCAGCCCAAGGGGTGGCTGGGCAGCCCCTGCCATTCCCAGCCCAGGGACAGCACCTGAGTCCAATCAAAGAGATCAGAAAATGGGAGGAAGATGGGGCACAGCAGCACAGGGTGCAAGTCACAAGCATCTATTAAGATGAGCGACATTTTTAGACTTGCTGCTCATGAAACACATGTGCATATAGCAGCAGGAAGATTAGCTCAGTTGTTTAATGGGACTTATACATCCCTGATTAAAATGATCCTAAGTACTCCTCACAATCTTTAAAATATGTCCCTTGGCACTAATAATTTTACAATGAAGGCAAAATTACGTTCAGATTGAATTTTAAAAATTGACGTAAATTGCATTAGGCTATTTAATACAAATGTTCATTCTGAACAGCAATTACATGTTTATTCTCATATCCTTTAGGAACAAGGCCATAAAGACAACCTGTCTTAACAAAATCTGCAGATACAATCAGAAGCAAAGACAGGGGAGAACTACTCAACTAACGGCATCTGGTTTTCCTCTGTGTCGGTGGCCTTGTTACTGATAACCACTGTAAATTACTTCTGTATCGTCAACTGGGAAGTCACACCACCATGCGTCTGCTCCCATTAACCTGTTCCCGGTGCTAGTTTTCCTTTGCTTGCCAGATGTCCTATTTTCTTCCACAACAAATTCTAATGTTACAGTAACATACAGCATTATCTATTCAGATATCTTTTCCGGAATTTAGGTTTCCTGCCCGGTAGTCAGAGTTCAGTATTTTTCCCCACAGACGTAGTTTTTTCAGAGTTACATTATTAGTCTTCTCCCTTTTTTGTATTTATTTGTCTTGCCCTAGGGCTTTGGTTTTATGTTTACCTTTTCTCTCTTTACTCTTCCTTAGCAGAAGAGGAACTAGAGAGAACTTCACTTCTCTCTACTCCTCTAGCACTCATCAGCTCTCTCTTCACTAGGTTCACTTACTTCCTATGTTTTCTTTACCCACTTCCATCCATTCATAAATACACGTAGCACCAAGCAGACACAAAGCAGCTGCATCAGTGGCTGCCCACTCCACAGCAGCTGAGTTACCTGGATCTCCGTCACTCCAGCACCAAAATCAGTCTGAAATGAACTGGCAGGGATCACTCAAGGGCTTAAACACTGAGAAGAATGCCAGGAACAGCCACGGCACACAAAGGTGACTCGACAATGGCTTCTAGGCACTGATGTGCTCACCCAGACTCCAGGCAGCGCATTTGCTGCAGCGGTCAGATGGCCTCAGGCAGCCAAAAAGGCCCAGGGTGAGGAGATGACCCACAACACCATGACTGACTCCGAGAAAGGCAGATTTGGAGCTCCGGGCAGCCACACAGATGCTGAAGCTGAGTGGCACAGGAAAGCCTCATCAATTCTTTCACAAGGACAGGCCGTGCTACATTTGTGTTTCCAAAGCAGCTTAAAGGAGGGTTGTGGCCTAGAAAAATGGAAGATTAAAGGGGTTTGCACAAGAACAGTAAGAACATGCATGAGAACCGGGAACACACTATAATACTAAACTGCACTTATTTATCACTAATTTTCCTAAAAAAGAACAAAATCCCTCTGCTAGGATCACACTCAACTCATCTTGCTAAATAAAGCCTAAATTACGGGCTAATGATCTCAGCCTCCCTGCAGAGCTGACAGAGATGGATCTCACGCTTAGGTGTTATTGTGTGCACATTGCAACCTGGAGATACAAAACAGAAATTGACTCCATTTGGAGAAGAATTACCTCAAAAAACCTAAACCAACAACAAAAAAAATCTATTAATGTGCAATTAAACCACTACATTCTTTTGGTATGTTTGTAGAAGAACAGAAAGATGGTGAGTAAATTTTTAAAAGTTTGTTTAAAACCGAAATAGTGTGTGGCTGGAAATGGGATTTTCTCTCCAGCCTTTCTAAGCACATTGTTCTCTCTCACACATGCTCTGGAGCTTCTCCAATCTCCCCATGCTCACTGCCCTTCAAACGGTTTAATTCTTCCTAGACAGCTGGCAGCATCTTCAATTCTCTTCCCAGCAGACCTGGCTGATCCTTGCCCCCTCCCGGTCTCTGTTTTCTCTCACAAGCTCCCAGCCTTCCCACACCGCCTGCACTCCTACCATGGATAACCAGCAAGTTAGGAGAATGCACATACCAAACTTGCACCTCTCCTTCACATGTTCTGCACTGCAACATAAACAAAAGTGCATTAATACATTCTTAAAAATTAAAAAAAAATATATATATACATATATATGAGAAAGAAAGAGATATGAGAATGTTTCATTTATAAAATATCATGGTATGCTACATATCTGATTTAATAATGTGTATATTATGAATATACACTTCATATAATTCATACACAAATGGAGACAGGCATCGAAATTACTATAACCTAATAATATAAAATTTTTTATTGATCTCCGGTCTTGGTAAGAACTTCACACAGATGGTTCAGGAAACAGTTCAGGTGCTTTTCTCCTCCCTATGTGTCTGAGCCTCCAATGGGAGCAACTATACATCATCAGATACACTGCCCACTTAGACCAAGACTTTGATCTTGTAGAGACCACATCTTTGATCTTGGTGAGACCGCATCTGGAATATTGTGTCCAGTTCTGGGCCCCTCAGTTCCAGAAGGACAGGGAACTGCTGGAGAGAGTCCAGCACAGGGCAACAAAGATGATGAAGGGAGTGAATCATCTCCCTTATGAGGAAAGGCTGAGGGAGTTGGGGCTCTTTAGCCTGGAGGAGACTAAGGGGTGACCTCATTAATGTTTACAGATATATAAAGGGTGAGTGTCACGAAGATGGAGCCAGGCTCTTCTCGGTGACAAACAATGATAGGACAAGGGGCAATGGGTTCAAACTGGAACACAAGAGGTTCCACTTGAATTTGAGAAGAAACTTCTTCTCAGTGAGGGTGACAGAGCCTGGAACGGGCTGCCCAGGGGGGTTGTGGAGTCTCCTCCTCTGGAGACATTCAAAACCCGCCTGGACACCTTCCTGTGTAACCTCATCTGGGTGTTCCTGCTCTGGCAGGGGGATTGGACTGGATGATTTTTCAAGGTCCCTTCCAATCCCTGACATCCTGTGATTCTGTGAGATACCAAGACTACAGATTTCAGGAGAAAGAGGAAAAAAAAAGAGGCAGACAAAAGAAGAAATAAAAGAGAAGGTAGATGTAGGTTTTCACCTCCACAGGCATCACTCACGTTACAAATTATGTCAAACAGCAAAGCACTAGATCTTTTTCCTGTCCAACACCTTCACAGCTTCCAACTCACTGCTATTTTGTAATCTTAGTAAAACCCAACCAATTTTTCTAGCACTAAGCCAAAGCAATAGTATTTCCCAGTGTTCTATATTCAAGAGGCAAGCCTGGACATCAGGCTAAATGAAGGGTGTTTATACCCCACTGAATGAGCAGAACAAAACAGTTTTCTGAGTGATAAGCACTCCTGCAGAACACCTATCCACATTTCTAAGGCACCTAGCACTGTAGGATCTTCTGACAAAGAAGCTTTGTTCTATTTAAGTCTCCAAAGACTTTCTTTTTCAATGCTGGAACACACTGAACAGCAGGTGGGAAAAAAAATCCACATAAATGCAGATGTAGAAAAATCCTGCAAGTCCCACATTATGTTACCGGTTCCTTCTGTGCTTTGTGCACGAACGACTGGCACAAACAAGACAGAGTCCCATGCGCACAGCAGCCAGCCCGTGAACCCATCAGGGGCACATCTGAAAACACATGTACTCAGTAACTAATTGCTTTGGGAAAGAAAACAGTATCGAGGGTTACACCTGCGAGGATTCTAAGCTAATTGTAGGGCAAGTAACACTCAGCCCTGAATTACGACAGGCTTAGGTTTATTATGAGGCACCTGAAACTTTCTCCTGTTCTGTAGGACAGAACATATGCTGAATTAAAACTTTTGCTTGGGCAGAATATTTCAGCTGTATATTATCATGCCAAAACCTTCAAACAGAAAAACAAATTAAGAAACACAAGTCTTGAGGGTGAGCGCTTTGCCATCTCTTCACAACAACACACGTGTCATCCATGCTTAGCACAAGGGAAATGAGCATCACACATAATGCCTGTGAACTCACAGCTAACCTGTAATGTGTTTCCTTGTTAAAAACATATATTTACAGAACCTCATTGAACATCACTATAAAGACAGAAGAATAAACATCTTGCTGAGGTTTAAACTCTGCTGGGGACAGACCCTACTAACCCTGTTGAAATAACCACTGCAATATTGAAATACATAGTTCAAATTTTATTTTCTGTTTAAGACTACACTGACACTCCTCCAGATGACTAAAATGGGTCACAATACCTTTATTGGAAAAGGTACACATCCTTGTAAGGCAATATTAGTTATTAAATTAGCAGTTAAATTTTTAAGATATATATGTAGATGCCACATCATTCTTTGTTACTGGTAAAAATAGCAACGGTTCTGAAGCCTGAAATGTTTGCTTACCATTACAAACGGAGGTGAGAAAAAAAATCTCTGAACAAGACAGATGTGCATTTAAAAATAAAAAATGCTAGACATGACAGAGGCACACGTCCTGCCTCATTAGGTGGGATGAATTCAGGCCTGATGATCTCTTGCAAGGATATTTTCCACAATTTAGGAAACAGTTACGAATTTTAAGCTCAATGCAATATAATAATGGCTTTCTGTATGCAGAAGAGCCGACAAAACGTGTTCAACACTGTATTAAAAGAGGTAAGGTTCAGACCTGTATGAGGAATTTCTGTTCTGAACCATGTTTGTCCTATGAATCTCTCACGTTGCCAGCCAAAGCATGGGCAAGTTTTGCATTATGGTGTGTCATACAGACATTAGCGTTGGAGATCTATCTGCCATTGGTTTCACAATAGTAAGTTAAAACAAAATACATACAGGCACACAAATGTCACCTGGGTTTTTGCACTAAATAGGGCAAAACTTTTGTAGATTTGTTTATTTTCTTTATAGCCAAAAAATCCAGCCTTTAGAGATCTTCCTCTAAAAATAAAAGAGTGTTTGTTGGTTTTTTATTTCCTTATCCATTTGTGCGGGAAATAAATATTTGGCTTTCATTCACATTCAATTCCAATTACTGGCTCTCTAGTGGCTGGTCAGCAGCTCAGATGAAACCAGAGCATTAAGACCAGCAGTACCACTGCTATGCCATATTTACCAAAAAGAAACCCGTTTACCCAGCCAAAGGGTTCAAACGGAGCGGCACAGGGAACTGCAAGAACAAAGTATCCCTACCAAAAGGATCACAGAAGAAGCCAAGAAATCAGCCCTCCATCTCAGGCCAGTTCTGGACAGATGAACATTCACATCACAGAGCAGCTGACTCAGAACTGTCCCCCTTGTCACCAGGTCACCGACGGAGGTGGCGGGTGAGTGACAGTGCTGTCCCACGGGCATTTTCCTACAGAGTGGTGGAATCCATCTCTGAGGTAGTGGGAAGACCTCAGAGCAAGCCCAAAGTGACCCTAAGACTGTGACAAAGAGCTGACAGCTCGACTCCCTCTGCTGTTTTTTTTGCTAGAGATATATTTATGTACTTCATAATGTACATCCAGAAGTCTAAAGACCACTCTTAATTCTATGTCCTTCCTCCCGGGCTGCAAAAGACTGACAGACATTGTCCCTGTTCATTTAGGGATTTTTACACCCCTGCCTTCGACAGGCACACAACCAGCACACACAATGCCTTCCCACACCAGGCTTCACTACTTGATCTCACCTGGACAGCATCACTGGGGGAAAACTGCAAAAAGAAAGCACCAGCTGGAAACCTCAGACCCAAATACCCCACAGAAGTTCAAGGCACTGTAAACCTGGACCCAGACCCAAGTTTATCCAGAACATATACTGCCCAGGAGATCAAGGAAACTGGAAATTGCCAGATTCTTGGCAGACAAATTAAATATATTAATAGGTTATCGTGGCCAAATCAGGGAAAGGAAATGTGCTGGTTCTTCTCCCTGTGCCTAGCAATGTGATTTTAACTGTTGCCCTCAACAGCACCGGACGCTGGATCCCCTCCCAGGAGCCCCCCTTACGGTCTGCTTCTGGAGAGAGTTACAAGTCCAGCACAATGACTGAAGGCAATTAAAAATTGCGGTTTCATTTAAATCAGGGCCAATACACATGCAGACTTGGCCTGCAATAAATACTCCCTACAGCGGCAAGGAAGGTCAGCAGAAGACTCATGTCAAGGAGGTGACCACAGGGACTCTGTGCCACCCGCAGGAGGACACCCTGGGGCCATCGCTGTGAAACCACACCCAGCTTTCATTGAGAACAGGAAAAACACACACCTTCAGCAAGGTCTGTAAACCAGACACTGGCACTGGGCTCAGCCGGCCAAACGGGTTACAAGCACAACCCATGAAGGACGAGCAAGGACCCCCCACACACTGCGATGGGCACACGGGGATGCACATCTGCAGCTGGGAACCTGCACAAAAAGAGGGTGAAAGGGGGAAAAAAGGAGAACTCTTCATAGGGCAGGTGAAGATCAGAATAGGAGCACAATACTGCATAAAGGCAATAGCTTACCTTAAGAAAATGAAAATCTAATGCTGTAAGCCAGTATCCACTGCTGTAATAAGCTGTTATTGTTGTAGTTTGCCTTGAACAGTGTCACATTTTAACAAATTGATCAAAAGATTACCTAGTTCTGCAAGGATTTCCACCTGACAGAGAACACTATTTTTCAGCACCAAATGTATTTTTCAGCAATTTTAGTTCAACTTTTTACCTTCCAGAGCAGCAATTCGACATGCTAAAATTAAATAATGTTCCCTTTCCACCAGAGGTGACAAAACACATTAGTGACAGCTGTGTCCCATAAACAGAGCTAAAAACTTTATCTCGCATAACACTTCAAGATGGTTACAATAAAGATAGTTCTGCACTAGAAGAACAGAAGCCTGGAAAGTAGGCACTTGGCATACCATGTTAAAAAATGCTTCTATTAGTATTTTTGGTTTGTACTGCTCCGACTTAATTCTATCCAGCTCCTGTTACTACTTTGCATGTGTCAACAATCACTCGAATATTTAGTTTTCCTTACAAAAGCTGGGCTGTCTGCTCTCAGTGGTCACTAAGTAGTGAAAATCATGGACAGAGGGGACAAATTTACTGCGTCAGAGAGCTCATCTTTGGAGACTCAAGCTTTGAGCGCATGGAAGTTCAGTCAAGTCCTTTTCAAATTTATTTTCTATCGGTGCATCAAACAAACAAAAAGTGGGCTTATCTCATTAAATCTATTCCTTTAAATTACTCCTTACATCAGGCTTCACTTATACTTGAAAAGGTAATTTGTTACTCTTTGGACACTAACTACTGAACCACAAAACATGCTCTTCTACGGAGGTAAAACCCGTGTTACTCCACATGCACACTCTGTGCTGGCTGCTTAAAACAGAGTAAGATAGCAAAATGAACCACTATGGTGAGCCACTGAAAAACATCCCTAATGACCTTACCGCGCCTCTAAAGCTGAGAGAAAACCAATTTAATTAGCTCAGTTGTTTCGTGATGTCAAAAGGGACTTTGACATTTTTTCAGCTGAAATCGGAACAAACTCATACACAAAAGAGATACTGATTTTAAAAGAGAGAAAGGAAACAGTTCATAGCAGATGCAAAATGGGAGACCACAAAGGTAAAGTGACTACATAGACCTGGCTTGTCCCTCTGCAGCACTCCCGCAGGATGCACTGACTTTGATGAGATCCACACTGGCCAAACAGAAGGTAAAAATCACACCAGACCTCGGGCAGCTGTTTCGTGCATTCTATACAGCAGGCACAAACTTGTAGGAAAAGCACTTGCCCTGACGAGACAATCTGAGGGAAATTATATATTACTCCACCAGCAATTCCTCTTGTTCTAGTTCTGATATTTTCCTTCCTATGAGCAGAAGCTCATATGTATATATATATATTTCATCTTAAGTATCACTGAAACTCTACAGGTCTCTGCCACCTGACAAGCACCATGGCCCATTCCATAGGATGTTACAGCTTGAGAAAAGCAAACACGCACAAGATCTTTGTCAGGAATATATATTTAAGGTACTTTTCCTCTACTTTGAGGACTCAGAATAAGAAAAAAAGCATCTTCGAATAAGACAGATGAAATACACAACATTCTCTTGATAGGTACTTAAAGCAGAATATTGAGCCTTGCACAACTGAAATCATAAAATGTAACAAAACAGAACAACGCATCTTATGCAAGTAGAATTACTGCTGACCACAAGAAATTGAACAAATTCATCCACAGAAACGTGGTGCTTATTTTAGGAATACTCTTAATACAAAATTAAAGATCTCTTTCTCAAGGAAAGAAACAGAGATGAAAACATCTGGGGCTACTGGTAAGAGAAACAAGTTCCTTAATGAAACAGAACTGCCTTACTAAAATGAAGGAGCAAATTGTAGCAATGGGACCTCTAGGGAAAAGCAGAGAAAGGCAGCACAGAAAATTGTGTTGAGCAGCACCACGTAAAAGAGTTTAAACCTTTTATTACTAAAACCTGAAAAAGGAAATATATGTATAACTTCCAGATACATCAATTTCACCAGGAGAGAACAGGAACTGGTTCTCATCAACATTCTAATAATGGAAAAATGCCCAAGGGAAACGAACCTGTAACGCAGCAGAAAGCAAACGTTTCAAAAAGTATTTGTGGCAACAAGGTGCAGAGAACCCAGACCAGCAAAGCAGCGAGCACCGGCGGGAAATGGGGAACCCGAGGCAGCAAGGACAGTCCACACATACCCATGTAACAGACAAACCGTCAGAAATAATAATTTAAAAAAAAAAGGGTCAGATCACAGACACCCTTCCTGCAACTGCTGGGAGACGTGAGCACAGAGGGGCAATTGGAGACGGATGTTTCAGAGGCTTTGTGCTGCCCTAGAAGAACACAGCGATCTGTGGTCTTCTGCTGGTGGAAATGAAAACAAAGACACTCCAAGGCTTCAGAACAACATCGGCAAAAACACTGTGGGTAGTTTGGTGGGGTTTTTTTGTTTAAAGATTTTCAAATAATAATCGGCATCAAAAGGGAACCTGAGTGCTTTGTCTCATCCTATCAGCACGGTAAGTTACCAACTCGTGTGGCTTCTTTCTGAAGCAGAGTCCCTCCTGCGGCACGGCCCCAGCTCAGCCGCCCAGGAGGACAAACAGACACTTCCCCACAAGGAACCCACGTGAAAGGGATACGTATACATCATCTCCAGCACCCCAAATCCACAACCCGAGGCACAGACTATCCAATTCTATCAATATCAATTAACTAATTTTTCAAGAAGACTCCGAAGATACGGGGGCAAATAACAAAACAAAGCCAAAGCAGATTAGCAGGTTTCTGTCTGGCCAAAGAATGAAAAGCAGCCATAAAAAAGGAACTGGTTGCACACAACATTTTTCAAGTATTTATAGGAAATAGTTACTGGAAACCCACAAGAAGACACCTCTTTCCAGAGAGGAGACAGTGACTAAAAAAAACCCAAAACAAAACAAAAAAAACACAACAACCACCACCACCAAAAAAAACACAAACCCCATTACTGGTGAATGTACAGGAAGACAACAGAGTCCTCACACTTTTTTTCTTTCTCCATGCACTTTACCTACTTCACCTACAAACACTTTCATAAAAGCACAGGAAACAGCAGTTCACAAGAAAAAGTACACAAGTTCAGGTAAGTCCAGAAACATAAAATTAGAACATAAATACAAACAAATGAACAACTTTGAACTTAACTGCCCAAGAAAGGTATAACAAAGAGAAAAATTTGGGATTAATGATTTCAATTGTTTCCACTATAAATTATTCTTTCTAAATATCAAGGATCTAATATAGTTATCTTACTATTAAGTCAACTTTTTTTAGAATAGCAGGTTCCATAACGAAATAAGTATACATTTCCAATCCTCAAATTCTAGTTCTTTCTTTAAAATAGTAATAATAGCAACTACCCAGTGAGAAAAGTGGATTCAAGTGAGTCCCAGGATGCACGGGCAGCCCATTATACAGTTCATCCCACCCAGCGTTTGTTCCCCGAATAACCCCTACAGAAGGGGAAAATGGTCAGATTGCAGAATACAGAACAAAGGTTTGTCTGACAAAAACAATGTATATATACTTACCTGCACTTGATTCTGAAGCACAGGAAGCCACAAAACCTTATCAGCTTTAAAGACTCTTTAAAGGCATATGGAAATTTAAAGAACGTTGAATGTTTTGAAGAATCATCCAGGTATATAAGATGGGATGCCAGCATGCTTGATTGCCTCAGGTTGATTTTTCTCCACAATTCAGTGTTTTAAAAGAAAAACAGCTTCAAGATTTCATGTAATCCAACCAAAAATCTCCACATCAGGGGTACTTAGATGACTTGGAGGCCTAAGACAGATACCACAGCAATATGCACAGATTGAGACACGATTAGCAGATGCCAAAGTCCAACACAAAGAGGCTATAAAAGGCCACGGCTCTTTTACAGAGCAGACAGGACAGCATGACAGGATGGCTACAACAGCACTGTTGTGTACTATTACATCAAAAAGATTTCCACTCGCTGCGATCTCCGTCTCCTGTCACTAGCTATAAATCGCATCGACCCCAAAGCACTAGGAAACACAACACGCTAAGTGGATCCTCCACTAAAAGAAATCAATTCAACCACAAGCCCGTATTCTGGTGTTGGCAAATAGTTTCTCGAGATGTAAGAGTCAAAAGCAGACACACTAATGCTGTATACGGTAGGAGCTCAAATAATCCAGGCCTGAAGAAGCAGGAAGCATGAACCTTGCCAGGGAAGTAAATACCAATTTTAGTCCCAAGACATAAGCAAGTAATATACTGTCTACTTGGTCTCATTTTGTAGTGGACAATACCACTTAATTCATTTGCAAAACCAAGCTTCCACCTACGCAAGCCTCTACATTAAATCTAGGTCTAAGATGGTGGCCAATCAAGATTATAATATAATTTGTTACTAGATATAGACAGAAGCAAAGATTTAGCATTGGGCTAAAAATTCCAGTCATGCAACCTTAGAAGCCCATGGTGCATCCCCTCAAATCTTCAAACTGCTTCACTGTTGGTGATCAGGAAATGACTAATGGTTTTCACCTGGGAAAAGGCCTGCAGTAGCTGGCAGGGATTGAGGTGAAGAGATCCCTACTGACATAGTCTATAACTCCATAACAATCTGAATCATGAAACTGCATTACAGTTGTTGATAAATTACAATAATAAAAGCAGGTTATGATAGCAGAGGAGGAACTGTAAGAAATATTTTCCCATATAATAAAGAGCGCATCTAATATGCCATTGGATTTTTTTGCAAGTTAGAAAGTATCTTACTGTGCAAGTATTTCTACCAAATAAACTGTATAAGCTAAACAAAAAAGTTACACTTATTGAATAAATGAATTATTCAACAAGAGTCAGAGTGGCAGTTTATCAACCTTGCAAAGTATTATATATCTACACTACTAAATATTTTAAAATAATCCAACAACAAAATCTGCAGAGAATCAAGAATACTATCAGTGCATTTCTAATGAGAATGCTGCTCTGATGTGCATCTGTGTTATGGAAGCAAAGACTTCTTCCCTGAACAGAAGAAGACATGATACTTCACAGGACCAATCAATCTAAAAGCAAAAAATGCAACAATTAGTGTAGCATGTTCTTGGACTTTGAAATCACATCCTAAAAGATTTCCTGTGCCATTAAAGGCATACAGCTACGTAGTAACTTGCAGGAGTTCATTTCCTCTTACACTGTGCCCAAAAAAATTTTGAGGGCAACCCCTAATCACAGAATCACAGAACCGACTGGGTTGGAAAAGACCTCGGAGATCATCGAGTCCAACCCTTGGTCCAACTCTAGTCCGTTTACTAGATCATGGCACTAAGTGCCATGTCCAATCTCAGCTTAAAAACCTCCAGGGATGGCGAGCCCACCACCTCCATGGGCAGCCATTCCAATGCCTGACCACTCTCTCTGTAAAGAATTCTTTCTAATATCCAGCCTAAATTACCCCTGGTAGAGTTTAAGCCCATGCCCCCTTGTCCTGTTGCTAACTGCCTGGGAGAAGAGACCAATCCCCACCTGGCTATAACTTCCCTAATACTATTTAAGTTAAAGAAGATGTGTGCAGAGGAGAAGTTGGAGAGAAGATGTTGAGAGGGAATCTTAAAAAAAATATTTCACTAATTTTGCTTCAAAATTATGACAAGCATCTTCCAAGGAAGATGATAAGTATACCGATGTCTGAAAGATAGAACATCCTGAAATTGAGAAGTTTGGGAAAAAAACAAAACACCACCAAAAACCTCTTTATCAGCAGTCATTGTAAAAAAAACCAAAACAACTAATATTAGGCTGTATATCATATATAATGAAAAAAACATGCAAAGTAGACAATTAACGGGTAAAAAAAAAATCTACAAAAGCCATTTTGATCTCTAATTCTTTCAGATAAACTTCAACCACTCAAGTCTGTCAACCATTCCTTATGTCAACTATTCTCCACATAATTCATCCCAGAAAGAAATCTCAGGCCCTGAATTCTTCTTAAAATACTCTCCAATCCACTCACAGTTTATTTGGGTAGGAGAGTGAGGAGGGGAAGGGCAGAAAGAGACACCAACTGTTGGTTACCCAGATGGAGAGTCCCCCTGCTTCTTGCAACAAAGCTGAGAAGGAAAACGGCTTTGAATTCTTGTTGTGAATCCCCATAAAGCTAAAATTTAAAGCCTGTACATCCCAAAGAAGATAAAGGTTCATCCTTCCCTTAGCCAGCTATTAATGTGAACAAGCTTCTGAAGTGAGGGGTCATGCAACCAAGGAAACAGAACAGTCAAGACCTCCCAGCAAGATCTAAACCAATGCCATATGGTAAGTAATGGGAGGACGTTTTAATTTCCGAGAACACTTAGAAGCTTTTGTTCAGATCTTGATGGAATTTACCACAGCTTTTGTTCTTCTCAGGAATCACTGCCCATTTCATCTATCTTTACCATAAAAGCAACTTCTGCTAGAACACTATGTATTAGGGTCTAACATTTTCAGAAGAGGAGACAAACATTTATCAAAAATTAGGTACTTCCTCAGCCTCAGGCATATTCAATGAAGCAGGACAGAAGTCCACAGCGCGAGAGGAGTTGAGTTCTTCTCATCTGCAGCGCAACAAGCGGTGACACTAAGAAATCATAAGAAAGCGCCCCCAATTCAGGTGACGTTTGCAAGAAAAGTAACAGAAACCACAATTACCAACCACCATTTGCAGTTAATGTACATCTTAAAAACAACATCACCACGGGCCACAAATTAGCACCATGTTAGAAAGATTATAGAATCACAGAAGAGTGAAGTATCATTTATGTACCATGATCTTCCAAAGTAAAATCAATATACAACCAAAGACACTTTTAAGATAGCAAAATTAAACAGAAAAATAAAAGCATGTTCAGAATGGAGAACTTTACTTTAACTTTTGAGAAAACACATACTTTCTTTAAATTATTTTTTTAAATGGTAAAGTTGTAGCAGATTCAACTTGCATATTGCCTTGATGCACAGCTTAGCCCTGTAAAAACTGTATTTACAGAAAACAGCTGGGACAGACGTCAGAGTTGTTTCCCTCCTACACCTCAGTCACCTTATTAAAATGAAACCTCAGTGCAAAATTCAAACCCCGTTTAATAAGCATAGCTCATTTTGTCTTGAAGAAAACTAATTAATCCCAAAGCTCTACCAAAGCTTAATATAAGCTTGTACAGGGTTAAGAAAGGCAAAAAGCTTCGAGCTTGTCTGTGCTGCACACTCTTCAAATACCAAAGTCCATCAGGAAAAAAAAAAATAAATGAAAGCATCTCAAACAAATGAGAAGGAAGTATAATCTACACATGAGAAAATTAAAAAATAAGGCCAAATCAGCACTGTAAGTCTCAATTTTCTTATTCCTTTTTTAAAGAGCTGTGTAGTCTCTATATTGCTGCATTTAATTGTGCAACAATTCCCACCTGATCAGAAGCGCAGTTAGAAATACAACCCCTTTCCAGAACAAGGCAGAAACAGTGTTAAGATACCAAAGTTCCCTGCTGGGCAACTCTCCAGAGAAAGGCTGGGAGCGCCGGGATTCCCTCCCTGTGCCTGAGCGCCCAGTGCCAGGGGAGCCCCCGCTGCCCCTCGGTGGCCACCCCCGCACACACAGACCGGGGCTCCTGCCCCAAACCCAGTGAACGGGAAGGATCGTGGATGGCTTCAGGTGCTCTGGTGAGGTGTGGCTGACCCTGTCACACCTCTGCCAGCTCACCTGGCCAGGTCACTTGAAACGATGGTGGCTGCTTGAGCAGAGCCAGCAGCTCCCCCAGGCAGAGCAAGTCGCCCTGAGCCCCATGGCTGAGGGTCCAACAGGCGTGGAGCAAGATGTGGGCACCCGTAGCACCACCACCCGCCGCTTCCTGACAGACGTGTTCTTCACGTGCCAAACCCGGGCCCGACACCGAAAGGCAAAGCTGTGGCGGTGCCAGCCCTTCCCGAGGCTGCGGGCAGGAGCCAGGCCATGGGCACAGGCTGCTCCTTCCCACCGCGTCCTGACCCCTGCGGCACACGCACAACCTTCCCTTCGTCTCCATCATCCCTTCAAAGCCATTTACAAGCGTTCTTTGAGACAAATACGTTCAGCTCCCTTTAAGAACTAGAAAGGTTATAAATTGGACTGGTTTCTTTCTGTCTCGGCTCTCACAGGTTCTGTTGGTTTATGGCATACGTGGTAGAGATAATGCACCAACACAAAGCACAGGCTGTCACGAGCGATAGCACGGACAAGCCTTATTGCGGCTAAATTATGTCCCAGAGGCTGTATGACAGACAACTTCCCCTCTATTATCATCAGAGTAGCACACAAACAGGAGAGAAAAAGCACAAAATACCGCCAGCTCCTTCTGAAAGAGTGGGGAATAACAGCGGTTGAATAAATGGGCTGGATGGGGAAGATTACTGATTGCGTTTCAAACTGATTACTGATTACTTAATGGAATAAAAGACTAGGAAATAAAAATATGATTTACCACTCTGGTAGTGATTAAATTTACCACTCAAAGACAGTATGTGAGAAAGCAGAGCACCCAAGAACCACTGACAGCAGTATTTCGATAAGCGCTGGATTCTTAAGGAAAAAAAAACATAAGTCCAAATTGCAGGGGCACATACATACATAGTAGATGTAATATAAAGTATTATTAAAGCCATAGTAAAATCTAATAGCTGGAAGCAGTGACAAATACATTTAGATAAAAATTAAATTGCTTTCAAAGATTAATTATTCTTACATTTAAATGTATTTATTGATCTGGTGATTCTTCTAAGTGTTCAAATTAAAGATGAACGTTTCCAAAGTTAAGGGTAGACACGTTCTTCAGTTTCATTTTGCTACCACAAAGAAAAAAGGGAACGTATGAGGATATATGCTTGGATGGGATGCCTGAAGAAAAAGCCGTTCAAAATACCCAAGCCATTTGCAATGCAACAGTGATTATTAAATGATTTGCAGCAAGTCATGTCTATGTCAAATCCCTGAGAGCAAAGACTAAGCAGGAGTGGGTCCTATACCCAGGCTTCAGGATTTTGAAATACAACCACAAGACAGTCAGCAGACACTTTCAGGAGGTTCCTTGCCATGCTCTTGCCACTGACATATTCCACTGTGACACACGGGCTCAAAACTTCGCTCCTTAAGACAGCAATTTAGAAACTGATTTTACAAAAATATTTCAAGTAAAGCATATAAACAATCCTTTATATTATAAATTCAAACTGATGTTTTATTTTATTTGGAGAAATAGGGTTTATCCCTTAGTGCCGACATAAGGCCACAGCCACTGACTTCCATGACACAAGTAATAACCTGTTTAATAATCCAATCCTTATCTGAGGCTCTCTGAAAATCTTTGCAAACCTAATAGTAGCAATGTTCTGTTTCAGTGAAAGCCTACAGAGAGTTAGCACGGGTGGTAAACTCTGCAGAATCTTCTTCTTCATGGTAAATTAACATCAATCTAATCTCCATCAAACATAATGCTACTTTAAAGCCTGTGCCTGCTCAGACTGATACAAATGGCAAAAACTCCCCTCATAAATGGTACAGGCTCATAAAACCTTGCATCTTAATTAAAAGCAAAGAAAAACATGTAAATGAGAACAGAGTCATGGCAAGAAATGAAATTATAATGGAGCTGCTTTTATAGCTGGAACGTAATAGTTATAAGGCAACTGAGCAACTGCAGGAATTCTCTGTTTAGATGCACTCCAGTGTAACAACTCACCCATTCTAATACTATTAAGAGAAAAGAGACACTAAATTTGACTCTAAGGATAGAAATATCTTCAGGTGATCTAGGCCATAACTGTAATGTATGTGCAAATGTTCCATAGATCAAGACACTGTACCAATTCAGGCTATTCACAACAGAATACACTTTATGAATACTGTTTAAGGTTGTTTCTATTTCACAGTCTTTGTATGGTGGTATTTATTTTCCTCTTTCCCAAGCCCTAAGCACATTAGCTTCAGAGTAACATGTAAAGAAAAACCAGACTGAAGAGAATGCAAGGAGAAAGTGTCCTCTAACAACTAGACAAACTCGCAGTGTACTTTCTAAACCTTCTATACGTTTTCTAAACCGCAAACTCCCAGACTAATAAATCCCTTATGATCTGAGCTCTATTTTCAGTTTTTCACATATGACAACTTTTAATAAACATTAAAAATGTAAACTAATTTAGAACTAATTTATTTTAAAAAGTTCCCAAAACATTTTTCATTTTCAGACAGAAGGAGAAAGGAAGGCTGGAGAACTGCAGGCAACATTTTAATTTCTTATATATCCTACCACACACATTAGCGCTTGTAAGGCAAGAGATTCCTCATCTCCTTGTGACTACGCACACAAATCAACTTTCTTCTGCTGTTCTAGCAGACGTATTTCTAAATGTACCAAAAATATTCTGAAGGCCACATTTACAAGGAACACCCACCAGAAGCAAAAGGAATTGTTACATTGACGTGGTTTCTTTCATCCCGATTTGAAACCATGCTGAGATGCAACGATAACAAGAAACACAGAAGGCAGAGTTTGTCACCGTTCTTAGCTGCATTTTGACATCTGTTTCACAGCTCTTGGAAAGCCCATTTCCATTAATCTATCATGAGAAACGACAGGAGATAAAATTCCCAGGCTGCAGAGGGCATTAGGAGACTTTCCTAGCTGATTGTACATTAAGAAAGAACTGTAACAGCCAAATTAGGTTATTGTGAATAGACGGAAGATGCTGTAATTCTGTTCCTCCTTTTGTCTTAATGGAGTTATTTACGTTGATCTCGAAGGCAGACCACTCACCAAAGACATCACCAGCCACCTGACACAAGGAAACACAGACAAAGAACAGAAGGTGACATCCTGGTCCCATTCAGCAGAAGCAGGTCTGTGCTTCCCTGACATAGCCCACAAATTACCATTTGTAAAAGTTTGCATATATTACTCCTGCTGCACATTAACATTTAAGCAGATTCCACCAAACAACCCAGAAATTCATTATCAAATCTAGGTAAAAGAGAAACTATTAAAGGCCTCATGACAGAGAACTTTAAATGACTTAAAAGCACAGTCTTTGCAGTATTTATGCATTTAAAAATCAAAACAAAACCGTTTGTCACGCAGTATCATTAAAACTCCAAAGCTGAACACTTTCCTAAGATTAATATCCTAAATCAAAGAGGGATAACATGCTGGTCATATACAGCTTCCACAGAAATAGCATACACTCAGCACACCATTAATGACTGAGCTTCTTTTATTTAAAAGATTAATTTCAAGCACTCAATCTTGAAAGCATGAATCTCAATTTATATGACAAGATTCCGAACTTGCTTCTCTCATATACAAGCAAAAGCAACACTAAAAACAAATATAGGATCTGACAACAACAGAAGCTTGTGGAGAAGAAGGAATGAAAACAGCAGGAGGAAAAGGAAGACTGTTGTTACAAGAAAAAATAAAAATAAACCATTTGTTATACATATGTAACTCACAGAAGATTCTAAAACATACAACAGGTTTTCTGTTTTTCTGTGGGACCCTAACACTCTCCACTCCTCGTATTTGCTACTGAGAAATAAAGGAGGTCACTAAAGAGCATCCACCTACTTTATGTGACCTTGAGTTACTAACCCCAAATTCTAAGCTTGCAGAAGTAAATGTCAGACAAGCACTTTAAGCATGAAGAACAATCTGTGATATGAAAGTGTGTTACTACTCACTTTGCAATCCCGAGTACAGGAACACAGTGCCCAGACATTTGAAAGAGAAAAATAATTGGATTTAGCTCCTCTAGAGCAACTCAATAATCAAAAAGCCCAATGGTATTGATCCATATGGCACTTCCGAGTGCCTAGTCTGAAGTCTAAAATAGAGTAAGCGTGGTGGTCTCAGCCCGAGTCCCCCCAGATGCCGCTAAAACTCCTCTCCTTTAATGCAGACCAGCTGACTTTCTGGTAGGACACATGAGAAGAAACTGTGTTTCTCTGAACACGACAGACCATAGGAAAAACAAAGCACCAACAACTTCATAGCACAGCTACTGGTGGCAGAGAAGGTCTCCGTCTGCATTGCTTTAAGGAACAGAGAACTTGCCCCTCATTGCCTTCAGAACGTTTATTATCTAGCATCATAATGCTATTTCTGTTAAGCTGCATATGGGAAAGCAGCAGGAATTAAGAGTAAATACCAGAACTCCTGTCAAAAGCAAAATCATTTCAACAAGCTACAAACACGTGTCATTGTCTCCGTGAGTGTAGTTACTGCGCTTTGTCTTGCTCTTAACAGTTTTCATTCGATCTCAGCCACACAATAAACAACAAGACTTCAAGTTTGTTCAGTTTTCCCACTCAGGATGGGGCAGGGGACACTCAGATTTGGAGGGATTCATAGAAATGGTTATTTTTCAAACGGGATTTAAACACAGCCCTACAAAACACTTCCCATTCAAGCATGTTTTCAGGGAACAGGAAAGGTTTTGGGAGCCAACGCATCTCTAAATTTGCAGGCTAATTTTTATGCAGTAGATTATTCACAGTACATTTCTCTAAGTACGAAGTAAAGCATGATAACAGTCCAGTTTGCCACACACTTTGTGGTTTAACTACAAGGACTAAAAAGCTGTTGGACCCCCGGAGAATGTCTGTGCGCAATTGTGCCAAAGCTTGAGCCAAAACTATCCCAGACTGCTTGAGCTGTGACAAAGCAAGAAACAGAAGACCCTGCTTTATGTATTACATAGTACAATCAGCATTCTACTTCTGATGTTGTGTGACAGTGATTTTCACTAGTTGGCATCCACTGAAAAATATATATATGTTGAATTATGCTATATACAGCCCTTGGACTACAGGTATACTTCTGTGCTGATCAGTAAGATACCTTGCATCATCTATAGGGATTCAAGTCCTTCACTTCCATCTCCTGGTACAAATTCATTACTCCTTTGTCAGTTAAAATGTAACAGTACCATCTGTAGCACTGAAATTAATATAATAATGAATAATGAATAAACTAAAAGATGACAACATACCTTTAAATTTTGATTCTGAATCACATGTATTTCTAGTGTATTAGTTACATTTCAATGCAACAACAAAACAGTTGGGCAAATTTTTTACTTCTGTGATTTTTTTAATCAGAGGGAAAAAAAGAAAAGAAATTCTTGCCAACCAAAGTAGTTCAGAGAATATTAAATGCTCTTCATTTCAAGCACAATTTAATGAGTGAATAAATATGTTAGAGCTACATAATTTAAGCATCAGGTATGTGACAAGATCTCAGTTTCAGATCACTGAAGACACCTGTGGTATTTCCTGCCTCTCCACGCAGGTGAAGCACAATGTTCCTATATGCAGGAACACTTATCTGAGGAACTCAAGAGCACACACAACTTGTGTGGACTCAGCCACTACAAACAGGTCAAAATCTGGCAGGGACTTTGCAAAGTCCTCAGACAAGAGGGCAGCCAAAGGCAAACCTTGGGTTCACATGAACTGTCCCGTCAGGCCTCGTGTAACGTGACAGGCACGAGACACGCGCCTCTGATATCCACAAATCAATGACCCACACACAAAAATGAGTTAAAACATTCAAAGCAGGAGATTAGTTTAGAAAGATTAAGTACAAGCAACATTAAAGTCATTACTATCGGGGGGGGGGGGGGGGGGGTGGAAATGGCGTTATATAGCTCTGGAAAAGGCCTCTGAAAATATTTCTAAGACACAGAAAACAAGCACAAATAACTAAATGCAAACCAGATCTCCTCTTCAGAAAAGGCACACACTACTGCCCATTCAGAGGTCAGTTACATACTAAGGTTTTGGCATCCCTCTGATTTTACAACTCCCAAAACAAAACAGAAAAACAAATTGAAAAAAAAAATCCCAAACCCAATATAATGTGTTAAGAATTGTTAACACTTTGGTTATCACATCTGCCATATATTTTAATGGTCACTATCTACTTTTGCTCCTAAACCAAACACGGCAATTCCTCTCAATCTGAAAGCTGTATACTTGCTAGAAATTATTTATTCACCCTCTGTTAGACAGGAGTTTGCTTCACACCATAAAATACAGCCTCTACTAGTTATCCATTCACCTTTCTGAAAAGGCATAACTGGTTTACCATTTGTTTTTGTTTTACATGAACTTTAGAACCTATATAGTTCCCTTCCCATAAAGACTCAGATGTGAGGAACCCTAAAGGTGTCTCCACCTCAAGTCCACATACAACTGATTCCCAAAAGACAAGAAGCTATAATTCAGCATTTGTAGTGGCAAAAAAAGGAGAAAATAATTACTCTTCTCCTACAACAGCAACACAGTGACTTCACAGACAAACATAAAGGAGCTTTTAACTGCAAATAAGGAAAGACTACCCAATTTCTCTCTCAAAGCATGCCAGAGTCCCCTTTCCACTTTGCCAAGCTCTTAAGGCCAGCTCTGGAAAAGGCATCAGATGATATCAGCTATCAACTTCAGAGCGCACAAGTGGCTTTGAAAGGAGACACTGATGTGAGCCCGCAGATTAAACAGGAAAATTCAAGCCCTTAAAAGGGATTACAGTGTTGAGACAAATGAGCACAGGTGTCACCGGCTTATCTGGAATTAGCATCAGAATTTGGGCCTTTCAAGAGTTTGAATGTTTAAAAGTCTGTAAATAAATTGATTTGGTGAAGGAAAATGATCTGTTCAAGAACTTAATTACCAAAGGGTTAAGTTTCTCTAGCACAGAAGCAAAGATGAGAGCTAGACAAAACACACAAAGATACTCCTTCCAAGGGACCGGTGTGCCCACAGAGACCAGGGTTAACCATGAAGCTTTTCTGCTCTCAGCACACTTGCAATTCTGTTCTGACTTCACTTTTGCGAGCAAATGAACAGTCTCTGCGTTACAGCATCACGCAACAGCCTAGAGCAGCCTTAAAGAGAAAAAGAGAGACTCCTCTGTAATGGAAAAAAAAACAAAACGCTTTCTAGCAACATAGTTAAGCAAAACAAAACTAACAATTTAAACACTTAAATGCTAAGGCATACAGATGTGATTTGTCAGGTGTTTTCCTAAAAATAACATATCTGAAATTCCCTGGAAAAAAGGCCATTCAATTATACTCTTGAAGGCTACTAAATCACTTGGTTTCTTCAAAGGGGACAGGAAAATAGCCCAGTCAGATCTTTCACACACTCAAATACTATAACAGAGGTTTTAAAGATTGAGTTTCTGTATCTTAATTTCACAGTGCCATCCCAGCAAGTTACTTAAACTGAATAATAAGCGTGTCTCTTAAGACAGCAGGTCCCCTCTGACTTCTGAGAATGTACCTCAGAGTTGTGTTATTCTGGCTGATACACGCAGTTGAACTCCTTGCAGGGAGGTTTCTGTTTCTCTTTGTGGATGTCTAGTTCATTAACTGAGAAGCACAACAGAAAATGAGAAAACTTCGCCTGAAAACGGGAGACCCCCATCACTCTGATTTAGCATTGTTACAAATGGCACGTGTACCCGGCCTTTCCTAACTGTGTGAGAAGTCCTCATTCAAAACCAGAAAAGTAACCAAACTATTTTTAAAAGTATTAATTTCAGATAACTAATTACATCAAAATTATTATAACAAAAATAGCAGATTCACAAGTGTATAAAAGAAAAAGTGCATGATTAAGCATCATTTCTTCAACCAAAATTAAAACAAATACACGTATTTCTTAGTTTGGCTGAGTTTCTTAATATGGCATTTTAACATTGTTCACCTCAGTTTCTAGCACACTTACATTTCAAGGTGATGCATCTATTTTGTAAATATTCATCCATGTTAACTTTCTATATAAAACATTTAGTAAGCAATGGGTAATAAATACATAAACAGAGAGGGAGGGACAGAGATACTATGTTTGCTTAGTATCTCCACAACAGTACTCTTGGCTTCTGTACCACTTTGCTGTGTTTTGCGTGTATCCTCAATACTTTCGATCTCAATGTTCTCAATATTCTGCAGTTTATAAACAGTCAGAAGTGCCAAACCATTCTCCATGTTTTTAAGTGTGTGTATATATATATATATGCAAATAGGTATATGTGGGAATTGCCATTGTTACTAGACGGATTAAAAAAAAAAAGAATGAGTATATGACAGATTAGCACATCAGCAAACAGTAAATTTACTCTATGAAAAAAGATGTTTTTCACATAGCAACAAAGAGCAGAAAATAGTCAGAGGACTATAAAGGATCATGTGAAATGGAAACTGTTGGAAATAAATTGGTAGGATTTCAGTTGTAACAAGATGCTTCTGAAAATACATTAATTTCAAAATCAGAATATTCAACTACTCAGAACAACGGATAAAGAAGAACAGTCATGGAGAAAAGGGACAATTCTTCAGTAATCTATGATGATTTCTAAGCATCAGTCGGCATAAGGTAAGGAAGTCCAAGTGAATAAGAAAACAAGCAGTGTTCATGAATAACAAAATTTTCTTTTAAGCATGGAAATCTGTCATGAATGCATAAAGAATATTTCAATGGTGATACAAATAAAACTGGAATTACTAATAGTCTAACAGCTAACTTAAAATGACAGAAGAGCAGCCTCACAAAGAAAAAGCATTTCCAGCTTGGTTAGCAGATAAACAAAAACCAGAATTAACAATAACAACACTTGCTTGCAATTTTCATTCATTAGAGCAACATTCTTCCACTCCCTAATGATAAAGCTAAAATAGAATAAAGAACTGGGATAGTAAACACCAAAGCAAAGACTTTCGTTTTGTTAAAAGCTAAAAGCCTTCTCCTGTCTTTCCATCTGCCCAGCTGGAGTTTCAGTGCCCATCACTGAACCAGCTCTGGTTAAAAAGCAATAGGAGGATTAAAGCCAATAGTGGACTCTGACTGTTCACCCGCCAATTCAATACAGCCACCTCCGGGCAGAAACACAAGGTGGGTTTGCTGTTCCTTGTCCCTGACACAGCTACCGCTGCCGAGCACATCTACTGAGCGCCAGAGACAGAATGAACAGAGAGTAACAACGCTGGGCCGGGGACACTCCGCTAAAACGCCCATTTTGCATGTAATATTCCATGTCACGCTGTACACCTGCACTGGAGGTACTTATCAGCTGGTTTTGTCTTATCTTTAGATACAAAGAGCTGCAGAACGCCAAAGGGTTGTTTATTACTTGTGTATAAAACTTTCACTTTCGGGGAACCTGAAGAAAGGAGCCTCTAAGACATCAGTGAAGTCACAGGCAGCAGCCAGGAGTCAGTAACAGCAAACGGTGACAGAGAGATGACAGAGTAATATCACCTGCTGTCTATTTGCTTTCACATCCAAACCTTGTGAAGTAGCATCAGACAATGTAGAGGTTCCTCTGCAATTTCAGAAATGATTGGGGTTGGCTTTAGAATGATGATAGAAGCCATATTAAAAACGGACACGATGCCAAACCTCAGAATTTGAGCTAGATAAGGGGCAGTTTCAAAAATACTGATGGTGCAACATTTTGTAAGTTTTATCTGTTGGGTTCCTCATCAGATATTCAAGATATTCAAAAGACATGGACAGAAATTAATATTTTTTTTTAACCAGCTCAAAATTGCGAGGATAAAAGGTGAAAGTATTTTCTTAATCAGTGTTCTGGACAAGCTTTAGATAAAATACATACAAATTATGGTCTAAAATGTCACCTGTTGACTATGCTAAACTGAATATTCTGAACACTAATATTTTGTGAAATGCAATCTTTGAAAAGGTTCTTCTACTCACTGGAAATGAAAGGGAACCGAAACAACAACACCATAAATGCATGAACACCTGACTGTGGTCTCGAACAGCAATACTGCTTCCTCCTTGAATATCTATCTTGTGAATAAGTGCAGTACAGGGTGTGGGGGGAATGTTAGATTGTTTTCCCCTACAACATTGTTTAAAGCACCACTGGATTTTAAATGCACATCTGCTTTCACCATGTGGCTAGTTCTCAACTTTAGCTTAACATCTGTGTTTTACTTACCTTTCAAGTACATAATTTTTGCAATTACTAAAGCTGCCTATATAATCAAGTGCAGTATATTCTGGAAGACACCTTCTCTAGAAGCAAATGCTTCCTTTCATCCCGTAGTAGTGCATTTCCCAAGATAAATCCAGTTCTCTTCTCAGTGTGCTAACAATGCAACACGCAGAGCAGCAAAAATTTAACTGTTAACAGAAGTTTCATGTTTTCAGTTTCTTTTCCCCTTCACACACTGCTCCTAGGCCAGGAAAACCCAGACTATGAAGCACAGCTGATGGTTTCACTGCATTCCCACCAAGAAGTATTTATAGGCCATGTAATACTCAAATCACCCCCAGCATTCTAAGGAAAAAAAGTTAACAACTAGAGACACCGTAAGGCTGACCGGCAGCTCCCGCAGAAATTAGGAAGCCAGGACTGAAGTAAACTAACAACTTACTTTTGGAAAGCTTGTGCCATTTCCACAGCCGGCTCTGGGCAAGTCGACCCCTGCTCTTCCCTTTAGGCCAAAAGCAAACATCAGTCTGTAAGGGCACGTAATTTTAGCGCATAAGCACTAAAATCATGTTTCACATTGAAATCTGATTCTCATGTCCTTATAAAACATAGCAGTATGTGATAATGATCCTTCTGAACTTCGGGGTTTTGTTAAGAAAAAAAAAGCAAACAACAAATAATTTGTATTTTTCAACATTCTAATTGACTCAGAAAACTTGTCACAGTGTGTGCTCATAGACCCTCAATGTAGTGTAGGCCCAGCAAGATTCAACTGTCAAATATCTAAGGATGTTTGCTGCTCACATACCAGCACCTCTCTGGAGGACTCCAGAATGTGACCCTCTGCCTGGGAATACAGGAGCACACTCCAAAGCAATCCCATGGGCTAACTTACTTTCCTGTACAAGAGGCAACCCAAATCTAATACAGAGGTTTATAAACAAGCAATTTATATATTTACATATATAGAGATAGATATATACATTTATATATATTTTTAAGATAGTATTATCTTTCCTTTAAAAACAGGGTCACATCCAATGACAACTCTATTCCCCATGTCAATCTTTTACACGTTCAGAGGTATTTTTCAGAAGTTACACATTCAGAGGTATTTTTCAGTTCTGTGAGGCTCTTCGTCTAATATAGCGCAGTGCAGATGTTTCTGCACACATCCTCTGATACATGATCTTGACCAAGTGTGGGATTTCTCAAATTCTCTGTTACATGGTAATACAACACTTAAAGATAAATATGTAAGGCACTTTTTGGAAAGAGAGAACATTTAGTAAAGGTTTATTTTGCATTTGGTTTTTAACCTTACAGAGTAATCAAATGGTTTGCATTTATGAAAGTCAACCTTATATAGTGAATATCTTAGCATATTCTGTACAAACAAATATTCATCAGAAAATATGGTCGGCAGTAAGAGACCCTTAGTCTGAAGGAAGAGAAGGAGCTAGAAGAGCAGTTGGTCAGCTACCTTTTAAATACACTTTCAGAGAGAAAATAGTTGAGACAATAAAAAGATCTGTCCTTTGCTAAACCCCATGATGGGTTAGAAAAGCTGAGAAAGGATTTCAACAGGTCAAGGTTGTAACCACCATCAGAGCAATTATAAATTACGCTCTAAGTAGAGATGAACTTCACTCAGAAAGAAAACAGCAAGTCAAATGCATCATTTAATGCTAAATTCATCTTCCACGGAAGAGCGAAGCTGCTGATCTCGTTGTACACACGTCCCAGCCAGGTCCGCGAGCCCATGGGGCGCTTCCCAGCCCCACAGCAGCGGAGCTGCCAGCCCGGAGCACTGAGAATGAAAACTCCTACATGAGCCATCAACTAAGGACCACAACACAGAAGAATAAGAGTCTTCAGCTGTTACCTTTGACTCTATTTGATTTATATGTTCCCAGCAGAAACTATGCCCCCATGGCTTCTACATTCACACAGAACCCCTTGTTTTCTTTACAGAAGGATTTTAGTTGTGGCATTTTTTATATATACATACATGTATACACACACACACCAAAAAAAAACCAAACTCACGCTACAACTAAAATCTATTCCATAAATCTTACAGCACTACATTACTTTCAAACCAGTGATTTTACTACAAGAACTAGATTAACTTTTACCTTGACCTGAACTGGCAGAAAAACTCTCAATTTCTTTCTTTACAGTCCTCAGAAAACTGCTGTGTGCTCAAGGAACTCCCAAAACTTGGTTTTAAGAGCTGCCTCAATACATCACCTCGGAAAATAAAGATACATTTTCTTAAACGTACTTCCACTGAGTTCAGTTAAGGGTATTTACAACAGATCAGTATTTAACCCCAAGTGAGTTTTAGAGCTGAGAGAAGGGTATTTAAGCAAGCAATTTAGGAACTCTGAAATTCCTACTACAGTCTGTAGTACCAATGAATAAAACAGAATTTCCCTACCCATTTGCCATATGTCTTCTCATGTGTTTCAAGGGCTTTTAATTCCCTCACAAATTTACTTGTTGACATGGAGATTGCTTTGCTTGAAAGATGCCCACTGTTATTTACAGTGCTAGCTTGCGGCATCAAGATACTGCCTTTAAAAAATAAAAGTATTTTGTAACGGGGAAAGAAAAGAATTGCCATTAAGGGGAAGAGGACATACATTAACTCAAAAATAAATTCATTTTCCCAGAGTCTGGCACAGTATTTGCAAGATTATTTAATATCCAAATTGCCTTCAGCTTTCTTTGTAAATCTCATCAATCCTTTTTGTTTAATTCCATCTTTCTGGTAAACAGAGAGCTGAGGGCATTATTGTTGTCTGAGCGTGAAAACACAATAAGTCACCCATTATTAATATATTATATTAATAAGCACAGGCATGAATACATAAAGAGTGTTGTCCATCACAACAACCTTCATCTGCAAGTAATTTCTGATTCTCCATTGTTTATTAGGTCAATGTACCACCATGGAGATGATAACGATCCCTTTTAATCAAAGGAATTAAGCTAATGGAAATAATTAATGGTAACTACCACGGTATTCGTTATTTATTTAAGATACATAGGCACATGCCTGTGACTAACTGCTATATATTGTCATAGGAAACCTGTGCCCTTTTCCCCCCATCTGTTTTAAGCTCCACCAACAAATCCCACTAAACAGAAGTTTATTTATGGGATGAAAAATGCTATCATGACCCATTCCTGGATAATAACTTCAGCTTCTTAGGGTAAGAAAGCTTACTTGTTGGAAAACAATAAACCCTGCCACAAAGGGATAAACAGAAGACAAAAGAGAAGGATCCAATGAAAATATACTGGGTAAACAAAGAAAACACACACAGAGAGCAAGACAGACAGAGGTAATGCCATGTAGCAAGGACAGAAAATTGCTTTCTTGAACCAAGTCTTAGGTTTTTCTCAATCGATAAGTAAATGTTGTCAGACTCTTACTTTAAAGATGCTGCAGAGATCTTTCCAGAGATTAAACAGGCTCCTGGATGGAATTATTTTCCAGATTACAGCTATATATTACCAACTCTCTAGAAGACATCAACAACAAAACTTTATCAGCATATACTTTCCCTTTTATTTTCTAACATATTAAAAAAAAGTACCTGAATCCTGAGCATCTCGCAAGAGCAAACTCCATGTTCTCAATTATTTTAACATGCGTTTTTCTCACACAGGCCCTGTTTAGCAAACTTATCATAGGACTTAACTGCAAGATAAGAACAAGCTCAGATGCTTTAATATCTTTGCAAATACAAGCGCTTTACAGCTAGCAATGGACTTCAGTGTACACTTTACTTGCACTGCTGAACTGAAGCTTCATAATACCAAATTATGTAGTACACCCCTGCCAAAGTGGTTATACCAGGACTTATCTTCCCCCCATCCGCCTTGTTGATAGGTTACCTCCAACAGCTTATTTCTGGTACACCTGCATTAAATGCCTTGATGAAAAACAGGATTAAAATCCCCACATAAGAACTGATGATGGCTCAAGCAAGTCAGCACCTTCTCTTGAGATCTAAATGCCTCCACTAATTTTTGTCACATAAATAACACAAGTCATAGAGCTACAGCAGCATTTGGCAGCAGGCTGACTTCACATGTCACATTCCCTACAGGTTTGAGTAGCACAGCGTGATTAGACTGAAGAAGCAGCTTGTAGAGCTGCTGGCATGGCCAGCAAGTAGAGCACTGGAAGAACTCACAACCATTTCAACAACTTTCTGCAAAACACTCCTTCCGAGAACAAGTAGACAACAGGGCTGGAGAGCCTTTCTGACCCACAGAGCCACAAAATAAAACCTTCACATGGACAGGAGCCACAAACAAAACCAAGGGAACGAAGACTACCAGACATGGGCCACAAGTGGGAGATGAAAACTCCTTGGTCCCATCACCCCTGGTGGGACAGGGCTGGGCTGGACCCAGCACCCCAACAGTGCCAGCCCTGCCCACCCCCAGGGTGACACCCTGGCCAGAACAGTCATCACCAAACCATCAACCACCTCAGAACTCAGAAGTCACACGATGCCACTCCCTCAGTAAGAAGGAAAAACCTTTTTCAGCTGCAGAACCTGCATTTCAATTAGGTGATGCCAAATCAATCACATTGGAGTCCCCAAATAGCAACCGAGGAGATTCCTCATTTACATGAGGAAAGAAATGCAAAAATATGTAATTAGAGAAGATTTACATACAGCTGGACACATTGAAGCATGGGCAGATTATCAATTACAGAGATGGCAATTACCAAGAAATTCCTTCTTTGAATTGCTAATATTGCTACTAACTAAATCACTTTTCAGTGTACATGCATTCCACTACACTTTAAGAAGAAAAAACCTACACAACCTCAGAACCTATTTTAAGAATTACAAGTCATGCACCGTGGTTTATTTGTAATCCAGGACACAATTTCATCCTAAAGCACACATTTCCAAAAGTCATGAAGAAAATTATAGAGATCAAAAAGACATTCAACGCTCCTTAGAAGTCCAGGGGAAACACAGAACTCTTACCTTTCTGTGTATAAGCGTCACACAGATCTGAGAGAACAAGGATTATTTTATTTCCTTGACTGTACAACATGCATGAGAGGTGGCAAACTAGGAATGTACAGCAAATGTCAAAAGGCAAACATGATGTAATCTAAAACCGAGTTTTGAAATCAACATTGAAAGTTACGATGCCATCCTGGAGTCATCACACAGACCCTGCTCTAGAATACACTGTATGTGCTGTGTACTCTTCATAGCTCGAAAAGCACAGCAAACCAGAAGGGGTCGAAGAAGTGGTGATGAAATCAGACATGGGAACTTGTGTTTGTTGTGAGGAGAAAAAGGTTGGGCTGAGAAGCACAGGCAGGAGCAGGTGAGGCAGACTCTGACACACATACAGCAAAAAGGGACGGGAAAGAAGTGAAAAATCAGACAATCTTGCTGAAGCTACAGATACGGAGGAGGGCAATGATCTAAAAGAAATACATTTATATTTCAGGTCACAGCTAGTTTTAACATTATATTAGCAACAAAGCAAAAAAGGAGAAAATAATACCTTACTTTAAAAATGCTATTTTCCAAAACACTTGTTAAATATAAAATCTTAGCTACAAATATTTCATTCAAGAATACACACACGCAAAAAAGTTCGGGGAGGGGGTAAGAGTCAGCTGCCTACCCCCAGTCTGTGTTTCCAACAGAGCCAGGAGGCACTGCCCTCACTTCTGGAGACTCCTGAGGCTCCCAAATATCCCAAGGACAAATGCCATGCTGGGTGGACACCATGCAGTTATCCAGCAGCCCAGGAACAGAAGAGGCCCCCAGCCACAACCCTGGCCACCAGGAATGGGGGAGAAAGGAGCCGTGAGCAGGACCTCAGTGCACATGCCCCTTCCCTCGGGCAGCAGCTTGCCCACAGCCGCCTTCTCTTCAGCACATCGAGCTCGGCAGAAGTCACAGTCTCAAAAAGCACCATACTTCACACATTCTTTTCTCAAATAACAAGTATATTGATATCCACATGAACCCGTTTTGAGATCACCTACACAAAATCAGAGACAAAAGAACCGCTGATGGCTTCCTTAAGATCTCTTCTCCTTTTCTACCTACACCCACGCATAAATTCAGTGCTGTTGAATTACAAATTTATATGTAAAAACTGAAGGATGAAGTCAGAAAAAATTTAAAAAAAAAAAAGAAAAGAACCCACACAACCAAAATATAAGAGCAGTTGTTCAACATAAGTTCAGATTCCCATGGAGTAACATAAAGCTTCAGCGTTTGGATTGCATAAACTGTGATTCAAATTCTTGTTATAAAAATAACTGTTTACTATAATATTTTTTAAAGAAATGTGACTTGAGGTCAAGAGCTTACTTTTCACAAAACATTCGTGTCCAGTTAAATTTAACTTGGCAACGTCCCTTTCACTTAAATATCAATTTTGCCAAAGGGAAACAAGTTCCGAGATGCAGAATTTACATCACTGCTTATATGTGGATTTTTTTTTGCCTGCTTCAGCTTTCAAAGGCAGTATTGGTCTGTTTTTCTCCACCAAACAACCATTTAGGTCTCCCCTACTACCTATTTTTTTTAATCACAGACTGGCTCTCCAGAACCACCTCAGCTAGAGGAATCTTTCTCCCATCTAAACCCTTGAAAAGTGCACAAACCCCTCAGTAAAATTACAACAATTCCCATTTCTTTCTAAGCCTGACACAGAAAGGGTAACTGTATATTGCCCAAGCAGTATACTAGACACCATCTCAAATGGTTTATCCAAAAAAAGGAGGACATTTACTTGCAGAAAGCATGGTTTGAAAGCTTAAAATGCAATTGCATCTACGAACTTCTCACACTCCACTGTTTTCTGGATTTCTGCCAGGTAGGAACAGTCACAACAAAAAGGTTCGAGAACAAAGTGCCCCTGAGAGCTCCGCGGTCACAGGGAGCATCGGGTGGGACTGACACGTAGTTTTAGCAGAAGCACATGCAAAAGATCTCGTCATTCGCTCATGAAGCTGGATTTTATCCGGATGCTTATTTTAACATCTGAACTGCTAATCTACTACATACAACCCCATAGCAAGAAATAACAAAATACTAATCACAAGAAATCTCCTCTAACTTCATTTCAGAATCTCTTCTCAGGAAATGTCCATTCCAAATGCAGACAGATCTACCTGTGATTACTATTTAATATTCAAAACACTAGAATTTCAGACCATATATCTGAACAATTATGTCAAGAGGTTAATCATGTTCCCTATTTTTACAGTGATAATGGCAGAGAATTTCAAATGTAAGAAAGATCATCCTCAACAGACTTTACAGAGTTTAGGGATCCAAATAATTTAAGATCCTGCCTACAGCTGTAGTTGAACTTGTATTTGCAACCAGAAATAAAATTGTTTCTAAGAAGAACTAAAACTGTTCTTTTTTTTCCTAAGTACAGACACAGTAATGCACTGAATGGTTCGGCAAAACGCTGCAATAACTGGACTTACGATTATTAATTTTATCTCTGTTGATTTCAGTTATATAGTTTCATAAACTTACTAAAACCAAAACAAATCCTTTCAAGATCTCCACATGAAAACAAAACAAATAGGTATTAGAACAGATTATATAGATCCTGAGACATAACAGCTACGATACTATCTCCCAAACACACGGGAGACTGCAGTCCTATAATAAACAAAACAACCATCTAGAAATAAAAAATTCTATTAGGATTATCTACATGGTCTCAATCATAACTTTTTCTAACCTATACTTCACCCTGGTTATTTTAATAGAATTCTTTGAGGAGGAGGAAATCCAGGGGTACACACACCAAATCAGTAGAGACTACATCCTACCGAATGTAAACTGCGTATATGATGGTATAACATACAGGCAACTTTTTTCAAGCCAGAAAACAGACAAGATCTAAAACTCTCAACATCGGCTCAGGAATCAAGAGCTCTAATTAATTTCAAATGCTGAAAGACCTTCTTCAAGGTCTTCACACCACTTGCATCATTTTACAGAATACCACAGCTCACAACGTAGTTCAGAGATGCAGCTACTGGTTGTAAAGCTCACTGACCACAGCCTGAAAGTTTCTTTTAGCCAAAGCAGGGAAGCGTGTCCTGCCTTGCTCAGGACCAGCTGCAACTTTGCATCTTCAACTAACGCAATCTTCTTCCTGAAGAAGGTCAGAAAAGGGGATAAAGAAACCACAGTACATTTAGATGTAAAACGGAACTATTGATAAATACTAAAAAACACAAACAAAACCACCAAGCACAGAAGCAGAACTACTGCCAGTCACTTCACATACACAACCTCACATACACTCACAATTCCTAAATTACCCCATCCTTAGAAAGTTCATACAGAAGTGCAAAAGTATGGGATAGTATTTAAAAACATATTTGCTGATCAAGTATAGTTGCTTTCTCGTGCAGTATTATTTTCAATATCTGAAATCAATGCATTCTTCCCAGCAACAAAGATGGTAATAAGTTCCTTTATCAGCTGGGAGCATCCGGGAAGATGATGTGACACATGACAACACAGCAACAAAAAGGTACCATTTCCCAGAATACTAACGTGCAGGGATAAACTGCATAGCAGAAACAATTTTAAGCAAGCCAGTAATCCACTAATTTGCTCCAAATCTATAAAAGGATCCCTGTACCAGCAGTCTCACATCTTCACTTAGTAACAATGCACCTTATCACGCCATTTTGGGTAGCCTGGCTTTACAAAAACCTGGAGCAGTTTCCACATTTTCTTTATCTTCTGTAACAATTCTGTCTCCTTACAATCCAGCTTTTCGATTCAGGAATAATTCATCAATTCCCACTCTTAATTAAATAACAATGCCTCAAAGAAAAGAAACTTTTAAAATTTCAACACAGTCTCATATTACTTTCAATACTGTTGAAAGTAAATCTTTGCACGTCCCATCTGATATCTTCTGGATCTCGGCCACAGCTGTATAAGAAGCATTTTGCAGACAAAAAAAAGAAACAACTAGCAAGCAAAAAAGCCTGAGAAACAATTTTTTTAAACTAAAGTTGGGTGTGTTGTTTGTTTGGGGTTTTTTATTTCACAGAAAATTATGAATCGGTAGTTGAAGCCTGACTTTCTTCTTCCAAAAAGAGATACAAGCAGATCCCAGCGCAGGTGTTCTTCCCTTCTAAGAACCACAGGAGAGAAGAGTGTGGGAAACACCCTGCAAGGTGGACAACAATACACTTTAAATCTTAGGATTAGCACTACTCCATAAACTTGGCCTAGCATTCAAACATTATAGTTTCCTGCAATATTTTACACCAACAAAGGTAGTAATAAAGTGCCACTCAAAGGGACAAAAATATCGCTTTTCTCAATATATTTCATTCAAAGCATCGTAAGCTATAGGACAAGAGCAAGACTTTTGCAGTGCAAACTGCATCTATGATGGCAAAAGGTATTTTAGTAAAACGGTTACAACATTAGCCAGACTTAACAGAAACAGAGTTATTCTGCGAAGAAATAAAGAGAGAAGTAAATAACATCAGTTAATGAAAAAGTGTACATTATTCTTGCTGATCTTGTCTTAGCTGAATGATAGCTGGTCTAATAAATCCTTTACAGGCCAAAAATGTGACAAGTGTGAGGAGAAAGGAAACAAATAAAAACAAAAGGGGGAAAAAAGGATTTGATGCAAATTCTCCAACCAGCTTCCACTTGTAATTTCCCATTAATGTCAACCACAGTTCCTTGGCCAGCTTCTATACCAGCTAAGGCCTAGTCTTCAGGACAATGCTGCTGCTTCCCGGTTCTTTCTCCATTTAGTTCAGACTAATGAAAGCTCTAAATTTCAGCTCATCCTCCCAGAAGAAGCTCAAGAGCTGCTGACGCTCAAACTGAACTGCCTGGAGGATGTGGATTATGATGACAAATGAGGTCTACACAATCTGCAACAAAGGTAGTTGCAGTCGACCTCAATAAAACCATCTCCGAATGTTGGTCAACATCTGCAAAAAGTTTCACCGTGTGAAACATGAAAATCCCAACAGTCCATTTCAGCAGTTCTGGAACACGTGCTTTTCAAGTTAGACTGTAAGGAGACAAAACGGTTACAGAAGACACAGAGGGAGTAATAACTACTCCAGTGAAGGCACCACCTAAGCATACTGCTGGGAGTATTCTATCTAAATAACAAATTACTGAATTTCAGAAGTTTATTAATATTTACTAGCTCTTCACACACATTTCAGAGATGATATATTATATATTCTGCAGGTTGAAGTAAAAAATATCATTGCATATATCAGAATGGACATAGAAAAATAACAGATTTTAAAAGCTCTTGTTATCCAAGTTCAAAAGAAAAGAAGCAAGAGTAATGCTGATTCATCTCTACACAGAAAGCTCAGAGAAAAGCTATACACTGTTTCTGTTTTCCACTGATAAAGGGTATATCATATTGCAAAGATATTAAACGGGAAGATATTTAGACTCTGTCTGACCTGCAGCTGGCTGGTGGGACCAGGACAGCTATTAAGCAGCACAAGGCTCTGCTCACTTATTCCCCTTCCAGCCTCACGATACATCACAGAGAGCAGCTTCAAAAAGCATCAGGGAGTTTTATGTGCATGGGTGCCAAACTTCAGGACTGCTTTTTGTACCATCTGACCTCAAGCAAGGCCTGAAGGTGCAGTAAACATAGCCTGAAAGTCTGAAAAACCTTCAGTAAGCACATAAAATTATGTAAAATAGCTATGGCCACACAGTGGAGAGGTTTCCACTCCTTTTAAATATGTTGTTATTATTACATGTAAAATCTAAGGCAAAAAAACTGCCTCTAAACCAGGAGTCCTTTTGTTTTCAGAGACCTACAATTTTACGTCTTGTCATTCTGCTTCAAGGACCAATTTGCCCAGCCAAGGCTGCTGATCTTGTGTAACTCACTTTCAAGGAAAATCTTAATCACAGTGCAGTGCACTAATAAAATTCGTTAGAAGTTCAAATACGATTAGCCTTAGCATGTGTGCTTGACAGCTTCTACAGCTAAATATGAAAATACTGACTTCATAAAGAGCATAAATTCAGTGATTTAATGTGAACAATGTGAAAGTGAGGCTTTAGGAAGGCTCTGTACAACATGATGGTGTCTGTTTGAGAAGGAGGGCACAGCACAGAATAGAGATGAAGCTGACAGCAGAAGACAAAAGCGAGCTGGGAGGTGTGCATCACCAGCAGCATGCAGCTTAGCACCACGTTCAGTGATGTAGGCCACAGCAGGTTCTATTTTTAATTTTTTGATGCACCAGATTGCAGCGGTACCTTGATACATGACCTCTGACAAATGCTTAGGTCAGTAATGCAAACAGTACTGAAAAGCATATAGATCACCTCGGTGCAGGAACTGCGGCTGAGGGAAGGAGAAAATTTTGGAAAAGATTTTTCTGTAAACCAAATAGACTTTTTTTTAGAGAAGGGCTACCCTTTCTGTTAGCAGGAATGTCTGCGTGCAACATAGTACATCTTTGATTTGCTTCTGAAGTGCTTGTATCTTGACTTTTATGAATGTAGGTCAATTCCTTCACAACGTGCAACCCGTCATGCCCCAGCTCTTGAAAACACCAGCACTCCCTTTCAACAAAATTTCATTAGGTATATAGGGCAGACATTTTAAAACTTTCCTGTATTTTGCTAAAAATCTCACAATTCCTATAAAACCCAGTAGGCAGAGACACACAAATACTAACTAATTTCATTCCAGAGACTCCCACTCAAGAAGGTGGAGAAAAAGTATATAAATGAACAAATAAAGAGCTTTTTAAACAGCAGTCAATTCTTAAGAGCCTGTGCATTATGCAGCAAAAAATTAACATGATTGGCCCACCATGAAAAGGGCTGAAGAGGTTTATCAGTGATGCACAGTTGCACAGGATGACACTATCTGAGCTAGCAATGAAAAATGACCCAGTGACATCAGCAGGAATTTACAAAGAGGGGGAAAAAATCTCATTTTCTGGGGAGGGTGAGAGGGGGAAGAAAGGTAAAGACAAGACAGAGGAGGGGTTAATCATTAAGCACTGTCTTTCCTTCAAAGGAACTCTCCATCTGGTCTCTGTTTCAAGAACAGTCTCTTGGCCAAAGTCATTACAGGGTATCAACTTTGCTTCATACCATCCTATTTGTGGTAAGACATCCCCTGTGCCCCCTCACGATAGCTCCATACTTGAAACTCTTACTACAGAAATCATGCTTCAAACAGAGAAACCACATTTGAGCACATGCAGCTTTTTCAAGAGTGAAACCAGTGGCAGATGTGGCTGATGTGAAGAGTAAGTGCAGACCAGACTATGGTCAGTCCAGGCACCCAGGATTTAGACAGTGCATACACCAAGGTGCTCGCACAGATAAAAGGTTATATGCAAATGAGATACAGAATGTGACACACTAAGGTTTCTACCATTTTTACTTGTTGTTGTCATTAACACTGCTGTAAAAAACGTCCTGAAGGCAAACAGAGCTAGGAATCTGCAAGTGCTGAACCCACTGCCATGATTTTCTTAAAGCAAATTTTTAAATGTGAAGCATTGAAAAATGTTGAATCTTTCTCTCAGCAATAAATCAAACAGTAACCTCTGTACATTACATTTATTCTCTTGCTCTTTCTCCAAAAAAAAAACAGCAATAAACATCTGTTAGGTGTTCCTCCTTATCATGACAACAACAAAAAAAAAAGGCATTCTGGTGACTGCACAATATTCAGAGAGGCAATTTTTCACATTTGTAGGTTTTTAAAGAAATCTGCTACCTTCTTAGAAATTTTGGGAGGAAAAAAAGGAAGAAAGCGAAAATCACCATTATCATTCTCCAGAATAAGTCATTTGATAAATTCCTCCTCATCAAATATCTTTCAGAATTCCCTTCTCTTTCAGATACCACTTCACAGTTGTGAAATATTACACAAACTGAGATTTTCTGACAAGGTACCAATGACATAGAGGTAAAATCTTGCTATAAAAGCCACTCCTACAGAAGGAGAATTCCTTCAATCCTTCTCTGAATAAATACTACTGGGCTGGATATTGTGCTTGAATTACAGGAGACAATTCAAAGGCATGATCTTGAGGCAGATTTAACAAATATATCCATATGAAGTATATGAGTGGCAAACGTCAAACAGTTACCCCCGTACTAAAACGTCTAGTTAAATCACTCTTAAAGGTCTGACATCCGCCTCCTCTTTCTCCCCCTCCTATTGCCAGAATTGGGGCCTGCAAAACAGTGGAAACTGCTCATCTCTTTCAAAGCTTAAACAGCCCACAGCTGCTTTAAAGGTTCTAGAAGTTCTTGTTTTATTCAAGCAGCTTTACCCACTGCAGAAGATAAAACGTTTCATGAATTTCCATGAATCCGAGCATGAAAGCAACTTCCACATGAAACGCATTAACTCAGACACTGCGTGTCATGATTTGTTACAGGCCCCGAAAGTACCACTCAAAGACAAACGCTCGCTGGGGACAGAGCCCGACTGCCAGCGCCACGTGTTCCGAGCCCGTGGAAGGGCTCTCGCTGCAACAAGAGTGAGAAACGTGAATTCCAAGCGTCGAAAAAGTTTCAGTGCATCAGCCTTTGCCTTCACTTTGCCATAAACTTGGAAACGTTCCCCATTTGAGAAACTCTTGGAAATACTTTATGACTTGCAAGAACACTAAGGAATCAGCATCCAGCATCTTCTCTTCACAACACAGATAACCAGGCTATCATTCTTCCATTGTAAAGAACATCATTGTAAAATGATAAAAATATCATTAGAGTTCTCTGTTGTGAAGGTTTTTTGCCACTCCAGTGTCTCACCCAAAATATCTGTACGCCATGCAATTTCGAACAATCTCACAACAAAAACATAATGGCTAGTCTAATAGGAAATAAAATTTCACAATCATGGTATCATCTTATTACTTTCAGTAATCAGTCTACCATCTTTGACCAAAAGACCTTCAGTGAACAAGACTCCAGGGTAACAGACGTGTAACAAAGGACATTTCAAAAAGCTGTTTTACCCAAAGTGTCTCCAGTTGGTCTGTGTGTACAGACATTTATTGTCCATCAGTCTCCCCAGTGAAAACTTATTTCTCAGAATCTATCCATAAAAAGGGGCAAGACCAGAGTAAGGCACAAAAAGGAAACTCAAAATTGTTTGCTCTTTTTCAGAATTAAAGATAGCTTGCCCATTAGAAAATGTGACATTGTACTGATAATGGTCCCAGACAAATACCAACAAAATTTAAAAAGAAATAACACAAAAGGTATTTTATGTGTTCTAACAACAGCTTACAACTCTACAACTCTAGGCTTGAAACATCCCATCGTTTAAAGGAGAAGTGAAACAGAACACACACATGCCTTTCTCCAACAAATGAAACAAACCAGCAATAAATTTAAAAAAAATATATATATTTTTTTTTTCTTGCAAATTACTAAGATGCAGGAAGTTCTATGCATTACATGCATATTTTAACAAGCGCACATGCACTTACTATTTCCACCTATGCACTTCTTCCCAACCCGATTAAAAAAATCAAGAACAAGGAACAAAACCCACACATCCCAGACCAAAGATTTTACTGTAGACTATGTTGGTACAGATGGAGAAATCCGTACCATCAGAGAGCACTGCATGCTGCTATGCTGGACAGCACTGGTGCTCGAAGAATCAATCATTCATGGATCAACAATTGGTTCTTTCATCTCCCTGGCTTGCTCAGACCCAGACCATTATGAATTTTTTTCCATCTACTGATCCTGTTACACTCCTGTTTTTCAGCTGCATGTAGCAAAGACATCTGAAAAATATTCATATTTCCAGAATGTATATCATTATAAGAAATAAACTTAACCAGACAGGGGATCTACCTGCTTGTATGGGCTTCATAACTTTGCCAGCATCAAGAACTGACTTAACATCAAACTCTGTAATAAAATCACAATCAAATAACCTATGAAAAAAAAGTGGAAGGCAAACTGAAGCACACTGAGGTCCCTCTTTCTGGCTTTCTACCAAAGGCAGTTCATGTAAACTAATCCATGAGATAGCTGACCTTTTATCAGGTAAAGTTTTAGGACTAAGTACTTCAGCTAATCGAAAACTAAATTACATGTATACATTAAACCACATCTTTAAAATTAAGCTGTATTCTGGTTAGTCAGAACAGGAGCACATTCAGTCATTACTAAACCGGGGGAAATATGGCTTTTTTGAATATCACTGCAGAGAAAGAGAGGGAGAGGTGGCATTCATGATATCATAGAGTAGTGCCTCATCATGGCAGTAATGGGGAAGGTTGTCATGGCAAACAGTTCTCCCACTTTTACTGCTGGCTGGGTTTGTCCTTTAAATCCTCGCCCCTGCAGAGGCCCGGCAGGTGACATCCCAGGCAGGTGACGCTCGCTGTGCACCGCGGGGGCTGCACTGCCCAGCCCTGCCGGGAACGCGGCCCTGGGCCACAACCGAGACGGGTGCTTGAGCCACCGGGCCCCGCGGCGGGGACGGGTGTCAGCAATGTCACCTCACGGCACCGTGGAGGGAGAAGGGTCTTGGCAGCGCAGACCCGGGACCAAAACACCGCACCTTGCCAGAGGATGCGGCGGGGAGGGGGAGCTGCTGCCCAGCGCTGGCTGCCAGGGTCCCACACACCCTCCCTGGGGACAGGAGCAGCTCTGAAGGCTAAACCCCGCGCAATGTACCGCGACACCCCCGGGAGACCCACAGGGGCGGACACGGGGACCAGCACCGGGCCGTGGCGGCACGGAGGGGCACGGAGCGGCTCGGTGCCAGGGCAGCGGGCTCAACGCCGGGGCAGGGTGGCGGGACCGGCCGGCCCGGCCCCACCCGCGGGGCAGCCGCCCGGGTCCGAGCCGTGGCCCCGTCGCGGGGAGGGGAAGGGAGGGGAAGGGAAGCGGGGGTTCCCCAGGCCGCCCGCCCGCCCTCACCGTCGATGTTCTCCCGGTCGCTGATGTGCTGCAGGTTGCAGCCCGTGTCCTCCCGGCTCAGCTCGGCTTCGGGGCGGTAGGACTCCAGCCGGGAGTGGGCATTCCTGCGCAGCTTGGGGCTGGAGGACACGCAGCAGGAGGTGGTGTTCCCCATCTTCTCTGCCCAGCCCCGGCCTGGCCCGGCTCGGGAGGAGGCGAGGGGCGGCCGGTCAGCAGGGGCGGCGGGCAGCCATGGGCAGCGGCGGAGACGCGGGGAAGCGGCGGGGGAAGAGGCGGCGGCTGCGGCGCCCTGCGGCTGCACTCGCCGGCGGATCTCCCCGGCGGTTCATCCGCGGAGGCAGCCCCGCAGCGCGGCCCGCCGGCGTGGGCTGCGGCAGCTACGCCCTCCTCCGCGGGCAGGCAGCGCAGGGCCCGCCGAAGCACAGCCCCATCGCCGGCGGGGCCGCCGCGCTCCTCCCCCGCCCCCGCGCAGCCGCCGGGCCGCTCCACGCACGCACCCACGCGGCAGCGCCGCAGCCTCCGCGGCAGCGGCAGCCGCAGGAGCAGCCGCCCCGGGCGGCCCCCGCCAAGCGGTTCCGGTTCAAGCGGCGGTGACGCCTCCCGCCGGGCGGGCTGCGAGAGCGGCGGCCGGAGCTGTGCCCGCTCCCGGGGGACGGCGGTGCCCGGCCCGGCGGAGAGGGGCCGCCCCGAAAGCCACCGGCGCTGCTGCGGAGCCCGCCCTCCGCTCCGGCCGTGGGGCCGCCCGCGGTGCTGGCGGCACTGCGGCCCGGCGGGCCAGCGCTGCCAGCCGGCGGGAACCGGCCGGAGCTCCTGCCCTGAGCGTGCTCGGTCACCCCGCGCACACCCACACGCGTATATTGTACATAAGAGGGGGCACGTTGTTGCCAGAGCCAGCGCGGGGGTAACAGCAGCAGCTGTTGCCGCGCTGGGCGCTCCCTCCCCCAGGCGGGAGAGGCGCCGGGCTGGGCACGCACCGGGCGGGGGTTCCGCGGAGCCACCGGGCGGCCTGGTGGGGAACCCCGGCCCGAGGGACCCCCGCTGCCTTTGCCGCAGAAACCCGCCGAGGCCCCCGGCGCCATGTCCGCTCCGCCGCCCGCCCAGGCCCCTCCGGCCCGCGGGTGGGAGGTCTGGGCAGCTGCCAGCGGGGAACTGTCACCGAGGGGCTCCAGGTTTTTAAAGAATTGAGGAATTCTTTGAGAAGTTGTTAAGAACTCCTTCGGACTGACGGTGTCAGAGAGAACTGGCCAAAAAGGAAGAGGGGTGTGTAATGTGCCCCTGCATACCGCTCTACTGTGTTCAGAGCTTTCCCAGTCAAAATCCACCTTTTCAGTGTCAATGTAACGCTAAAGATGGAGACCGGGCATGTTTTTCATTGGTTTGATGAGTTGTTTTTTGGTTTTTTTTTTCATTTTAAAAATCTCTGAAGCAAATCTCATGACTACTGGAGGTCTCAGGCACAGAAGTTGAATGGTTATACTGATAATTTGATAACAGAAAAGCACATTTGTGTGTTTATAAAAAATGCTTTGACTTACAGCCACGTGTCCAGGGAACAATTACTTGCTAGTCTACAAGGCATCTCATGATATCTGATGTTTTTGTAAGATCTTCTGAAGTCAGATGATCACATTAAAGACTTGCAAGTTTTCAACACACATTTTCAGATCACACATGGCAAGGAAAAAAATATTTTTTAATTTTCAGCTATCTTTGAGTGTTTATTTAATGCCAATAAAAAACCCTAGTACAAAGGAACAACGAGAAAAAGAAAGTTTAGGGAAAAAAATATTTTGAGGAAGGTTTGTGTACCTAATTTTGACACCCCCCAAAGCACTGATGGGCAGCAGTTTGTGAGTTACATTCTCCCGTTGTGTTTGAGTAACTCGAAGTGAATAAGAATGGGTTTAGCATCTTTTACATATTAGTGTCTTCAGTAATTTGCATCCAAACAAAAGGAAATTAAGTATTTGCTGGAGCTCTGGTCTAGGAAGGTTATCTGGTAGGATGTTGTGCTAACTGGTGTTTTCCCCAGCACGCAGGTCCTTGCTGAGGGCACCTGGGGCTCCTTGGAGCAGCCCCTGCTCCTCAGCTGCCGGCCCGGCCCAGGCCACAGACCACGCTCCTGTCAGCAGGGTGGATTTAATCCCAAATGGGCATAAGCAGCAGCCAAGAAATTTCAAACACAATTTTGTAACAATGAACTCAGTATATATACCATGGGATAATGTTACTGGAAAGCCTAGCTAAGCGCATCTCACAGGAGAGCTTCAACAGAGCTACAGAGACCACTGTAAGAATTACCTGTTCACCTGCCTGCCACGGCTGCCTGACCTGCCCTGTTCAATTCTACCTTCCTGTCAGAATCAGGGACACACCCATTTGTGGTCTTTTCGACCTGCAGTCTCCCAGTGTGACCACCCCTGGGGCCCCAGTGCCATTGTCTTTTAAGTACATGCTTGAGTAATGTTAACTGGGAAGCCATTGTGTTGCCTGGCCTTGCTGGACCAATCCTGCTACATTTTTTAGGCATACAGCAAACATTTCAGAACCACTAATTATTTAGAGTTCTAAATCAGTTCTAAGTCAATCAGCATGGGTTTATGAAAGGCAGGTCCTGTCTGACCAACCTGATCTCCTTCTACAACAAGGTGACCCACCTAGTAGATGAGGGAAAGGCTGTGGACATTGTGTACTTAGACTTCAGTAAGGCCTTTGACACCGTATCCCACAGCATTCTCCTGGAGAAGCTGCAGCTCATGGCTGGATGGGGGTACTCTGTGATAGATAAAGACCTGCCTGGAGGGCCAGGCCCAGAGGATTGTGGTGAATGGAGCCAAACCCATTTGGCAGCGGGTCATGAGTTGTGTTCCCCGGGGCTCAGTACTGGGGCCAGTTCTGTTTAATCTCTTTATCAGTGATCTGGATGAGGGGATTGAGTGCACCCTTAGTAAGTTTGCAGATGACACCAAATTGGGTGGGAGTTGATCTGCTGGAGGGTAGGGTGGCCATACAGAGGGACCTGGACCAGCTGTATCTTTAGCTGAGGCCAATTGTAGGAGGTTTAGCAAGGCCAAGTGCCGAGTTCTGCACTTGGGTCACAACAACCCCAGGCAGCGCTACACGTTTGGGGAAGAGTGGCTGGAAATCTGCCTGGAGGAAAAGGATCTGGGGGTGTTGACTGACAGCTGGCTGAACACGAGCCAGTGTGTGCCCAGGTGGCCAAAAAGGCCAACAGCATCCTGGCTTGTATCAGGAACAGTGTGGCCAGCAGGACTAGAGAAGTGATTGTGTCATTGTGCTCAGCGCTGGTGAGGCCGCACCTTGAATCCTGTGTTCAGTTTTGGGCCCCTCATGACAAGAAAGACATTGAGGTGCTGGAGAGAGTTCAGTGAAGGACAACGAAGCCGGGGAAGGGTCTGGAGCAGGAGTGTGATGAGGGAACTGGGGCTGTTCAGCCTGGAGAAAAGGAGGCTGAGGGGAGACCTTATCACTGACTACAGCTACCTGAAAGGAGGTTGTAGCATGGAGGGGGTTGGTCTCTGCTCCCAAGTAGCAAGTGATAGGACAAGAGGAAATGGCCTCAAGTTGCACCAGGGGAGGTTCAGGTTGGATATTAGGAAAAAATTCGTCATGGAAAGGGTTGTCAGGCATTGGAACAGGCTGCCCAGGGAAGTGGTGGAGTCACCATCCCTGGAGGTGTTTAAAAGGCATTTAGATTAGGTTCTTAGGGACATGGTTTAATGCTAGAGTTAGGTTATGGTTGGACTCAATGATTCTGAGGGTCTCTTCCAACTGAAATGATTCTGTGATCTATTGTAGCAAATCCTTAGTCAAGTCTTGCAATTTATACTTATTCCACGATTTTCATAAGCTTTGAAACAAAACAAGCAATGACACAATAATGGGGATGGGTTAATTGCCATCTCTGCTTCTTTAAGTAGACAAGCAGAGCATAAAAATACATGTTTTCTTCATTAAAAATGAATTATTTAAACTTTGGTCTATATTTAAAACTAATATTCAAAAAGCAAACATTTAAAATGTTTTTACAATATAAAGTATTTATAACTTGTGATCATCAGTTGTGACTATATATAATCTCTATGTAGCTACCTATTTTCTTCCTTGAAGTCTTTTGTTCTGAATTTTTCATATACCTTTATTCCTCCTCTCTTCCCCCTAAGAGCTTGCTGAAGTACATTATAATGGCAAAGGTGCTGCAATACATATTTACAGATCAAGTCAAAGAAAAGGAACACTGCTCTAGGGTAATGGTCTCCTACTGGTATCTAAGAGCTGAGAAAAGTACATAGGTGAAATATATGTCAGCAAAGCATATTTAGTTTTCAATTATGATTACTTTATTTCAGCTATCGAGTCTATGATGCAAATGTAATTGTTTGGTAAATATTGGTACAGTAAAGCGAGAACAGTTCATTGTACCTTGCTGACATGCTTAGATGTCATGTATGTCTCAAGAAGATCTTTTGTGTCTTTCTTCGATGAGAGATCATTTTACTCTTGAGGTTTAAGATTATGTGTTTTACTGAGTTTTCTGTCTTGGGCACCTTCATGCATCAGATGAGGAACACCAGAAAGCTTCTTAAACTAAAGGCCAAGGCTTTCAAGACTGGTCAGCACTGAGGTACCTGTGCTTACAAAGGGATTATTCCTGCACAAAGATATTTTTAAAACTGTAGCATCACTATACAGAAGACAATGAGTTTTAATAGGTTAAATATTAATGATGTGACCCATTAAACCTTGTGCTTGAAATCCTTCTGGGACATTATTGAAAAATATAAGTGTTTCAGACCAGCAGATGTAGGTTATTGTTTTGCTTAAATAAGATTTTTATCTATTTTGAATAAATTAAAATGATAAATATTGTTTAATCCAAAAGTGCTTTCTGTTTGCAAACCAAAATATATGGGAAGCACAGTTAGAATAAAATCCTTAAGAGAAATGATTGGTGACAACCAGATCTGTTGATTCTGCTCATCTTTCAAATACAATCTGAGAAATTCGTGTCACACAATGCCTTCCCCACACTGCCATCTAATGTTCAATAAGAGTCCTACTAGCAATTTGGGCATTTTGGGCACTCTGAAATGCCATGTTGTCAAATTTATCAAAGCTAATCATTGTATGGAGTTTAAGCAAAAGCTTAAAATGAACATGGCTATGTAAAAAGTGATCTGGCTGGTCAATTGAATCATATCCTAAACTCTGTTGATTTTAATTGCTAAATTTATTTTGACTATAATATTAAATTCCAAATCAACTAAAACCGCAGTGATGAACACACCTGAGGAATGTTGTTATCCCTCTGATAATTCTATTTGTTTTTACTTAAGTTTATTGCTACAAGCCTGAATTCGGCAGCAGTAAGAAACTTTCTTCCTCAAGGCATGTTGGGAATGGCTCACTCTTGATTCTGAGCCAACCCAACGGCAAAGCCTTTCCCTGTGCTCCTCAAGAGATCACATTCAGGGATCATGTCTTAGATTCCCACCTCTATGGATGTGAATGGACAGATTCTGGGGCATATCTCCCCTTGCTGAAGGTGCTGACTCTTCTAGGACTAAGGCAGTCTTGTCTTTCTTGGAGGGAGAAATCCAGTGCTTGCCAAAAAACATCCTTTCAGCCTCATCAGAAGTTATTGGAGGCCCTTTCTGAGCCTGTGCCAACCATTGTGCTGCCACCAGAGATATCTGGAGGTTTCTGTGGGACTCAGCAGATCGCTGCAGCTCCCAGGAAAGACTTCAACACCTAATGAGAAGTAAGAGATGGGAGTTAGTGCCTGGTGTTACCCAGCTTAAAAATACTCAAATGGAGCCCGAGAAGTCAGTCCTTTGGCACTTGTTTCTCAGAAAGCAACTACCTTGTTTGAATCAGAGGGAAACATGTAAAGAGCAAATCAATATTTCTTCTGAAGATAAAGGCAAAAAATTTGGGCTACCTACTTCATGTATTTAACTTTAGTGCAGAAATTAGGATATCAATCTGGTGCTACCAGTGAAGAGATACTATTCTAGGCAATAAGTCAGAGCACAGAGTCAAGGTCCTGCTCTGCAGTGCATGGCAACTAGAGGATCCTATTGATTTTAAGTTACTATACAGGACAAAATAGGCAATTCAAGAATGAAGGTGATACACCAGAGAGCAGGTGTTAGAATACTTCCCTGAATATACATATCCCAGATTAGTTTATTTATTTATTGCTATATTATTTGCAAGCTTGAAATCACTGCAGAAAGAGGTGGTTTCCCCTCAACTAGGGAAAGACTGTTTCTTGTTTTAGGTGAAACACTTCAAGAACAACTATACTGGAAGGTTTTCATACATACAAGCATTCATAATTTTTTTAAGTTTTATTTCTTTGGGGATGGAGCAAGATAAGACCTGCACTTGGAAGCAGCCAGCACCCCAGGCATTATGCATAGGAGGGGAGATCACCCATACAGCACAGATCTGCAATGAGAACTGGAGGGGAGGAGTCACTTTAGCAGATTGTTCCATGGATGCTCTTGCTTGGTGGAGGAAGGCACAAGCTATTGGATTTAACTAGCTGGGTGGAATTTGGTTGGATTAGCTTTGGCACAGTTTCACATACTCTTAATTCATCAGTGAACACAGTAAAGATACTGGAAAGCTACTGGAGAAAAACAACCTTGCCCCTGATGCTGCTGTTGTAGGCAGAGCACAATCCCATAGCCTCTCTCTGTGTTTTTCTCTCTTCATTGTCTCCCTGGTTAGTTTGTTTTGTGCCAGCATGTGTCTCCCCATGTCAGGATCAGCTGCTTTTTCTGGGTCTGAGATCTTGGCATGTAAAGAGCAATAATTACCCAGTAGCATGGCTTGGTGACTATGAGCAAGAGTGGGAGAGCCCCCTCCTGAACAAGAAAACCCCTTGTAGAGAAAAGCCTGAAAAAACTAAACAAAATAATGTGTAAAAACAAGCAGTGCTGCCACAAAGCACTTTGCCAGCTGGAGTCTACATGGGGTATGAATAAGAGCCTATTGTGTTCCAGTCGTTTCTGCTTGTGAAAGATCCCATTCTGTAGAGATATCTTAATCTGTTCTAATTTCATACAAGTCTATGCAAGTATGACTTCTTTAGTTTCAATGAAGCTACTCCTAATTTACCCTAAGAATGAGATGTGAACCAGGCGCAGCAATTTGGGATGGCATGTTCAGACAGAACTGTTTTCTCTCAAATTCATCTTCAGACACCAAAAAAGAAAAACCAACTCTCTACCCAACACTCAATACCCGGCAATTTTGAGTATCAGTCATGGCAGCCCACAGTTAGAAATGTTGATGTGTAGTATGAGCTTAAAAGTCCCGCATTCTAAACTAATACAGATTAATATGCAAAGGATTGAAGTATTCAGAAACATAGCTCACCACAAAAGCATGTGTCTGTACATACATGTGCTCAGGCTGAGTCCCCTATATGAAAAAAAAAGCATCAGGGAAGTTTATTACTTTAGGCTACATCTCCCTAGAAGACCAGCTTTTTAATTACAATGAGAGGGCTTTGTTTGAAGAATAGATTTGAAGAAAATTTCAAGGTTTCAGAGACAGAGCATCAAGCTGAATTTGGAAAACTGTACAAACTTATCTCAAGCACCGTTCCTAGGAAACACATTTTCAGACTGAGTAAAGTTCTGCTGAGTATTAACATCTATATTGAGTGAAAATAGACTTTGCTCACTTAATTTTCCAATTGAGGCAAAATGAAAAGGTGAGATAATTCTCACTATTAAAGTAAATTCTTGAATTATCCAAGTTTTCAATAGAGAAGTGTCCAGACATGAGCTTGTTGATTTTTAGCCAGGTACTGCAATTGTAAATACCTATAGGAACTCATTTATAATTGCAGAGAGACCAAAAGTCACCCCTCTCAAGACAAAACCCTGAGTTTCTGTGTATATGCCTAGAAAATACAGAAAATGGAAATATGGATCTTGGAGGTAAAGAACCAAAAATTAATTAATGCCCTTAACAAATTAAGAGCAGATACATCCTATTGAGTGTGTATGCCATAAAGATTTTGTTTTTCTTCCTCAGGTCCTACATGGCTTTAGGCAGTACCCTTTCCTTTGAGAAATAATGCAAGATTGAAACCTATGCACCTGAACAGGCCAAAAGCTCTTCTTTATTTTCTATTCGAACAGTGAATCGTGTCCACTGTCAATGGGCATTGGTCTCAATGTCCTTTGAGTAGAAAGGCTGGCCTACGAAAGTAATAAAAACACTAACCTCTTCGTATGATTTTCAAAGTCCTTTCCCTGTCAGTGAAGAAGTACCCAGGACATAAGCAAGCCTACAGAATTAAAACTGAGGCTCATACATGAATATTTAATTTTTTTTCCTCAAATATAGCAAAAACTGTCATAATCACTAGAGTCCATTTTCATTTGTTTGGCAAAAAAAAAGTGGCTTTCTTCTTTAACCAGGTGAAGCTCGCTTTACATTTCACTTCAGTTGCTATCAGCAAGCCTTCGGCCAGACACATTGTCAGTGATGTGTATCTTTCTGCTTATTTATTTACCAAATTTTTAACTATGTAATCACAGAGATAGCAGTACTACTTGCTTTGGTTTTGAATATGACCACCCACTGATTTGCACAGAGTCAAGGAGCGCACATTCAGTTGTCTGCTCCACTGCAGACTGTGCGCAAGGCTTCTGAAAACCCCTTCATCGCCGCTTCCCAGGTCGCTCTCATTGAAATGAGAACAATAAAATCTCACGGCGTCAAAGGGTAAAAAGACTAAAATATTTAAAACAGCAAGTTGCTTGTGTATTATAGGAAAGGGGACCAAATAAATAAAATGGCTGGCTTACTCTGTAATCTTAGATGTTCTGTTCTATCGTGGTACTTCTGATGTGCACACCAACATTGCTCGATGCAGACAGTGCCTGTCATTAAATGTGAAACAAATTCTTGTATGTTGTAACACATTGTGCCACTTGTGTAGCTCATTAACTTTGCTGTCATCATCACTCAACAAGCAGATACATCAGCTGGTAGAAGAAATGCCAACGTGAGAATAGTAAGTTCACAGGTTAAAGAAGTCATCTTTCCTCTATAAATAGAGTTGGTATAAATCACCAGAGTCTGCAAAATGGGCTGGGGAAAATTAGTCAGTGACCTACAAACGCTTCCCGCTGGATGTCTGTGAATCCACTTCACACAGTTAAAAGTGACAAGAACTGAAGTGGATACAGAAGCAGGGCCGTATGGTAGTGTCCTAGCAAACATGAAGATAAACACAAGTAATAAAAACGCATTCATGTGCAATTATTCTAAATAATCAAAAGGCAAAATGGCACATTGAAAGTTATTTTTTAATAAGAATAAAAATCAGGAAATACTTTTGACACTCTTTATAAGGAAGAGGTTATATATTTTCACTGTCCTGCAGTCCTGGTGGCAGCTGCCCAGAAGGCCTTGTGATCTGCCACGGCATCTGCAATGTGTGGTTGAACAGGGAACCCGGCTCAGCAATTTCTGTAGAAAACTGCTGACTAACATAGGGAGAAATCTAGTCAATTTGAATTCTGCCTGAAATTCAAGACAACATAATTAATGACGACATTTTTATCTCAGTTAAGGAACTAGCTTGCTGGTTTTTGCTCTAAGTTAATGTTGCCCTTCTCTGCTGGAACTCTTCAGCCAACGCTTTACCAAAGTGCCCTCTCTGCTGATAGACCTCTCACTCATAAAATACCCCTTGGGGACTGCTACAGGAAATAAAATATCTGCATTAGAACAGGTATTTTCTTAGGCCAAATTCGCTGCATTGCCAGGTTTACTGTAGCATAAGTTCGTTGCACTCATGAGTGTGACATTTCTAAAAAAAATTTACTAATTTGGTGATGAGTCTGCCCCTTTATTTAAAGCTACTTAACTTGAAAGGATTTAGAGACACCAGATCTTTACATTCCAGGAACTTTGAACTGTCACATATTTTGACAATTTACTAAGTTTTAATAAATGAAACCATATTACAATTTATGACCATAAATTGCAGCCCCCCTCGATATGCTTGGCTCAAGACTGACAAGACAAACCTCCTCCAATTCATTTTTAAAACCAGAAAGGTATCTTGTATAATACAGGACAGAATATCTGTCTGTAAGCGTCTTCAAATGTTATTATAAAAATTCTGAAGTAGCAGCAAGATAGCAAAAGCACAATTTTAAAAATGCTGTTTGTTTCTACAATCTTTGAGTTAAAACACTGGGTGAATTACATGAATTGCAAAATTTGGTACAAGATGACAAAGCAAATTCTTTGGAGTGCTTAGGCAGTTCAGGTCAGGTATTCACAGTTGCCCCCTAGAACCTCAAAGCCGAGGAGATCCAGTCTTTGGACTTTATGTATTCAAGTTACACGAAGTCTCTAACCTCAGCCTTCATTACCTTCATAATAAATTTGCTAAAGATACATCTCACTGCTTAAGTACGGTGGTTTACCCATAATGATAATACAGGATTTTCTCTGAGTCTGTTAACCAGCTTCATAATTTTCCCAGTTGTTCAGACTGAGATATGTTTAGAATTTGCAACCAGTATGGAGCTGCCTACCTAGCTAAAATATGTGTCTTGGTGATGGCTAATATTTCTCATCAAGTATGTGCTGGCAAAGTGTTTAAGTTCAGGATGAATCATGCTACTGGAGTGTTAGGGCTCACAGACTCTTTGAGTTTGATCTATACCCTCAATCATGCACAATCTCATTAACAAGAGTTTTAAAAACGAAACAACAAAACACACACACAAAAGCACACACCAAAACCAGCTCTGCAACTTTGCAGAGCAAAACACCCCTAAAGCAGACACTGGAAGAAGAAGAAATACAACCACCAAGTTAACTATCTCACTGCAAGCACTCACGCCCCCCTATATCCCGATTTTATACACATGCTTAAATTTAATGTACAAATCTGCAGATGCCATCAAAGCAGTAAATGTGTCAGGGGCCCGTGCAGAAAAACACATCGTTCATCCTCACTCCAACAATCACTGCTCAGCTTTAGCATGTCCAGATTTATTGAGAATACGCATTTCTTTTCACAGAGGAGAGATCACACTGTAAAGTGCATTTCCACTGACACTGCATCGAGTTACTTGGGCCCAATGACAGCAACACTTGCACGTATCCAAGAGGGTCATTTCAGAAGGGAGATTTGCCACCCTGAACTTTGGAGGTAAATGCTTCCTTTCCAGTGAAAGAAAACCAGAATCAACATCCTGATTTTCATTTGCACCACTGAAAAATCTCACCCTACAACAAGTTTCCAATATACAGAACTCCTAGATCCTAATACTGGTACACAAATTATTTCAAAACGGCAAACACAGAAAGACACGAAACTGTCCCTCTTTCCTCTCCCTGGGACAAGTGTAGTACATGACACAGATGGAAGCACAGGAGGTTCCACCTGAATATGAAGAGAAACTTCTTTACTTTGAGGGTGCCAGAGCCCTGGAACAGGCTGCCCAGAGAGGTTGTGAAGTCTCATCTTTGGAGACATTCAAACCCGCCTGGACACATTCCTGTGTGATCTGCTCTGGTAAACCTGCTTTAGCAGGTGGTTGGACTGAATGATCTCCAGAGGTCCCTTCCAACCCAACCATTCTGCGGTTCCGTGAAGAAAAATCACTGCCTGTTATTTCCTTCTGCACACACATGCAGGTGAGTTGGGAACTTCTGCTGCCCTCGATGATGCAGTTTCCTAACTTTTACACTGATACCTTCAAAAAGCCAGATGATCCTATCTGAAACTCACTCTGCATCATGTGTGCACTGTTATAAAACTGGCTGTCCTGATCTCCCGTATGTGTGATCATGTCTGTTCCCTCCACCAACATTATTGTCTGTGTGGCCATACAGGAAGCTGCATCAGGAGCCTGTTCTGGTTGAAGCTAAATCAGCCAAAAAAGTTATTAGCCAGTTTCTAACCCAGCTCACCAAGCAATTGTGCTGACATTATTACCAGCTCAAGAGAAGCAGTGGAAAAATGCAACTGGGGCTGGTTTTCTGGGTCATGGTCTTACTCGAGGGGCTTAAGTGACTGAGACAGCAGCCTAAATTTGGGAATCATATCTGAGAGCACATGTATTCTCATCAGTCCTCTCCCTCTTACTGCTCCTACACTGCCATGTCCTTTTCCAGGACCTTTAGATGTTTTCTCCACGTAAGATGCTGAAACAAAAGCAGGACAGTATTTTTAGTCAAGTAAATGTGATTAGCGCCAGACAGCTGCACCTTCAGCAGTTTGTTTGAAATCTTCCACCTTGCTGTTCTCTTTATATCAGTTATTTGCTTCCACTCCAAGAACCTGGAACCATCGCACTGCACTGCTGGGCACAGACTAAGAAGCAGAAGTATACAATACGGGTATTGAAACAAGCACTGGCTTTTTATTAATCCTGTTATCTTTATCTATCATGCTGGAAATCATAATTCTGAATTATGTCACAAGCAAAGCTGCTGGACCTCTACCTGGGTAATTTTGGAAAAGTACTTTTAAGTAAGAGATGCCACACTTTATGCTGCGTCAAAGGAAAATTGGAATCGCAGCATTCTGTCAGAGAATGAGTTACATACTTTTGACAACAGAAAAAAGTTCATCTGGATATGAGGGGCTGCAGAACCAAGTGAAACTTAATGTCTTTTCATGCCACTTCTCAGAAAGCTCCTGCAGGATCACCCGCCCGCTCCAGCTCATTGTCAGATGTGCGGGAATGGAAGCTACTGGCTTCTGCTTCCCCAGCTGCGCTGTCAGGCTGGTCTTGACTTCCAGCAACCTGCTGGAGCACTAGGGACGATGCAAGAGAGAATGCTGAGACAGATATTATCCGCCTGACCCCTACAAAGAACCAACAAAAATATATTACGTCAGGAAATAACCAATTATAATAAACTTGAGGTGACTTTTCCTTTGAGGATGGAACTATAAATGCAAAGCTCTCACAGTTCTTACCAATGCTTTTGAGATTACGCAATATTATTTTTATGAGAAGCATTGGCATGGAAGTCCTTGAAAAATAATTTTCACACACTCCTGGAACAAGCATAACCTGGAAGAGTTAAATCTTGCCTTCCTTGCAGTTGTCTCCAAGTTTACTGAATCCCACCTGGAAAAAAGAGAACAGTTACTCCTTTGGTTCTTGAACTCCAGGTTAAGAGTGGGCAGTTTCAGTTCTGGGCATTTTTGACATAAGGATACTTGCGTATTGTCTCAAGTATCTTGTTTTACTTACAGAACAAGTATACATAGCTGGTACGTTCCCTGGAAATACTTTTATGAGCAGAGATCAAGGTTTTCCAGATGTTGTCCAAGATTTCTAGTCCTAGATACGTCCAGATTGGACAACTGCTTGTCCATGTCATCTGCCTGTTAACCCTACATGCATTTTTTTCACATTTTCTGAAAAATTTCACAGCACTGTATATTCCCAGCATTCACAGGTGTGTACACCAAGTACACTCGCTTCTTCTTGTCCATGAGATCTGGAAAACCCTACTTTTCTCTCTCTCTGTCACGGCATTCCAGTTATTCTTTTCATCCCATCCTTTGTAAATTAGGGAAACAGGCTCTCTTTAGTACCTCTGTTTTGTTCATCTTGGCATCATTCACATCTTTGAAGCTTCTCTCACCCACAGTCCACACAGAGCTGAGCAGTGGCTCTCTTGGTTACCACACCCTGTATACCCACAGAAAATCATAAACACTAAGAAAATTAAGAGAGTGAAAAAATCTATATTTAGGAAAAATAATATTTTTAAAATAAACTTGTCCATCCACAGTGCACTTTTGGAGTATATAACAATAAGAAAACAATTCCTGCCTTCACAGTCAAGGTTATGCTGCAGACCTTGGATGATGCTGCACAAAGCACAGGTTGGCCAGCAGCCCTGTGACAATTCCCAGCACAGACATTCCCCCATCTCTGCATGTGCACAGGAGTCCACCACCTCCAACCTCCATCCAGTCTTTAGGGCAGAACTCTGGGGAACACAGGATTCACATGAGAAGTGAACCTTGCCTCGTTTGTGTAATTAGCTATCCAGTTAAAGGAAACAAGATTGAGTCCCTCTCCTACAAAATAAAAATGCATTTTTTACAGAAATGGGGTAGAATGCAAGCTCTCCGACTGGTGGTACAAATCCTAACGCAATTGTAGAACAAGCGGGTTCAAACAGTTGATTTGAATGAACACAAAGCCCAGCTGTCTAATAAGGCCTGAAACAGAGAAGTGTTGCACAACTTGGATCAGCATTTTTCACGTGATATCCATATATAAGATGCAGGACCAACAGCAGAACACTTTTCAGCTCAAGCTTTTGCACACAAAAGATGTGCTGTCTTCATTAGCCACCAAACTCAGTGAAACTCCAGTGTGACTTACAGAATTGTCTTTGCAAGACTATCATCCCCCAGCATTGTATAGGAAGCTCAGGAAACAAAGGTATCAGGATTTCACCCATGGTGTGGCATTGTGGTTATTTATGATCCATCCAACAACTTGTTGGATATAGTAAGAATAGAAATTAGATTCCAGGTTCATTGATTTTGAGATTCTGAAGTCACAGAAGTAAACATCAAAATGAGAGATGCATATATGCATTATCAAATACACATCTATGCTGAGCTCTTGCTTCAATTCCCAGCATTTAATGAATGTAGCACAGAAAAGCACACACAAGATACTCTGTCCTGCTCAGTCTCTTATTTTGAAATGCATCTTAGTTGCACAGCCCTACTCTTTTATCATGTATCCAAGTAGAAGGGAGGAATTGTCAGAAGAGAGTGGGCACTGTAACCCCCACCTTCACCTCCTGCGTTAGGGACATCCTGGACGCAAGTTAAATGGTGTTCAGGGTATCAAGTCAGTTTCCAAAAAAAGGGTACCCTGTTTGCCTCACCTATACTTTCCAGAGTTAACTTTTATGAAAAGCCATCAACCAGATGGCTTCTTCACCACACCCACAGGTCTCTTCAGGTCAAAAGAGGACAGTGGGATATTATGGGGAAATTTAATGTTATATCCATTCTGGGGTTTCATACTCCTGGGCTGTCAAGTAAGAAGCCTTCACTGGCATTGTATGTTTGGTTTGGGGCTTCTTGTGTGGTCTTTTTTGCCTGTTTTCCCTTTTTTTTTTCTTCTTAAATAAAAAAGATGAAACATTGTTCCAACACAAACCAAGTTATTTTTAACCAGCTATAGCAGGAGGCAGCTGCCTTTGTCAGTAACCAATTTCCTTTATATAATGAAGGAAAAACACTGCTGAAGAAGGTGTTGAGGTGCTGATGTGTTGCCAGTAGAGACTAACCCTGTGTCTGTGGGATTTTCTGAGGCCGGAGGCATCTATATACCCATCATCTCCCTTTGGCAATTAAGGAGCTCAGTTTTGCAACTCTTCATACCACTGTTACCTCCACCACTGATCTTACTGTGTCTCCTGGAGTCCCATATTTGCTGGACATACATCTTGGAACCCTATTATGTATGTAATGTAAATATATAGACCAAAATAACACCCATTTTCAGGGAAGACTTCCATAAGTCTATTTCAACAAGCTAATCTGTATTTCTGTATCTGTATGTAGTGACCATCGCCAGTTAAAAGACTTTGCTACCCTATCTAGTAACGCAAATCAATTTGATTCCAATCTGCCAGATGGTGTAAGTAAACAGAATGACAAGGTGCAGAAGGTAACATGAGAAACTGCAAGATAATAGGACAACCACTGGATTCCAGGTGGGATTGAACACGTCACAGACGTACGGAATTGTAGAAGCAAGATCCACGCTCAGCTCTGTAAGTCAAGATTTTTTCCTGAGGCACCAGTAAGACTGGAAGCCTGTGTTTAAATACAGGATAACAAAGAGTTTCTGTCTGCACAGAGAAGTAATCACATGTGTCCTGAAGCTGCCAGCATCAGTGGCAAGTGGTTCTGCAAATGAAGACAAAAATAACTTCAAACATTTTCAGATCTGCACTGATTATTAATTTATGTTGTTCATCTGAAAAACATAACTTTTGAAGTTGATATCTGGTATCCAAATAAACTAAATAACTATCTAGGTTAGACTAGAGATCTAGGTTGGGGAACTTCATTGCAGTGTACAATTTGAACACTGTACAATGTTTGATTTTAAACCTTTCTCCCTATAAAAAGAAAAAAATAATCTTGTGAAGAGTTTAGGGGTTTTAGTGTGAGACTCTCACAAGCAACAATTAATTCTCATTTACGTACCACTGCTGACAACTTATTGACAAAAACCCAACGCATTTTAACAAAGTAGCTTGACAGCACTTTAGAACCTTCTCCTAGGACTGTGTATTTTCAGTTCCAAATGAACATTTGACTCATTCCGAAGAGTCGCAGTCACACATTAGATAGTTTAAGCCCTGTTTTTATTTTTCTGCAATTGTCCAACTCTGTAAATATCCATAAAGTATTGCTAGAATACATTCAACAGGCTAAGAACTATGCAGAAATAATTAAGTTTTTACTAAAGCTAAATAAAACCTGCTAGCTGATAAGGAAGAATACAGAAAAGAGAAATAAAGTATTTGTTAACATTATCTAGTATTTAACAGTCATGGATATCTTTGTACTTTAGACTTGTGAAAGTATTTATATCCACATTTACCAATGTAGAAAATTTATGAGAACGTGATATTTGACTAAATATACTGCAACAAGGTCAGATCTAGAAAAGGCTTCACTATCTAAAATGGGGTATGAATGAACTTGGCTCTCTCAGTTCTTAAGATCAGGAGCTCCTGCCATGACTACGGCTTCGCTCCTGTTAACAGCTACAATTTTTTCAGTCCTCTTTGGGCTGCTTGCACTCAACCGAACCAGAATCCAAAACATGGGCCTGATACCATTCAGGGTTTAAATTAGCTTCAAAATTGCAAAACAGACCTTGTGCCTTCACATCAAACTTGATATGTGAAGCCAACAAACAATGCAATCCATGTCTGGGGTGTTTATGGAGCATCTTCTGTGGTACAGAATCAGGATCGTGGCCCAGATATGTGGGACCTGCATTTAATTCCTCCTCTGCCCAAGAATGTTCCACCTTATAGCTCTTTTGGGAGGGGTGTGTAACTACCCCCAGTCAGGGTCTGCCACCTGCACACCATGGTTCCGACAACATGGGCTCCACTGCCTCACCACAGCCATTCCCCTCAGATTTTTTTCTTGAAGATAAAGCTTGATCTGTCTTGAGAAAAGTCAGGAATTTATAACCTTGGTGTTGGGTGTATCTTGACTATATCTTACTTGAGCTATTGAAAATTCAGCTCTCTCTTCCTAGCTCTTCTCTTAACTGTTTGTACGTTCAGTGGAAGGAAAAAGGCTTCATCACAGGCAAATAATTCCATCCTCAGAAAGTTATAGACTGTACAGTGGAAACGATGCCTGCTATTCCATGGAACAGAGAATTAGAATACAGAGGAATACCTGGATTTCAGATGACCATTGTTAGATAAGACAAATAGTACTTCAAGCTGTTAGCAAACTTGTCCAGCAGTCTGGAGAAAGAAGACCTGGACTTTACGTGTCTGACCCTACAAACATTGCTGAATTTTAATGCGAGTAGTCACATATTGGTTAGAGACCTCGTGCACACTGAGAGATGCAGTTACCATGCTCAGGACCAGATATCTAGAGTTTAGATATGCGACAATTTACAGTATGATCTAAGGTTTGGCACTTAAGCTACTCCTGCTTCCCACAGTAGGTTCACAAATGCCATCATAATTCTGGGTACCACCACAGGATGCTCTGTAAGGTTTCCTCCCTCTAGAGACCCTGCGGTGACGAGGCACAAATAAAGCTGCAGTTCAAGCTCTGGATGTGCAGTGCTCTGTGCTTCAGGCACTTTTGCTTCTCTCATCACTGGACATACTCAGCTTCTGCTGAGGGACAACCGGGCATACCACACTCCAGACTTGTACCGCTCCCACAGAATACTTGGCCAAGACAGTGGCATTACTATTTTGTCCATCCCATTTGTTCCAGTGAACTTCTTCATTTTGCCTCAGGTACCTACTGGGTTTGGATTTTTTTGTTGTTGGGGAAGGGCTGGTTGGTTAGTTTGGGTTCTTCATTTTTTTTTTATATTTAATCTACCTATCTAAGCAAAAGACCAAACAGACCCAAGAGCTTTAGCATGCCATCTCTTGGTTCGCATGGAAAAGCTGCTGCTGGACTCTGCTGGGGTTTCTGCTACAATTATCGACTGACAGGAGCAAACAAAACCTGCTGATTTGGCCTAAATGTCACATACTAAGGATCACCTGGTCATGTATCAGCTACATTCCCTGTATTTTTGAATAGCTTTTATCTTGCATTGTATTGCTAAAAAATCAAAGCAGATGAATTGATCAGGAATATATCTTTAATCACATTTCAAATTTATTTTAGTCATCGTGCTTACGAAGAGGTTTCACTCATTTGATTGGTTTATTTCCTTATGAACTATGTATTTTAAAAGCAAACTGCTGGTTTTACACCACTTTCTATATTACTGCAAAGTTCATCTTTTATTTTAATAGGATTATTTTTACATCAGCAATTCCATTAAGTGTGTTTCACTTTACTGGGCATCTGTCCAAGATCGCAGATAACTAATCTCTCAAAAGTGACCTACATACTTAACCATTGTGCTCCTTCATAAGGGACACTAATTGACTCATATTTTCTGTTTGATCTATACAAAATTTCTCTTGTGCAATTGCATAAATCATTATAGGTTAGTCATTTTTTTCTGTATATGACAATTTTCCCAAGTGGAATTGAGAAAAATAAAATTGCCCCATATCCTAACCAAAATTTATGTTGACACTGTTAATCATGTTTTCTCTCTCTCCTAAATATAGTCTTTAGGCCATATATAATAAACCCATGTAAGCACTAGGCTTATTTTCTTTTAGCTTCAGCAGATGTAAGCATCGGTATCAGATTTTTTAACATAATCTGCTGTAAACTGATTGTCTCAGACTCTTTGGACTGGCTGCACAGCTGCGATTCCATATTTTCAAAGCCTTTTCAGGAGGCAGAGGAGTGAGGGAATGCTTTGGCCAGATTTAAAGTCCGTTATGAAATGTTAGAGCACAGCTTTGATAATTTTATTATGGGAGTGCCCTTCTTGCTGGGAGGAAGCTTTTCCTACCTTCAAATTTGAGCATATGCCTTTATTTTACCTTCATACAATTGAAAAAGCTCTTCAACATGTCTGTAGTGACTCCCTCCGTATGAAGTGTGGATGAAAAAGTGGAACAAGCTCCATTGCCAAAGGTGGAAGCTGACAGTCGTTTTTCTGGAAAAACAACTTGAACATTGTTACCTAGAGGCAACTAGGCCAAACTCTGCTACCAGAGCCATCACTCCAAGCAAAGACTGCAAAACAAAGTAAAAAGAGTTGACAGAAAGTGATACTTGGGGAAATGAGAATAACTTGTTCAAGTTTCCTTATACCTGGCTTTGGGCAAATGTCCAGCAGAGGTTCTGCTCTCAGTCATTTATTCAGGAGATCTGGTACAAGTGTGTCAGTACAAGTTGGCTCTGACCTGAGGCCCACAGATACCGCACATATTTGCACCAGTTGTTCCTCCTCTCCCCTCACGTGTTTTTGGACAGAGACACCTCTGCTGTCAGTAAAAGAGCTCAGTTGTGTTATGAGGGAAAACGCACTTCTGCTCCTCAGGGCACTAATGGCAGATTCAGGAGGACAAGCAAAGACTGAAGCATCTCCAGGACTAAAGTACTGGCTGAAGAAATGTTGCATTTCTCTTCTTCAGTATAGAAAGGAGGAGGACGGGGGGGCACGTGAAACCAACTGATCTACTCAAACAGCAAGAGCTAATGTCAAATGTTGTCTGACCATAACATTTCTAACCTCAGGGATGCTCAAATCTGGGGAAGAGAGACACAACCAGATCTCACATCGGCCAAACCAGCAACACTGAAAACAGCTGGGGCAGCGGTTCAGCTTTCCAAGCTTTGCAGTTACACACTGCAGTGGAAGTGGACACCAACCCCTCCAGACTCTCTGCTGCAGCACAGTCTTTAAGAACAGCTTTAAATTGTGACTGAGTCAACATTACATTTATGACTGGAAATTGCATGGTATCACAAACTGATTTAACTGTTAATTAAATTATATAAATATTTAAATTAATCTGTTGATAGCAACAATTCTGAAACCATGTATCCTTTCATTTTTCATAGTACAGGCTCATCAACTTACCGCACAGAAATTCATTTGTTGTTCCAGATCTTGAGATCACATCTCATGGATTTTTTTGAATCAGGAAAAAAAAATCAGTTTAGGTGCTCAGATCAGGCCTCCCAGGAGCTGTGGAAATACACAGCCCTGTAGCATCTGTGCACGCTGACACATGCACATCATCTGTGCAGCGTGACTATGGGGTGGAATACGATGTATTCACGGTTGTAATGCAGAAATGAGCAATTTACTAGAAAAGTGAAATCTATCTAGCCTAAAGAGTGGATTTTCTTCATCACTGTGTCTTTATATTTTCCTGTTTTCTGTATTCCCACTTTTTATCCCCTCCTTCCTTCTATTTCCAAAATGATCTTTCCATATGCCTGGATAAAAATTGCATTATTTCCTTTTCCCTTCACACCATTATGTTTCAAAAGATACCTACGTTTTTTATTATATTTCATTTTTTTTTACCTAGAACTAGTAACTACAGTGCTTCAACAGTGGCATTTGTAATATATTTTTTTAAGTATTAGGTAACATTCTATGATAATTATAATTTATATAAATAAAAATTTAATAATTCTTACTTTGGGCTTTCGTTAAATGAGACTATCAGTCAGGAAGACTCTATAAGTTGAAAATCTGTCAGTACAATTCTTTTCTGTTAGAAGGCTAGCAAATTATAAATCACTTAATAGTAATACATATAAAACAGAGAAACAGCAGAAAACAACGAGTTTGTGTTCTCAATAGCCACAGAACACCCCGCATCCCTTCCCCTTGGGATACAAGAAATTCTCTGCTTCTGTAATAACCTTTGGCTGTGTAATCAGTTCAGAAATAAAGTGTAGACACTTATAGTCCACGAGGTGTCACCCTAAAACAGCTGGAAAAAATCATTCCTTTTTTGATTGAAGCTTCACCCAAAAGGTCAGAAATGACTCTTATTTAAAATTTAACACAGCAAACTACCAGACTCTCCACTCAAAGCTACTGCAATGCAACAGTGAAGACAGACAGTATTTTTTCTTGTAAATTGTGTGTTTCAAAACTAGTCTATTTTTAACCTATTTGCCTTGCTGAAGTGTGCAAAATTGTCAGTAACTGTTAGAATCTGGGACAACATCCAGCAAGTATTTTGTCAGGGTATATTCCATTGCCCTCTAGTCAACTACTGTTGGCTTAGTGAAGAGGCAGAGAACAATTTCAGACCCACCAGCACAGGTCTGCAAGGCATTTAAGCCTTTTCATAAAATCCACTTTGTCTATAAATACATTTTCCTTTAAAATAAGTGTGATGTATTCCATAGAAATTTGAACATCTCCCCAAAATACAAATAGTTGTCAGTAATAAAACTAATAAAACCTTATCTTATATGGTTCGTCTGCAATCAGTGAATTAATTCTTTGGCTCAAACAGAAGAGAATTCCAGGTAATGTTTTTATATCTAAGCATGCTTACATTGTAGCTTTTCCTTTGGTAAGTCCATGCCTTCTTTGGCAACCTATTTTTGTGAACTTTGGAGAGATCTTTGCCACTTCTATCAGCTTTAATTGAAATTGACTGTCAGGTTCAAAACATACTAGAAGAAATCATACAGAGACTTGAGTGCCAAGCTGGCATTTCACAGGAAACGACATTAACACTTGAAGACAATTAAAATCATCTATGAGAAAGGACAAAGAGTGTATGGAATAGATCTGTTAGCATGAGGGAGGAAGCTATAGGTGACAATTTATACAACAATAGAAACTGGAAGCAATTTTGAAATGTCAATGCTTTTCATCCTGTGCTCAATACAGCAGAGCTCTGATCCCTGCAGAGATAACGGGATTCTTACACAAAAAATACAGAACTAAGAAAAAAGCACGCAAATTGCTAATATGTGCCTGCTCGTGTTACTCTGTGACACTTCAGCTTTCAAATGCTTTGTTCACTTTATCCTGATTTTTTTCCCATTTCACTCCAGCCATATTCCACATTAGGCCCATTCCTAGCAGACACGCTTCAGAACAGCCAATTAAATCAGGCCCCAAATAAAAGAAAACAAAGAACATCTGCTTGGAAGATCTCAACCGATTTTGGTTGCTCACTTGCGTGAGGAAGGATGCAGTTCCAGGCCCATGTGCAGATCTTTGAACTAACTGACAGCTCCACTGATAAAGAGGCAGGTGTGTCAGGATTTAAGCATTTTCTTGTTTGTATGGCAGCTGACAAAGTTCCGGAAGATCTTGGTTCATACAACCAGGGTCTTTGACATTCTAGTTCTTCAAAACTGATTTCATCAAGCACAACACCTCAGTATGCATTAAACTTAAAAATGCGTTCACAGTTCCCTCACTTCTGCAAGAATTAGTGAAAGCTAAAAACATGATCAATATCTTGCTGACATTAAAATAAATCAATAAAATCTTTAAGAGAGCTACTTGAGAAGAAGCAGACTCTAAGGTCAAGACTGGTCTTGCTAAACAACTCAGCTTTTTTGTTGTTGGGGAAGGGCTGGTTGGTTAGTTTGGGTTCTTCATTTTTTTATATTTAATCTACCTATCTAAGCAAAAGACAAAACAGACCCAAGAGCTTTAGCATGCCATCTCTTGGTTCGCGTGGAAAAGCTGCTGCCGGGCTCTGCTGGGGTTTCTGCTACAATTATCGACTGACAGGAGCAAACAAAACCTGCTGATTTGGCCTAAATGTCACATACTAAGGATCACCTGGTCATGTATCAGCTACATTCCCTGTATTTTTGAATACTCTAAGGTCAAGACTGGGCTTGCTAAACAGCTCAGCTTTTACCTGGGACGAGCACAATCACATTTGGGGGAAAGAAAGAAAGAAATTTAAAAAAAGAGACAGACACCATGAAAAGTCTCATTCAAGGCCATTTGGAAATCAGTGTTTTGAAACCACAGAAGAGAAACAATGACTTGGCTAGCTAACAAGACTCGTACATTGTGACATTTCTATAGTTATAATTCCATTCACAAGATGTATTAATCACACCCGATTCCACTGATATGGCTATTAAAGGAGAGGAAAAACCTCAGCAGTTACCATAACAGAGACACTTCCTGCACTGTTTTTTCCATGCAAGTCATACAGAATACAATTAAGATTTGTTTTCCTTTGTCTATACACAGCATTCAACTCTCGCATTGCCCTCTTTGAGACTCGTGCATATACAAGTTGCTGCTTCATAACAAGCAAGTTGCAATAAGGAAGCTCTATCCCAGAAGTAGGAAAAAACAGCAATCTGACAAAACAGACTAGAAAAGCTTCATTAGAGACAGAAGAAGCATAAACTACCTGCCATTGCCAGTCTGCATGAGATACTATCAAATTGCCCTAAAAACTAACTCATGCCCTTCGGTTTTTAGATTAAACAAATACTAGAACTAATACACCTTTTTCTGGAATAACGAAATAATTGTTTTCCCTCATCCAGAAGAGCCTCACGGTGCCTTAAAATAAAAATCCCAACCAAATTAAACCCACTTCTCATAAGTCCATATGTCATACAGGAATGCTGAGAACCAAAATGCAGCTACTTCCATCCGCTGCTTAAGAGCTCAGCATTCAATACGTTCTTGTCACGTATACACCAAACGGACAAAACACCAAACGAATAAAACAGAAAAAAACTTTGAGCAAAATGAGTCAATCTAAATGAGTAGCTGGGCAGACCACTTTGTTTGCTGTGAAGTGATACTTCGTTCAGAAAAAAAAAAAAAATCACACTGGATTTAGCTATTATACTGATGTCTGCAGGATAAAGATTTTCGGGTTGTCCTATGTAGGGACCTGAGATAGACTCAATGGTCCTAGTGGGTCCTTTCCAACTCAGGACGTTCATGATTCTGCAATAACAGTACAGATCAGCAATGATGCTTGTTAAGAACAGAAGGAAAACCCTGGAGAAGCAAGTGGGAGGCAACAGCTTGCACTCCTTACGACTCTATCAGCGCAGGCAGAAAAACTACAATTATTCCTGCAAACAGAAAAATCTGTGGGAACTGACAATAAAAAAATCACCAAAAAAATCCCCAAAGAAACCAAACCCACACTTACAAAATATATTTATTTTAATCCCTTTTTTCTCCAGTCACAAGAGCTGAGGCTGTTTCAGACAGTCAAGAGGCAGCTCTGCCTGGATAGCCTAGAGATTTCTCTTTATACCTCTGCTCCCCATTGCACTTAGACAGGGAAGAACAGAGCTCTGACTCAAAGCTGTACCTTCACAGGAAGCTGACTATTACATTCCTCATCGCCCACAACCCCTGGAGGCTGAAGACGTTTTTCAAGAGACCATTTCCCCTGAGCTGCATCAAACTCTAGTTGAAAAACACCCATCCACGCAGTCTTGTGCACACCCTCCTGTAAAGGCACATCCTCCATCTCTCTGTCTCAAAGAAATTTGCAAACAGTTGTGTGATTTCAGGGAGAAGAGTTTCATACCATAGGGATGTAATTTTCTTACCGAAAGAAAATCACAATCATTTCAGTCTTTTTTTCTGGTACTGAAAAACCCCAAATTCCTGGCTCTGAGAAATCAAAGCTTGGGCAGTGCTCAAATTATCTTGTAATAAATAAACTGATTCATTTAAAGGTTCTGTACTAATAACAACATTGTGTTGAAAAGGCCTTGCTCCTGCACCACACCAAGCGCTCTGCTTCACAAATCAGAATCAGACTCCTGTGGAAATCTTATTGGTATACAAAGCTCAGAGTTATGTTTTTATTAGAGAAGTAGGTGCTTCCCAGCCTTGTCAAATAAGTGACACAGTTATCAAGATAATTAAGACTGAACACCTCCTCAGTTGCTATTTGTACATTCTTAGCAACCTCAGCATCAAATTGTGGGAAAAGGCATTAAAACCAAAAATACGTACGTGTTAGAAGACAGAAGGTGGATTTGGTCTCGCAGTCAAGGAGTTCTTTGGAAAGAGCACTGAACTCAAAGCCTGGTTCATCTGAGAACTGAAGTGGTAAAATGAAGACAGAGGCCAAGCCCTCCCTGGTTCTCACAGGAACCACAACAGCCACTGGCACCGTGTTTCCTTAGGTCTGTGACTGACAGTCACAGCACAGACCTTTCACAAAAGCAACATTTTGCATGCTTGCACTGTACCATTTTAGATGATAATACTTTTAGGGAAAGGGATGGATCTATCATTTACACAAAGAACAAGATGTGAAGAAACTCAAAGGGTCAGCTTTTCCAAGCATTGTCCCTGATCGAAATACTTTGAGCTCAGTGTCTGATCCACTTGGTAAATCTCTGCAAACAGACTGTTCTGTCTTTGGATGAACCAAAAGTGGTCACAAAGTGAGGAGACAGACAAAATGCAGAAAGCAGCTTGCTCTTTCCCATGAACATGTATCCTCAGGAAAAAGATCAGTAACTGATTTCGATAAAAGCACTAAGATTTACCCTAAGAAGTTCAACACAATCATTATAAATGGACCTTTTCTTGGCCTGGTATCCGGAATGTGGGTGCCATTATACAAGCACAGATGGTGTCACCTGGACTGTGGGCAGCACAGCTCCGAAAATGTGTCTCACCTCCCAAAAGCTTTGGCAGTTATGAATTCCGACCCCACTCAAATTTCGGTTTTCCTCCATGAAAGTTAAGAAGTAACAATGAATAGTTCCAGCCATTTGCACTTTTTCTGCACTAGCAAGCACAGGACTTACCTGCACAAACACAAGCTTGATGGACAGCAAAAGAAAAGGAAAATTGTCTTTGCATTCATAGCACATGTGCATCTGCTCTGGACTCCAGGGCTGACATACATTCAGAAACACGACACTGACGTAGAATAAAATGGGTCCCCAAAGTGATCTAAAACGTGAGAGGGCTGTATTGAGACTTTAAAAAGAAAACCATAAACTGAAGGAAGACTTAATATGATTTACCTTTATAATCTGAGCTAATTTGTATATCCCATCATACATCCTATCTATCATTTTAATCCTCTGATATGCCACTTGAACAGAGACCCAGGCTCCATCAGTCCCATCTCACGTAACTATTTTGCTGTTATTTCTCTGACAAAACCCAGTGGTACACTGAGTTTTCCTTCAAGTCTTCATTTAATCTCGGGAAGTCTCTCACGAAGTTTTCAGTGTACGTCTCTAAGATCAATTCAGAACTGGATTTATTGTTTTTAAGTAGTAATTCTTGCAGCAGCAATTTGACAACATTCTTGGCATTTGTGCAGACCTGCCTCTGCTCATTTTCGAGTAAGTTATTTCTTTCACCACAAGAGGCATCTTGGTTCTAATTTACCAACCATACATCTTAAATGTTCTTATTCACCAACAAACTCACTCATTCTCACTTTAAAATACAGAAATGTGTTGCTAATTCTGTCAAAGTTAATGCTGTACCAAACTGAATTACTGAGAACGAAAGGATAATATGTCAACTTTTCTTTTTTCCTAGTCTTAGTGTAAATGAGCCAGGTTTTGTGCAGTTTACTTTCCTGGAGCACAATACTTTTGCCTGGTGCAGATAAACGGATGAAATTGAGTTTTCCAGAATGATCGAACACATGCTAAGAGCATTTGGGTTTAGCTCACATTATTACCAAAGCATCCTCCCCACCCCCCAAGGACTTATTTAAATAAAAAAGAAACATTAATCAAATGTTTGAAAAATATTAGCAAAGAAAAGACTGTAGACTACATAGATGTGGAAGAAACAAGGATTCCTTATTTCAATTTTCTAACCACAGTTACTAGCAGATACTATTGGGAAGATAAAGAGAAGTTTTTACTGGAGAAACATCCTCCATGTGCCCAAGTTTCTTTCCACTTAAGCTTCCAAATCCCTTGAGAGTCAGGAGCAGTGCCTACCTGGAACAGAAAACAGAATCTCGTGATGGAGCCACAACAAAAAATTTGCTGGACACTTTGGTTGCAGTCTAGAGGCTGCAGACTGCACTCATCCTGCCCAACAACTTTAACAGAACTTTTGACCTGTGCTGACTTTAGCACTTAAGATATATTTTCACAGTGGAACAGACGTTTCAAAGTTTATTTTTGTTCCAGACCTGAAGCAGAGCCCATGGGTCCGAAAGGCAGCCTGTTTCCTTTTTAAATCAACTGATGTGGCTGCGGGAAGCAAGAGATAATACCTCTTCTTACAAATGGTCTCACTTGGGTACCTAGTGGGATTTTCAAAAGATTTCGGAAAGTTATCCTGTGTATTTCAAGCAATTTGGGAAAGTTAAGACAACCACATATATATTAATAAAAGCGCACACACATCCCCCACCCTAACAGTGTCGCAGTAAAGACCATGTTAAATGTGAATTCAGTTTAAATTAAGTGAAGCAGTCTCAGGGACTTCAGTAATGGTGTGATTCCAACCCTCGCACCCTCCACGCACAAACACTTCCCCCAGTAAAGCCAGTTAAGTAGGAACTGAAGCCTTTCTTCCTACCACATCAGCAAGGCAATGGTGCTGCTAGTTCCAGCAAAGCTCTCGAATGCTCTTGCTCATAGACGGTACTGGCCAACAACCAATTAGGTCATTCCTGAATTAAAGAAATACCCAGAAGCAATTTTGCATAAGCACTATTTTCTTTCAAAGCACAATGGAAAGTTGGCATGTACTGCATTTACCAGATCTATCATCTAGTTTAAGCATGGGTTTCTTTTTAAAAGTCTTCAGCTCTCACCTATAGGCTACTCCGGAACCCTGTGAATCAGCAGACAGTTACTGTTTACTGGAAAGCTTCCTTCTTTAAGTCATATTTGCCTCCTTTCAGTACTTTGCAGAAAGTGTGAAAAGAACTACACCATCAGCGTTTGCCATGGGCAACCGTCTACACCTGTCCAGAATCTAGAACATGAAATAGTCAGGATGCAAAATGAATTTTGATGCATAGATCTCAAAGAAATCAAATATCCTACAGACTACAGAAAACTTCAGTAAAGAGCAGTGAACAGACAGCTGCTCTCAGGTATTTACAATGTACTTAGCATCACGTCATGCATTTAGGTATGCTTCTTTCCTTTGTCCTCCTCCAGATACTCAGGGGTTTAAATCATCACAAATAAACAGATGTTTAAAGGAAATCAGACACTACACAGGTTAAACAACATGGTTCTATTAAAAACTATCTTTAACCATGGCACTCAGTGACAGCAATACAATACTTTTTTTTCCACAAAGCAACTAATATAAAAATATGCCATAAAATCATCTGTAGACTAGTATGCTAGTACATACATGTAATCTTAACATTCTTTTATAAACTCTTTCCTGAGATAGCTTGGGTTGTTTGATTTTCTTGTATTACTGGATGCATTATCTTTATGATTCATCTAAAACAATTGTAAAATATTTTGTATGTGCAGGACACTCAGTAACATGTAAAAAGTAGCATGTAAATATATGGCAAAGAAACAGCTTTTAGAAATAATGCGCTTTTTTACTTTGTTACATTTTTTAACATTTGGCTCCTTGGGAGATGGAAGGGAGGAGCATGAAAAACCTGAAATTAGAGCTATGAATTGACAAAAAGCAGGAAAGCATTTCAGGAATGTTAGAAGTTGGAATATAATATAAATGAGACAAAGAGAAAGCCATAATTCATGTTGGCTATGTATTGCCTTATAAAGCAACTGGACATATTTCAGTCAGTTCACAGTATAATAAATATTTTTTACTAATCTGCTTTGGAAGAGCAAATGTCTTTTAGGGTTTCAAGCTCTTCTATAAGTTTCTTGTTCTGAACTTCTAGCACTGCAACACGACTCTCCAGACATTTTATGTATTCTTTCTTCCGACGTCGACATTCTTTAGCAGCTTCCCTGCAAAAAGCAGAAGTAAAAAGTGCAAACAAAAAAGCCATTTGCATGCCATTACAAAGCTCAGCAGATTATGGAGACTATGACAGAATTCCAAGTTTCGGAATATCTCCCAAATCAGTCTGAAAACACTAAGCAAAACTGGGTTCCACAAGGGCCTCAAGTGTCTCTTTCTCAAGTTCATACGGCAATCTGTAGAATTGCTTCCTCTCATGCCTTGATTAAAGTTCATAATAAACAAGGTCCGAATGAAAGACAGTTATTCTGCTTTATGACAATAAAGATCTTTGAGGGCCTTGAGTTCCTCAATGAGAGTCTTGTTTTGGTTTTCAAGAACAGCCACACGATTTTCAAGACATTTGACATATTCTTTCTTCTTTCTGCGACATTCTCTGGCAGCTTCCCTGGAACCAATACAAGGCAAATGACTACAGGAACAGCCACAACACGGCAAAGACTGGATAAATGAAGTTACCTGCAATCCCTGCAGTTCCACAATAACAACAGCAACCAACAACAACAACCGCTGGATTGCACAAACAGAAACAGCAGATAACAGCCATAAGCAATAACATCGTTAAAATACAATTCAAAACAACCAGAACTTGAAACAAATTCAGCATCAACAAATACAAAGATGGAATTCAAACACAGAGGAACTGAGAAAAACAGTGAGTAAATGATAACGTATTGACTTGAGCTGTACTAAACATTAAGACTGAAAGCAGCATTTCTTCTTCCAGTCACATTCCACATTGTGTGCTCATCAGAAGTATTATCTTCCGCAAGCCAAATCTTAAAACCAAACCCAAAGAATTTACTTTCAAAAAACACAAGCACAACACTACTCACTTCACATAAAAAGCTAGATACCAAGCTTACAACCTGCTGTAATTTTTTTTCACCTTAATGTAACAATCAGCAGTAAAATTTAAGTCCAAACAAATACAATTTATTAGCATTGGAGAACTGTCCACCTGGGCACATTCAGCCACATGCATCTGGGCTCCTTTTGTTGCTGGCAAAGGGCAGTCTGGAGCCATTCTCACAGTTCTGCTCGGCACTCTGTTATATTGAAGCTACACACGTTGGGTAGTATTTCCAGAAGCATGTGACTGAACAAGAATTCAATTCCAGAAGAAATTTTAGAAGTACTGGGAGTCCACTCCTTTAACATCTTGGAACATAAGTTGTCAAATTGTGAGAGTGTAGCTTTCCAGCAAGTTACATGAGAGACAGCATAGATGCTACTTTAAAGCTGAAGAGAGAAGAAACAAAAGGAGGCACAACAATGCAGTGATTCTTGTGAGTAATTTAAAATAAAGCACAGGCATGAGAGCAAAGCAATACCATTAATTCAATCATAAGGCAAGTGGCTGTTTAATGTATTAGAGATCTGCATAGCGTACTATTTCTTCCATTAATCTCACTGCCATTGATAGCGGTGTCTACGCACTTAAAAGGAGCTCCCTAAGAATAGCAAGAAGAATGCACAGAGAAAGGCTGGCGTTTACAGCATACAGTCAAGTCCATGTCAACTGATTAAAACATATACAGGCACCTCACACAATATTCCTCACAAAATGACAGGAGCAGTGCACAATAACTTATCTCAGTAGCCAAGCATTTAGGAAAGTCTATAATTATCATTCCATCCTAGAATAAGTCCTCTTCACAGCATCATTAATTGACAGCTGCTAATGAGATCCTCAGATATTTTCCTAGCCAATTCTTTGCTGGGATGTTTCAAGATGAACAAACCCATACTGGCCATTTTACTGTCAGTAGCAGGGGGAACAATAATTCAACAATAAGTATACCTGAAGATTATCACAAACATTTTCAGAAAAGGACAACACTGATTTCTAAGTGACCATAATATTTTAGAACTAAAAATCCATGGTGATAGGGTCAGCTGTATCTTTCCAGAGTTAGCAGGCAATACTCCATGCTATAAGGATGTGGGATGACTGACAATTTCTTGCCTTCCCTTTGTCAACCACAGGCACTGCTCATGACTTTAAGAAGAAAACTTCATTAGTTTTGTTTGGTTTTTTTTTTTAACACTGACCATTGACTATTATATAGTCTTACCTATTTTTCATAAGTCTCAGCTCTCTCTTGCGTGTTGCCTCTTCTGCCAGTTGCTGAGGGCTGTGCAGAGCCCCTGGTGAGGCTGCCATTACCACTCCCTGAGGTAAGGTAGTAGTGGGAGTTCGAATCTGGTAAGCTGGCATGTCTCCAGTGGCAGCTGTATAAAAGAAGAACATTTTAGACTTTATGGCAACAAAGACCTATACAGGAGTCTCTCTGGAAATAACAGATTTCTGTTGATGAGATATCCAGGATCCCTGCTACAGAAATATATTCCACAGGCCTGTAATGTCATAACTATATTTGTTATCCTACTAGTGTGTTATTTCCATGCTGTAAAATAAGTTATCTAAATGGCTCTAGCATGTGGCCCCACGAGCCAGCCAGCCTGAAGCCTGTGAAAGCTTCCACAAGGCTCTTTCCAGACAACATAGGAAAAGCTGTTTGAGAAACCCTGTCAGAGCATGCACACTTATTTCCTGTTTGTGCAATCCCATGAAATCCTGCTGTTGCAGTCACTGAGGTTTCAGGAGTCAATTTTCCCCTCCCTCCCTGTGACAGCAACAGTACTGGCCTTACTGCCTCTGCTCCCTTTCCAGCAGCAGTTCGGCAACCCTTGCAAAACCAGCGAGGGCTGCTGTTGCCAAAATGAAAAGGGACAGCCAAACTCTCGTGGTGAACAGGAGCGTGTTCCTGGGGCAAGAGGAGCATGAACAGGACGCAGCAGCACCGGCCGGCAAGAGGAGGCGGTGGCAGTTGCACAGGAAGGGCTGTAGCTACCCAGTAAATCCCGGTGCAAAAGTTCAGACTCAGCTCCTGAACCTACAATTTTGAGCTCTCCCCAGGCTAAAAGGCAGATCTGAAATCTGACGCGTTATTTGGAACCAACATCTTTTGGATAATCTTACCTCATATTTCTGTATTTCTGAAGTAATTTGTTCTTACATGATGCACCCTGACTTCATAATGCTGTGAAAGTCCTAAGTACTTGTGTCTCATTCAACATATGAAAAAAAGTTTTTGAATGTATCCCCTTTCAAGTTATGAGCAAGTATTTACCTATTCCTTTCCATAAATCTTTTACATTATTACAGAACAAATGTTTAAATTTTGTCATTAAAGCAACGGAATATAAAAGATGAAATTTCAGTGGCTGCTAAGTTATACTTAATTCATATTTTAATTCTCTAAAGCAATATTCAAATAATGGAAAAACAACTTGGAAAAGTAAAATGTAGACGAAAACACTTTGGGGAGGCTGACAGAGCAGTAAAGAGACACCAGTCAACTGCAGAGGTCAAAAAAACCAAACCAAAACTTAATAAAAAATTACTGTTATTCTTATTAAGCTCATGCTTCACTCATTAAACACAAAAAATAGGAAGAAGCTGTGTTTAGACTACAATTCCACAGCCATGTCCTGAACTCATTATCAGCTTAAACACTGTGCACCTCCCCCAGTCTCAGTCCTGGAGGTAAAAGTGTTTGTGGAATTACAAGATGAACCAGACCAGTGAACTGACCTGGGTTACCATAATCCCTGGGGATGGGGAGGGAGAGAGAAATCAACCCAGGACAGCCCTGAGAGCACTGACAGCAGCTGCCATGGACACAGGGCTTGGTCTTCTTGTCTATCTACAGGAGAAACACTTAACCCTTTCTTTAAATTCTTCAAATCTCTTAGCAATCCCAACTATGTCACTGGGACAATACTTACTATTTGTAAAAATGAAACTTTAGAAACTCTTCAGTCTCACCTTTATGCAGGCCACATTATATACATTTTATAGACTATTGTCAGAGCTATTTTTTTCTGTCTCTCATCACTAGGTAAAAAAGAGATGTTATCCTAGTCTGCATTAGCTATAACGAATGAGAAATCCAAGTGAACCATTTTGTAGATCAAGTCATGGGGAAAGAACCACAACTGAGGTCACCTCAGCCTGACCACACCAACTACTTTGATGTCTTTGATTTACAGTCAGATGTCAGCTAACAGCACTCACTGCCGCTGTTGTTCAGAGAACTCAGTACAATAATGGACCTACAACCTGGTTTAACAGAACTGAGTCGCTATCTCAGCTGGGATCAGCAAACACTGGGATAAGTAACACCATGGTGCATGAATAGGTTGACCAGGGTCCAGTAGTGTCTGTCCCTGCCAAACAGTTGGCTCACTTATAAACCAACCAGCGTGGTGACAGAGATAACTAACCATTTTGGTGGTGTAGACCTTGTAAACCCAGACAGCACAGTTAAAAATAAAAAAAAAGCATTGACAAAGTATCTTTTAGATGTGCAGTAATATGTGCATTACAATAGATTCTTGCAAATCAATTATTTCAATGTCTGCAATTAAAAAAAAAATCTCAAAAAGTGACAATAAACTACTGTTTTCCTCTGAAAAAGACATTGGGAAAGATGAAACAGGCTGAGGGGGTGAGGAGAGAAAGGTCTGGAAAAAATACTTGTGGAAAAAATACTCTTGGAAAAAATAGTCGTTTAACTCTAGCAATGTATCTGCATATTACAGAGAAGGGTACCTTCCATTTCAGCATCTGAGACAAAATTCCAACTCACCTTGATCCAGATTGACAAACCTCTGTGGCCATTTCTAATGAAACTCCATGGAGGTTTAAAGTCATTCCTAACATATCAGACCTAGGACTGAGACTGTCAAAGCAGCAACAAACCTGGAGATGGTTTATTTCCCTAACACACCGCCCCCAGTCATCTTTTTTGTTTGGTTGGTTTTTTCCTCCTTAAAACTGCAAGGGAGTAACAAGTCACTGAAAACCTGAAGCTTTGAGTTGAGGCTTACAAAAAGGAAATTATTAACAGCAAGACAAACAAACAAAAAAAATCAAATCACATTTGGAAGGGTACAACTAAGCTTGTAAACTAATCTCTGAGCAATTTAAAACCAAACCAAAACAAATAGCACACCAAAAATATCAACCACCTTGTATCAGCAGGTTCTTGGAAAAAGTAACTTGCCGAACACTAGAGAGCATCCCTGCACTTGTGCTCTTTCAGTGGTTATCCAGGAGAAAAAAAAAGCCCGGTGCACGCTGTGCATCAGTGCAGCTATTCTCCTCTTCTCTGAGTCATAACGATGGGACTACAATATCAAAGGGTTTTGAACTTCCCCACTAAACTCGCTAAACAAGGCATGAATCATTTTTCCTTTGAGAATCCAAAAAAAAAAAAGGGACCAAACCACGGGCTTGGGAAGATGCTTATCTTTGGATTAATGAATGGATTAATGAGCAGCTCCATGAGCACGTAGGCACCGGCTGCGAAGGGGTTAACGCTGCAGACCTGCCGGAGGCAACTGACGGAGCAGAAAGGAACTGACTAAATGGCAGCATGACTTGGGCTGACGTCAATGTGTGTCTTGTTTGGAGTTTAACTTTTCCAGTTCCTACTGCAACCGATTCCAGGAAATGCAGTGACGTCAGCCCTTTGAACTCAATTAGCGGAGGAACAGACCAGCAGACCGGAGGAGAAAACAAGCAGGCGGCACGGTGCTTACAATTACTGCTCTCACATTTGTTTGCGTTCAGTATTTTCTTTAAGAACGAAAGCGCAGGGTTTCTTTGCGCTACTGAAACAATGAACATCTTTCTCTTACAGCTACGCTCGAGTCTGTTTTGGCTATCAAATCTGAAGTGTTTCTTGCCAAACAAAAAAAGGAATGTCATTTTTACCAAATAAAAAACGATTATAAACATAGTAACATCTATGACCATCTCCACAAGAAAGAAGAATTTAATAGAGTGGTGGATTTTTTCAGAAAAATCCTGCACTACTAGTGAAGATTAGTTATCTGAATCAATCTGTATAAGAACTCATGCACTAACAGTGATTCTTTTTTCCCCCCAAAATGAAACTGTTAAAATTGCCCTGAAATCCTACATAGACTAGACATAAACAAAAGCTATTTATACCAGTTTAGAAAGATGGAAGAGTTACAACCACAGTTTCAAAAGAAAACGTCACAAATACCAACTAAGCACTGCTTAGACACTCAAAAATGCTATGTAAAAGACTAACAAAATGTGTACCTGTTTCATCCCCTGTCACAGCCATGATCAGCCCCTGCACACCCGGCTCTCCCGTTCCTCCAGCAGAGCTCAGCGTGAACTGTTCCAAACCAACAAGCATGTGCAGGATTACAAGCAAGAGCACTGACATCACAGTGACCTCACTTGCTTACCACTGTCATCAATATGCTCTGTCACCGGAACGGCTCACTGAAACTGCAGCCCTCTTCCAGTAAAGCTTTTTTTTTCTTTCTCTTCCATGTTTCTATAAGCCCAGCTTTGTTCTTTTTCCCTGAATTATTCATAAAGCTGCAGAAAGCCCTCACCACAAAGCTGGCTGTAAAGTAAGACCTGAAAATTCACAGCACTGACTGACAGGAATTAAAACGTGGCTCTAGAATTCATGAAGGAACCAGAATGATAAAAGTCACGATTGGGTAGAAAACAGAGACATTTTTAAAAGACGTGGAATTGTTTTTATTGGAACAATTCCACTAAAAGGCAGAGAACTCTGCCCAACAGACATGTGAGACAGGAAAGCTTAATAGGTTATAGCAAATATGTAAATGAAAGGCTAAAGCTCCTTGCAGTGGCGGGAAACCCACAATCCACTCATTTAATTTCTGTTAAAAGCTTCCAAAAAGGTTGAAGAAAGCTCTAAAGTCAGTCACCCTAAAGCTAGTGATTTCTGATGCTGTAATAAGCAGAACAGTAACTCTGGATCAAGGCTGCCTCTCCTCGGTTCCCCTGTTTTCCAAAATAAAACCAAGAGAACTGGTTGACTTAGTTTTAAAAAAAGAACAAATAAAAAAAAAAATCTCAGCTCTAACAGAGTTACTCCTTATTTACATGAATTGAAACAAAATTACTTTTAGACCAGTCTGGGCACTGGTCTGTATGTAGGGCACAGCAAAATTGTAAGGCGTTTGTCTGTAATAAACAAATTGAGACTGGTAATTCGTCAGCTGTGAAACTATGCCAAGGACAGCAATAATGGAAGCACCAGCACAGAAAAGGAGCGCCCTGTGATTACAGGACCACTTGAGGATCACAGGAACAGAAGATCAGAACTGAAGCATGCAAGAAATTCAAGCCACAGATCTCAAATACCACTGACCATATAATGAAAACACACACAGTTCACAACAAAATTATTTTTGAAACAACTTTTCTACACTCATTTGCACTAATAATTAAACACTTTCTTTTGCTTCAGCCAGGAAAAAAAATCCTTAGCCTGTATTTGAAAACTATCAGGACATCAGAACTGAACCTTATTTTGCCTGTGAATATAAACTTGTAGCAAATGAAGTATCAACTCAGTTGGATCAACACCTTTGGCACTTTTATATTAATCCTTTTTCCCCATCACAGGTTATCAGAAAATATCAAGCACAGGGTTTGTGTAATGCCATCCATTTTTACATGAGATACATCAACAAATACTTTAGAAAAAATATAGATATATATGCTATCTTGCAAGATTCCAAAACAGATCTTTTCTGCCCTAGGATTGATATTTGTTACACTTTTTTTTTTCCTTTCTTTTACTTCCATTATTATTACAAATAACATTTATATGGTGTATAGCCAAAACCATTCTAAAAATATACATAAGTGTAAAGATTACTAAGCAGAATGTTGCTTTCCTATTACAATCTGTGCTACCACAATATCAGGTGAACGAGCAATTACAAAGTGTATGTAAATGACAAATACTCATAAACTATGTTCCTACAGACTTTCTAGCGTAGGCAAGATGACCTGTGATGTCTATCCAACCGATTTCATTAACTCACTCCATCCTGAATAAATCAGTTTTGTTGATGACATGCAATTATTACCATAAGACACCTCCATTACCATAAACTTCCTCAGGTGCTTTCATACTTCTTTAATTAAACATTTTTTTAAAGATTTTCCACTATCGACAGCATGTATAGTGAGTTGGAACCTTTTATATTTTCTTTATCTCTGAGCTCATGCTCACGTACTACTCCCTTTGTGTATGTTATGTAGCACTTTTCTTCTGTGTCCACAGCCATGAGCATCACTAAAGCTTTTGGACTTTGGGCCAAAGGAACAGAGAATTCCAGGAAGTCAACTTCTCTGAGCATGGACAGAGAACACAGTCAATTCAGTTGAAAGTATCTAGAAGCTTCCAGAAACAGGATAGAGCAGGTGTTCAGTAACTGTCTCTGAATCCATTTTGAAAGTTTGCACCACAGGCAGGACATTTAAGGAGATACATGATCAAGTCGTGGAGCCCATCACCAAAGTGAATAGGGAGGTGAGAGCACAGCCCCGTCAGAGGACAACCCTGGAACAAAGGGTCTGGAAAGCAAGGCCAGTCCAATGAAATTCCCAAAGACTGAGATGCTGCCAGATACAATCCGTAAGTTTTGTGCTTCTTTACAGACTGGGGAGGTTTTAGGAAATAACAAAGAAGCTACTATCTCTGCACCATCCACCCCCAAAACTCTAAAGAATCAAAGCACAACATACAAACCACTACAGTCAACCTGGAGAGATGGGTAAGTCATCTAATTTAAGGGATGTGTACACATGTGTATAGAAAACATATTAGACTCAGAAAACACACGCTATCAGAGTGGGAAATTTGTTTGGGGGACAGCGAAATTTGGGTCTCATGGCTTTGCTAAGAATGTGTTCATAATAATAATTAGGGAAGTTACAACAGTATTCTCTGCATTATTAAAACTAATACTGGCATAGGGTTTTTCATTCTAGTCTAACAGTTTCCTTTAAAGGCTTCTGAAAAGTCTTGGAAAATACAATGTATTTCAGCAAAGAATTAACCAGAGGCAATAGAAGAATTCAAATTTGGTATCATTATTCAGCATTGTCTCAACAAGTTCAGATATCTGCAACCTATTGGCTTTATTTACATCCTGGGCTTCCTTTACAGCAAAGGGAGAGAAACAGCCACTTAAAGACCAACCTTATTTCACATATCCATATTAGTGCAAAAAAAAGCAACTCAACCTGACTTCACCAACTACCTCAGATATCTGTGTCTACATTTACTCAGTGACTTTTATCCACTCCACAAATACATACTTAAAGTCTTTCTAGCCCTTCACATGGTTTATTTCAGATAGCAGTTTTGGCTTTAGAAAGCATTCGGATAGCCCTTCCTCCCTGCTTCTCTGTACTGAATTTTTTTTAAAAAAGCAATAGGGAAAAGTGAAAATAAATTCCCTATATCCTCCATCACAGCCATCAATTTAGTGCCTCCATGCAGAATCTCTTCCCCATTTTCAAAGGTTTTCCTCAGCATAACCCACATTCCATCTCTACTTGCCCTGGTATCAGTAAGAATCCAAGAGACTTTTGGTTCATAAACTCCCTCAGCGTTTCCAAAAGGCTGGGAACAGTGGATGGAAAAAAATACTGCATAAACTACAGCAAGGTTCAGTAATTCACTATTCACAGTTCAGTTCACATGTGTGCATTTTATAGGACCCACAAAGTGTTCTTCTGTGAGAAAACGTGCTCCAGTAAAGGATCTCCTTTCCAGTAACTACAAGAGTCATAAGTTGCAAGGAAATTTTGCCCTGAACATACCCAAAGAACTTCAGAACTTGTGTTTTATTAAGATTGATTAACTACTGGGAAAAAAAAAATTGTTTTGTATATTAAAAGAGATGCAGTCGCAGCATCTAATTTCAATCTGTAACAGCACATTTACTGCAATTAAACATATCTCTCAAAGTCTAGATAAGATAATTCAAAGCAGAAAGTGATTTTATACTGTTATTTCTTCCTCACAATTTTTTTAAAATTGAAAGGAGGAGCTGCTTTACTGAACAGAGACACTGAGTTTCCTCCCAAGACTGTTTTCCATCTTGCTATGCATAAATATTCTATTTAGTAGTGCAATAATGTCAACACAAAATAAAAAGCCTTTTAAGAAAAATTGGTTTATATGAAAAAAAATAAAAAGCAATAGACTAATAAAACATACCTTGAACAACAACTGGGCTTCCAGGAACAAAAAATTGTTGTGTGCCATCAGGGGATTGTCCTGCATATTGCACAATGGTAGCACCTGGCTGAGGAGCTCCCGAATTTGTCATTGTTAGTGGCTGTAGTCCATGGACGCCATCAGAGGCTGGATTAGAAATCTGGATTGCACCACCTTGGGTTATAGTAACTAAACATAAAAAGAAAAAGAAAAGTTAGGCAATAGAGACTTAACACATTTCCCTTTTTAAAATAAACATTGTCTGTAGGACTCCTGGTCTTCTTCTTGCTTAAAGATCAATTGCACAATGAAACTTAAATAACGTTAATCCTGATTTCCACAAATATAAAGCCTGTTGTGTAGTACATGCCACATTTATAATGGATAAAAAACAGTGTTCCACACATTTTATCTCTGTGCTTCCAGAAATATTAATTCTCCTAAATAGTTGTAATACAAGAAAGAATGAAAAAATAGCAGCTCCTAGTCACAGAGAATCATTGTAGCTTTAAGACCTAAAGAAAAAAAAAAAATCAGATTCCCTAGAGAGGTTAATTGTCTATTCCTTTTGAAATTTGCATTATCTTTGTTAAGAGCAGAAATATAATAGAATCGTAGAATGCTTTGGGTTTGAAGGGACCTTAAAGATCATGTAGCTCCAACCCCCCCGGGGCACCTTCCACTAGACCAGCTTGCTCAAAGCCCCAGCCAACCTGGCCTTGAACACTTGCAGGGACGGGCCATCCACAGCTTCTCTGGGCAACATGTTCCACGGTCTCACCACCCTCACAGTAAAGAGTTTCTTCCTAAAATCTAATCTAAATCTACTCTCAGTTTGAAACAATTATCCCTCATCCTATCACTGTACTCCTTGATAAAGAGTCCACCTCCAGCTTTCCTGTAGCCTCCCTTTAAGTACTGAAAGGCCACAATAAGGTCTCCCCGGAGCCTTCTCTTCTCCAGGTTGAACAAGCGCAACTCTCTCAGCCTGTCTTCACAGGAGAGGTGCTCCAGATCCCAATAATCTTTGTGGCCCTCCACTGAACTGACTCCAACAGGTCCATGTCTATCTTACGTTGGAGGCCCCAGAGATGAACGCAGTATTGCAGGTGGGGTCTCATGAGAGCCAAGTAGAGGAGCAGAATCACCTCCCTCAACCTGCTGACCATGCTGCTTCTGATGCGGCTGAGGATGCAATTGGCTTTCTGGGTTGTGAGCACACATTGCCGCATCATATTCAGCTTTTTAGCAACCAACACCCCCCAGTCCTTCTCGGCAGGGCTGCTCTCAATCCACTCATAGCCCAGCCTGTGTCAGTGTTTGGCATTGCCTGATCCATGTGCAGGACCTTGCAGCTGGCATTGTTGAACTTCAGAAGTTTCGCACAGCCTACCTCTCCAGCCTGTCAAGGTCCCTCTGGATGGCATCCCTTCTCTCTAGAGTATCAACCACATCACTCAGCTTGGTGTCATCCATAAACTTTCTGAGGGTGCACTCAACTCTATTATCCATGTCCACAACAAAGACGTTAAATAAGACTGGTCCCAAAGCAGACTCCTGAGGGTCACCACTTGTCACTAGTCTCCACCTGGACATGGAGTTTTTGATCACAACTCTTTGAGTATGACCATCCAGCTAATTCCCTATCCACTGAGCAGTCTACCCATCAAATCCATGTCTCTTGTGTTAATTACAATACCCCTGGAACTTTTAGATGAGAAAAAATAAGTAACAAATGTCTTTCTCCCCCAGAAGATACCTAAATTACAACCATTGTTGTATTTAAAGTGGTCTGAGATGGTATGCAAGTCAATATAAGCACAGATTCAGGATTGCCAGCTCCTCTGATTTCACTGTGACTATTTGGTGACATTCTTGAAGGTTCAGCTCTGGTTATCTGAGTACGTGATTTGTTAGATACCCATGTGAGTTTTGGAGACAGCTGATTTCAAATGCTCTCTCCTGACAATAGCAGGTTATCTTAAAAAGGCAACATCAGACAATAACACTTCAAAGACCACTGAAACACTAACAGTTGATTAGTAAACTGTTATTAGTAAATTAGACAATAGCAACTATCTACTACAACCTCTGCTAACTTTTTGAGCATGTAGTAAAGTTATTTACCAAAATGGCCAAATCCTAGCAGCTAAATTAGCTTCTTGTAGGAGAAAATGTGGAATCCCTCTCATGCTGAATAAAGCACCGAGCCCTATCTGCAATACTGAAGCAGGGCTCAGCATGGACCTCAAGTCCTGCCCTCGGAATGGGGAACATGTGAAGTAGGAACTAGCTGACTGTTGCATGCAGGCTCCATAAAGCATTGTGGGGTGTAGGGGAACACACACAAAACAAGCAAGATGTTGTTTCAGTCTGGCCTCCAAAGCTGAAAGTTCCCCATCTGGGGGCAGGGTAGAAGAGAGAAGCAAGAAAAAGAAATCCTTGTGTCCTCTATACTTTGTGCGATCTGGACAAGAGCAAGTTCCCAGCCGTGTGTGAGCCTCCCAGCAGGATTTGTTGCCCCTGCCTCCCAGAGAAGTTATAGACAGCTGAATTCTGCCTCTTACAGAGTTAGCACCAAAAATGGTATGTCTACACCGTAACAGTACCATACCACATAACAAAGAGCACATAATCATGCAAAGTTCTTGGCTCCACAGTGAGCCTGGGTAAACAATAATGTCCCAGCTGCCCTGCAATGATTCATTCAGATCGCAATCCAGTACTTTCTAAACACAAGTCAATTAACTCCAGTAGCTCTCTCCCTTACAGGACTGATTCCTGCCATATTACCAGACCATCACACAGCCCACAGCGCTTTCACTGTCCTGATTGCAACCACTGTACAGACTTTTGTGGTGCTGGAGCTCTACTAGAAATTGGGCCTTCTATGGAGAGTACAGGACTTTCCTGGACAGTCCCTGGAGTTGTACACCATGCACATGGATGTAAGTGGCATCTTCTAGGTAGGAATGAATATGATACGAATACCATTCTCTGGGTACGATCAACAGCTCTAATCCAAGTATCTTTCCCTCCCTTCCAAAACTGGGAAAAGCATCTAGAGTCGGTCTTTCTCAAAAGATTTCTTAATTCTCCAGTCATTAAAAACCTGTCCTAAAACAGCAGGCAACCCAAACAGATGGCAAAAGAACTAGTCATTTTCATTTCCCCTGCATGGTTTCAGACAGAACATCATGATATACACAAGTAGGCAAAGGGCGAGTGTGGTTAATTCACACACTGCAACTGAACAAACAACTCTTGCACAGTTAGACCACCACCACAGGTGAGGCAAGCCAATATTCTTCAGTACTCAACAACCAACATGACAGAACTACAGCCAACAGAATATGTTTGTAGTCAGATCAGATCCAAGGCTCATACAGAAGACACCACCTTATGCAAAACTATCAGTCCTCCTCTTACAGAAAGATAACACCCACGTTGATGGAGGTAACTAAGAAAGACACTTTTTTGCAGCTGGTCATGGTGTCAGTCTGTTTGCTTCCATCAGAGAAAGCCAAGAAGCTCTGAAGAAAAAGATGTCTGGAAACCATGGCAACATACTGTTTTGTCTGGTAAAAAGAAAGCAAAGAACCGCCATCACTGATGCTAATGGCAGAAGTATACTTGTTTTTCAGAAAAGAATACTTATCAAGTTTTTCCAAAAATAGTCATTCCAGACATCCAACATACAGTAAAACTTATCTTTTCAACTAAACTGCCTCACCTGAGCAGGAATAAAGAGAACAATAGGGAAAATAAGGAATTGATATATGTAGTTTTAAACCAGGGCACAGTACAGATGGCTGTAGTGACACTGCGAGACCAGCTCTTCATTGCCACAGACACTTTGTGCATAAACTGCTGGATGCCTGCACAGGAGAACCACACAACCCATGCTGGCCAAGAAGAGAAGAGTACTCAGATACAATAACGATAAGCAGAAGTGAAGAGCTATTGACAGGAGATGTAAAGGTAAAATAGATACACATAGTGACCTTCTGCCTCATGTCCATGCTGAAATCAACCCAGGAGAGGGCACATTCCCATGTGGTGTTCCTGGTTTTAGCAGTTCCCAAGGACTGCAGCAGACAACAGGACAGCTGCTCAGACATGCTGCAGATCTGCGCCTTATACACACAAGGACTAGAAGAGTCAAACTCTTCTTCATAAATTCCAAATTAAGACTCCCTCTACTCCAAGGAGATGATGTTCCTTGCTACCACTTGGATTCAACTGGAAATGCAACTTTCCTGGCAAGCAATAACTTTAAGGCTAATGACCAGCATCTTCAGAATCATTTTGATGTAATTTTTCCTAACCAGAATTAGAGAGAAAACAGAAACTTCACTGCAGCAAAAGATGTGTGATATTTTAACTTACAAAGTTTAACTTAAAAAAAAAATAAATTAAAAAATCAAATTAATGAATTAATAAATTGGGTAAGAAAAAACATATCCAGGAATCCAAAGCTCTCAAAACAAAGTTTTGGAGCCAGAATCAGGAAAGCCTATGAAAGTCGACATTGCATGCCGAAGCAATGCCTCATTATGGCTGAGAATCTACTTAACAAGTTAAATTACTTTAAATATACAGTACATGGTTTAGGCTATGCATATAACTTATTCAAGCAAAAATCAGCATCAACCAGAAATCTTGTATGCTTGGCTCATGCAAAAGCCAAGTCTAAATAAAGATTTCATTAAAATTTTGTAGGCTCTGCTAAATTAAGCACATTGTTGGTGATGTTCTCTGTTGTTTGATTTTTTTCAGAAGTGTATGTATGATTGAACAAGAAAGCAAAACCACCCTTCTCTGTCACTATGTTTTATAGCTATGTTCAAATTAAAACATCCCCAGTTAAGAAGTAATAGTCATCTCCTGCAAGACATTCTAGAAAAGTACAACTCTGGTTTCCTGGAGGAATGTACAATTAAGAAGCCTAAACACCTAATTTATTAGAAATTCTAAAGGTTTGGAGGCTCACTTGAACACAGGACAGACACTATAGGACTTCTTTTTAAGCCTTTAAACTGCAAATACGTATTTTTTAAAAATAAACATAAGCCAAACTGAATTATAAATTCAAAACCTGAAGAAAGTAATTTAATTTGTTCAAGGATTCCTGACAGATTCTGTACGGGATAACTGTCATTTAGCAGGAGCACAGGTTCACGAAAAAAGCACTTCAGGTGCTGTACATCATGAATCAGACATTTATTTATGTCTATACCTTACAGAACAGGTAAGAAAAGCAGCTTAGGAGCCCAAGTAAAATTGCTTTCTATGTTGAAGGGGTGGATAATATGATAAGAAATTCTGCTTTCTCAGAGTTGATAATTACTTTAGTTAGATAAATTAAAAATAACTGAAGGATTCTAAGGATGACTAGAATACAACTGGAGAGCCACTGCATCCTCTTTTATACACCATCACAATGCTTTAATAGACTTCCTTTGTTCCATGAAAAAAAGAAACAAACCCACTACATTTCTATTGCAATTTTCCTGTCATTATATCAAAGGAAAAATAGCTGCATTTCAGTGTAGCTACACATGAAAAGACATGGAAAAACAAACCAAAAACACACACAACATCAACAACAAACAAACAAACCCACAAAAAAACAACCACGAAAGTGTAGGAGTGATGCTTTATCCAATACATAATTTTAAAAGAGTTAGTAGAAAGTCAACCCTTAGATGATATACGATTAAGCCCAAAGAAGCTATGGGGAATGAGTTTGCAACATTTTTTAACATAAATGCAGGAATAATGATAAATAAAAATCTATAGAACAGAACTGTGAATCCAGCTTTTAACTTCTGTTTCGATGGAGTATCAAACGTTGGAGACCACAACTTAAGTTAATTCTGCAGCTAAAGTGTTCATACTTGACAATTGGAGAGGAAAAGACATAGTTCTTTTCAGAAAGAAAATTCAAAGTTAAGAAATAACGTCATACTCCAACCTCATACTTTAAAAAAGTCTAACTCACTAATAGTCATCTAATGTAATAAATAGCACTAATACATAGCAAGTCACAGTAATTTGAAACTGCAGTGATTTATAACACTGAACATTCACATAAAAATGTCAGCATTTTTCATTTCACCTGAGCCTTGCCTCCACATTTTTAATGCACAGGAGCTCTAGAAGGACTAAATCTAGCAACCAACAGACATTACAAGAAACAGACTAAAAGTCTACAATGCCCACACTAGGAAAAAGTAAATATTAAAATTGAAATTATTTAGGAAAACAGAAGTTCTCATTTTTCTTCACCAAAATCCAACATCACTATTTCATTATGGAAACAGAGTTGTTCCTATATATGTTCTGCAACATCACATAGTATCTTTGCAAACGTACTGTATTGCCCTGCGTTAGTATGATACAGGCTGGTTGGCATGGCCATTGGAGACATTCCAGAAGGTGTTCCTTCATCTTCTGATTTTTCTTCTTCTTCAATCTTTGGTATTGCAGGAGCATCTGATGAGAGTTCATTCAAAATTTTTCTAAAAAAGAATGTAAATAATTTTATACATTTGAAATTCCATATCCATGGAAAAACTAAGCCACTGGCTTTTATCAGATAGTTTTGCAGCAATGTATAAGCTGCTTTTAAACCCCAGCAAAATCAAAATAAAGAGTCCTTACCGGTACGAAGGCCTTCTTGAAAGTATTTCCCTACGTCTTTGAGAATCAATTATCCCTTCTGATTCTGCACATTCATCTGCAATCGATGCTACCTGTAATAGCAAAGTTTCTGGAATTCATAACTTCATAAAAAAAAACACAGCAACAGATTAAAAAAAATTATTTCCATGTTTGCATACAGGAAATTTGTGCACTTATTTATCACTAAGTGTGATCTTGGATTTCTTTTGCCAAAGCAAACCACAAATTATGAGGTTAGCAACACACAGCCACTTAAACAACATCTTCCATTTGAAAAAGAAAAAAATCCAAATAATCCAAGTTACTTTTTTTGTGAGTGACACCTAGAAAAAGTACTGAAGACAGAAGATTTATTTAAATGTGAAACTATTATGCAATTTAATTAGCTTTTAAAGTGAAATTAAACATTTAAAATACAGAATACTGCACGAATGCACCTTAAATAACAGTATACAATAAAAAAGCCTCTTCAAAACCACACCAAAGCTATTTAGAAAATATGTACACATATACACATATTACATTTACTGATACATTCAAAAATACAAATACACTGTTTAGCCATACTGTGCAAGTTTTAGAAACCCCTGACAAGTCCACAGTGTCTCATTTCTCAGACCTTTCTTGGTAGTATTTTCACAGGTTCTTTTTATCTTAAAATTACCCAAGACAACATGAAGGCCTGGAGGTGAATCACACTCTTTACCAGCAACTATCTTATTACACAGAACTGAAAGTGATTATTTAATTTGGAAAACATGCTGTTTTCTTGATTCATTTAACTACTCTGAACTGTTGGGAGTATAAGGTTTCCAAACTGAAACAGTGCAGTAAAGTTAGTGTGGAAAACAACTTTTCCACATCAAGACAGACCAGACTGCAGTTTCAGACTAAGCGCTGGGTTAAGCTAACGCTGGACAAACACGAGTTAAGTGACTAGAAGGCTCAAGTGTTCAACCTAAGCCTTCCCTGCAGCTCAGGGAAGTCAAGGACGAGCTCCAGAACTAACGTGACAGCCAGGCCTGAGTGCTCAGTGTTAGAAACAAAACCTGCACCACCCCAACAGAAAACAACTGGCTGGAAGGTTCTAGAAATTTATAGGCCTGGGTCACCCCAACTCAAATCTACAAAACTACACCTTGAAAGAACTACAGAATTAAATCATCTCTTCACTTGTTAACTTTATTACATTCCAGTTCTGTGTAAAAATATTTAATGTAGCCTCATTTTGCTGAGTAATACATAGGAAGTGTCATTAAAACCCTACACCTGCCTAACTGAAAAAAGAGCGCTTAAAAATAACGAGAGGCACTTCTGCATGTCTATAGATGTCTAGCGCCAAACCAGACTTCAGAGCTGACTGGCAGAGGCACAAGAGCTTCAAGAAGTTTTTATTTATCCTTTTGCAGGACAGACAAATGCTGAGCAGCAAGGAGATCATCTGCAAGGCATTTCTCCCACTGTCCTACAGCGATCTGCTTGTGGATCAACCTTCAAGCCTCTGACATAAACCTTCAAAACTAAGACAGCGTTACACAGCATCCTGGCTCAGGACAGAACTCTCATTCTGCAGAGTGGGGGGGAAGGAAAGAAGAAATTATTTGTCCCAGGACAAACAGCAGAAAAACAAGAACTCAGTGCCCCTAAACCTTCCCAGTGCACTAAGGGTTACCAAACCAATAGCCACCCCTAGGTTGAGCAGATGGCTGAAGAAGTCACGACCAGTTAAACTTTGGGAAGAAGGTAAGGAAATCACAACAAGATTTAAGCACATGAATGCGGAAGAGGGCATTTTCTGCAAGAAATTTCGGAAGTTCTAACTTCCATCAGTACAAAGAGATAAATTTAATGTTTCAGCTTGTTCTAATAGCAAGCAACCGCATTCACAATACTAACCAATGGAAGCCACTGCCACTTTTTCCTGGACATAACTCAGACTTCAACTTTACCACACTGCTCTCACGTTTAACTTTAAGCTCATGTTAGTCTGCCAATATCTGATACATTACAGGGAGGAGCAAGTAGGAAAGTCGCATAACAATCTGAACATAATCCTTCATCCTTCCTACAAGTAAAACAACATTAACAAAACAATAAGAAACATGATCTAGATAAGCATTTTTTTTCATCCCAAATGCAACAGCATTACAACAAAAAATTTTGAACACCTTCCAGTTTAAAGCCACAGGTGTTTGAGGGAGAGGTCACACAAGCGTTAACATCAACTTCCAGCACACCTTTTTTTTTTTTTAAGTAAACTGATATCATTTCCCAATTTCCCCACTGGTAGAGATAGGATATCAAGTTAAAGCCAAACAATCTGGAGGAAATGCCAGGTGGCAGGATAAAGTACTTAAGAGGATTAGAGAAAGGCTGAACAACCTCTGTAATGGAGTCTTTTACTGCATGCTCAAGCCCTTCTTGTAGAGTCACCTTATTTGCCATTAGCATGCTCAAATGCTACCAAAGCAAAACCCTGGAACAAACTAGTCAGTATTAATCACGACACAGCTTTCCTGTCTCTGCTCCTCTGGGAAAGGGAAGACAGCCAGAGTTCACTCAACACAACAAATAGTCGACTTCCATTCCCCTAAGACGACACAGTAGCAGCTGGCAAGAGATTCCAGAGAAATTCTCCCTTTGGAGCTTTGGAGCAAGTCCCCTAGTTTTGCATGTATGTCCTGACTATACTGATTGGAAGAAAAGCAGTGACAGAAACTGAGAATGACTGGAATGCGCTTATCTGATGGTCCACTCTGGTAAACTGCAATTAGAAAAAAACCCATTTTAAAAGTATTTATTCTGAATACTCTGATTTGACTTCAAGTTTGACTAAACCCAAGTGTCTTGCCACCTGCTGTGCCTGTTTCAATAACGATCTAGAATTTCAGAACCTTCCCAGGTCATATTGTCTACACCTACTGCTTACAAATAAAATATTCAATATCTGGCCATGGTTTTATTCTTTTTCTTTAATCTCTAAGATAAATGATACTTACATATACCTTTTTATTCATTATACTTGAAAGCTACTAAGACAAATCCAACTTTAAAGGTGGCTTCTCAAGAAGACTGACAATGTGTCTCTTCCTTAACGTGTTGCAATGACTGCAGGTAAAACTGTTCACACACAACAGGTATATAGTCCCTCTTACCAGAGATATCAATTTTGCTTGCAAAAAGCAATTCAGTTGACATTTCACAAACAGATTTTAAGAAAACTAGAGCAAAGGCATTCCTTGCTACAAGAAAAACACCAATGGGGGGCCAAGTAATTTTCAAAACACTGTAAGTTCATTCCCTCTAGTTTTTTTCGCTATTTAAAAGCTTGGAAAACTCTTAAGCATTTTGCATCAGTCTGTTTTCTAACTTCAGCAACTTCAAACATGTAAAGATTTGCTAAATAAATGTTTATTTTTGAGGCTGCCCTTATTTTTTCATCTTTACATATCCACACCCACAAAAAGCAACATCAGATGCTCTAAAAGGGCCTGATAAAAACAATGCGGAACCATTTGACTACAATATGTTTACTTCCATTACATCCAGATGCTCTCCAAAAATAAAGTACGAGATACTTGCAAATTTATGAGTTCGTATTTCCCATTAGAAAAATGACATTAATAGAATTTAACAAACCAGAAAAACTGCAATATACACTAAAGCAAGCCCACATTACTACACAAACTTGCTGTTGTGCAGGTTCAGGGTTCTGAGGCACAATTTCTTAAAAGATAAACAAGAAGCATTAAGGAATCGCTCCGCAATTCTTGTAGAGCTGCTCCTGGGTGGCAGTTTGCCACCTTCCCTCCCTCTCCATTTGCCACATCATATGAGTAAATCTTGCTGTGCTGATAGGAAGGGAGAAAAACTGAAGATGGGGTTGGAGAGAAGAGTTATGAGGCACTAAATATTCATGAAAACATAACAGTAAAAGAGCTAACCTGAACAGCTTGCATGTGTGCTGAGCGAATGACTGAGGGTGGTGTGGCTGGAATGACACCCTGGGCATGAACAGTGTGACCAGAAGGCAACTGCACCAGAGTGACAGCTGGAGATCCTCTGCCAGCACTCGATGCAGCTACAGAAACCTGCAAAAATTACAGTCACCATGTTTAAGTAACATGCCTTAAGATCTCAGCAAACGCTTTTAGAAGTGATACTAAAAGAATCTGGTTTTGATTCCATATCTAAAATAGCTTATATATGTGCATTTATCACACACAGAAATAAACTAGTTTTACTAGCAAAAGGTTGGTGTATGTCTTTCCAAATGGTATGGAAAGCTTAAAACTGTCCCCTATCAAATTGCAAATCTTTCTTCTGACTTTTCTTTTGTTGCCAGAGACTTCATGTTTTCAATTTAAAACAACCATAAACTATCAAACACTAAATCTGTTGTTATTAGCATGAAGGTTAGGAAGAACCTCAAGAAATCTAACAAAAAATATCAATATTCACTGAAGAGGTATGTTAATGCAACAACTACAGGGCAGAACGTTCTCAGTCCGAAATTTAAAAAAAAATCAAAAAGTAAATAAAGCATTACATGGATTTGTTATTTGTTCTAGTATTATAAATCCTCTTTATATTTATATATTATTTATATTTATATATATTTATATATCAAGAAAAATGGAGTATATCAGTGCCCTGACAGAACAACAAAAATAAAGAACAGCTGTCTCTTCTTTAAGCCTAGCAAAGCTGAAGACAGTGTTTTTTTTAGGACAAATCTGATCCCTTTTTCTGATGACATTTTATAGCACATACAGCTTTCCCTGGCCCTGGGCTCCCCACCATCGGTACTGAGAATTAATGGGTTAAGAAACAGTTAAACACCTATGGGCTAAAAGGAATAGTTCAATATTTATGCTATTACTGTTAAGTCTACTAACAGAAACAAATGCTGAAGCAAAGGGAAAACATCCTGATTAATCCCAAATTCTGTGAGATGAAACATTGCTAAACTCAGAAAAGGAAGAGAATGACAAACACAAATCATACAATAAATAGAGATATCACGAGGTGTTTTTTTTTGAAGTAGACTGCATTGAAAAACCTTATTTCTATATTCTGCATGAACAAGAAAAAACCTAAACTCATATGCAAAATTCTGGTATTATTCCCTTCCTAGATTGGTTCTCAGCCCCAAAAGGTATCTGGTATGAGCAGTAAGGGTAAAAAGAGAGGATAGTGAGAAGAAAATCATGTTGAACACTGAACATTAGAAAAAAAAAAAAAAGGTTAAAGAAAGTTTTGTATTTTTCTGTATTCACAATGAAGGTTTTTTTTGAATTTCAAATATTAAAGAAGCTTTCATTCCTGATCCATGAGCCATTGCTTGTCTGGGAAACATTCCTTTCTTAAGGCAAGAGAAAAATTTTAACTACTAAGATGTACAACTGTCAAAAAGACCAGATGTTGGCTCAAATTATCTTGAAGAAACAATGTTTCTAGGGAACACAGACAGGATCTTGTCAACATTCACTATGCAATTGTTCAATTGTTATGGGAAACTGAACCACTTTTCAGGAAATAGAACAATTGAGGGCATTTCTAACCCCAGAATGGAAACAATTATTCCTTCAATGGCTTAAATGGCAATACGTAAACAAGTCACACACAGTTTCTTCCCAATCTATAAAACAAATATTATCAGAAATTTATCAGAAATAGATATTTGAGATTGAGATCTAGAAAGTCTTGAAGATCTGAAAAGTATGATCTGTTTTGTGTCAAAGCTGACATCACCCTAAGCCCAGGCTTCAAGGAAAGAGCATGGGGTAGTCCAAATGGTTACGAAGTGTGCCAACTTTTCAAAACATTACAAAGGATATTTCATCAAACCTTTAGATTTACGGCTACCTTTGTGAGAGCTGCCACCAGATACAATACTCAGTGTATCAGAAATAACTTTCCGAGTTCAACACACACGAAACAGTAAAAGGTGAACAGTTTATGAGTTTGTTTTTAGTACAAAATGGGTCAGGCACATATAATCAGGAACTAATCTAGCACTCAAGATTAAGAAACACTACATTTAAAAGATCCCATTCAGTATATGGGAAGAGGAGACAGTAGTATTTTAAAACTGGATCAAACCAAAAGTTATTTGTTTGCTCATTTATATCTGTTTTAAATGGGTCAATGTGATTTGATCGCTGCTAGCCAAGTTTCCACAAATATCTGCAGGTTACACAATGTGTAACCTACAAATTTTAAAATGTCTGTGATTCTTTTGCATTAGGTTTGTTTTCTATAACTAAGACTGAAAACAATCTTTTCAACTTCATCTTCTGCATCTCTTTTATAAATATTAGAAATTATTAAACCAATTTTGATTCACATTTCCCTTTGCATTGTTTGCAAACTGAATATTCCCATGTTAACCAAAATTCTAGAACCTTTTGATGCTATCACACATAAATGCTGACTGAAACAGACTTGGCAAAAAATTACTTTCTGACGTCAGTGATGAGCAATGCCACCTTTAACATCATTACTTCAAGGGCTGCCTGGCACAATGACTGAAAACAATGAACAGAAGCAACTCAGGAACATAGAGGGTGAGGGGAAGCTTAACACATTAAGCACCTGGTTAAAAATGTAAGGGTTATTGTCCCTGGCAATGGCAAAGATACTTCAGATGTTGTAATGTCCTTTTGGGTTCTCTCCTCTTATATATGCAATGGTGAAGTCTAATAACTTCAACAAATATCAGCCATGCACACTGTCATAGCAGTATGGTCCCATACTTCATACATTTGCCAATATAAGTGCTCCATCTTCCAAGAGGGAAGAGAAAAGTAGCCAGCAAAAAACATCAAGGACTATCTTCATACCGAGGCACACATGCTTTTTTGAAAGAGGTTACTCATCAGTTATCTGACTTCAGATGCATCTGCATCTGAACAGTTACACTGTGGATGTAAGCACACTCGGCACTCAAGGTTAGATAACTTTTCCCTACAGAATACTACAGAGGTTACGTTCACGTTCAACCCCTCTTACCTCAAACATTGCTGATATGAAGTACACACTGCACAGCTCCATCTGGTTTCTGTCTCTGCTTTAAAATCTAAGCAAGACAAGGACTCCAGAAGTACAGTGCAAAGTACTTCTGGAAAAGGAAAAGACAAGGCAAACCCATCCTGGATTCACCTAATAAAAGAGCAAAGGACTCACCACACTCAGGCACTGAGTGGCCTCTATAAGAAAAAGCTGAAGACAGGGAAGTCCTTGTCAATTCCAAAGCTAATGCCAAAAAAGGAACACATAATGTTAAGGAAGACAAGGTCAGGCTGATTTCAGCCATTTGGTGACAGCATACCCTTGAGGAAGCACAAAATGGTGACAAGGCTGCAGGTTCATCATGCTCTAGCATGAACTTTGCTAAATGTCCTGGACTTGAATTTGGCAGGCTGGTTTTAGACACCCTGGCAAACTTCTACAGGGCTCAGTCTCTTGGGAGCAAGATTTAACACAGTTTGATGCCAATAGCCCACGAAGAGAACATCCCTTAAGTGCTAAACCCGAGGAGTCCCAGCTTGGAAAGGCAACACACTCCAGGCTCCAGAAAACTCCCTCTGCTCACGCCAAAAGCAGGTCTCACATTGTAAATCCTGACCTGTGTCTAGTTCATGGCCAGCACCGGGAGGCAAACAGACGGTATCTCAGACAAGACAGCAGACAGCTCTATTCATAGACAAAATATGACAAAGTTTACAAAAACTGATTCAAAGAGGAACCCATCAAGGACGTAGGATTAAAGGGAAAAAAAAAAAAAATATATATATATATATATATATATATATATTGTCCAATCTGAAAAAGGCCTAACCACACTAACCACATTCCTCTTACATTTTTGCAGTTACATTTAGTGTAGCTGGGCACAGGGAACACAATGCAATATGGCCTGTAGAAATCCTGCAAGAGGAACTAATTTCTCTTTGAATGCCAATGCAGATGTAACTGTTCCCAGATACAAGTTTGACTACCATCAACATTATCATAATGTTTCAATCCAAATTAATTTCCTCTTAAGAACAGCCCTATATGTATTAATATAAAACCTCTGCATGTGAGACAGAACCCCTGGAGCCCATCTCAAAACAGGATGAGACATTTTCCACCTTGCACCTTTGTCCTTCCCCGATGAAAAGCTGTCAAGCTTCTGTACAAGTGCTCTGTATATTTCCAGCAGCTTCTAAGGACAACCACCAAAATTTTTACAAATTAATAGTTTCTTACCCCATTCCTTTGGTGGTTGGATCACCAAAACAATACTGTGTCAATTCATTAACTGGCTGAAAGCGAGGGATGCAAGAAATTCAATCATAAACGTGATCTTTTAAAATAACCCTTTAGGATATAAATTGTTGATTTTGCCTCACTGGATGAAAAATGCATATCATTTTTGCTAGTTTCGAATTTACTATTTTTTGCTTTTGCAAAAAAAGTAATTTTACTTTTAGCACCAAAAAATTGCAGGAGTATATGGTGATATCTATTACACAAGCTAGGAGGAAAAAAGAAAAAAAGAAAAGAAAAAGAGAGAGAGGAGGAGGAAGAGGAGAGGAGGAAGAGGAGAGGAGGAAGAGGAGAGGAGGAAGAGGAGAGGAGGAAGAGGAGAGGAGGAAGAGGAGAGGAGGAAGAGGAGAGGAGGAAGAGGAGAGGAGGAAGAGGAGAGGAGGAAGAGGAGAGGAGGAAGAGGAGAGGAGGAAGAGGAGAGGAGGAGGAAGAGAGGAGGAAGAGGAGAGGAGGAGGAAGAGAGGAGGAGGAAGAGAGGAGGAGGAAGAGAGGAGGAGGAAGAGAGGAGGAGGAAGAGAGGAGGAGGAAGAGAGGAGGAGGAGGAGAGGAGGAGGAGGAGAGGAGGAGGAGGAGAGGAGGAGGAGGAGAGGGAAAAATCTCTTCTCTATTAACAATATACAATAGGTCCTCCTCCACATTGGACATTATCCCATCACACCACAGTGCTCCAGTACAGACATTCTTAATGTCTCCCCTCCCTCCCAACAGGGGAGACATTAAGAATGCTTCAGTACAAAACAATGTCTGCCCTCTAGATATTATCATTGTATTGAATACCTTGTCCATCTTTTTAAAACTAAATGGAAGGTATTTCTTTCAAAAGCCTGAACTCTGGAGGAGGGAAACCACCACAAAAAACAAGCACCTTCTATGCAGTTGCATCCCTCAGCATTTTGCTAGTCATTCCCTGGCCAAAGCCATAATTTTAAAAGTGAGCAAATTAAAAACCATTAATTCCGTCTGAATATTAGAAATCCCACCTTTTCTACTATGAGGGCAGTCAAACACTGGCACAGGTGCCCAGAGAGGTTGTGGAGACTCCATCCTTGCAGACATTCCCACCCAGCTGGACACAGCGCTGGGCGGCCGGCTCCAGCTGACCCTGCCTGCAGGGGTTGGACTCTATGATCTCCAGAGCTCCCTGACAACCTCAGCCATCCTGCAGCTCTTGGATAATACACAGAAAACTACAAATTGACTATTAAAAGATAACATACTAAAATGATTTACTCCTCAGTGAACAAAACCAAGTTTCAACAAATATTTGGCTAAAAAAAAAAAAATAAACAAAACACCACCACCACACAACAAACAGAAAACCCACAAAAATATCTGAAAAGGAGCCTTCCGTTTCAGTCACCAGGTATGTTACCTCTCGATAAGAACCAAGTAATTATTTTCTCATACTTCTGCACATTTGCACAAAGGTTAGTAGGAGATGACTGAAAGTTGGCACGAGGCACATCTCAGTCAGTTTAAGTGGTTTTCTGCTCGTAACTGTGCTCTCCAGAGCCCAGGGAGGGAGAAGGGGCTCTCTGTACCCTTCTGGAACAGTCTGAACACACAGATGCTGGACCAGCAGACCAGCCACCAGTTCCTCAGGAACCCCCAGTTCCCACTGCCCCCCAGCTCTGGTAGCGGGGAGATGTCCCTTGTGCGGGGGTTGACACCCAACGACCGCCACTAACCCTCGCCGGGACAAAGCTCCTCACCTTCAGAGCCTGCCAGGGAGGGAAATAAGGAAAGAACATCCTCCTCATCTTAAGCCAAATCAATGTCACGACAAGGCCTTTCAGCAGTAAGAGTCCGCCAGGGCCCGTGTTACCAAGAAACGCTGCGGCAGTTCAGCCTCCGGCCGCCGGGGGGTGCGCGGACTCCGGCTGCCCAGGCCGGCGGTGGCGGCGCGGCTGCGGTCCCGGGAGCGGCTGCCAGGCCCGGCACTGCCAGGGGCTCGGTCTGCGGGCCGGGCCGGTGGAGGCCTCCGGCTTCACTGTTGGTCACAGAGCGGAACAGCTGCACCAACCCCACTTTCCTGGCCGGCCCGGTAAAGGGCCGCAGGCTCCAGCTGTGAGCACGGAGCAGCTCTGACAGGTGCAGGCCGCCTCTCTAGACTTTGACCAAAAAGAGGATCTCCCAGATGTAAACTCGAGTACCACCCTGAGCCTTCAAACTGAGGTGTACACGTTTGAGTGGTGATTGACTGAAATCTGTCAGTACTTCAGGGTTATTAGTTTAAACTGAAAGTCCCGAGCCCCATGCCCAGTATGGCTGAACTTTCACACGCAGTACTCAAGCATTAAATGGAAATAAACATAAAAAGTGTTTTCCCTGGAGACCTGGCAGAAGCTCTCCTACAGCATCAGTGACAGCTTTGTCTCTTGACCAACGTTAGAAATCCCAAGTGACAGAATTAATAGGAATTTTCTTCAGAGAATATTGCACAAGCCAATAGATTTTACATGTAAATCATCCCATGAAGTTAAAACACAAAATTTGAACTGAACTATCAAAGAAAGAAGAAATGAGGGAATGACATTAACAGAGCAAACCAAATACAATTATTGATCTCATGCTCCATTCTTCAAGAATAAACCAAAACCACAGTATTTCCAATGCTACAGGTATCAAAACAACAACAAAAGACATAGGTAACAAAAACAACAAATAAGCAATCATAAAAATTCTGCAGTTTGCTTTGTGTCTGATGATCCAACAAAAAGCAGCTGCATTCAGTCTTGAAAATATACCTATAATGTAAATCAAGTATCTACCATACCAAATATGTGGCATCAAATCTTACCAAGTAACTTCTAGATTCTGATGATAAATAAATTCTGTAAGATGTTTTTTGTGTTTTGGTTTGGGTTTTTTTTTTTGGGGGGAGGGGGGTGGGTTTGTGGTTTGTTTGTTTTAATCGGTTCCTTTATTTCACAAAGGGTTTTGGAAGATCCTTTTGAGGGGTCTACACAGCTTCCTAAAGCTATAAATCTTAGTACTGGCAAGAACACTATTTCTCTCAAATGCCGAACATCTCAGTGCATACTTTTAACGTTTGAGAATTATTATGTCATCTTTTATCCATTAACTAACAAAGAAAAATCCAGGTATGACTGCAATATAGGACAGGTAAAGTATATTTTTAGAACTCCAGGCACTGTCATTGGATGCACAGGGATGAAACAAAAGAAGCATACATTAAAAATGTACTTGCAAGAAGACAAAACATGTTCTGTATAAAAACTGGAACCAGCAAAGGACCATGGTTACTTTTATTCATTTTTTATTTTTTGTTATATGAGACATCTTCAAGATGTTTTAGCTATGTTTGATCTTGCAGCTACCTCAAATCTTTAGGAGTCTATTCCCATCTCTATAACAAACATAATCATATTGGAAAAGTGAAAAACAAAAATGTGCCTACTGGTCAAAGACTAATCTGCTAAAACTGTTACCTTTTAACAGACCTGATTTTATACTAGCTCTTTGTTAAATACCGCAAGGCATAGTTTTCAGTATACCTTTGCTATATTTTTCCTATTTCATAAGTCTTACAGAACACGTGAACTCCATATAAATTGATAATTTTAAAATCATAGCAGTTCTGTATATCATTTTATTGATTCTTCTCATCTTTCCACATATCAGCTTACCTCAGATTCTGGGGAAATCTGACTTCGGCCTGGCTGATTCTGAAAGCGAGCAGCATCTCTCTCTGGCACAGAATCCACTGCATTTTCATCCTGTTGTGATGCAACCATTTCCATGGTCATCTGTCTAAAAGTAAGTACATACAGAACTAAATAATGCAGTACAGGGAGGTATACCAGGCACCTAGGGAGAAAACAGCAATTCCAGACGATTTTATATTTGGAGCAGACAACTAACAAAAAATAAATAGATTACTCTCAAAGCTATCAGATAAACTGGAGTCCTTTCTTCCCGCTCCCCCATATTAAAATATTCCTTCATACAGCCCGGAGCTCTAAAACAAGTACTTTGGAAAGCTGCAAGGAGGGACTGTTCAGGAAAGGCTTCTCAGGAGAAGGACAAGCAGAGTCCTGGGGTCTGGTGCCGCGCTGGCCGTGGGGCTGGGAGCGCAGTGCTCCGGAGCAGCCCACCAGCACTGCCCGCAGCAGGGCCCTCCTGCCTCTCCTTTCCCTCCAGACAAGGCTCAAGTTGACCAGCAGCCATGCGCTGTTACAGGTCTCTTGAACCTTCTAAGATACCAACACCTAGCTTGGATCTACATTTGAATTGTCCATAAACTACTTGTGCCTCAAAACCTGCAACAGTAATTCTTGGTTTGCAGGATTAAAAGTGGAGTAAGTTTCACAGAAGAATAAGCAACTCCCTGACCCTCAATTTAAGCCACCAGCTGAAACTCCATAGAGAAAGCTTCCAAATATATCTGCTATATAAAAATGCAATTACCTGACAGTTGCTTTTCCATATTTCTTGGCACACTTAGTCATAACGGAAGGTGTGTTTTAAAACAAAAGCTTGGTTCTCTTCGGCTCCCTTTCTCTCCTATCAAACCCTGCACTGAAGGTGCAACATTAAATAGGTGATGTCACAAACATTGCCATGGCAACAGGTCAGTTTACAAACAGAACAGACACAGGACAAGGTCAGGCAGAGGCAGGCAGGACACCCCACAGGCACACTCCCTCCTACACCTTAATTGCACAAGGAATTGAGGCCGCAAAAGGAAGACGTGGTATAGTTGTGGGATATAAGAGGCAGCAAATTTAGCTTCCTTGGGTTCAATTACCATAACTATGGGATGGCAAACCCGTTTGAACTCCACAATCAACTATTGCAACTGGAGGAAAGTTACTGCAGGTTCTTCTCACGTCATACATTGAGAGATGGAGAAGGAATCCTGCTATGCACCTGACTGCCAGGCTAATCAATTTAGTCCACATGTTAAAAGTTAACTACATGAAATCAAATTAAATGTAATTCCAACTCCTTTTGCGGCACTATTTTACACAATATTGCACAATCTTCAAAGAAAACAGTTTTGTTTTTTTTTAAAATAACTCTTTTTGCCTAGAATAAAGGCATGAAAATATGAAAAGGAATCCAGTCAAATGATGCAGAGAGGCGTATTTCTAGCTTTTATTCCTCCAGTGGTATTCTACTGACCAGACTTAACAGTACTATGGCTAGTGGTAGCCAAGCCATACACAATTCAAGATTTTATGCATTAACATTAGTATTTCTGCCAACAAAAGTAACATACTCTGTGCCAGTATCAATTCATAACAAGATATTTTACCTAAAATCTTTCTACATTCCCATCTTCTTAGTTACCACTGATTACCTTTTTCTCTAGATACAATCTAAAAAGATGTACTGAAATTCACCAAGCTTTCCCCCATAATTTTCCATAACAATATGTTTATCATACTAAATAATTTTGGTTTTACATAAGCATTCAATGTAACAATAATAAAAATGTAGAAAAATAAATGGTCCTCCTTAGTAAACTAGGACCATCTATAGAGTCTCAGACATGAAAGCTCTCTCTGGTTCATGTCAGGCTGCCTCCATAAGCTTCAGAACAGCCTACACACCAAGGCAGATTAAATAATGCATAGGTATTGGCAACATATTCATTGCAATCTCTTCTTAAAGAAGGGAATGTAGTTAGAATGAATTCAGTATATACAGGCCCTAAAGGGTTTTCTTATCCAAAGGCAGTTGTCACAGATAACCTACTGCTGGAAAAAAAAGCCACACAAACACCAAGCAATTTTATTCCCAGTGACTGCATTGCATAGAAATTTTACCTAGAAAGAGCCAATCCACATGTTGTAAAAATAGAGTTCCTTTCTAAATTTTAGCTTAATTACTCACTGATTGCAGAACACTATTTTAAAAAGTTATTTTACTATTTTGATTTTCAGGATTTTTCTCCCATAATTGATTTTCCACCTATAATTGTGTAGATGCTGACTCTTAACACAAAGTATTGCCTTTTAAAAATCTTTAGCAAAGTGAAGTCTGAAAAACTGTAACTACTTTTAATTAGCTTTTTTGTTTGTTTGTTTTGTTTACTGCTATAAAATGCCACTGTTAGCCTAGAACACAGCAAAATTCTCTTTCTAGGTAAGCTAAAATGCACCGCTTTTTGACAACCTGGTAGTTCTAGCATGTTTGTAAATAGTGAGTTGACTAAAAAATGCCTGTTAAATACCAAGACCTAACTATAGCCTTTCAAACTGAAACAAACGTAACAAAGGGCATAATTCTAAAAGCTACACTAGTTATCTTGGCATAAAACTTCAATGAGAAAGATAACTGGAGACAAAATGTAGCACATTAGTATCATAATTCAGACGTTACAAGATTAGGGCTCTGGGGTGGAGGGAGCCACAGGGATTCCTACACTTGGAGTGAAGGTCAGCTGAAGTTATTTGAGCCCGCAGGGTCTCGTCACTTCTCATGTGCACTTCTTGTGCACAGCTCAAGCCTCTGTGTGCCAAGAAACTCCTGAATTCCACAGTCCAGTCCAGGTTATCACTGTCATGCACTCTCATAAACTCTCAGATTACTGTATCACGAGTTGTACGGGTTTTGTATTTCCTGTATTATCTCATATATAATTTTACCATGAATACAAACTTGTTAATAAACATACAGAAAAATACAGAGCAAGATCATAACTATGGTTTTTTTTCTAAAAAATCAGTAATACAGACTGTGGTAAGAAATAGTTATTAATCCAATCCAGAAACTACCAACATAAACAGTTTCCACATGTATCACACTCCATCAGTCTACATTGCAAGCAAATTGTAACATATTTATTGCTTTTAAGTTTCAAAGTAAGAAAAATCTATTGAAAAGCACTTTAAATAATTTATAAAAGTGTATCCATAGTGGTACATATATTATATTACCTTCTTCCTATTTTCAAGGAAAACCATGCAGGTTTAAATTAAGTATATGGTCTTAAATCCTGCTTAAAATTATCTAATGTTTTTCTTCATTGTACAATTAATTATATACAAGCTTTAGTCTTATATTCAGTATGAATACACTTTTTTCTTATATTTTCCAGCTTGATTTCTAACCATCACAGAACAGTAATTTTAAATATTAGTCTGGATTTTTAAATTAATAAAGAAGTTGTACCTTTCCCCTCCCATAAAAAGAGGGCAAAAAATGATTTTTCATAATGTAGGCAAAGATACCTGCTTCTTCCTACAAAATAGCAAACACATCTTCAAGATCTGGCAGGAGGTTGAATATATATTAGCACATATTTACTATAGTCATTGAGACTAATGTCCAGTAGGTCAGTTGTGAGTAGACACTGATTAAGAAGATGCATTTAGTGCACATCAAAAGCTTCTTCAGCTGATTGCAACAGCATCCCTGATGGGACAATGCTGCCAGACAGCATCAGGTAAAGTAAAATATTGCCCAGGTGATCTAGAAAACTGGAAGGCGTTTACAGCTAAAGGTGCAAACCTTTCCTATTTTTGTCCACAGATAAAAGGATAGCATCACTATCAAGATGTGTGCTTGTGTAGTAGAGAGCACAAAAATTCCTGTCATTCTCTCCCAATACTGCTGCTCGTTTTACAAGTACATCACTGAATATTAATATATTTAACATATTTTGATGAAATTAAACTGCATAAGCAAACTGATAGAGTATTTTGCATAACTGGAAATGTATGACTGTCTAATTAAATACCCAGAGACATTTTAAAGACAACTTCTTTATTTCAACAGTACTTCATACATCAGAGAGTGTTTACAAAGGTGGCTTATTACAAAGGAAACTGTAAGAGGCTAAGAAGTATGCTTAAGCCCTTGCTCCAAATCTCTTTGAAGGTTTTTATTCACAGTGAAGTTACTAGAAAGCACGGATATGAATTTACAGACACCCGTTTTGCATTTATTGATGACTTCACATCGAATGTGGAAACTCTCAGAACCAACTACTTTCAGAAGAGCATTTGTAGTTTGAAGTATGAAGTCTATAATCTGTTTTACTACACTGCTTTGTGAAGCACACCGACTACCAAGGCAGTCACGGCATTCAGCCATGTAAAATGAGCAACAGATTCTGAAAGTGTAATCTTTCTGTTATGTTTTCAGTATCAGCAGAACACTTTCTTGTGCCTCCTAAATTCAAACGTGTTTCCTTTTTCTTCCCCATCGTTTTGTTCCTATAGTATCCTAATAAAACCCTAAAAAATACTTAAAAACTCAACCTGCTATTAGTGTAAGTAAAAACATGCTACCCATTGCTTTCCATCTGCCACCTCAATAATCTGGACCAGACAGTGCTGAGTCTGCTGTGAAGAGGACACATGGTCCACGTTTAGAAGAGTCGTCCAACCAGTCCCTGAATAAGGAAGAGGGTCATTTAAGCGTCAGTACCTGTGGAATCGTTTAGTTGCTACAATACATGCTGCTGTTTCATTTACCACCAAGATGCTGACACAGCAATGGAGGATGCCGCAAATCCTCCAACTTCAAGCAAGATGTAGGACTCACGAAGCCCACTGTGATCCTCTCCCAGCTGTTCTCCTGTCCCAGCTTGGAACACCCCGTGGGCAAGGATGTAACCAGCCCCACCGGACCGCGGGGAACGAGCAGCAGCGCTCTCCCCGCCGCCAGAGCACCGGGCAGCGGCAGGGACCGAGCCTCGGAGGCGCCGGGGACCTGCCGTCCCGGGGCCCTGGCTGCAGCAGGCAGGCAGCTACCCCGTCCCTCCCGAGCCTCGCTCCGGACGAAGGTCCCGAGCCGCACCCCGGTGCGGGCATCTCGGCTCCCGGGCTGTAACGGAGCAGGGCGCTCCGCATGCCCCCCTTCTCGGGGTCGCCCAGCAGCGCCGAGCCGGGCAAACGAAGCCGCCGGGCCCTGCGCGGCCCTGAGTGTAGCGCGCTCGCGGCCCCAGCGGGGACGCGCACCCGCCCGCTCTTGCGCGCTCCCGGCAGCAGGGGCTGAGCCGGGCGGCACAGCGCCCCCCTGCCCTGCCCTGAGCTCCCCTGCCCGCCCCTCCGCGCTGCCGGCCCCAGCCGCTGCCCTTGGCGCTCCCCCGCTCCCGGCCCGCAGGGGGTCGGGCTGCGCGCACACGTGTCCCCGCCCCCTCCCGCACTCACCCGCCGCCCTGTACGTGCTGCCCCCGTCACAGGGGGTGGGGGGGATTGGGCCGGGCGGAGCCGCACGTCGGCCCAACGTCAGCGCTGATGCAGCCTCGCCGCCGCGGGGGCGCTGAGGAAATGGCGTCTGCGGCGACTCCCAGCCCCAGCGGCCGCGGAAGGAGGAGGAGCCGGGCCTTAGGCGGGGCCGCCGATTGGCTACGGGGCGCGCAACGGCTGGCAGGCCGGCCAACCGACGCCGCGGGGCTGCCGGCAGCGCCTCTCATTGGCTGAGAGGCGGGACGAGTCCGCTGCTGGGGGGAGGGGTGGGTCTCACTTCTGTTGTGGGGGGTGCCCGGCGGTTCCCCAGCCGTGCGTGTGGCGCCGTGGAACGGCTGGGGGCTGTGGCTCGGACCGGGGAGCTCTCAGCGGCGGCCGGGGTGGTGATCCCGCTCCCCGAGGAGTGCCATAACAGGGGCGCGGTGCCACCGATGTCCGTGCTGGCCTCCCCGCGGGGGCCAGCCGAGGCCGGCGCTTGCTCCGGGGAGCGGGGTGCCCGCCACCCTGGGCGGTGCCGGAGTAGCGGGGAGAAGGGAAGGTGCCGAGGCAGAACAAGGCCGCCCCGCCGAGCCGGTGCCCACGGCTTCTGCTTACTGCAACACATCCCTTGCATCAGTTATTCTCAATACTGCTTGTTTTCTGTTTGAAATATGACGTCGTGTTTTGTATTTATTCATCTAAATAAACGGGAAAATGCCAAGAGAGAACAAACAGGAGCTACGTGCGTGTTTCCCCTCCTTGGTGCCACAGGATACGTCCAAATGTCATGAGTCATGTTTGGTTTGTGCTGAATGTTTGAACAGTTCTTGTTCCAGGAAGTCTAAAGCCCATGTTTTCAGTTTTAATAATATTTAAACTATATAAATGCTTGAGCTCCATAGTCTGTTACTCGTGGTGTTTTAACATGTCTTATTGCTGTTCAGTATTTTATTATACAAAGTAGTGGGGATTATAACACTATAGTCTATACATCACTCCATATATATTCTGACATTACATAGTGTATTTGTCCATTTTCATGTACTTTTTTTTTTCTCTGAGAAACTACTCAGTAGTGTGCCAAATAAGAATTAATAACCTATATTAATTTCACATGACTCATTGTGACAGAAGAATGGGAGGATGTGGTAACATGTCTGTAGAGGTCAAATATTCAGTCTTATTCATGGCATGAAGAGAACCTAGATATTTATTTCCTGTGTTTAAAAAAAAAAAAAAAAGCCAAATGACTCCTATCTTTTATTTTTGTAAAAGATGAATAATATTTATCTGCAAAGGGTTTTGCTTTCAAGTGTTTAATTTTGTTATTCTGCCTTACAGAAGTTAACACAGCTATCAAAATCAATTTAGTGCAAAGAATACAAAATTTGCAATGTCCCTATTGCTTATGCAAATTTTCAGTTTTCATTCTACATTTACTTCGTTGAAATACTGAGCAATACCCCTTTCCTGTTTTGAGTTCTGTTTTGAGTTCTGTCTCCCTCCTTTTGTTCATTGTATATATTCCGTGTGTCTTTTCAGGTTTTTAAATACGAGTTTCTCTTCCTGCAATTAATAACCTGGTTTGACAGCTGACCCATTAGGTACAAAATAGTTACACCCATTCAACAAAAGCTGTGCTTTACTAGAAAACTGCTGGTCAATTAGAAAATATTTGATGGAATAGTAAGATAATCAAATGAGCAGGCAAGTGTAAAACTACTGAGAATTAACTGCTAAAGTCTTTGGAAGAAATTATGTCTTTGCTTAGTATACTCAAAAAGTCAAAAGTAGCTTTAGTGATGCTGGTAGCTTCTCAAAAATGCATGTGAAGGTAGAAGTCTGATTACAAACAGGAAGAAATTTTGAATGAATGTGTTAAATAATGGAAACCACTGGAGTGAGTTATTCATAAACAAGCTGAGAATTTCCATGGAAGTCTTGCAGTGTGGATTTGGAAAAACAGTTATTTTAATTAGTTTTCAAGTAAGTCATAAACAGCTTTGAAATGTTTGACTATAAATTTATTACTATTTATACCTCTTCCCTCTGATAACTTAAGAGTATGCGAGGACTGAGTGAACTGCCAAAGAGATTTAGTCCTCAGTGATATAAAGATGAGTAACCAGCACCAGCTCTTGATACAGTTTGCTGAAGCTGGTGGGCTGGAAGAGGATGGCAACGACGAGGAGGTGTCGCATTCTTACCATGCCAGAGCTGGGGTGCTCTGTTTGTTAGCTGGGGCCAAAACAACCTTTGCTATAAGAGTCCATCACTCTAACTGAAATGGTTCTAACTTAATTGGTATAAATTCCTAATATGAATCCATTTAACTTCAAATGCTAGGACCAAAAGCAACCCATAAGAAGACCTAACAGGTCATGATTATTTATGATTGTCATAATATACATAAGATGGTTCTGAACATAAATTTGAAATCCAGGTACTTTGCTGCCATCAGAAGGACTACCTGGGTCATCTTTTCTCTCTGTCCTGAAGTGTCCAACCTGATGCTATGTCCTGCAAGATTCAAGGAACTACAGATGATTCAGTAGCAGTTACTTCTTCATTGTTTAGGTTTTTGTTTTCTTTTCATTTTTGTTTGGTTTTGTTTGTTTTGTTTTTCTTTGGTGGACAAAGTCAGAAGCTCTGTAAAGAGAAGTTTAAGGTGTAGTTTAAAGAGCGGTGTGGATTTACAGAGCCCCCAGCTGCCTCTGGCATGTCATTCCCAGCCCCTCACTTATCCTGATACAACTGCCGGGGCAGCCCCGAACCTTTTCTGGGAAAGTAATTCGGCTTAGAAACAATATATCAAGAAAGTTTCTTTCAGCCTGGATCAGTTCATAAGTCTGGGCCACTGGACCAGGACACAGCGAGAAGTACAACATGTCAATGGGGATGGAGGAGCAACTCCAGTTGGCACTGACACCGAAGAAATGCGATGCTCTTCGCAGAGAACATAACTGCTTCACCAATGCCTATTACTTCAATGCGAATGCCAGCTATGTAATCTTCAGACAACTGTTTACATACTGGGTCTTCACAGCTATCTTTTAAGTGGATTTTTTTTAAGCAATATGGCTTGGTGCATTTCACTTATAATCTTGGGAAACACCTGTGTAGTTCTTTTGTAAAAAAAGTTCGTGGATTGTCATGGCATGATACAAGACAGAAAAAGGGGTATGTGACTTATATTGTTAGTAAATTTATTTTTAATTAGAATTCAGACGTTTTAAAACAATAGAGGTTAGACTGATAGAAAAACAGACTGACATTCTATTTGAAATACTGATATTTAATCATTTTGCTTTGATTATGCATTATGGAAATGACCCCAATGTTACCATCTTCACTGTTATGTAAATGTTTGTTCTGTTGTCCTTTTTTCCATCCTAGAGCCATTTGCTGTGTTACCTGTATATCTTTTCAGCCCATTCCACACCCACACATCCTAAACATTATTAAATATAACTTCTAGGTTAAAGTAAAACCTTTGTTCAAATTACGTCTGAATTGCACTAAATGTTATTTATACAAAGACAATGATGTTATAGGTAGTTTATTATGCCAGAAATAATTCTCACTGAATGCTTAGCTAAAAGACATCCAGTAAATCTATTGTCACATAACATGTAATGAAGGTCACTGTTAGGCTTTTCTAACAGTGTTCTGGTTTTCTTCACTGACACAATCCAATATTTGATGTCTACGTCTTTGTCTTAAAGATTGCATGTTGATAGTTATTGTCATGGGTCATAATGAATTACAATAAAATAATTGCACCACAGATCTCTTTGCAGACCACTCAGGTTTTAACTGGTCATTAAATAACCCCATCTTGACCCTTTCGTTTCCCCAGAGGAACAGAACGGCAAGTGCAGAACTTGTGGAGGGGTCAGAGGGAAATGCAGTCAGCACACAGCCATGGTTGTCACAACTTACTGTGCAAGTGTGATGAAAGGCAGAAGTAACCAATGCCCTCATGCTGCAACAGAATCCTGATCTGTCTAAAACAGAGTACAGATTAGGCAAGAAGTACACTGTAATGACTATAAAAGGTAAAGTAATGAACATCAAATAAGGACAAATAGTTTATTTTACCTATTCTTTTTTTCATAAACTGCCAACAATGCAATAAAAACATGCATTTCAGTTGGTTTACAAATAGAAACAGAAATGACACATCCTTAAAAAGGTGAACATTGAACAATATCATAAAAGCCAAAAGCTTTGTAAATTGTTTTTTTCCCAAATGTATATAGATTTTATAAAAATGTTACACACCTGTAGGATTAGAAGTACTTAGTTATGTTTCCTTTCCTAAGCTGCATTAAATTGGAAGTAAGATTGAGTGACTGCATGATTTGCAAATTTACTGATCCTTTTATTCTTGTTTTTTGCTGCTGCCCGTCACTGGAATCTCTGAAAACTGATACTAAATTAGTGCTGTGTGGAGGCACCGCCTTGACTTCTGTGGGTTGCAGCAGCCAGAAGCACAGCAAGGAACAGCCTTGAGGGGTCCCAGGTACGGCTTAGTGAGTCTGGCCTAACAGCTGTGAGGCTTAGCAGCACCTCAGCAAGCTCTGCACTGTTTTGTGTCATGTCAATAACAGGATTTCTTTATTTGGAAGGCTTGGAGGTTATTAGTGTAGAAGGAGTATCAAGTACTAATCTAATTACATTTTTAAAAATATAATTACTTTGATTTTGGGTTTGTAATGATTTGATTTTGGATAATAACTTGCAGTAATGCTACAGTATTTTTCCACCCCAGTCTGAAATATAACTTTTCAATGTGTTTTGATTGTGAGGTTTTGTGTGTGTGCCTGTGGGTGGTTTTTTGTTTGTTTTTAACCTTTTTAGGATTTGTAATCAGAAATCTAATTTTATAAGTACTAAACAGGAATCACAGGTGATGTGCTATTTTGTGGTATGTCCTGCGGTGGGAAAGGAGGGATGCTTACTGATGCACCAAAACATGTCAAACAGAGTACACTAGCAGGCAGACTGCAGCTACGTTATTAATCACTGCTTGAACAACAACACAAACAACTACAATGATTTGTGACTGTGTGATTAGATATTTAGTGCCGTGTTTGTAAGAAAAGCTTTATGAGAAGGAGAATTGACATGATCCACAGTGTCTGTTTCTTACCCAGCATTCCCAGGTCAGGTCTCCAGCGCTGTTGTCTCTGCACACACTGGAGCCAGAATGAAGAAAAAAAATGGGGAAACCCAGAGTTTGACAAATAACTTTACATTCTATGAATTGCTGTGTACTCATTTGTCACTTACTCATTTATAAGAGAAATTATTATAGCGGAAAAATAATATTCTGATTAGGTAACAGTGTAAGGTGGCTGAAATGTTTAAAGGATTGACTGATGAGTTCAAGAGATATGAATGATGGCATTTCTGCTGCAGCAGAATAGAAGAATGGCAATTGAGATCTATTACATGATATTTTCTCATTTCCTCTGCTGAATAATGAATTTTCCCTATATAATGATTTCCTTATAACATGAAAACAATATGTACTTCACAGTATTCTTAACCATTTACAATATGTTACTGTTTGTAGAGATCTTTGAACTTCTTTGGTAAAAAGTATAAGGTTTGTATAAAACATTCTTTTGTACTTATCACATGAATATTAACTGATTTCACTTTCCAAACAACTCCTTGAGTTCTATTTAAAATTAAATACATAAATCTCTACTATTAAAAATCTTCTGAACAGCCTGTGTCAACAGAAGTACACAGAAAACAGAGTTTGCATGGATGAAAAGCTTCCTGAAAGGTTTAAAACGGCTCAGGTAGCTTAGCAGGAAGATACTGTACCACAGGAATGTGCATACCACAAAGTATTTGCTATTGTATGATCGTGCTTTGCAAAAGATTTATCCTGCAAAGGAAGGTAAGCCAATGCAACAGTGTGCCAGGCACTGATACAGACACTGAGAAACACCCTCACGCTGAGGTGAATGACATCAACCATTCAGATAATGCAGTAAAAGACAAAGACATGTAAAGATATCATATTCATTCAAAAATATGCAATGAAAATATGAAAAATACTAATAAAAATTGCATTTCGTTAACAGTTTGGCTGTAAACTAGATTTTCTAGCACCTGTAGATGGTTTTCCATGGGTGTGGAGATTTTTTTGTTGTTGCTGGTAGATGGTTGTAAAAGACAGGGAAGAGCAAGAATGAAGAATAAAAAATGAAAAGCAACAGAATAAATGGAGTTCAGTAGCTGCAAAGTAGAGGTGTCTGGCAGCTGTAAAGAGAAGGAAGAGATATAAGTGAAAAATAATTAAGTGGAATAATATTCAGTGTAACAGGAGATTGTCAGGCTATTCACAGTGTAGTTTATGTGACAGAGCTCTTGTATTTCTTTCATGTCAAGATCTGTTAGTTCTTAATCTACCTCTAGCACACATAAAAGTTTCTAAAGCAACATATTTATCCTGAAGAGGAAATCTCTTCAGCAAACACTATCTCAATTAATCCATCTCCTTGATGATGCTATTTTACCAGCTGGCTTATTTATTTCTTCTCATTCTATTTATCTGCCACTTTTGCACATTACAGGAGGTTTCAGTCTCCATTATGTATGAAAAATGTATTTTACTGAACTATTTGAGAGACAGATATATGTATATTTATAAAATAATTTCTCAAAAAAATGAGGAAACTGTCAGTGGAATGATGTTTAGTTTAATTTGGAAAATGATGTTTTAGAAATGGGCACTAGACATTTCCTATTTATCATAGTTTAGTATGACACTTTATATGAGGCTGTAGTATGACAAATGATATTTTCTGGAAAAGACAGCTCAGCAAGCCCAACCTTGTGTCAAAGCTAAGCTGTATTGTCTCAGATTCCTCATCACTAAGGGCTGTGCAATCACCGAGTTCAAATGTTTTTCTTCCCCACACAGAGATGTCAAACAGCAGAAGGCTGGGGCTTCAATTTGTAGCGTAGTGGTAGCACCACTCAAGATTTACATGACTACTTTCTCCAACACATTGTGCCTAGCAAACAAAAACCAGCAAACTTCTTCCTCTCGCAGTATCTGTCAAGTAATACTTTTTGTGTTACAAGCACCTCCTCGTGAGGATTATTTCAATATGATTTTTAATATGATTGACTATAGTGCACATGATCTATGCATCTTCTATAATAAGTAGTCAGACTGCTAAAACCGGGGGTTGGATCATGATCTGAAGGCAATTACACAATTTCTGAATTAAAGGAGACGAATTTAGAATAATATTGCCCTGGTTGTAGTGTTTTGTTTGGCTCACCATTGACAGCATAAACGAATGTAATTCTTAATAACTTAGTGTGGAACTTGCCAGCTTTCCTTCCATTGCGTGCAGTGCCCTCACGTGGCTCTGCCCTTTTCCTAACGCAGCCAACAGAGGTGATAATGTTTTAAGAGTTCCGTGTACTCAGCTCTGTTATCACACTTCGGTAACACATAATATCTTCGGGATTTTATGTATATAAGCTAATGCATGAAAACTACAAACAATAATTTATTTACTATAGTAAACATCAGGGGTAGGTTTTTATTCAAATTCAAACCCTGAAAGCAAAATCCCAATAATTAATTCAAACGCAGCCAGGTAATGACCTAGCCAAAGACTCCTCCATTTTCAGCAAGTCAGAAAAAGAGCTTCAGTAGCAGTTTTTTTCTTCTTTTTCCAAGTTTGCTTAGATTAGCAATGTGATAAATAGGAACATGGAAACCTCTTAAATGCCAGATTACTTATTTGATAGTAAATTACATCTAATTCAACCTAGCCTGTAATGAGTAAGTACCTGAGCTGTCTGCAGTTGATGCACTCACTGAACAGGAAGGATAAACTATCTCATAATGGAACACAGCATCATAGAATCATTTCAGTTGGAAAAGACCCTCAGGATCATCGAGTCCAACCATAACCTAACTCTAGCACTAAACCATGTCCCTAAGAACCTTGTCTAAACACTTTTTAAACCCCTTCAGGGATGGTGACTCCACCACTTCCCTGGACAGCCTGTTCCAATGCCTGACAACCCTTCCCGTGAAGAATTTTTTTCTAATATTCAATCTAAACCTCCCCTGGCGCAACTTGAGGCCATTTCCTCTTGTCCTATTACTTACTACTTGGGAGAAGAGACCAACCCCCTCCATGCTACACCCTCCTTTCAGGTAGCTGTAGACAGTGATAAGGTCTCCCCTCAGCCTCCTTTTCCCCAGGCTGAACAGCCCCAGTTCCCTCAGCTGCTCCTCATCACAATCCTGCTCCAGACCCCTCACCAGCTTCATTGCCTCCTCTGCACTCTCTCCAGCACCTCAATGTCTTTCTTGTCACGAGGGGCCCAAAACTGAACACAGCGCCTCACCAGTGCTGAGTCCAGTGACACAATTACTTCTCTAGTCCTGCTGGCCACACTATTCCTGATACAAGCCAGGATGCTCTTGGCCTTTTTGGCCACCCGGTCACACGCTTGCTCATATTCAGCTGGCTGTCAATCAACACCCCCAAATCCTTTTCCCCTAGGCAGCTTTCCAGCCACTCTTCCCCAAACGTGTAGCACTGCCTGGGGTTGTTGTGACCCAAGTGCAGAACCCGGCACTTGGCCTTGTTAAACCTCATACAATTGGCCTCAGCCCAATAATCCAGCTGGTCCAGGTCCCTCTGTATGGCCACCCTACCCTCCAGCAGATAACTCCCGCCCAATGTGGTGTCGTCAGCAAACTTATTAAGGGTGCACTCAATCCCTGCATCCAGATCATTGATAAAGAGGTTAAAGAGAACTGGCCCCAGTACTGAGCCCCAGGGAACACAACTCATGACTGGCTGCCAAGTGGATTTGGCTCCATTCACCACAACACTCTGGGCCCGGCCCTCCAGCCAGGTCTTTATCCGTTGCAGAGTACACCCATCCAATGTCACAGAACTTATTCTAGCTTTTTTTTTAAAAAAAAAAAAAAAGAAAAAAAAAGAAAAAGAAAAATTATCTACCCCAGATAATTGCTCATACACACAGATAGCTCAACTGCTTAGCTACAATGGCATCAAAATAAGTTGGTGCCCCTTTTTTAATAATGAAGGAAAAAATTACAATTGTGAATTGTTTTCAAGCAATCTTAGGTCCTGGGGAAGGACAGAACAAATCTGGGAGTTGAACTAAGCAGTCGATGGCTAACTAATAAATGTTGTTTGGGGGAGCTCAGCTCCTGTTTATTTTCCTATTTCATGAACAAAAATATGTAGATTTTGTTAGTGTAGGTCGTGCAAATTTAGACTCTTGAACTGTTTTTTTCCTGTATTCAGCAGTGCCATCTAGTGGACAAGATTGCAGTGCCTTCCATTTCTTCTCAAGAATTAAAGGGGAGTAAGCAGACAAAATAATCCCAATTTTAAAATTCTTCATAAACTTAAAAAAATGAAAGCTACGAGAATAATACTTTATTACTGTGGGTTTGTATTATCATAAAAGGTACGGCCAACTTATATTTTGTATGTCACCACATGAAAGACAGCCACAACAAAAGTCTAGATTAAAAGTAGCTGTAGTGAAATATAGGTTCATTCCTGCTTTCGTTTATCTTGTTTTCAGAATAAAAATATTTGAAAGTTATTTTAATATTATCTGCACCAATAGCATAGACTGAGTAACTCATTTAGCGAAAATGTAATACAATATGAATATAACATAAATAATCCAGCATAAACCTTGTGCACAAACTAAAGAATGTGGTTGCAAGGGAAGGCGAGACAGGTATCTTGCTCAGGATTTAGCAAATATTCTATTTTTCTACATGAAAAAGGCTAAAGGATGTGTTATTATAAAATGGGATTTGAAATCGAAGGCAAAAAGTAGTAACATGAAAGGCATCTGCGAATGGAATGGTGGTGGTGAGGAATGTGGACTGTTTACTGTCAGTTCAGACTGCAGGCTGTAAAACAGCTTCTAAATAAAGCAGTAGGTTGTACAGTGGCATATTTCATATAGTGTTTGTATTATCATGGGCCTGTGGGATTCCTAATTTTGGACCAGAACGATGAAGTGTTAGATGTAGCATAAACATAAACAAAGTAGCTCCTGCCAAAAGAGTTTATTATATAAGAGAAATAAAAACAAGTTAATACAAACAGACAGAGAAACGGAAGTATCAGATAAGAGAAAACAAATGAATATACACAACATGGGAATTTCAGGAAATATCACAATGCTGGTTATAATGATGAACAGACTAGATAGCAGATGTAATCATAGAAACACTACATGTATATACATGGTATGGAAAAGTTTTAAGGTGGCATATGCATATACTACAAATTAACCCATATAGCTTACTAATGTAATCAAGAATCAGTAAAGAATCCATAGGAGTTTACTGAGAAGAAGCTGACTTCTCCATAGGACCATCTGTGACAACCTGTAAACACTCCCCCCATTCCAATTAAAACAAAGAATGATGTTATGCCTTAAACATCCAGTTTTTGTTACTTTGGGTGGAAAAGATACATGGCTGTGCAGGCAGACACCTTGTCTTTTCTTTCCCAAGGTTTTGTGCAATTAACAGTGTTGCCATTAAGGCCTCATGGCCTAATTGGGATGATAGAGATGAACCATCTGTCAAACAATCAGTTACCAGAAACCAACAGCTACCCCTGACAGGCAAAACAACTCACTTCTGGTCAGTACTGTGAACTTTTCCCTAGTTTGAAGACCCCAGACCCATTTCCAGAAAAGTCTTCCTAATTAGCATGAAGAGTGAACAGAGGAAGAAAACGAATTGACCTCTCTTATCTCACATGTAAATAAGCTGGGTTATAAAACAATCTCGTGCATGACATGAGACAGTAGCATGTACCAAAATCTCAATGCATCCACCCCCCTCCAGAAGATGTTGCAGGACTGATGGAGCTGTGGAGCAGTGATATCTTTCTCTCTCTTTCTCTGTCCTTCTCTCTCTCTCTTTTCCTTCTTGAACGTATAAAAGTAACATCATTGTAAGTTCTGCTGCTAAAGTCTTGTTAAGTTTTGTGATATAATAACATACTTTTGCCAAGTCACTAATTGCTGTAATTTGTATTCCATGAAGTGCTTTTAGTAAATTCATAACTGAATTGGACCTCTTGAGTGATTGTCTGTCATTCAGTTCTCATTACCACACAGAAATACCCAGAGTTAACTCACACCTGACCTCACCTGGTGAGACAGGGCACATGTTGTGTTCAGAGTTAATTCATCCCTAATCCCACCTGGTGGGATGGGACACCATTCTATGAAAACTTCCAGAGTTTCCATCTGTGTCACCCATCTGTGACTCCATTAGCTACAGCTGCCAAGAGATAACACTGAGCCCAGACTAAGCAGGATTTAAAGCAGGTCTGGACCTTTGCTGTCATCAAGAAATGTGGCAAGACATTGCTAAGGATGCTGAACACTCCATTAATCAATTAAGCTTTGTCAAATGGCAGCTTCCTCAGCTGGCACCCTAAGGCAGCTTTGCCCAGCGGGTTTAATTCAGCCCATCGACCCACAGGTCTCAGCAAGCAGGAGAAGCCCCACTGTGGAGTGAACACTGGATTAAACTCACTGATGCTTAAATAATGTATCCGCTCATGTAAAGCACTGGTGCACACACAAAAGTTTTAGTCTTGTTCTGAGCGGATACAATAAAATTATTTCTTAAGGGACTGTAGGAGATCCCCTCTGTTCTTTTGGAGATGAGGCAGCACTACGGGAGTGAGGGGATGACTTCAGCAGCGTGCTCAGCCGAGCTCGCAGCCTGGTCATCTCAGACTCCTGCAATACCCCACGGTGTGTTAATATGTCCAGGTGGTAATTCTCTGGCCAGTCTTGACAAAGAAACTTGATGAAAAGGGTATCTACGTGTTACAAAGTTTTGGGACTTAGAAATTGTTATTTCCTAAATACATCTAAATCCAAGAACAATTTTAAAATACCTTACATAAGAAGTAATAATGAATGTTCATTTTCTTCACTCAGTTGTGTTTCCCTAATTGTAGTTCCCTATCTGCAGTGCTCCAGAACAGAGTTTGCAGAAGAGGTAAGGATTTGGTACCTAACTTAGTCTGTGGAAACTGTGAATATTAATCATCTTAGAAAATCAGCACATGATCTTCCCATGCTGAACACCTGAAACCATTAGATTTGGAAATACCTTCCTTCCTGTGTCTGTGTTTCCAGTTAGCAGCAGTTAACTCAGCACAATCCTTCCTCATTTAACAGGAATTTAGAAAATAAGTGCTGCAAAAAGTTTGGATAGTGCACAGATAAGGATGCTTTTCATTAACTGCCCTCTAACTTGTGACATTGAATATGATATTGTACAATTAATGTATTTGCACAGCATGATTGAATAGCATAATTTAATTTAATACATGCCAGCATGTATCTTAATTTCTAAGAATTTAATCTTACAAGCTTATTGCTAATGCTAGCGCTAAAGAGCACTCAGTACGAGAACAAATTGTGACAGATACAATGTAACACTTGCAGAAAAGCTCAAGCAATCAAACACTGACAGTTAAAACCCTCCTTCCTCCCAGCAGAGATAACCAGCAAAATGAATAAGAAATGGGTTAGAAGCTGAAAATAGTTGAAATGGTGTTTAAAACGTCTAGAAAGAGTTAAAAGAAGTAATTTTAAAAAAAATCAGATAAAATGATTAAGGCTTAATGAAAAAGTTGTGAGCACTGGAAATGAAATGGGCAAGGGCTCCATTTGAAAGCAGGAAAATAAATTATTTGTATGTGAGTTTTGAGTAATTTGAACAATTGAGAGCCTTCCAAAATAAATGTCTGCTTTCCAGAAAACTGTGTCTCTGGAGATACTTACACTGTGTATTCAAAATGGATCCTATTTTTTAGCTTTAATAAGGCGTAAATATTGATGCAGAGACACTTCTGCATGGCTTTTATGTAACACCTTGCACACTAACATGCTTTTAATTTTCAGTGAAATGCTGTAGAAACACGTATCCTTGACATTCCGTTCACTCGAGTGTATTTTTCCATGGCACTTAGGTACTTCTACAAAACCTGCCCCTAATATTTTAGTTTGAAATTTAAGTTTTAAAGGATGAAACGTAAGGTTCTATTCCGCTTTGACAGGAAGAGTTGGCTCAACTGTATTTAGCAGCAGGCATTAGAGGGTCCTAAAGTCTGGCCAGTATTAAGAAGTATGTTCATGGCAGCAATATGTACTCATACTTAAGGTTCATACACACATTTTTAGAACAAGACGCTTCAGGTGCAGTGTCACGGACGTGAGGACTTTTAACTACTTTGTCTCCACAGTGGTTTTATGTAGTTCGAATTACACACTTTTGTTTCTGCTTTCTGCCAAGGAGAGGCACTTTCATTGGGCTTCTTGCACTTCAGCAGGTGCTGGAAGTGGTTTACTCGTGGTGGGGAGTGAAGGGCACGGGGCTGCCTCCATCTTCTGGGGAAACCGGAATCTCCTCACGCGAACCCCAGCGAACCGAGACTCCCCGAGCCCGGGGGAGGCACCCCGCACACGGCTTGGCCTCCCCGGCGCCTGCGGAACCGCACAAGAGAGCCGAAGGGCGGCCTGGACTGCTATGTCCAGGCGGTTCGACACCCGCCCGCCGCGACTCCATTTCGGGCTGGTCGGCAGCCCGGCCCCGCCGCCCGAGAGGACGGTGCGGCGCATGCGCGGAGGGGACCCGTCACCAACGGAGGAGCAACGCGTGCGCGGGGGCCCAACGAGACATGCGCCATACTGCCCCGCGCCGACCCGCTGCGGGGAATTACGGCCGCCCGTGCTTGCCGTAGAGTGGGCTGTACCAAGACCCTCTCCTCAGGCGGGGGGGGTGGGGTCGGAAAGTGACGGTGCGCCGAGACCCATCGGCCCCCGCCCACCTTGTCGCCGGCGGGGACAGCCCGGAGGCGGCGGCGCGGAACGCGCAGCGCGGCGGGTGAGGGAGCGGCAGGCGGCGGCGCGGAGGGCGTGGGGCTGCACCGCACCCCGTCCCCGGCAGTGGCGGCGCCGGCGGAGGGGCGGGGCGCGAGGGGCGAGCGGCTTGGGTAATGGCAGCGCTGTGAGGACGGAGCGGGGCAGGGACCGCGGCCGCAGGGCAGGCAGCGAGGGAGGCCGGCGGGTGTCGCTGACTCGGGCCCCTTGCCGCCAGGTAACCCCCGCGCCGGCGCGGCCGGGAGTGCCGCGGGGCTGAGGGGAGAGAGCCCCGCGGGTCAGGGGGAGGCGGCGGCTTCAGACCCGCGCGCTGTGGGCGGCCGGGCCGGGTGCGTGTGGGGCGGGAGGCCCTGCCCGGGCGGGAGCGCCCACCGGCCCTGCCCGCCGCCCCGCGGGGTCGTTGGCTCCGGGGGCTGCCGGGCCCGCCCCGAGCACCCTGCCCTCGGCTGTGTTTGTGTGGCAGCGCCCTCCCCCCGCGGGGGGCTGCGCCGGGTCCTGCCCTTGGCCGGCGGGGAGGGTGCGGTGCGGCTGCCCCGGCTGGGCCCGGCAGTGCTCCCGCCCGCGTCCTCAGCCGGTTTCGCTTTTGTTTTGGTGGGGAGCGGGGAGCCCCCGTCTCCTGCCCCAGGGGTTGTGGGGAGCGGGGTGTCGGCAGGCAGCGCTGTTTACAGGTTTAGCTCGGATGCCCCTGCCCTTGGCTGTTAACCCACCGCGAGCTTGTGATGTTATTTCTCTAGATGGTTAAATAGGTTGGAACTGGGGAGCGTTTTGGCGCTGGCCAAAAACCTACGATTGTTTATGTGGACAAACACATTCAGTTTGACAGCGGCACACTTTAGGGAATGAGGCAATGGAAGCAACATACTTTCATTATTCTTATGTGTAGATATGTTTTAAAAATAATCTGCTCCTTAGTGTTTGTCAAACAGCTGTGTTTTCCCACCCCCTGAATAGTATAAACCTTAGGATAGATATTCTACTCTGCTAAAATTTTTACCGTGGAGGTTATTGCATCTGCACGAGATATTTAATACTCTAAACTGGTGAGCTCGTGTAGTGCGGACAGAGGGACAGCGAACCCCCAAACCCCAGCGTCTTGCAGAAAAAGTTATACTGCATTTGGTAACATGTCTGTGAAGGAGGTTTAAATTCATACAGTCGTGAAAGCTGTAAGAGAATGCCAAACAACAGTAACCTCTGTCTTAAACTATTTAACCCCAGTATACGTGGATGAGTATATGGCTGCATAGTGCTTTACGTAGTATTTAGTCTTGGTGATGCTAAACACAGTGTTACTGATTCTGTGTGATGTGTTGCGAAGAGGACTTTTTCTTCACCCTTATTTTTTCCTGTTTTTCCTCTCAGCTTTGCTTATCTGTGAAGGAATGGTTCTTTTACCTTGGAGGTACCAAGTCTGTTTGAGCCAGAGCAACCTCTAACATAACACTCAACAAAGTATAACTTAATTGCCACAAGAATTTCGTAGGGTTCTTAAAATTTTTGTGGACCATGATTATGTTTTCTTGGGTCAGCTGAAAATACTCTTGTGCTTTCCAAAAGAATAATTATATTGGAGCTTTTAGAAGACTGCTTTTTTTGTTTGTTTGTGTTTTTTGTTTTTGTTTGGTTTTGTTTTTTCACCCCCTTTTGGAAGTGAGCTCTACTGGTGTTTACTTCTCCTGAGGTTTATCTTTCATTGAAACATACATCAGTCTGTGTTTTTCACCTTACTTTCTTTGATGTGTATCTATTTGTTTTGTCAGTTCTCACTGATTTTCTGTGTAGTAAGCTGCTACTGACATACATGGATTGAAGATTTGTTTTTGATTCCCAAAGTGGTAATAGCCATGGTGCAAATGTAACCACTTAAATGTTTCTACTGGTCTGAAAACATTTATGCACCACTTACTGAGCTTTAGTTCTTAAAAAAGTTTCCTGTTAATAAAACCTAGGATAATACCACTTCCTCGACATTACTTAGTTGCTGCTTAGTTTCTTTATGAAATCAAAGTAAATGTGGGTTATGTCAGACATTGATTACATTTTAAACGGAAACTGTTGTGTTGCAGGTAGAGGAAAACAAGCCTCTGCGGTTGCTGAATGCACAGCAGTTAAGGAGCTTGGTTAGTTATGGTGGCATTTTGCATGCATGTGGTGCAAAAATTACATCTGATTTTTTTTCTTTTTCTTCTTAAACTGAGGAGCTGTATATCCTGCAGTTTGAGAAAACTAATCTGCTTGAGAAAAATTAAGAACCAATAGCAGTTAAAGTAGTAAGCTGGTTGCTGAATAGTATTTTAGCATGACATTTGATTCTTTCCATTCTAGAGGTGTACTTCTTGTGCTGAAAGTCTGTCACTAGCTTTCTTTTTTCTCTTCTGACCTTGAAAACTTGGGAAGGCAACTTAAGAGACACTTGTCCATCTGTTCAAAACGAAAGTAGAAGTATTCTTTCCACTTTTTGTTTTAGTCTCATGATGTCATGGTTCTGAGCAGGAATTAACTTGCTTTGTACATGGAGTGTCACACATCAGGTCCTTTCTAGATCAGGTGCATAGGACAGAGACAAACAGAAACAAAGGGGAGGCCTTTTCTGTTGTGCGTCTCTCAGGACCTTTTTTTTTTAAATTGCCTTACTTTATTCCTAGTTTTATTACAGTAATTTAATGTTTTTCTTTCAGTAAATCTCTTTATTATGTATGAAATGACTAACACGGCTTCTGTATTTTCAAACCATGTCTTATTTGAAAGAATTCACTATTTGTCCTGCTGTACAGTACAATAAGCTTCACAAGCTCTGCCTAATGCTTTGTGTTTAGAGGTGTTTTCTTCTTGTCATCCTGATCAAAGCTTTTGGGTTTTGTGGCTTTTTAAGTATAACACCAAAAATGTCTCATGAAAGCATGAGGTGAACATAGGCTACAAACTGACAGTACTAATTTCAAATACTCTGGTAATATGTTCAGTGTGTTCCTGCCCAGAATTATTTCGGATACAGCAGAAACAGTCTTTGTATAGAAGTGACCAAGCAACAATCTACAGGAAAGTTTTCATCACGTGGGCACTGTTAAATGGGTGGCTTGGTGGGGTGATGAACTTTGAGTCATGATGCTGTGAGATAAATTGGTGTTATGTTATAGGCTATTCATGCAACTTTAATTTTGTATTCCATAATGTTAAAAATCAAGACCTGCGAGCTTAATTTTGGAGGGTGGGGAAGCGGAGGTGGTTGTTTGTGTTGCAGTATCATGGTGGTACAAGAGTGTACAAAGTTTAAATTCAAAAATTCAAAGGAAATGTATTTTTTAAATGATTGTGCAATATTGTCTGATGTTTAATTCTTCTACAGATTGACACTAAAGCCCCACAATGTCCTTGAAACCACGAGTAGTTGACTTTGATGAAACATGGAACAAACTTCTAACGACAATTAAAGCTGTTGTTATGTTGGATTATGTTGAAAGAGCAACGTGGAATGATCGCTTCTCGTATCCTTTAAGTCAAAATCCGACTTAATGTTTGCATGATGTGTTTAGCATGGAGTATGCCCGTGTGCTATAACAGTTTCAGTGGTCTTTATCAGAAGCCTGATGTGAGGTTGTATGTTATTATGCCTGTGGGTTAACAGATATGTTGAAAGGCATGGGAAATTCTGCAGAAACATTATGTGTGAAAATCGCCATGATGGTAAAAAGTGAACTGGTCTGAGTTTTACTCACTTGTAGTAGCTCTATGCTATATGCTATGCTTATGCTATAGCTGTTCACGAAAGTACACTCATTGACTTTCCCCTGTTCTGATAATGAGCTCTTGTATAGTTAAGTGCGTGTGCAATAGGGGAAACACCTAAGATAGAGAATACTCACCTTTAAATTTAGGGGCGTGGGGGGCGGTACTAAGGTTGTTCTCTTTAAAGATATCTTCCTCTTATTTGCACTTCTGAGTGTACTGATGGCTACCCTATTAGAGATTTCAATGTCAAGGGTTTATAAGAAAGCCTCCTTCCTTTCCCTCTACCATTACTGTCTCTCTATTCCTGACAGTTAAGCCATGTTTTAAAATAATTACTCTTTCTAGCTGTGATCATGTGGTCTTTCTGTTCAAGTCACAGCTGTACATATATTGTTGTAGTGAAAGGTTTGCATTTTACATGTAAAATGGACTTGGAACTTTACAAGATTTGAGTTTCAGTGAACTTCTTTTAAGAGAGCTGTAACTATTCTAACCAGTTATACTATGTCCTGTGTCTATGCATTCATCAGCCATTACAGTGTGGTGATAATTGGAGAATTTTAGGAGGGCTTGCAGCTGTTCTGCAGCAATTTGATTGAGTTTGATATAATTATAGGGAGAGGAATGGTTAGATGGGGGAAGACTTAGTTATCGATTTGTTAATTCTGGGTGAAAAAGAAGCTCCTGAGAAGGTTCTTATTCATAGATGTTTTCAACATAAGCTTATACTGTGTTTAGGAGCTAGACTCTAAAGTCTCTTTCTGAATGTGTTACCATTTCTCAGAATTACCTTTCCATTGCCTGTATTTTGTTTGTGTGCATCTGTATAAATTCATAAAATAAAAATATAGTTGCTCGTAGTCCTTGTGGAGTCTTGTTCTATGGTGCAATAATCTGTAAGGAGCTCTTTCATTTTAAAACTTTGTAATTAATTTCTGGGGGCATGACTCTTCACCTTGTCTTGGAGTCAAGTTCAAATGACTCCACAATTTACAGACTTTTTGAATCAATTAATTGTGCACATAAATGCTGACAAAGAAAGTAATTCTTTCTGAGCAGTTTTTAAGAACTGTACATGTCAATCTTCAAGCAACTTTTGTAGATTAAAATGAAACATTTGAACAAGGGCACCTAAAATAGATTTAAATCTAAAATAGTAATTGAATGAGGCATTGCGTTGATTCCTATTGTCACACTGTTTCGCTTAGAACTTGTTATGCAGGAGCCTTGTACACAAGTCTGCTGTTGATCCTCTTTTAGGATTTGCTCCAGTTGATTGAACATCAGAAGGGGAGCGCTTATGAATAGCAGACTCGAGAAGCAGTCTTGGAAGAATCATTTGGCATGTAATTCTTAAGACCTTACTTACTATCATCTCTTAATTATGTTCCTTGGAAAGTGGCACTATTAGGCCTAATTTGGCACAGGCAGGAGCATTTTTTCTTATTATCTATGGCTGAATGGCTTGAGGAGCTTGTGTGACTTGTGACTTCCAGCGTAAATGTTGATTGTTTAGTAATTCTGCTGCCTTCAACCAAACTCTGTGTTTTAACACAAACTGCTCACTGAGTATTCAACAAGTTGGTGAAACTGGTAGCTCTATACGCTTTGCAGGAAAGCTTTTTGCAGGTTTTAAATACATAAAAAAAGCCAAAGTATTAGTTATATATTTTAGGAAGATGTGGCATTTAAAAAAATACACTCTGTTGTTGTTAGCTTTTTGTTCTCTGTTAAATTCAGTTTGAGTAATCTGTTTCTAAATGTCTACAGGGATTTTAAATGAAATGTCCTATTAACTCTGTTTTTCTTATTTCTTAATAAGCACAATAAAAAGGTGACAGATGAGTTGAACTATGTATTAATGAAATTCATTTGGGTTATTTCACTGATCATAGTACTGCCTGATCTTTGCAGTCTCTCTATAGTGAAAATAATGATGTGGAAACTAAAGAACAGATACAGCAAAAAATCATGACTTCAATCTGCAGCAGTATATTAAAAAAAGTTTGCTTGTGCTGCTTGAGACAGCTGAGATCAGATAGTGGACACAGACTAATAGTATTTCAGGAGTGAGAGGCTTGTACTGTTCATATTCCACTCCTAGAATTAATTTTTGCCTCACTACTTCCCCAGAACTTGTTTGTCTTGAATATAGTGTTTTCATTGTAACTTTGCTGCTAATTTTATTGTTAAACATAGCTTATCTTTAAATATAGCCTATATTTCAAACTTGAAATGTCAGAGTGGCAATGAACTGGGAAACACAACTGTGTAAGAGTTAAAATCTTCTGGAAAAGTTCACTTGAAAGACCATATGTCACTTTATTTAAACCGTGAGTCATCTTGAGCCACCTTTGACCTTCAGTTTTCCTTTCAGGTTGTCTGCAGAAAGAAGTGCTTCTGGAGTTGTTTCATTGTCTGGTAGATGAGTGACAGTTATGTTTGAGATATGATTTAAAATAACTTGGCTATTATGAATGCTTTGTACAACTTCTAAGTCTTTGCATCTAACTGTTCAGTAGGCTCGGGAGTGCTCTTTAGCTTAAAAGGCTGATGACACTTGAGTAGAGAGTGATAGTTTACTTTGGGAACTACTTTCTAGCAGTAGAACATTTTGAATGGGTAGAACATCAGAATCTTCCTGTTATTGTCTTGGGTTTTACGCCAACTAAATAAATGGGATGAACAGTACCCGGGGAGGAAGGTAGCTGTACTGCAAACAGAATTATTTTAAAAATATGCCAAGTGACCACCTGCTTTTTTCCATTTTTCTGCATGTTTCTTCTCCCTCCTTCCCCATTTTACAAGGATCTTACATGTTTGTACATTTCTGATTCATTGTATCTTTAATGTAAGAACCAACCTAAAGATCACAAGGAGTAAATAGTTCGTATGATCATGATTCTGACTGTGAGTCCTCAAGCGCTCTATGAATTTTGATTCAGTTACAGAGAAAGACTGACAATCACAGAAATTTTCCAAAAGCTATACTTTGATCTTCTAGAGAAGATGTATTAAAAACCTTTTGTTAATGTAAGGTCTTAAGCAAATGCCTTTTTAACCCCGAGGGCAGTAGTTGGAAGCATTTAGGGCCTTGGTTACAGTATTTTATTGCTGATGGTCTTTTTTTTTTACCCCCCCATAGTTTGGAATTGCTTCAGTTTCCCAGTGCTGGGCAATGCCCCTCGAATAGCAACTGCTGGAGCAGTTAAATCATACAAGGGTTTTGAAGTTCTTATTCTCAGCACAAAGTGAAGGCCCCTAAGCAGCAGTTTGGCCTTAGCTTTCTTTGACTTTTCTCACCCTGCAAAAGAAGAATTTTGAATGAAAGCTGCTTTTTCGCTTCAAGATAGTCATCTATTATTCATAGATGTCAAATAAGTGATAGAAGTCATATCAGCATGGGGCTACCAGTAGTTCCAGGATCTTAGCTCTAACATTCCCTCGCCTTCCACCACTTAAAATTTATTACCAACACTGAAAACTTAGGTTCTTCACAAATCAGGGTTTATGCTAGTTTCAAAAAATTATCTGTTTTATCTTTTGTGCTTGACTGTAAAAATAAAAAGTCTAAAATGTGCATGTGGAAGAAAAAAATGTTCTGTAAACCTTCAGTTTCGTTGGTAAGTTTTCACACTTTAAGCAGATACAAACCTTGACTCTCAGCCCAGAGACATTTATGCTTTGTGTGTGGCCTATCCTGAACCTCTGGGAGAGAGACTTTATACTGAAACGAAAATTTTTCTGGAGAATCATGTACGCCATTTGCACAAGGTAACCTATACAGTTACTGATGTACATGTAGGTGTTGTTCATCTTTTTTTTTACTTTCGGGAGGGGCTTTGTTTGTACGTATAGAAGTATACGGATTTTATGAGATTAAATCACAGGTGACAGAGTTCCAGAGACAGAATATATAAGTCTGATATATGCAACACGTACATCACACAACGCAATGTAAACAGTTATATATCTGTCTACATGGAGCACAAAAGAAAGAAGTTTCTTTTTAAAAGAACAGTTATGGTTTATATAAAATATTTGCTGGCTTGAAAAGTAAGTTAGTTCTTTTCTGTTGAATGCTTATAATCCAGCAAGTTACAGAAATGTCTTTGTTTTCCAAATGTGCTGTTGTTTATCATTAGCCTTCTGTTACAATGTAAATGTATCTACTCTAGTGTCTTGGAAACTGATTGTATATACTCTACTAAAGAAAACTTGTGAAATACGTGGGAAGTAAAATGACAGTGCTTAGGAACAGAGGAAGTAATGACCAATTATTTATTATGACAAATAACAATATTTGTGTAACTATATAACTGTGATTTAACTTCTTTCTAATTAGCTAAGATGGACAATTTCAACAGAATGATGATTAAGCATGTTAAATAAATAGGGTAGATGAACAGCCTCTCCTTGTATTTCAGTAAAAAGTAGATTTAAATAAGAGGTCCACCTGTCTTTAGAGTATGTATAGGGAATGAAGAATTGCAAATTCTGGCTAGTACTGCTAGTTGGCTCAATGCAAATTTTTGAGCTCAGGCATTCGACAAGACAGGCTGAGTATCTTAATGGGTAGTTCCACTGGTTGCAGAGAAGGTACTTCTGTCACTTTGGTAGACTGAATCAGTTCACTAAACTGGCAGACAACTTGGCCAAAAAAGTTGTTATTCTTTTATTTAGTGAGCTGAATGAGCTCATTTAGGGTAATCAGGTGGGTGCCAGCACAGTAGGAGCTGTGGGAGGTTGCAGAAAGCATACATCCATTTTTTTAATTTCGCTGTCTACCATTTGTCTTTGAAATAATGTTAGAAAACCTTTGGTAAATGCGCACTGCGGAGGAAAGCACTCTCAATTCTGTTTTGTCTACCAGCTTTCCGCTTTTATGTTATTTTTGCATAGGCTCCTTTTCTGCTTGAGCCAGTGTTTAAAATTACATACCCTAGAGAGAATTATAGTTGAATTCCTAGGATTTAATCCTCCTTCACAAATCTCACTAATTAGTTTAAATTGTTGAACTTATTCCTTTGAAGTATGAATATATGTTGAGAAGTTCAGTACATCAGCAACTTCTTAGATGGTTATTTGCTTAAATTATAAAAGGTTTGGGCCTGGTTTGACATAATTTAAAATGAATTCAAGTTTGTGCATATCTGTGCTTTGTTAAACTTGTTCTATTCCAGGGCTTGTCTGACCCATAAGGCAAACTGATTAGAAGGGAGCTACTCCAGTGTGCATATGGCTTCCTGAATTTAAAATTGATCTGTGTTGGTGAGGTCATAGTTATGTGAGTTATCCCACCAGTATGATGTGAGAATATGAACTATGCTTATTTAAGCAAGTACTTCTGTGAAGACGAATAGAAAATGACACATTATAGAGATTGTTCTTTTTAAATGCACAATAAAGCAACTTCAGGTGTTGTAGCTGGCTTACTAAAACTGTGAAGTGTACTTTGTTAGTTTTCTGGTTGTTGCAACAATGTTATTTTTAGACTGGTTAAAGCTTGGATGTGGCCTTAATTTTGAATACGTGTTAGTTATTTCAAAATTATAATGTGTTACAACTTTCTATGTATGTATGCACACTATTTTGTACTAATTTTTGTGGGATTTATGTGTGTCTTCCTTCACAGAGAGTTCTGGAAGCTGAAGAGCAAGTACTGGTTATGTATCACAGATACTGGGAAGAGTATAGCAAAGGGGCAGACTATATGGACTGTTTATACAGGTAAGATTTGCAAATGGGCTGTTAAACTTTTGGAATTATTACAGTGATCTGCAGCTTAAGTCTAAGAATGTTGCTTAAAGAGAGCAATAGCTGATATGCTCCAGGTCAGTTTTGGGAAGAATGTAGTTATGGAAGCAGAAGACAAGAAGAAAGGAATAATCTTGAGGGAATCCAGAGCTGGAGAAAAGGATGCTGAGGGGAGACCTTATCACTGTCTACAACTGCCTGAAAGGAGGTTGTAGCATGGAGGGTGTTGGTCTCGGCTCCCAAGTGACGAGTGATAGGACAAGAGAGAACGGCCGTGAGTTGTGCCAGGAGAGGTTTAGATTGGATATGAGGAAAACTATCTTCAAAGGGTTGTCAAGCATTGGAACAGGCTGCCTGGGAAAGTGATAGTCACCATCCCTGGAGGTGTTTAAAACACACATAGATGAGGTTCTTGGGCACGTGGTTTAGTGGTGGACTGGCATTAGGTTAACGGTTGGACTCAATGGTCTTTAAAGGTCTTTTCCAACCAAAATGATTCTGTGATACATGTGGGGAAGATCTAAACAAATAACAAGTCCAGTCAACGTTTGAAATCTCTAACATTAATGATAGTTTTCTGTTGAATCTTCTTCCACTGAAGGAACTGCCTTAATTTTAAGCTGTAGCATTTGGTAGCCCTGCGAGGTTTACTTCCACATCAAATATTTATGATTGGTCTTAACGTTTTAATATGGCTGTTGTATTAATAGAATTTTAGTATATGCAGTGCTTTGTTGTAATGAAGTGACTTTGGTTTATTAGCTAATCCTCAAATTGTGGAAGACTACTTGAACCCTATTTTACAGATCTGTAGACCAACAAATACTTGATCTGTGCTTAAGAATGAATCGGAACAGATACTGGATTATGAAAATTTCCAGTGCTGTGAGCTTCGGTGTGCGCTACTACACATGTTAAAGCATTCTGCTTGTATAAAGCGTAGTGGTTCTGCTGCTTTTAGTATAGCTCTTGTGAAGACCATTGCATGTTTTCACTGAAACATTAAAAAAAGAGTAGGTGATCTCTGAAGGTTGTCCATTTGAACCTTATGCTCAGAGCAGGGCTAGTGTCAAAGTTAAATCAGGTTGCTTAAGGTTTTGTTGAGTCAAATTCTGAGCTCCTTTAAGGACAGAGGCTTTGCTGCCTTTGAGCAGCCTGTTTTAGTGCTTGATGACTCTAATTCTAAAAAATCCTCCTGCGTGCCTTTTTGAAATTCGTCCTGCTGCAACTTGGGCCCATTGTTTCTTGTCCTTTTTCTGTGCTTCTCTGAGAAGAGTTCATCTTATGTATGTCTCATGCTCTGCACCCTAGCTATTTCAGTGAACTTTCTCTGGACTCTCCTCCATTTGTCTGGATCTGTTGTATTTGGGTACTCAGAACTGTTTGTAACATTCCAGGTATGTCCTCACAAGTGCCGAGGGAACAAGCACCTCCCTTGACTTGTTGATACGCTCTCGCTGGTCAGCTCCACAAGACAAACTGCTAACTTGGTATCCACCCATGAGGAACTCTGTTCATAACTGGTCCCAAATAGATTTAGCACCAATGGCCCTATGAGTGCACATGGAAATTACTGAAAACATTAATACAATTGCTAATTCCTGTTGTACAGTAATGCACCCATTTGTAACTTCGTGATGTGGTTGTGTGTGCATTCTGTAGTTTGCAGAGCAATTTAATTGAGCAAGTGGTAGGTTGAAGAAAATCTTAAAAAACAAACTGAAAGCTTATGAAAACTAACTCTAATAATTAGTTATATTTTGTTTGGTTTTTTAAGTACCTTCTATACATCAGAAGAGTAAATGATGTTGCCTCATAGGGTCTTTATCCTTCCGTTTCTCTGTCCATGAACACTTGCAGTGAGTGGCCTGTGAAAATCGTTAGCAGGGTTCTCTCGGTGCCAATTTCTGAAAGCAGTTTCCTCAGCACTTGGTCAGGTTTATTCCTGTATACTGTTCTTCTAGATTCACGTGCCATTTTGGGGATCAGTGTAGCAGTTTGACTATGTGGGTAGAAGTGGGGCAGGGTGAGGGGGGGAAAAAAGCAAAACACACATACACAAAAAAGTAGTTACTCAAAAGTTTCTTCTTTGGAGAGCTTTCAGAGGAAGAAAAAATATGAATAGAGGGCATCTATCCTTTTTGCTTAAAAAAGTATGGTGCTTTTAGAAATACATATAGTCGCATGTATTGTTTTGTGGTGTCATATAATGGATGGACAAAGACTTAAAGTGGTAAATATTTTTGGCTTTATCGTGGAGAACATAATAACCGGGTGCTGACTTGGGACAGGTACACTCTTAGGTTTATTACAGTCAAGCTGAATTTCACAATGTCTATTTTACCAACACTAATATTTGTTTTTTATCCAGGAGTGTGTAATTCAAACTACTAAAAGCAAATAAAACTTTAAAAGAAAAACAGTGTAGATCTAATCCCTCTGACAAGGCTTTGCAAAGTCTGTAGCCCAAGGACACTGTGGGCTATTGACACATGGAAACATTGCTTTGGAAATGCGGTCACTGTGTCTAGAATAGTAGTCTGTGGTTAGACTGTCCTTGGTTGATCTGAAAGTACCAAATACATGAAAGTTACTAGGTAACCTGTCCCAATAATTAGCTACACTTCTAACTAGTTTTTGCAGTGCTTTTTTTTTTTTCTAAATTCTTTCTTAAATAACTTATCCTTTTATTTTGCTGAATTACCAAATCCTTTATATTTGAAAAAATTTTCCCACAAAAATACTTACGTACTAGATATTTGCCTGATATTGTTCATTTAGATGGAACAATGCCTTTCAGCATTCCACTGTAAAGCAGATATTTGTTTTGAATGAGTCTTGTAACACTCTTCTAAGTTCCAAACTTTTAAACTTCTTTCTGGAGTGGAAGCTTGGCGGGTGTGCTTTGAGGTTTGGGTACCAAAATGTATGTTGCTTGGCAAATACCATGAAAGGAAACAAACCTCAATTTTCTCATCTTGTTTGCCATTTCCCTCATCAGGCAGTAGAGCATAAGCCTGCACAGGTGTGCTCTCACGTAATTGGGCATGAGCTGTGTGATCAGGCATTTCAAATTTTCACCTGCAGGTTTTATCTCAAAAGAAGCAAGAGTCTGTGGGTGATTTCTGGTATTATCAAGTCATGCCCAATCCTTGTCTCCTCAGTAAGTTACAGGTGAATTTTATGGATTGTCTCCTAAAAGTAAGAAATGCAGAGGAAGTATTTGAGGTAGTTATTCAAGGTGAAAAATGGTTTGTGACTTCAGTGGAGAAGTTGATTCGAGATTATACTATTTGCACGTCCTTTGCAGTTATTTGCTTATGCTTGTTCTGGAAGTTGATGGTAAAAGTAGGAGAAGGGGAGAACAGATGTGGCCAAGTTTGGTTTTGCTTTTGAGGCAGAGACACTCTTGCCACAAGTGGTTCTGCCTGCCCACTTCTTGCCACCCCCTTCTTGCTTGAATCAAGTAGATCTTTGCAGGGCTAGCTATCTAGGTTAAACTTGTTTATTTACTTCTGGTTACATCAGTTCTAAGATGGATCAGTTGCCCAATCTGGATTTGTTGAGAAGTCGTGGAAGAGAGATGGTGTGAATGGGCCTAGGGCTTTCCTTTTTAGCAAGCTTAGTGGGGAAAAAGCAGCATGGCAGCTGCTGGCTTTGTTCACCTGAGGGTGTGGGAAATATCATCAAGGAGTGTGCCTGCTTGAGGCTTGTGTTCCAGCTATCCTGGGTGACCACACAAGTTTTGTGTGAAATGTCAGGCCTGTAGCCTTCTAAACGGACTTGCATTTACAATTTATGCTGGTTGTTGACTGTAGCAGAGCGTTTTACAGACATTTATAAGACTCTGGAGTCCGAAAGCAGGTTAGGCCATTGTATTCTGGTTTCTCACCACTGCACTATCACAAGTTCCTTCTTTGGAATCTGTGGTGTCCTAAGTTCTTCCAAGTTCACAGGTTTCCACAGTGTGTTTCTCCTTTTCTTGTTTGCTTGTCGTTTGCCTTCCTGCCCAAAGTGTTCAGGCACCACTCGTCTGGTGCAGCCTCTGAAGCCTAAATCTCTTAAAGCTCGTCAGTGTCTGAAACTGGGCATCTCAAAACTGCTAGCTGGATCAGAATTTAAAACAAAAATTCTCAGTTACCTCATTTAACCACTAACATAACAAATATTAAAAGTGTACTTATGAAATTATTAGGATTTCTTTCCCAGATGTCTTAAAGGAGGAGAATGGTTCACTTCAAAAATGTTACTGAGAATTAAGAGGGATGTTTTATCACGTCTTTTATGAAAAACTAGACATAGAATAGTAAATATTAAATTCTAAAATTTTAGAAAAGCATTGATAACATTTCTCTTTTGTAACTGTTAATTAAAATAATTTCTGCAAAATAGAATTTGTAATACAGCCATTTGCTAGTTATTGTGACCTGAGTCAGGGATCATAACTGACAAAAATTGTCCCTGTAAAAATTGGCACTATTTTTGCGTTTTAGTTTGAGAGAAATGCAAAATAATAAACAGTACAGGTAGAAGAAAATACATTTTACTTAAAAATATCTGATACTCAGGGATGTTTTTCTGTCATATATGAGTAATATGGCAGTGTATATTGAGAGGCTGGATTCTTACACAAGTGTATGGCACACCAAGAAAATGCTGACTGATATATCAGGCTGTTTGCTATCTCAGCTACTAACACTTTACTGGTTTTATATGATGTAAGGTCTTTTAAACTGAAGTAATTTCTTTTTTAAGAGTTTCCTACAGATAGCAATGGCATTGGTTAGAAGAGGTTATCTTTTGTGATGTGGAAGACATTCCACAGTCCCAAATTTATTTAAAAAAAAAAATAAATCAAACAACAAAAAAATATCAATCAAACAAACAAAAGCACCGAACTTAAATTTTGCCTGTTTTCATTGGTGTATCTTTATTTTTGTAGGTACCTCAACACACAGTTTATTAAGAAGAACAAATTGACTGAAGCTGATCTTCAGTATGGTTATGGAGGGGTGGATATGAATGAACCATTGATGGAAATAGGAGAGGTAAGTATCTCTGAAAGTGATATTGGATATAAACTACATTCAGCAGCTCTACAAGTCCAGCTTTGTCCTTTTAAATTCTCTCTGTGTCACAGAATCTGAATAGTTAAATATGGTAGAATATGAAAGTGCTGAACCTTTTGTAAAATGAGAAAAATATAGTGACCGGGATGGGGGGAAGCTCTTCCTTGCCCCTCTGACTTGTGGGATGTGCATTCTTATCAGCAGCCCTTGAAATATTACTTCTTTTAGGCTTGTATTTCTTGAAGTCACAAAGTATAGCAGCTTTTTTTGAGATTAGTCTTCTGTGATACTGCACATCTTATTTTCTAATGCAAGTTGTTTTGTACTTCTATTGTAGCAACTTGGATAGAGATTTTGAAAGAAAAGGTAGACATTCTGTGCACAAAAGTATGATGTAGGGTGGGCTTGTCTTTAAATCAAAAAGGTAATCTGAGGTAAGCACAAGGATGTTGACACAGTAATGTAAGTTGAGGAGGCTGAGAGTAGTTTTTAAATAACTATAAAATGAAAAAAATTGTTAGCAGTAGGACTGTATGTTCTGAGAGAGCGCTCTGTGCACTTCAGCTATGCAGAAGTGAAGTATACATTGTTTCTGTCACTTCATGGCTACTCTTACCATGAAATATAAGAAAGTAAAATGAAAAGACAATTTTACAGTAAAAAGAAATATCAAATTTTTCACAATAAAGTGTTTCAGTATGTTGTTAAGAAGATTTTGAAAACACCTTTTCAGTCTCAATCACAACAAAACCACAATCCTTAATATGGTTGAGTAGAAAGTTTTCTTTTGAATGCTTGTGCGTGTATCTCTTTGCCTTGTGTCTGTATATATACACACTGCTAAATGGATAGTTCATTTTATTCTCTAGTGGTGTATTGTTTTTTTCTTTACATTTGCCTTTTTATCTAAAAGGGAAGTGAACGCATCTTTTGGTTTGGAAAGCTAGAGAAAATGTGTGTGTGTTTTTTTTTGTTTGTTTGTTGGATTTATTTTTTGGTTGTTGTTGTTTTCTTTTTCTTAATGTCAGAACTTGTCCTGTCAGTGGTTAGTGTTCTAGCTCTTTGGTTTCATTGTTTTAAGTAGGAGATTTCTGCTGCCTTTAGTTAAGAGTAAGGAGAGACTGTGGTACATGAAGAAGCATCTTCTGTGCTTCTGGCCCAGCTGTGCAGCTGATGAAGATGTCACTGCCCGATGGAATTGCCGACCCTCTGACAGGTTGGGGGCAGTTAGAAAAGCACCAGAAACGTGATACAGTTTAAGTCAAGGCATTTCAGGAAAGGAAATTCTTCTCTTGCTTACCTGTACTGTTTCCAAGGCTTGCTAGTCTATGGCATCAGCGAAGGCTTGTCCGAGCTTGGAAGTGGATACTGCTGCGCTGTTTGTGGTATCTTGAAAATGGCATAAATGTTATTCCTCATTTTCTCAGACTGAGATCTACCCAAGTCTGTCCCAACAATAGGCAGCAGTGCTCCTTAGCACTGTGTAAATGTCTATTAGTTCAGCTGCTGTGGGGGCTGGGAGTAGATGTGGGCTTGTGCTTGTGACTGGGTGATGCTGATGTGTTAGTGAATTCTTCCCCCATTTCAGTGTGCTGCTCCATTCTGAGCTATCACCCAAAGGATGATAGTGGCAAATTGCTTTCAGAGCTTTATGCCATAGGGTATGTTTACCAAAGAAGAACAAACAGCAGACCTGATAATTCAGCTTTTTTTTTTTTTTTTTTTGAGTATTCTGTCTTCCTCGTGTTTAAGGAATCATAAGCGGGGGAGGACAGTGGTGTACACTTTTCTTCAAGCTTCCCAGCAGTTGTCCTTAGGATGGTACATCCCTAGCTCATCATTTGAGCAGGTTATGGGGAGGGTCAAGATTCTTAAACTGTAGCTGTCAGCCTTTGATTTTAGATTAAGATCTTCAGATCATGATGTCTGGAATTCTACTAATGAGATTTTCATTATCTCAGTCCCCAAGACTCCTTCCATTTGTATTTGCCAAATACTGTCTTTGTGTAGTAGTGGGAGGTAAATTTCGGACCTTGAGGCAGCAGAATTAATCTCTGTTCATTACTGATGTAGGGTTAGGCTTATGGTAGTTACTCCTTTGCCCTGAAAAGGAATGGAGACTTGAGTCCTACATGCAAGTAGTTTAATGCATTAAATTGTGGTACTGTTTTGATGAATTCATTGTCCCAGAAATAAAAGTAGTTCACATTTATTGACCTACAAGGCATGCACCAAGTTTATCACATCTTTGTTTTGAAAGTGTTTTCTCTTTCATTATGATTCTTGTTTACGATTCCATCTTTCATTCTTTGGCTTGCACTAAGGAGTTTGACAGAAATCTTTATTTCAGCTGTTCATCACTTTATAATGGAAGGAATTATTGTTTACCCCTTTTTAGATATGAGATGATATGTCCTTTATCTACCCAAGAGCAAACATGCTTATTTTATAAGTAGTTCTAATCAGTCTCAGCATGAAGTTACAGAAATAGTGGCCAGTATTTGTAGAAGCAGAGCTGTACTTTTATGTATTGAAATTTGTCTCAATGTCACCCCTGAGTGCTAATGAAACTTTGAGAGCTTTTCAGTAATCTTAAATGAGGACTTGTTTGCTCTGTTCTTCTGAGATGTGTAACAGTAGGTACATACAAGAGACCAGAGCTGTGTATGTGATGTGTATGGGCATTGCTTCAAACAGTTTATCATCCCAATAAGCATTCCAGACATTCAGTAATTGTTGTACTAGGAAGAATACAGGATGAGATCATTCAATGAAAGTCATCTGTCAGTGCTTGCAAGAGGCTTGGTGGTTTTTTTTTTTGGTCTGTATGTTATGAATGCACAGTGAAGGATACTGCTTTTTCTGAGTTGAGCTCCTGTTATCAGTTTCAGACTTCTGATTTCTTGATGTCTCTATGGAAGCCCTGAGCTAGAAGGCAGTTAAGATGCGCGTCCTGTTTGGTTTGTTTCTTTTCTCCCATCATGAGGCAACAGATTATGGAAAATGGAGGAATCTGCTGTGTTCCGTCCCTCTCTTCAAGGATAAAAAGTCTCTTGATCAAGTTGCTGGATTGACCTGTCTGTAGTTTACTTGACAAGAAAATTCTAATAGGCAGCTTAAAGCTGGTTTAGATTGGTAGATCATGTGTGAGACGGACCATGCTAGAGACTGCATTTCAGAGACTGCATTGCTGTATAGAGTTACCTGAGGTCATCCTGTTTACCTCATAGTCACAAACTGTGTCATTCCATTTTTGCTCTCCACAAGTAGCTTCTTTCAGTGTTCTCTGCTGGATGAGTTCCTGATGGCTTAGGGAAATTGTTTCCCTCTAACAGTTCTACTATTACTCTCCACAAGGCAAGACACTGAAAATCACTTCTAAGACAACTTGGATTTCGAGATGTTATATCTCTTTTGATTTATAAGCAAACCTTTACTTCTTCTTTGAACCTGCTTATGATGCCATTGGGTCAGCTTTACCTCCCAGACTTTTGTATCCTGTATTACAGCACAGGAGCTGGATAGCTGTGACAGAGCAAGTTCATTTGTCTGCTCTTGAGAAGGAAGATTAGTTTGACAAAATGGTCAGATCATATACCTAGTTGAAAGCTGGATGCCTGCTTTCAGTATTTTCATTTTTACAGCTAAGGACCTGTTAGTTGTGTCAAAAGTTTCTTAGCAGCAATATTCCCTCTGTCCTCACTGATTTTGGACATTTAATTTTTTCTAAGTCTACTACTCACTGGTAGGTGATTTTAGAGGTCTCAAATGTGTGTATTTCCCCCATGTGAGGGATTGCATTATCCCCTTTGGGCTTTAAATCTGATTTTGACTTGCTTGCAAAAACTCCTTTGAACAACTGTGGTTGTGTCTTTAAAACCTGTATGTTTTGAGAGCAATTACTTCACCCAACAGAGTTTGAGATATTTGAATCTGTTTGATTAATGCTCTGATATATTAGGAATAGGGTGACCTATCCCTCATATGAAGATGATTTGAATTCCGTTTAAGCCAAGCATTAGCTTGCCAGTGACTCTGCTTAAGCAAGCCCAGCAAATCATGGATGGAACACTGGTTTTTCTGACCACGGGAAAGTTAGTCCTTTGTCAGGTCTCTTAACACCCAACGGGATGCATCTCTCACAGAAGGGGAAAAGAATCCTTGCTCAGGGGCCAGCAAGGCTGATTGATAGGGCTTTAAACTAGATTGGAAGGGGGAAGGAAGTGGTAGCAGGCAGATCAGTGATGAGCAGTAGGATGGTACACCAAAGCCTGAGGAGGCGCTTTGCAGGGAGATTCCTCAGACTGTGCCACGAGGTGAAGGGCACAATCAACCACACTGGAAGTTCTTCTACACTAATGGGCACAGCATGAGGAAAATGCAAGATGAACTAGGGACCTTGGCCCAGTCCCAGGGATATGATATAATTGGCATTAGCGAAACCTGGTGGGATGAATCCTGTGACTGTTGCGCCATGATGGACAGCTACAGAAGGGACAGGAAGGATAGGAAGGGCGGGAGGGTGACACTGTATGTAGCAGAGGGGCTGGAGTGCTTGGAGCTGGCAGTTGGTATTGGCAAAGTTGAAAGCCTCTGGGTAATGATTAAGGGTCAGACAAATAAAGCAGATGTCATTATGGGTGTCTACTGTAGGCCACCCAGCCAGAATGATGACACTGAGTTATTCTTTAAGGAACTAAGTGAAACCTCCAAATAATCTGTCCTTGTCCTTATGGGGGACTTTAACTTGCTGGATGTCAGCTGGGAATATGATACAGCTGGCAGCAAAAGGTACAGAAGATTGCTGAAGCATCTGGACAATAACTTGGTGCAGGTACTAAGGGAACTGACCAAGAAAGGTGCCTTCCTAGATTTGCTACTCACTAACAGAAGATGTGGTGACCGGTGGCTCCCTTGGCCACAGCGACCATGAAGAAATCAGGTTTAAAATCTTTGCTAATGGGAGGAAAACTTCAAGCAATACCCTAACACTAGCTATGAGGAGAGCAGGCTTCAGGCTGCTCAGAGAAATACTTAGTAAGATTCCTTGGGAAGAAACTTTTGAAGGTGTTGGGGTCCATCAGTGTTGGCCATTTTTTAAGTACCACCTACTAAGAGCACAGGACCAGGCCATCCCAAAATGCTGAAAATCTAGCAGACAAGGTTAAAAAGCCAGCCTGGTTGAGCAGGGATCTTCTTCTTGAAATACAGTGAAAAAATAAATTACAGGATCAGTGGAAGCAAGGTCAGTCAACGTGGGAGGACTACAGAGATGCTGCTCGCCATTGTAGGGAGGAAATTCGTGCTGCCTAAGCTGAAGTAGAATTGAAGCTGGCCAATACTGTGAAGGACAAAGAAAAGGCTTTTAAAAATACATTCATGGCAAAAGGCAAGCTAGAAATAACATTGGCCTCTTAATTGATGAGCACAGACACCTTATTAACAGGGACATAGACAAATCTGAGATGTTTAGTGCTTTCTTCGCTTCAATGTTCAACACCAATGATGGAATTTGGGGCCCCATAACCCTGGGCTGGAAAACCATGACTGAGAACGATAAATTCCCAGTTAATCCAGAACATGTACAGGATCTGCTACTCCAGCTAGATCCCTACAAGTCGATGGGGCCCGAGGGGATTCATCCAAGGGTGTTTAAAGAGCTGGCAGACATCATAGTGAGACCTCTCTGTGATTTTTCTATGCTCTTGGGAATCTGAAGAGCTTCCCAAAGACTGGAAGCTGGCAAACATTGTCCCAATCTACAAGAAGGGCAACAGGGGTGACCCCGGCAACTACAGGCCTGTCAACCTCACTCATGTGCCTGGCAAAATCATGGAGAAGATTGTTCTGGGGGTTATTGAAAAACATCTGAGCGACAGTGCAGTCATTGGTCCCAGCCAGCATGGGTTCATGAGGGGAAAGTCTTGCCTGACCAACTTAATTTCATTCTACGACAAGGTTACCCACCTAGTCAACCAAGGGAAGCCTGTTGACGTGATCTTTTTGGATTTCAGTAAACCCTTTGATACTGTCTCTCACAGTATTCTCCTGGACAAGGTGTCCAACATGCAGCTGGGTAAACACACAATGCAGTGGGTGAGCAATTGGCTGATGGGCTGGGCTCAAAGGGTTCTATTAAATGAAGTCATGTTGGGCTGATGACCAGTCACTAGGGCGTTCCACAGGGAACCATCTTAGGGCCAGCACTCTTCAATGTCTTCATACTTGACTTGGACACAAGACTTGAGAGATTGCTTAGCAAGTTTGCTGATGACACAAAACTGGGGGGAGCTGTTGATACTCTTGAGGGCAGAGAAGCCCTGCAGAGGGATCTGAACAAATTGGAGAACTGGGCAATCACCAACTACATGAAGTTCAACAAAAGCAAGTGCCAGATTTTGCACCTGGGACACAGCAACCCTGGCTGTAAGTACAGCCTGGGGGATGAGATGCTGGAAAGCAGCTCTGCCGAGAGGGATCTGGGTGTTCTGGTTGATGACAAGTTGAACATGAACCAACAGTGTCCCTGGCCGCCAAGAGGGACCCATGTCCTGGGTGCATCCAGCACAGCATGGCCAGCCGGGCAGGGAGGGGGTTGTCCCGTTCTTCTCCGCACTGGTGTGGCCTTACCTGGAGCACTGTGTGCAGGTCTGGGTGACACAGGATAGAAAAGATACTGGAGAGTGTCCAGAAGAGACTATGAAGTTGGTGAAGGGTTTGGAGAGGAAGCCGTATGAGGAGCAGCTAAAGTCACTGGGTTTGTTCAGCTTGGAGAAGAGGAGAACTCATCGCAGCTACAGCTTCCTCACAAGAGGAGGCAGAGGGGCAGGCACTGGTCTCTCCTCTCTTGTGATCAGTGACAGAACCCAAGGGAATGTCAGGAAGATGTGCCAAGGGAGGTTTAGGCTTGACATTAGTAAAAGGTTCTTCGCCCAGAGGCTCCCAGGGGGGTGTCATGGCCACAAGCCTGACAGTGTTCAAGAAGAGACTGGACAACGCCCTCAGACACATGGTGTGAACTGTGGGGTTGTCATATGCAGGGACAGGAGTTGAACTCGTTCCTTGTGGGTCCCTTCAACTCAGGACATTCTAAGATTCTAAGCTGTACTCATCTTAGTTTGGAGATGCTTTCTGTGTGCTGACGTAAGGCTTCTGTATCTTTTACTACTGACAAACTGGCCAAGAGACATTCTCTGTTGTCAGCTGAGGCTTATTTTGCCATCATTTTTAGAAACACTGGTGTCTGCACACATTCAAACACTTCAGGTAGAAAGGCATGTCACTTACCTATTACTGTGCACATTTTATTTGTATTTACACTCAAAACTTGCCCTCATAACTGACCTGCTTAGAGTCCTTATATGCGTTTGAGAATCTTTGACAGAGTGGAACCAAGGAACAAATCAGTCCTATGAGGTGTGTAGGAAGCGCATAGACCGGAAGTGTGTGTTTAAACATGCCTGACTAGAAATGCTGCGTCTGACATCGATAAGCATACAGATCTATGTCAACTTCATCCACGTGCAGTCAGATGTTCTAGAAAAAAAAAAAATAACGTAATATATTAATATTTTGACAAATGGTGTGTGGGAGGGAGGCAAACAAAGGAATTTTAAAAAGGAGAAATAAGAAGGTATCTAACAATTTAATTTAAAAAATCCTGAATGGGGAATTGTGTCATCTTTGGTATTGTTTTGGGGATTTTTTGGTATTTGTTATTGATATAAACTTGTGTTATGTCTTGACAGCTAGCTCTTGATATGTGGAGAAAATTAATGATTGAGCCACTGCAGGCCATCCTTATCCGGATGCTCCTCCGAGAAATCAAAAAGTGAGTGTTTGATTATTTTTTACTTTTACACGATGTGGGTCTGTTGCACTTGTTTACTTTGAAAAATCTGGGTACTTTGACCAAATTCTTTGGGGTTTTTTTAAGGTGGCTTCTTATCTAATGATGATGTCTTTCACTTCTCTCGTAGCTACATATTTGTTGTTTGCATGCGTAGAAAAAGACCCCGATAAGGAAATAGTTAATTCACTGTAACCTGTGGGTGGTGGTCTTTTCTGTTTCAGCAACTCTTCTTATCAATGGGATTGAGGAGTAGTTAGAATAATCCTGCAGGTCACATAGGATGCCTTTTGCCTTTTTCTCTGCCTGATGCTGACTGCTTCTGGCTTCTGTGCTCTCAGCAGACTTAAGGACCAGGACTTAGGCAAAGATTTGCTGAAGCCAGAAAAGCTTTGTTGTTTTGCATGGGACCCAAACCAATTCTTGCTTATCTGCCAGGATAAGCAGTATTGGCCAGCTTCTGGGTTTCTTTTGTTCAGACGACTAACTTCACTTATCATTTTTGGTGCTATACGTGAATGAAATTGAAATAATTATTTTGCTGCACTTTGAGGGAATTTATTCTTTTATTTCTGAATACTCTTCTTACTTTTAAACAAAGACCCTGCTACATACAGGGCTTGGGGCTTTCTAATTTTGATTTAAAACCTTTCCACTATTTAACCCCTAAAGGATCTTCTTATTTGTGAATAAACAGAAATTTTGAATAAAGTACAGACCTTGTGTGTAGCTGTAAGTTCCATCAGTTTCTACGCTTTCACTACTGTTTAAGGTACCTCTGGAGTTGCCTGATGATTGGGGGTTTTTTTAAGTGATTGTGTGCCAGACTCGGGTTACCCAGGCTGGTGTAGGTACACTGAGAAAGAGGTAATGTGGCTGATTGAGGTGTCTTGGACATGTACTTGGTCAGAAAAAGTGCTGTATTTATAAGGCATTTAAAAATCTGATTTTAATACTATAATTTTATTTTTCTATCCTGAATTAAACATTTGCAACTAAGTAACTGTCATGATGACCCTCTCAGATGATATTTCTGAAGTCAAGAAGCGTTTATTTGCTTTCAGTTGTTGAACCATGCTTCCTTTGTAATCAGTGCTAATACTGTTTTATCCATATGTTTACTATAACAATTAATTTTAACTAAATGAAGATTCCATAATTCATGGTGAAGAAAATTCTGCTTTGTTATATGAAGCACAGTGAGACTGAAAACTCATTTTAGTCCATCTGTTTATTTCACTGGTGGATGGGAGTGGAAATCTGTGTTAAAACCTTTTTCAACAGACATCTGATGACTCTTAAAAGTGATGGTATTTACCTTGAGGCTGACTGCAAACCTCACTAGGGTACTTAGATCAAGACTGTCACCGGCTCCATGGTGCGTGAAATCTTGAGCCTACAACAAGTTGATGTTGTTATTAAACCATTTGGAAAGTTTTATTTAAAACTTGAGTCATTGCCTCTAATGTTTGAGTCTGTTTTGGTTTTTTCCCCCCCTCCACTATGAAGGATTCTTCTGTGTTATCTCAAAGAAGTTAATTCAGCTCTGTTTCTCAAAATATATATCTAACAATTCATGTTAGGTTTGTTGTAGCCACTTTGTGATCTGCATATCATATAATGGACTAAATAAGAGAGAACTTATTATAGCCGCTCTTCCCAGTTTGGTGAAATGCAGGACTTGCTGTGGCCATTGTGAGAATGGCCTTGGCATGTAACTGTGGGCTTGCTGCTGTTCCTTGCTGTGATTCCAGTGGTTAATACAGTTTGTAAGAGGCAGTTTTAAAGACACTGCTGCAAATGGCTGTTTAATGTCTTTTATCATTGAGTTCAGCAATTCAGGGATTAAACAAGGTTGTTAAAGAAGTGGAGATCAATAAGTTGTATCTGTGAGAGCTGCAAGAATATGCATGGGGAAATTATTACCTAAAAAATTTAATAAAATTACTAATACTTGTACATACTTAGAAACTTCTCTATTAGATGCCTTCTTAAGGGTGGTACTTAAGTGTGTGTGTGGTTCAATGTATTAAAATATTTTATAAAAAAAAAAAATAAAATATAAATAGATGGAACAGTTGAATTTCTTATAACCAGAAGATTTTGTGTAGTATACAGCCATATATGGAGTTGATAACCAACATTTGTAGTCAACTGGTTGCATATAAAAGTATGTTTATTAATGTACTGGAAAAAGTAGGGGGAGCAGAGGCACCAAGTTTGCTTAGGGGTTTTATTTTATCAGTGTATTTAACTGGAATTTTGAAAAGATTTCTGACTCAAATCTTGAGCACATTGGCTTTTTAGAAGCTATAAACTTGTGCAATACATTAAATAATAATAATAATAAAATTATTATTAAATAATTAAAATAAATAATAAACTTTTTCGGTCCGTGAAAATAAAGACATAGCAGCAGTGACTTGTGGTTCAGCTCAACAAGATGGCTAAATTGATCTAAGAGTTTGCTGATGCCAAAAAGGATCAGGTTGTGCTCTTCTACCTTTCTTGTGAATTTGGTGCTGACCTAGTCTTTTAGAGAACCAACTCAACCACTAATATGACAGAAAACCATCTTGGCTAGTATTTCTTCAGATTGGCATGATGAGTCAGTTCAGCAAAGAATTAGATGAGTGCCAAAGCAACACAAGAGAGATACCAGAGGCCTGTGACTGAGCAGAATTAGTTCCCTTAAACTGCAGAGAATTGTTAAATCACTTAAGCCTGTCTTGTCTGACTGCACTCCTCTTTATATTAAAGAGTTCTGAATATAACACACTTTCTTCCCCCTCCCTCTAGCCCAAGCACTCCTCCTACAAGGCAAGCTGAATATCAACTTACGCATTTTTGTTCCAACACAACAGGAAGCCGACAAGATCTTGAATTGTGAGAAAATTCATCTATGAAATTCTTAAACAGAAATAATTTGGAAGTCATTCAGGTGCTATCTCAAATGACAGTGTGATTAGTACAGACTAACCAGGAGAGGCTTCTCTACTAAAGATAACTAACACTTCCTAACTAACTGAACCTATTCTTTTATAAGCTGATACATTATTTATTTAATTTGTTTGAAAGGAAAGCTATTGGAAGTTAATAACTTTTTTAAAAGGGTTTGAAACAGGCTCTTCTAGTTCACACTGAATTCCGTAGTTAATTGGTCTCGATAGGTCATTGGTCTGACACAGCAGAGTGCTTTTTTGAATGATGGAATCTTCTTTTAATTAATACAGTATTTATTATTACACCTAAAACTTTGTGTTCTATGGGGCTATAGTAGTACACTGTACAATATATGTTAAACTTCCACTGTTAGCTTTACTCTTAAGATGGGAACAAGATGGAGTTAATATAAAACAGTATAATGTCCTTGAGCTTGTGTTTTGTAGTTTTCTCCATTTGTTTTGAGAAAAAGAAACTCTACAGCAGCAGAATTAGTGGAACATTCCCCACCAAACATCATCATTCCCTCTTACCCTCCCAAGATGTCCTGTGACATCCCCGTTTCAAACCGTGTGGCAGCTGCCCTGTACCTGTGGCATCCATATTGCTGACTGCTGCTAAGGAAAATGTACATTTAATAGACTTTTGCCTTGGTGGGGTTAGCAGTTTCACTTATTTTAATTTAGCAGATACTCTTTACTACAGCTTTCATGAAAATCATCCTTGAAGCTTCTGTAAATTGTAAAATTTCTGTCAAATTTTGTTGAAACTAACCATTTGTGTTACAAGGTCTAGGGAGCAGAGTGCCTTTGCTGTAAATTAAAACCTGAAGATGCTGCCGAAGTGGAAAGAATGATGGTTTTGTGACATATGCTATTTATCTTGGAAATAGTGTAGCTTTTCAGAAAGGTTCATAATGAAGTTTACAACATGGTTCTGTCAATAAATTTTGTGACAACCTTGCTGGAAATGTGTACTACCTATGGAGGAAAACTATATTGACCTAAAAATTCTGTTAAGGGGGTGGGAGGGGAAATGGGGAGTGTGAACAAAAACCTTTGCTGGCCACTCATCTCCTGCATCCATGTGGGCTGAGCTCTGTGAAGTGGCCTGTGAATGGAGCAGAGAGGAGCTGGGTCTCCATCTGTAACAACAGTAATGCTTCTTGTGTTTTAGCCATTATTATCTTCCCATGTCCAGAACCCCACGTGCTGGACTGTCTCTTGAGAGAGCCCTGCTTTTAATATGCTTAACTCATAGTTATCTGACTTCCTGCAGCCCGTGACGTGGTGCTGTGTTCACAGGCTCCCTGTGACCTGCAGCTTTGCCATGGTCTGTGGCCCCTCTGGGATGGAGCTGGGTCCAGGCCCTGGTCTGGCGTTACAATTCTTTTCTGTGACATGCTGCTCCATCAGCCATTGTATAATCAGCCCAGCAGAGGGGCGTCGCCAGGAAGGTGGGGCAGCATTGCATGTGCCCAAACCCAGATTTATTCTGTTGGTTCGACCACCAGAACCAGGGGAAATCTTCCTTTCTCCCAGGGGAGAAAAAGTGCAACTGTACCTGCTGGAGCACTTACCCATTAGGTCATGTCATTTGTAATGGGTGACCAATCTGCATGAACCATCCAGTGACTGATCGCGATCTGTTAGAGAGCCAGTTCTTTCCACCCATTGTGAGCTTAAATTTTCAAATCATAGGGCACAGTATTTAAAAGCAATACACGTAACTCACAGTGTTGTGGACGTATGAATATGGTGTGGTATGTGTAACAGGATGACTGCTGGTGTGGTTGTCTTGGGAAACCTCCCTTGCTTATGGGCATCCTCTGGAGATCTTGTAAATTCCAAACCACCATAAATGAAATTAGCAAAATTATTTCTCCCGCATTCCGCTTCAGCCTAGATGGGTATATGGTAATGTTTGGGTTTGAGGTATTTTTGCTGGCTTTACTTTTTCAATTTTTCCTTTTAATTTCTTTTTTTTTAAAATCACTTATGTGTATGACTCTCCTATACCAACATAAGTTTCTACCAGAGAACTCATTGTCTTTTCAGTGTAGTCTGGGTAAAGTAGAAGTTCTTATTCTATATACATGTATATGTGTGTACGTATGTGTTTTAAAAAATAAAACCTTTGAAATTATAACTGCTGATGCTTGGGTGTAAATGTAGTTTTATAAATCATATTTTATCCAATTTAACAGCTTTGGAGTTAAGGAATATTTTTTACTTCTTCGTAAACGGTATGTGGAAGGTGGTCTTTTGTTAGAACAGTTCATGTTTTAAGGAAATCTCTGCTGCTGTGAGTGTGGGTCTGTTATTTCCAGTCTTTGCAAAGGAGTGCACACTATTTTCAGCATGCACAACACTTACATTTATTACTTTTGTTTTCAACTGAATGGGACTAAAGATAATATTTTTTTCACTTTAACTTGTTCATTTGAAACAAAGAACTTGACTGGAAAACTTAAGGTTTTCCTTTTCCAATGTATGATTGAAGATTCTGATGATGTGCCAAATACATTTTTTGTTCCACATGGCATCTATATGTTGACTGGTAGATATTCAGAAGAGGACATAGCATGCCTTTAGGTGTCATGTTGGCAAAAATGGGGTTTTTTTGGCAGGGTCAGGAATGTGAGGTTAGTCTATTTGATAAAGGCTACAGATATAGGATGGAACTGTTTGTAACTTCTAAAGTACTTGGTTAGAGTATATAATTTGGAATACTTTACATCCTTAGCAAACACTTGGAAATGTCATGACCTGCAAATGCATCTGAATAGTTGTGAATTGCTATCTCAACAGAAGAAAGAGTGCATTTTTATTTTAAGATTAATCTTCTTCCATTTTGCCATTCTAAGCAGAGGAGTTTACTGGAAAATGTTTTCGTCTAATATTATTTCATTCAACTATCAGATGAGTTATACTAGATACCTACATTCTCATGAATGTTTGCTTTGCCTGTTTCAGTGATCGCTGTGGAGAAGACCCAAACCAGAAAGTAATCCATGGGGTTATTAACTCCTTTGTTCATGTTGAACAGTATAAGAAAAAATTCCCCCTAAAGGTAGATACACGTTTCTGATTTATATTTTTTAATTTTGAATGTCAATATCGAGTATATGTAGTATATGTATTTGTCCTTTAAAAAAATTCTCCCTTTTAGTTTTATCAGGAAATTTTTGAGTGTCCTTTTCTGAATGAAACAGGGGAGTATTATAAACAAGAAGCTTCAAATTTATTGCAAGAGTCAAATTGCTCACAATACATGGAGAAGGTAAGAGATTCTTCCAAACACATGCAATAACTAAAATCTAATATTATCAATTTACTGATGATACATGTTTTCCTGCACAGTTTTTATAGTTGTTCTTTGTTGCATGCTTTCATGCAATTTAAACTGTGCGTTTTGATAGCATGGTTAATCTGAATACAAACTACAATCCTTGCTTATAGATTGACTGTCAGCTTCAAAATAATTCATAATAAATGATAAATGTATTATATGAAAAGTGTAAAAAAAAAAAAAAAAAAAAAAAAAAAAAAAGAAAAGACAAAAACCAAAATACTTCTCAGGCTGATCAGTGTTGCTTCCTCACTTCCTTATTTTCCTTCTATTTGTAGTAGCATAAATTGAGAGCTTTAGCAACGTAACGTTTGAGAAGACTATGTGGTAGAGTTGTTACAGAGCATTGTTAACAATTACATATTCTGAGGTGGATTTTGTTTTGCTTTGTGGTGTATAAAGTCAGGTTGTGGTTAAATTACTTGTAATTCTTATACCTTGCTTGAGAAAGCAAAGATTAATACAAGACTAGGAGTCAGTCCTCGTTGCTATACTGTCCGCGCTAACAAGATAAGAGGAGCTGAGGCTAAGGCTGTGAGATCACTTCTAACCATAAGGACCATAAGCTAATGGTTGCACACCTGAGGTGAAATTTAGGAACAGACTAAGACTTCAATTAACCAAAAGAAAGGCAGGTTCATTTTGTCTGTCATTAGCAGTCTGCAGCTGCACCACTCTCCCTAGGCTCCCCTTGTACTCACTGGATATGAGAACTGTATGTCAGTGTTCATATGACTTACTCTGTGATAATGCCTATTTCCTTAATTGAAGTTAGAAAGAGAGGTTTTTTTAATAGCTCAGATGTACACCTATACCTTTTGAGCAGATGTTTACATACGAACAAGTGGGTTTAGAACAATAAAGTGATTCTTATAGTCATATAATTAGGTATTGTGGTAAAACTTTCTCAGGAGAAATAAGAAGTGTGGTAGGAGAAATTGGGGAAGACTGGTCACAAAGTTGAAGGGAAGAAGAAATTTTGAGAACTACCAAGTGCTGTTAGACATCTAGTAGTGACTAAGCCTAGTTAGTACTCAGAGTAGAAGATTATATTAATTCAGTAACAACCTGATTCAGAAGAGCAAATTTAATTTTTTAGCATCCCAAACAATTTATTTTTTAACTCTGTTACTTATTCATGTCTTGCAGTCTACACACATATACTGTTGTATATTTGTGGTTCTATATTGGTTGTTAGTATTTCATCAGCTCTCAGTTTAAAAACTTGTCTGCAGGTTTTAGGTAGATTAAAAGACGAAGAAATGCGGTGTCGGAAATACTTGCATCCCAGCTCATACAGCAAAGTGATCCATGAATGCCAACAGAGAATGGTAGCCGATCACTTGCAGTTTCTACATGCAGAATGTCACAATATTATCAGACAAGAGAAGAGAAGTGGTAAGTCTCAGTGGTCACAAAAATCATGAAGTGGTTTTTGTTTTATTCAATCAGTGTTGCAACTTTATACCTTTATTCAGTGGTCTTCTATGTGCTTAAGCATTTTCAACTAATATATTACTTATCTAGAAAGCCCAATTAAGCCCTGGATGACATTTTTTCTTTTACCATGTAATTAATTTTCACTCTACCAAATATATAGTCCAGACCTCCTTTTTACTGCTAACAGCCCTTCTTTCGGCCAATACTCTTTTCTTGTCTTAGCTTAAAACCACTGAAGTCCTGTGTCCCATAGAACTGATCATATTTTATGCTTGTGTTTTCATTTGTAAACCGATGGCTCTGTCTTTACAGATTTCTTCATCGTCATTTGACAGGTCAGGTTTATAAAATATTTTGGCTTCTTTTCATAGCCATTTTTTATTGTCCTGAATCTTTTGTCACCTCTCTTCCCAAATCCTTTTTACAGAAGCAGATGCTCTTATATTTGTGTTACCTGCCTGATTAAAAAAATTAGGATTCGTGATGACTACAAGCCTCTTAGCCTTGAAAGAATGCTTATTCTTGCATGGAAGGTGGTATTGATTATGTGAAACAAATTATTTTTGACAGTCAAATTCAAACTTTATCTAATAATAGTGTTCATTTTCCAGAGAGCTTTGCAAATTTGATCAGAGCTTGGATCCTTTTTTATGGGGAAAAAAAAAAATAGCAGTTGCTTATTTACAGCTTTTCTAACCTAAGGAAAATCTCAAGCCACCACTGGAAGAAAAGAAAAATATCAAGAGGATACCTAAACTGATGTTAATCAGCTGCTGCTGAGGGAGATTTAAGGAGGCCAAGGGTTAAAATAAACTGGCACAGAAGTTACACACTAGCCCACCTCTCCTCAATAAGCAGTATTGGAAGAGTGAGGCAGTTGCAATGGCAGTACTCAGTAAATACTGTTTTTAGCCCTACTCTTTCCTTTTTTTCTTTTGTCAGTGATCCAGTGTGTGTTATTTTTTTTTTTTTTAAACAGTTGGTCTTGTCTTTGAAAAGTTCTGTGTGAAATTTTGATACTATATTGAGTGTGGATATTTAGTGTTTCTAAGCCTGTTCTATAAAAATGTATCTCTGTTACAGACATGGCAAATATGTATACTCTACTTCGTGCTGTGTCAAGTGGTTTACCTCATATGATTCAGGAACTACAAAACCATATCCATGATGAGGGCCTTAGAGCAACCAGCAATCTTTCTCAGGAAAATGTGAGTTTCCTCAGGCAACTGAAATTGCCTATTTGATTAACACTCCTCCTGAAATGTTTACCTTTTCTTTTTAGTCTATTCTGTTGCTTTAATTTTGTCTATATGAAAATTGGTCTGGAATATTATGGATAAATTCTGACTTCTAATCCGCGCACTTAGCTGTGCAGCACATATCTATCCTGAGAGCCGATTGTTGTAGTCTAACCAGAAACAACTACAGCCAGATATTTCTCATTGTCTGTTTAATGCTGTCATGGCAAGTAGGTCCTTTTGTTCCATGTATGTATTTTTGTTCTGACTTTCTCTAAGTCACTGATATTTGCTGTTTGGATATGTGGAACAAATGATTCCATTTAGTTTAATTATGTGTTATTTGTAAAGACCTGACATCCTGTCCTGACTTCAGTGTGGTGTTTTTCACTGATAGTGTTGCAGTCTCATATTTTAATGCAATTTCTGAAAATACCATAGCTTAATTATTTTCCTAAAATATGTTAAACTTTTTTCAGTTCATATGTATTTGAATTCCTCAATTCCGTTTTTGATCCTTGAGCATTGCTTTTCAGAAAGGAAGAAACAAGCTTTCATTTGGCATTATATCTGTATGTGTAAACATCTTGCTGTGTAGATCTGTGCTCACTTTAGGATGGTAACTTTAGCCACATGGTGTTTCTGTCTATAATAATACATAGATACAAACTGTTGTAAATTCACTCTTTCATTGACTGCACAGGAGTGTTTACTCTTCCATAACTCCTGTGTGCATACTAACAATAGTCTCTAGCAGTATACTTTTAAACTGATAGCATCTACACAGGGAAATGAATGCAGAACCATGAGGGTGATGAAAAATCACAGCCTTATGTAGATAAACTCAAAATGTGAAATTACTTGCTTCACTGCATGGATTAAGTACGTTGTCATCAAACGATTTCTAATGTGTGACCTGAGAACACACTTGGGGAGTCATGGGCTGCGGCCCGTGCATTGCAGGCTCCTGCATTGCTGCCTGCCAGCTGCTCTGCACGGGGCTCCTCTGACTCCTGTTAGTCATTTCTATACTAAATGTGATGCTGAAAGGTGGTACAGTAAATTTGATCCATAACTGTCCTACGTGGGAACACTCAAGGGGTTCATGTGGATTTTTTTGTCTCTGAAGTCAGTGTGTAGGAGAAGCAACGGTTTACTTATTTCAGTAGCTTTTTGGCTTGATTGCTGTATTTACGTGTTAGCATTAATGGTTTTTGAAAGGGCTAATAAAGGGGTTTAGGGTATGATGGAAAAGATTAGACAGCATTAGAATGGTATGGACTTAAATCTAGGTTTGATAGCAGGACTGTAAATGTAGCCATAGACTTTTATTTCCAAAACATGCTCAAGGACAGTAGTGTCAGAGTCAATCCTCTCAAAGACTTAATCACTATGATTTTAACTCTCAGCAAAAAGAATAATTAGGAAAAAAAAAATGTATAGCTAATGTAGATATGTTTTTGTGTAGATAATAGTACTTTCCCCATTAACTTGCTTTCTGTTTTATCTACCTTTTTAGATGCCAACTCAGTTTGTGGAGTCAGTTTTGGAAGTACATAGTAAATTTGTTCAACTCATCAACACTGTTTTGAATGGTGATCAACACTTTATGAGTGCCCTTGACAAGGTAACTTTTACTTAAGTAAAAAAAGCATTGGAAAACAAAATATAGGACTCTGTTTCACGCTCACAAGAATTCTTCAGGGCATCAACACGTGTTCAAAGATAGAGTTCTTGTGCAGTTTTTCTAGCTTAGAAATGAAATGGAACACAAGACAAACCAGTGTTGTGGAAAAGATATGTACAAAAGAAACCACTGTAATACGTATGTTTTCTGAAAAAAAGACTTTTCATTATAATTGAAAACACAAAAATGGAGTTGATCTGTTTAATGTATTAATAAATTTAAGTGCAGATAATAAATAGACAAATTGTGGGTTTGAGGAAGTTTGGTAACTCTTACATGTATTTTAACTTGAATTTGCTTGCTGCCGTAATGTTTGAACTCTGAATGCTGATAGTATTACTTACATGAAAGCTTTATTTAGATTTTTCAAGTTGAAGATGAAGAATATCTGGAAGCTTAGATTTCTTCAGTCACTGCCACAGCAGCTAACTTTTTCCAGTCGAGAGAACTGCAATTGAAGTTAAATAAACCTGTTTAGGGAAAGAGACTCTTGCTCTTTTCTTTGAAATGTATGGCAATGAAGGTATTTAAGATAACAGTTCTAATTGCTATGAAATTTAATAATAATTATTAATTATAAATAACTTTGTTATTGTTGTTATTATTAAATTCTGCAAAACATGCTTGGGCTCTTGGGATTGAATGCTCGCCAAAAAAGCAGTACAGTTTTTTAATCATCTCTTTGTTAATTTCCCACTCTTCCCACATATCCTTATGTCTTTTTCCTGGAGAGTGCACTCACTGTTTTCCTATCTGTAATTTCCTGTCATGGGATGCATGTGTACTTGTCATTGAGGACATTGTCATTGAGGACAGCTCCATTTTTGTGTTTTCAATTGTGATGAAAAGTCTTTTTTTCAGAAAACATATGTATTACAGCGGTTTCCTTTGTACATATCTTTTCCTCAACATTGTCATTTTGTGTTTTTTACAGTAATTGCAATTTGTAGTCATAATCTAAGATTTGATAATTTTCAGACAAGGTTAATCTTGAAAGATGTAGTGATGAAGATACCAGTAATAATATCAATAATAGTTACCCATCTGTATTTGTGATACTGAGAAAATATTTTAAAACAAATACTTATTTCAATACCCTAATGCATTTCTGTCTCAGTTGCAATTGGTGTCATGTACCACAAGGTGGAGTGATACAGGATTGACAACTACATTTGCTGGCACATAGGCAATGTACTTTTTCCTTAAATATATCAATTCTTCAGTGATCTTTATGACATAAAATATTTTAAATATTTCTCGGTTGTCAGTTTTTCATGGTAGGTATAAAAACTGCTATTGTTGCCTCCAGCGTCATTGCAAAAAAGTGATCTGATCTAAGTTTCAAAGGGTTTTGTATTTCATGTCAAGTCACGCATTCTTTTCTCACAGGGATTCTAGGGACCTATTATCAAATATTGGAATGTTGAGGCTTTGTACAAAAGAGTTGCTTGTCGGTTCTTCTTTATAATAATAACAATAGTAATGTTTTTCTTCCATAGAAAGAGCTATAATTTGTAGGATCTATGGTCATGCAATATCTTTGGTTCAATACTAGTTTAAAATGTTAATTTACATGTGGTATGTAGTTTAGAAATGAATCTTGATGATTCTGATATCTTTGTTTAAAATTTCCAGTTCTAAACTGCCATCTCCTTCCTTTTCCTTTTCATCATATTCAGGTTTTCTTCAGCTACCGTAATTTTTCTACTGCTCTGCTTCGAATTTCCACTTTCAACAATATTTTTCTCTTCTTTAGTCTGTCAAAAAAATTCAACAACCAAAAGATCTTTCCTTTCTTACTGTTGTGAGCACACTGTGTATGTTTTTCAGCTCCAGATAGATGCTGTTATGTAAGCTGCTGTTGGTGTGCTGCTGCTCAAGTCTGCTCTTTCTGCAATTATTCTTCGGTTTCTTTCGGCCATACTTTTGGACCATATGTATTGCTGTATACCAAAGTCTTCATACTTCCACATTTAAGTTTCTAATCAGAACTTATTTTGTTCTCCTGCTTTCTGCAATTAACTTCTGTTCCTCTACTCTTTACACTTATACTTAAATCTCATCTTAAAATGTTCAACACAAATTCTCACAGAGCAGTAATTCAGACCCTTTTATTAATGGTTTCTGTTTTGATCCCCTTTGTGTAGTTGTTTTATAGGGTCTTGGATGGTCCTTGCTTTGAATATTTTTTTTTTTTTAGTTTCTTTAAATGTAGTAAAAGAAAAATTTTTAAGTAATTTACTTTTTTCTCTTTGCTCTGTCTTCCTGTGTAGGCTTTGACGTCAGTAGTTAACTATAGGGAGCCCAAGTCGATCTGCAAAGCACCTGAATTGGTAAGTGATATATATTATTGTAGAAAGGAATAATACTTTTTTATAACTGTCAAATGAATTGGCAGAGAGTCCATCACATGAATATCCATTTCTCACACTGAGTCAGTCTCAAATGTGTATTTCATTAGAAACAAATAACTTAACCCGCACAGACATTTGTGGGGCTGCAAAATCAGTGCACTTGTAATTTTTGGTATAGAATTAGTATTTTCTGTGGCTGTAGTATATATTGTTTACCTAGGAATACAGCCCTTGTAGAACGTAAGACTGTAGACTGTGATTGATTTCTTGCTTTAACTCTTGTGTAGAAGTGTGGAATATTTTGGGATACATTTGTTCTCAAGCTTGATGAGTAGATTTGGGTTTGTTTTTTCTTTTTTTAACTTGAGCTGGCCAAGTACTGTGACAACTTGTTGAAGAAATCAGCAAAAGGAATGACAGAGAATGAAGTAGAAGACAAACTTACGAGTTTCATTACTGTTTTCAAATACATTGATGACAAAGATGTATTCCAAAAGGTAACTTTTGATATTCAATAAATGTTAAAATGTTACATTTAAAGTATACTTGAAGAATGTGGGTATGCTTTTAAAATTCCTCATATCTGTTTTTTTTTTCCTTTTTTTTCTTTAATGCAGTTCTATGCCAGAATGTTGGCAAAAAGATTAATTCATGGTTTGTCTATGTCTATGGATTCTGAAGAAGCCATGATTAATAAACTAAAGGTAATGTAATATTTATCTAATGCAGAATAAACAAACACAGAAGTAAGTAATGTTGAGAGGGAGCAGCAGAGGGTGCCAGAGATAATTTAGCAATCAGTAGATCCTGTTTCCAATAGCAGAAATTGCTTGGTAATCTAGGAAAGATACGTGGCCAAGCCTATGAAAGATGTATGGCCAAGTTTCACCTAGGCAGTTGAGATTTTTCTGAGGCTTTGGGTGGTTTTAGTGAGTGTGTTCAAATAATTAATATTTACATAATAGAAGTACGAAGAACATTCGTAAACTAGCTATGTCATTCAATTTTATAACAACATTCAATTTTAAATAACATTCATATAAATCAATGTATAGACAGTGAAACTAAGATAAATATAATTATTTTCTTTTATAATGTTTATTTTCTATTGTAACTAGTGTTCTCTGTAAGTATTGTAATGTTTCTGCTGACTAGATTGTCATATTTTAGTAGTGAATGTGCATGATTTTGTGTAATAAGTACTGTTTTCACTGTGAAACCTTAAACAATATTTCTTCACAGCAAGCCTGTGGTTATGAATTTACCAGCAAGCTCCATCGAATGTACACAGACATGAGTGTTAGTGCTGATCTCAACAATAAATTCAACAACTTTATCAAAAACCAGGACACAATTATAGATTTGGGAATTAGTTTTCAGATATATGTTCTACAGGTACTAATGTATGTTTATTACTCTTGAGTTATTTGTACTTAATGTTTTGATAACAAGTGAACATTTTTTCTAACTATGCATAATTCTCATATGGAAACTGACTCCTTGTGATCATTGTGGAATAATTTATTTTCCTAATGTTTCTTTTTAAAATTAACCTATCACACTAGACAATAGTGATGCAAAATGCCTTGTGCTCTTGTCTTGAATTAACACCTCAGTGGGGCGTGCATAATGGGCAATAAAACTTTTGGAGTAAATTCAATGTCTTATAGCATAATATACATTCTAGACCTGTTCAACAGTGTTATTTTCTCTTAATGTATGTGTTGTATGAAAATGTTAATGCTTTTATTTTTCTGGATACCTTTAGGCTGGTGCATGGCCTCTGACTCAGGCTCCTTCTTCTACATTTGCAATTCCTCAGGAACTGGAAAAAAGTGTACAGATGGTAGGTTAGTAGGAGGCTTCTTGTATACATGTGGAACATGTAAAATAACTCTAAATAATGGATTTAAATGCAGATACACGTTTCTTGTCCTGTATTTCATAGAAACCATTCAAAGTCAAGTTTTGTGCAAACTCCTTGAAAGCTCATTTCAGAAAATTCTCAAAGCAGTAAAGGTTTTACTTTGGCTAAATATTGTATTTTCTGCTTTGTAAGGGTGGAATATTTTATTACTTTTGATTATATTATTGTGTTCTACGTGTTACCTATAAAATATTTGCATTAAAATACAGAATATGTGCGTTGATCTTTGCCAAAGTATGTTTAATGGTAAAGTACATTCTACATAATAATAAATATTATTGAATGTAAGAGATTTTTTAAGCAAGTGTAATGCTTTAAATTGCTATGTGATGTAAATTATAATGGCAAATGCCTGATTCTGTGGTGAAGGAACTTTTTCATTTATTACTACTAAATATTAGAACTATTCTGCTTTTATTTGCACTGTGTTAAGTGACACTTGTGTTAGCAATATAATTGTTTCTAACCCATATGATGGGATCCACAGGAGGTGACTGGCGGCATTTTGCTGGTTTTTGTGAGCTTAAATTAGGAGTATTGTCAGTTGTGCCTCAGTTGGGAAATTGTTATGGACTTGGATATCAGAAGCAGCTCCTACTCTGGCTTGCTTGCCTAACTTCACTGTTTTGCCAGTTTAAAGGAGCAAACTTATTCATGTGCCACGTAGCTAGAATTAATGCTCTAAATTATACTCATAATTCTCTGAGGAAACCAAACATGACCTTGGGGACTCTTTGAAAAATTGACCATGTCTGTCTTTACTGTCAAATTTGATCATTTGACCCATGAAGAGAGAGTTCTCACAGGATTCTGGCCAGGATTTAGAAAGAAAATAAAAAGACAAACCAAACTTTATTTTTGGAGTTGCACTCCAAACTATGGGAGTACCTGTGTAACAGGGCAGACTCTGTAGCAGCCTTTTCAGGCTTTGAGGCTGCTTGAGCGACCTATATGTATTTGGATGGTATAGAAATACTGGTTTCCATACTGTATATGCTTATGAGTGGAGAAGCACCTGATTCCTAAAGAGGTCAAATGTCGCCCTTTTTGTATTTTGCTTTGATGTTAATCATAGCTGCCAGACCAAACCAGAGTAACCCAAATGGATGTGTTCGCAGTGGTTGCTACGTCGAGTTTAGGGAGGTTTGTTCCCATTTTAGAGAAAAGTTCTTTGAATCTGCTTAAGTTTTTCTCATTACCAGAGAGTAGTTAGACCTTGAATTAGGGTTAGTCTGCAAGCCACACTGTTTCTTTTAGATAGGAGGTATCAGAGCAAAATTTTTGAATTTTTTTTTCTTTTAAAAAAAATAGGAATCTTAAATACTAAAACTAAGGTTTAGCAGGCACTTGCCAATATGCGCAGTCTGATTTGTTCCTCTTGGTGATAGGGCTAATACGTAGGATTAAGGTCAGATTTATATTTTAATGTTTCTGTTGGATTTTCAGTCAAATTTCAGTTCTTTTCAGAGGACATCCAAGAGAATACTGTAGCTACTAAAAATCCCCATTGTTATATTTCTCCTTACAAGAAATATTATCAGACTCTTACATTACATATGTTAAAATAAATTATTGATTTTTACAAGCCTTGTGATAAACTTCTACTTTAGTCTTTGGAGAAACTCTTCTTTTCCTTTCTGTCAAAGTAACTTTTCTGCATCGGTGGAGCCCATAGAATAAGTAAACTGGAAGCCATGTTCTCCAAATGTTTTTTAAACAGTCTGGAATATCTTTAATTGTTCTTCCGAATCCAATGCTTCCGTTCATTTCCCAGGGCTAATTCTCCCTCCATTGCTTGCTGGTTTCCAGGAATGGCAGGACTGATGGTTTCTAATCAGATTATTTTGCTGCTTCTCTGTAAACTTGTTTTTTCTTATCACAGTCCGCGGGTCTTTTATGCCATTCCTCCTCTTATTCTCTTTTAGTGAAAAGAACATTTAATTGTACATAAGTGTAGCTTTGAAAGAATCTTCTAGAAATCACATTCCTAGGGTCTTCTGGAAAGTGTTCTCACAGTAGTCAGACTCAGGCACTTTAGTGCCAGATTTCAAACCGCATAGCTGATTTTCACTTGCACAAACCCAAAAACTTTTATTTCTCAAAGAGGAAAGGAATTTTAAAGTTGTTTTTAAGGCTTTTTCTTGTTTAGAGGTATTTTTTTTCATATTCCTCTTCTGCTATATATTTTTGTGTCTTGTAGAATTTAAGTATCAGGAAAAAATGCTTACCAGAATGACTGATACAGCACTTCTCATAATGACAAGAAATTAATATAAAAATCAAAAAAAAAGAAGGAAGAAATTAGCATACTACTCATCCTATTTTTGCATATAAGATTTCAAAATACTGATTTTGAGAGAATACTTCAATTTTTGAGTGTCAGCACAACTTTGAAATGTTACTTCCTAAATCACAAATGTGTGCTGCTTTGTGAAAACAGGTTTGGGAATGTTTCAACAGAAATTGGAGGAGCTGTAGTCACTTCCTGACTCTGAGATGTTTGCAAACTGTGTAGCTGTGGCCCACTTTCCAGCTTGCTCTCTTGGAATTCCCCCTAAAAATATGTTCAGGAGTGTAAGATGAGATTCATCATGCAAGTCAATGTGTAGCTGACTGTGGGAAATACCTGCTTACTAAGATTTTGGGATTTTTGAAGAATGTTGTTGATAAAAACATTAGTAAAATGGATTTTCTGAATTGATTTTAAATAGTCTGTCAAAGTCATGGAATATAGAATTATTTCACCAAAGTGAAAAAATGAAAGTACACTTGGTTTTATATGGAATTGGAAGGAACAGAGTAATAAAACCTAACGAGATTGATTGCTAAAGCTTCCTATAAATTATTTTAAATTCAGTAAAGGTAATATGTCTTGGGAACAATGTTTAGCTCCAGTATATTATGCTTTGAGAGTATGAATGCTTCAGCAATCTTTTTGATTTAGTCATCAAGTGATAGGTTAATACGTTAATATGTTCTTGTAGTTCAGTAAATGACTGATATTTAGCCATTACCCATGTAAAATGCTGTCATTAATTGATCTGCAATGTTTGCATCCAATGTTGTAAACGTAAATCCCGTATTTTTCAAAAGGGTGATGTGATAATGGACTATTGTGAGTAGTTATATGTGTGACTAATTGAAGTTCATTTTGGTTTGCAGTTTGAATTATTTTACAGTCAGCATTTTAGTGGAAGGAAGCTTACTTGGCTACATTATCTTTGTACAGGTAAAAATAAGTGCTTTGCTAAACTTTTGCTGTATACAACTGACAATTTTTTGTTAGATTTCCTTTTCAAATAGCAACAGATTTTGGAACACTATGTTGCATATCAAGTGAACTGACTTATTAAATTAATATATAATGCAAAATATTTGCTTCTTAGTATTTCCAAAGTTTGTTTTGTAAACTTGCATATGTTATCTGTGATATATTAAATTGAAGTAAAACTAGAGTTGTACTTTCTTACCTACTGGAATATTAATAATTTTAAGAATTAATATTATACTATTTTATTTAGATATGTAAGTATCTAAGTAAATAAATATTTATGTTTATATTTACTATGTAGAAATATATGTTAATATGTGTAAAAGACTAAGTATCAGTCAATCATATTTTATTTCAAGTGCTTTCCGTATCAGGCCTTAAGGACTGTGCGCCACGACATAGTACATGGAGGTGAAAGCCAGACTAGCATACAATAAAATGTAATGAAAATTTAGTGCTAATAGTAAAAGGTTGCCATTAACTCTCTCTCACCTTCACACAGCAAATCTAATTCTGCTTTGAGACAGACCTCTTCAGTGCTTTTTAAATAATAAAATTCAGAGCAGTTTAAAGAATATAAGAATGTTGTGAAAAATTTTTTGTGGACAAGTCTTTTGTTTTTAAATCTTTCCTCAGAACAGCTTTCCTGTAATCACTATTGTGTGGTTCTGTGTAAGCTATTACTAATTGAGCTTAATGCATTGCAGTGTGTTGAGGCTATTTGGAATTAGCTTTTTTTATTACTAGAAATTATATTGCATTATTCAAGTTCGACACTTAGGTTTCCTTTTTTGTTGAGAACACTATTGTTCTAGTATTCATCGTTAATCAGTGAGGTTTTTTATAGCAGACTACATTCTATATGTGTAAATTCACAACATCAGTTTTCGTCTTCCCATTCGTAGTGTTAAATGCACACTTAGGTGTGAGTTGAATGTCTGGAAATGCATGAGGAGCTCTAATAGACTTCAGATGACTTCTCAGCACATTCTATCAGTTTGTAAAATACTACTTGTATCATTACAATACTACTTGTATCATTACAGGTGAAGTAAAAATGAATTATTTGTGCAAACCTTATGTGGCCATGGTCACAACGTACCAAATGGCAGTGTTGCTTGCCTTCAACAACAGCGAAACTGTCAGTTACAAGGAGCTTCAGGACAGTACGCAAATGAATGAGAAGGAACTGACAAAAACCATCAAATCCTTACTTGATGTCAAAATGATCAACCATGACTCAGACAAGGTATGGCGATAAGTAGATAAAGTTTCATCTTTTCAGTGTTGTGATTCTGATCTTTCTCAAGGGCAAACAGAATCCACTGTTTGCTTTGTTTTCTGAACTGTATTATTGACCATTGTGAACAATTATAAATTTGTATTTATAAGGAGAGAGACAGGAGAAAGTAGGTTCTGTGTCATGTAGGTTCTGTATGCCTACAACAGCATGGTATGCTGTAAAGGTAATAATGCCAGGACTGGTTATTTTTTCTGTTGCATTTCATCCCTATGACTTTAGACTCACTGCTCTTGAAGGGGAATACGTCTTGAATACACCACTTTCACAGTTGTACTGAATCCTGGGGAGGAGCCTGAGTAGTAAACCAAAGAGTCTTACAAAGGTCCTAAAAACAATGGTGGGTTTAAGAGACTGAAAGAACCATGTGCTCCCTTGCTGACAGATTACAGAAGGTGGAACAAGGAGGAAAGGGAGCAAGGAGGGTTTGTGTGAGGGGATTTTTGCTGCAACTTGCCAAACTCTATCGTTCATGAGTTTTATGGAATTCCAGTAAGATCAGAGCTTTGTTTGTGGGTAAAACAATGGTTGATACAGGTTCTGTTTCTGACTCTGCCTCATACTTCTGTACAATCTTGATGAAACCAGTGACCCTTTCTCCTATCTAGCGGAGGGCAGAGATGCCTGTTATGTAGGAAGCAACTTGAAGTGCCTGTGCATACCATTCAAACTTCAGCATGTGCTTCCAGCTAGCCCAGAAAGCCCCTTATTCAGGCAGAAGAAACTGAGATAAGCTCTTCACTTTGCTTGCTAGAAGAAACCCAAAGCTGCTCTGATATCTGCTTTTTTTTTTCAACCAGGAAAATATTGGAAAATGGCAAGTTAAGATCATAAGGAAGGTCTGGTGCTTGGCTGAAGCACAGGATGTGCTTCCAATATCTAGAAATGAGCTGTTTGGAACAGTGGCTTGGAAAATGTCTGTTAGAGGATGAGTGAAATATAACACTGGGAGCTATTGCAGAAAACAGTGAGATTTTTCATAATCTTAGAAAGTTGCCCGTTATTTAAAGGATTTACATTGATTTATATCTGTTGTATAAGGTTTGCCCATTTTTTTTTTTAAGCATATCCTGTCCCATCGAAGAGTGGATGATACAGCTTTCCAACCCATTTACCTTTTAATGTTAACCCTATGTTTTCTGGTTCTTTAATTTCCAGGCTATTGTATTCAAACATATCTGCTAATTCTGTGTTCTTTGCACTCCGTCCAGCAATGTGAAAGCAGATCTGTAGACAGTCTATCAGCTTACTTATTGGCTTAAGCTGTGTAATTAGATACACTAACTCCTCTTTACCTGTATCTGAGACACACAGAAAAGCACAGTGTATTAAATGTTGTAGTTTGCTCTTCTATTTTTGAAAGAGGAAAAAAAAAAGCAACACAACAAAACAACAACAAAAAAACAAACCCAACTTTTGATAAAATCTTTATTGGTCTATTAGAATCACGCTTTTTGAGTTCTTGCACAACACATACTTTATTTTGATTTATATCCAACCAAGTAATCAGAATAACGCTAAAAGTTAACATTAGCATATATTTTTAAAGCTGTTGATCTTTGCCCTTTCATGTTAAACTTTCTAGACTGTGTCTGGGTATTATAAAATATTATAATGAAGACTATTTGTTGCAGAATATAAAATGAGAATTAATATTATTTTGAGTATATATTTAGATAAATATTGGCTGTGTTCACTGAAGTATTTGTGCTTGAGGCAACCATGGTTTGGCAAGATTCCCAAGTCTAAGAAGCCCAGTCACTTTTTTCTGCTGGATATTGGTAATACTTGGACAGACTCTTGCCTGGAAACTGCAAAGACTGGTCAGGTCATCTGGTTAGTTGAATGTAAAGGTGTTTGGGCTGCAGGGAATAGTTGCCATTTATTGAAAGAAATAGACTTTTATGTGTGGAAAAGAACTGACATTCTGACTGGAAAAAATGAGAAATGTCCAGATAGGTGTGGAACTGGAGAATCTGCAGCTCATCAACTGGTTTGCTATGGCACAACAAAATGCTTAGATTTTTTGCTTAAGTTCTGGAAGGCAACATTAGTACTAGTAGTGAAAGCAACTGCTCTCTCTCTTGAGGTTCTGCTGTGAATAAAAGCAAATCCTACTTTTTTTGCAGGAAGAAATTGAGTTTAAACGGGGAGTGTTTGTAACTAAGACAAGCTGTTGAAGTGTTAAAACAGAAAGTGCTTTAATCACATTGATTTGTTAACCAAATTCATGTATGCCAGAGTTGTTTGTAGTGTTTTCTGTAATAGACTTGATTTCTAGGTCCGTGAAACTGTAGCTTAAAAAATTGACCCGGTTCAAGTGGCATTTTTAAATTTCCAGCTACAAATCTGAAACTGATTGTATATATGCAAGCCTATAACTGTGATTTTTAATTGTAAATTGTTATAATTTTCTGGTTTCATTTATGATTTTTTAAAAAGATATTTTATTGCAGGAAGACATAGAGGCAGAGTCTACATTTTCATTAAATATGAACTTCAGCAGTAAACGAACAAAATTTAAAATTACTACATCCATGCAGAAAGACACACCACAGGCAAGTATTCTTTGGTGTTTCTAGCTTGAACAGCTTAGGAAGCTTATTTTTCTAAAATTGAATTTATTATGTTAGTTTGGTGTAAGCACATGTAAGAGTCCCTGTGTACGATTTACATCATCATAAAGGAATCATTTAAGTTTAAAGCTGAAGCACTGCAAATATTTTTGTACTTAAAATATAGGCAGGAGAAGACTGAATAGGGAATAAGAAAATAAAAGATAAATGAGTTATTCCTCTTGTACCAGAGTGCATTGACATTTAGTTTGTCTTACCCAATGAGACTTTGGTGGTGGTTATAAAAGCAGTCTATTCCAGGAACAGTGGAACCAGTCAATTCTATTTTCCTATGATTTTGTGTCCTTCAGCAACTAAAATTAACTCCAGTCTTGATAATCCATGTTCCCTCTATTTTCTAAGACTTATGATTTTGTACAAGGGACAAATGTGCCGCTGAACTCAATATGTTATAGTAGATGCTCCTGCATTTCTCTCCAGTTAAAACGTAAAAACTAGTTAAAGTAAAAACTATGCATTGAAGATATTTTTGTGAAGCGTTTATTGATCTTACTATATTTTAAGCATTACTTTTCTTCCTGTGTGGCAGGAGATGGAGCAGACCAGAAGTGCTGTAGATGAAGACAGAAAAATGTATCTTCAAGCTGCTATAGTCCGTATCATGAAAGCACGGAAAGTGTTGCGACATAATGCTCTTATTCAGGAGGTAAGAGAAAATCCTCCTCTGAAGCGTGATTTTGTGAAAATCTTCAGGGTAGTTGGGCGAAACATCTGACCACAAAACTCTTTCATGTCAAGACTAATACCTTGGTGAAATCAGTGGGAATTTCACTGGAGTCTACTTTGAACTGCAGTATTGGAGCACTAGCTGTGATCCTTAGATCTTGTAAATGTCTTAGCACTAAAGCATTAAGTACCTCTGTGCTTGCTTTTTCCTCTTGGCTGGTTCTATGTGGACAGATGCTGTATCCTATAAGAATCATAACCAGAGCTACAGGTTCAGTTGAAAACCTGAGTATGGATATTCTAGGTATGGAATTTCCATAAAAGCACCTAGCCAATTGTGAGCTCTAATCATGATTTAATTCTGATTCTTGGCTAAAATTTTAAAAGCTGTGTGAGTATGTAGACATGTACTTCTTAATCTCCCTTTTCCATTGAGCAAGACAGTTGTCTGGCTTTTTTAGATTCTAGGTTAATGATCTGTGAACTATCACAGACCAGCTGGGAAGAAAGTGCTGTTTCTTTACTTCCACCTTCCCATCTGTGCTAGCTGCCTGCCTAATTGTATTTCTTATTCCAACTGAACCTTTTCTGCTACCAGCCAGTTCCCAGTCGTAGTTTTCTCAGCCTCCGAGGGATTCGTTCTTCAGTCTTGTGTGTCCTGAGCCTTGCTGGAAAACCTCAGAGCAGACTGGTGGCAGAGGGAATAAAGATTCCTGCTTTATTCTACCGTTTTGAGCATGGAGGTGGAGAGGCACTCGGTCATTTTGAGATCTGCTGTGTGCTTTCTGTGTCAGGGTGATGGAGGAAACACTTTACCACAGCCACCACTTCACTTGTATTTCCTAAGAAAAAATAAGCAGCTACAGGGAGCTTGTAAGCCCAAATTTACAGTGTGAGACATCTTTAAGATTTTGGATATTGAAATAAGTGCTTGTACACCATTACTCTGACAGCAAACTTAATTTAAGTAAGCTGATTTTAATATCTAGAAGATGAAACACCGTAGGTCCTGATTATTGTCAGAATCAAAATCTGTGATATGGACATGCTCTTAGACACTTCAGAAATTACTGCCAGGTTTTAGAGCAGATTGTGAGGGACAGGTTTTTGTATACTTAATGCTTAAACACAAAGGTGAAAATCTCAAGTGGAAGTTTTACCTAGTTATGCAGGTTGCATTGAGCCCAGTAACTTGTTTTGCTTCATGTTGTATGAATAAGGCCAAACTGCCAGGTGATTCTCGGTTGAAGGTGCTCAGCCTTTTCACTGGACTGACCTTTATAAAAAAGTGAATAACCATCACTTGTATTAAAATGTAGAATATGCATAAATAGCTTCTTGGCTGTCCAATTTCCTTTTTTTTTCCTGCTAAACTTGTAGTAAGATTTGATTTACTGTCCAGAGCCTGTTTATTTCTTAAAACATTCATTTGTGATATTGTTGCTAATTATGGTGATGACTATACTTAGTTCTTGTTACTTTTATCATTATGTTTATATACCTAAAATTTCCAGTCTGGCTTTTTGAAGAATAATAATGAATCTCTTGAAAGGAACTCTGTTTACTATGAATGGTTAATATTTTCTCACCTCATAAATCTTTTTTCTGAGATGTAAGGGCAGGATTATACTGTTGTTAGAGATATGATTGAAAGACTCCTGGCCTTAATGTAGTTACCTCTGATTCTGACTGCTACGCTTCAGCACCACGCATTTCATTTAGGGTGACGTATCCAAGAAAATACTGAAGACCCATGGTAGGCCTGTGTGTGTCAGCATGTGGTTTTTGCTGAATAGTTAATTGTGTTGGATATGCCGTGGTAGTTTTACCTGTAGCTCCATGCTGCAGTGGCTTGCAGGACAAGGGAGCTTTTCCCTTAAAATGAATAAGGTCAGTGGGAGTAGTGGATGGGAAAGGTCAATGCAGTCATTCCCAGAAATTTTTGTATTCTGACCATCAGGTATTTCTGTCCATCCTTCTTACTTGTATTATCTTTAATAAAACAAAACAAAAATCCCCTACCAATACAAAATTCTACCTTTTGTTCTCTCTGCCCTAAGTAAATAGATGAAGTGTGTTGATGACAATCACTTTGAGTGTAGGGCTGAAGTCAGGTGAAATCTGAGCAGATCTATTAGCTTGTTAGCACGAAGTTTCTTCTCGTGTGCGCTGCTGTGGAATGTACCAGACCCTTGGCTGCCAGCCCAACAAAACTCGCTCTTCTGAGCTTTTTTGTTTGCTTTGCTGGGTGAGTTCTACCTGGTGAGTTCTGCTGGCTCACAGAGGGCTCCAGCGAGCTCTAGAGCTGGGACAAAGCCAGCCATGAAAACTGTAAAAAAAAAAATAGGAGCTGAAATAAAAATTGCTTTATCCGCAGAACAAATGACAAGCTACAGGCAAGATATATTGTCACACTCAAGTAGTAAGGTCTTTTGTTTAGTATTGCTAGGAAGTAAAGAGGAGAAGGTAATAGTCATTCTCCTTGCTACAGATTGGCCACAACAGTAAAATGTGAGAAGACTCCCAAGTTAATGGAGATGCATATCCTGTTACTAGACACCATTTCTTCCTCTACAAGAGAGTGGGCAAAACTAGGAACTATTAAGAAACGTGTTTAGAAAGAACTATTAAACGTGCTAAGAAAGTTTTGCCTGCGGCTGCAGATTCTTCCACAAGGCATATCTAGTTTTTGTTGTTTGTTTGTTTGTTTTTTTACAGTAAATATTTTTTTCAGTGTATGTATTACTGAAGTTCCAGCATAGCCAGATGGAACTGGCCAAATCATAGGGCTGTCTCCAGTGACTGATGAAGGAGGGGTTCATGCTGATTGTCTCCAAGTGTACAGGAAGGACGTGAATGGTGGGGGGGCTCCATTTACACCTTCCAGGCAGCCGGGCAGTTTGAGCTCCTTCCAGGAGCAGATACACAACACGACATGGGCTGGGACTGAGACAAACCAACAGATCCAGCTCACATCCCATAGTCTGGCAGCTGCAGCAGCAAAGAAGTAGTGCAATTTTACAAAGTGATTACTACTTGGGCTGTGTCTTTTGTGATGAAAAGTGTCATCTGGGCTTTTTCAGCAAATTTCTGAAAAATAACTGTTTATTATCTCTTGCGAATTTGATCATCTAGTGCAGTGGAATCTCTGATAGCTTACATTTTTAATATATTTAAACTGTGTTATTCAAGAATGAATGAGGCCTTATTATAACATAATCAGACTTCTTTAGTAATTTGCTGTGTAGCTGTTTACATGTCTTCTAAATGTGTCTTTTTAATGATATAACAAAAACACAGGTTTCACATATCTTCATTAAATGAAAATGTCGTCTCTATCTTTTTATGATAACAAAAGTGAGGGATGAGAAGAAAATTGTGTTCAACTTTAGAGGTAGTTTTGAAAAATAGAATCAAGTGAAATTTAACCATTCAGAATTGTATAAATTATTACAAAAACTAAGATTAACACATTCTTTAGATGTTTAATTTCCAAGTCTGGCTGACATAACTCCATAAATTAAATATTCCAGAACAGTGAAAGCACAGAAACAGACATAATAAAGACCCAGTCTAGGAAGAGAAGTCAGTCAGCAGAGCCAGCATGGAAAAGCACATATGGTTTTACAAAATTTTCACTTTGCTTAAACTTTGAAAATAATGAAGTGAAGAAATATGTTAATATTAGATTAGTTTTTAACCTGAATGTTTATCATAATTTCTACCGTGACAAATCAAGCGAGAGGACTGAGAACATCTGGCTGACCTGCAGGCAAACTCACTAGTGAGCTGAGAATCCAATTTAAGTGTCCTGACACTGATGTCTAGCGATGCTTTGTTGATTGTTATGAATGAACTAGTCCACGTTTATTTAATCCTGTCTTTAGTCAAGAGTCACCATCCCTGGAGGTGTTTAAAAGGCGTTTAGACAAGGTTCTTAGGGACATGGTTTAATGCTAGAGTTAGGTTATGGTTGGACTCAATGATCCTGACCGTCTCTTCCAACTGAAACGATTCTATGATTCTTTAGAAGAAGAGTATATTGAATTTGCCTTAAAGCCCTTAGCGAATATTTCTATGGAGTTTAAAACTGTTGTAAATAAGAATAACACAAAACCTGTGTCTTTCTTTTGCAGGTAATTAGCCAATCAAGAGCTAGGTTTAACCCAAGTATCAGCATGATTAAGAAGTGTATTGAAGTGCTGATAGACAAACAGTACATAGAGCGAAGCCAGGCCTCTGCAGACGAATACAGTTACGTAGCGTGATGTTGCCATCCTGCAGGTATGATTGTGAGGAGATCATTGCTGTCACTGTTCGGTGTGTTCCTGTGGGAAGAGGCAGGCCTGGGCCTCCATAATTGGTCACTTGGCAGCCCCTGTTTTTCTGCTGTTTACAACATCACCAGTGCCATGTCATGAGCGTCAATGAAAATGCCTATAGATATTTTAAGCTCATGTCATTATGACATTTCTTAAAACTTTACTAAAAGAATGAGTGAAGCATTGCTGAAATGTGGAAAATTGGTTCGGTACCATGCTTTTTTTTTTTTTTTCCCCCCTCTTTCCCCTTTCACGTTTGCAGTTGATGTTTTTTAATGTATCTTAAGACAAAGTAAAGAAAAAAAAAGAACAAAAAAAAAAAACCCAATCCAACAACCTAAATATTGTAATATGACAGATAACCTAATAATTGTATCTACATTAAAATGTAAAAAAAATGACGAACATGATATTGCTGCTTGTCAAATAAAAAAATAAAGTTATATAATGTGTCTCGAATGATTGTAGAAATGGATATAGCATTAATATCTGTAAATATTATTCAGACCTGGAAGAGTAAAACTAATGTTATCTGTTTGGGTTTTGGATAACCTCAGAGGTAGATCTGATGTACGAACTAATTTATATAAAACTGAGTAGCAGGTATGTTATATTTGATGTGATTATAAAGAATATTTATGGTTAAGCGCACCTCTTGTTTTCTTGAGATTAGGCTTAGATTCTTAGTGCCTGCAGGCCTGCTCTGTGTCTGTTAATCTCACACTGTAGGAGTATGTTACAAGACAAAATAAACATGTTTGAGGGGATTTAGGTAGTAGAGTTAGGAATGGTTATCATGAACATCAAAAATACGGTTCAGTGTCACGTGAAAACACCCTCTAAATGGGAAAGAATGTAACAGACCAATAATTGAAAACTCTTGTTTCACTGATGCATTGGCTAGAAGCACTACATGGGTAGTTACCTGTGTTTGCTTACACATAAGCCCATACTGGGTTTTTTTCTCATTTTCACTCCTGACTTGTGGTTGTATTTATATTTTGTTTCCCTCTGCCCCGATCAGATTTCTAGCTATTTGAGCGGGACAAGAAATCCATGGGCTATGTCATGTCTTGTGTTGTTCATCAGGGATGGCCTGGTGACTGTTCACTCTCATATCAGCAGAGCATCATTTTAAAAGGTGCTGACTCTACCACTGGAAGTAATTGGAGTTCAAGAGCGTTAAGTGTGCGAACGCACTGAATGCCTGCTGTGGAAAAGAGCTTCCTCAAGGCTACGCCTGCAATTATCATTGACAGGATACATTTTAGTTAACTTGAAATCTTCTATTTTTGCCAAATTTTAGTTGTGTGTGTATAAAAACATATATGTAGATATATATTATTTGCAATATTTTTTTAGATTGTGTGATATTTCATCAGCTGCTAAAATTCCACAGATCAAGAATGAATTTTAAGGGAAAAAACTTCTGAGGGAGCTTTTTCCTTCTTTTTTCTTTTTCTAGTTCTTCACTGTATGAAATATTTCTCTCTGACTCTCAGATTGTTGCTGTCTCTTATTTCTTAAGTGGCATCACATTCATATGTCATCTGGAGGGTATAGGAAACTTTCTATAGCTAACTAGGAAATGCATCAAGAAGTGGTAATATGTCTTCCTTACATGCATTTTGCTGGAGGCAAATAAAGGGCAATAAACAATGAAGGGCACTAAACACTTCTTCCATATACGTGATGTTTTATCCCACTGCACTGAAGTCTGAATTTTTAAAGTGAGTTTACATCTTAAAGAAATGATTTTTTAACAGATTGTAATATAGTGCAGTAGGTTGTTGTCTAAATTGGTAGTTCATGGTTGTGTGTGTGTTGGGAGACAGCGCGGGTGTTGCAGTGTCACCAAGTGTAGTGAACAGGAGACATTAGCATAGATTTTTGACTGAAGTGACTTTTAATCTATTTCAGTGTGAAACGTTTCTGTGCTTTATATGACAGAAAATAGAATACAGGGAATATTCTGTGACACACCAGACAAAATAGTACCTGAACACTGAATCATCAGATGCTTTCTTCAGAAAACAAACTAACAGTGACACCAAAGCTTCGGGAAACAAATGTGTTTTATCTTGTAACTCGTGTATGAAACAACAGATTTTAAGTTTGTTTCTTCATAAAAGGGTTAATAAAGGCTTTATTTAAACATAGATTGCTGTAGCAAAATTTTAAGACTGAGTTTGAAAAAGCCTTAACAAATTTATTTTCAGAATCACTTAACAGACAAAACTAAAACTTCACTGCTCTAGCCCAAACGTGTAGGGGTTTTAGCATTACCTTATCTCTGAATTTTTGCATACCTAAAACATCAAAAGTAATATTTTATTTTTTAGATAAGCATACTGCTGAGTTGAGACATGTTTAGTGAGTTAAAAACATTCATCTATTTCAGCGCAGTTGGCATCCCCAGACAATGTCTTTCATAATTATACACAAACTCGGTCTTTTCAGTGGCTCTTGGGAAACGTGGCTGTAGCTGGGAAACACTTTGAATTCTACTTCATAACTCACACCTTCCCCCTAAGGAAAAAAGTGCTGCAAAGACTGAGCCTCGGTAGCTGGGCGAGGGCACTGAAGTCATTGCTGGCACGGAGCGGAGCAGCTGCAGTGTCGTGCTACAACCTGGCGGCTCGTACATCTGGCAAGTGTCGTTTCAAAACACAAAGTGCTGATGGCTATTAACAGGAAAGGCGAATCGTAAAAAAAGACATCTTGAATTTTTCGCTTGAAGAAACTGATATATTGTACAGATTATTTTTTGTTATAAGTCTACTAACACGTATCACTTGCTAGTTTATTGGGAGCTGTACAGCTGAGTCTGAAAACATAATAATTTTGTGCATCTCATACGTTTCTAATATCAAAATGCATTTTGCCTCTGATGTTGAGTGTTATTGATAATTCTTATGCTAACTGAAAATTTATTTCTATGATGTTTTAGTTTGTCTTCAGATTGATTATTTCATTCTAGGGAAGAAAAATGCCTATCTGTGTTTCAGTGTGTTCATACATACACTGCTGCTGGAGCTGTGAAAGATGCTTAAATAACACAACATCAGTTTTCAAAGCGGAGAGTCTTATTCTTTTTTAAGAAACTTTTCAGTCAGTACATCACTTTTCCAAATAAGGAACAGACTACAGAAACTGGTCAAAGGAGAAATACGTTTTATAAGCTGATATCTTTCAGCTATGCTTGAAAAGCCATTTCTTATCCTTAAATAAGTTCATCTTAAAAGCAAGTCTTACAACGTAGTATTGATTCTTGAACAGAAAAAAATTCTTTGTACCCTAGGGCAAATATGTTAGGACTGCCCATGCTTTACAAATATGGTAAGTACCTAGAGTTAATTAATTAAAAATATTACAATCCATGAAAACGTTTTATCCAGAAGCAATTGTTCTTGCACTGGGTGTTTTATTACAAATCTGAAGTTTTCCTTACGTGTTTACGGTAAGTTCTGCTGCACTTCCTAGCTGATAACAAAACCCGAGATTTTGCAAGTTGTCAGACAAAAGAAGAGGAAGCATCAAAAAACACTGTTGGGTGTAATAATTTTAAAACAATGCAAGACTTTGCTAAACCTCTGTGTGTGTGTTTTTAGAGAGGGAGGGTGAACAAATATGGTGGTAAAAGTAACCAGACACACGTGTGTTTCTTCTTAACTCCATTCTGTGGAATTCACAGTTGCATCAATAAGGGAACAAAGTAGCAGCCAGCAAAAGGAAAGAGGCAGATGAGGGGGCTGGCGAGTTGGCCTCCTTTTTAGAACTACTGGAGTTGTATTTTTGTGTTCTTTGAGCACTATAAACATGTCCATGTTAATTAACAACATTACCGTTTAGTTCAGTATTGATTATGTGTCACGTGTTTGAGGAAGCGGTGTGCTGGAGTATTCAGAGAAGCGATGCATTTGACGACAACGCGTGTTGGTGCTGCTCCCCCAGCTGTCCCAGGCCGTGTGGCACAAGCCCTGAGAGCTCCCTCAGTCTCCCCACTGAGCTCAGTCTTGCATATGCATCTGAGAAGTACTCTTAAGCCTGAGAAGCAGTGCAAAGCATGTCAAATGGTATTGCAGTCACTTTTAAAACACTTCTAGTAGTTTAGGGAAGTACTTCCACCATTCATTTCTACACCCTCTTTATGATCCCTGTAACTGAACACTAGTAGTGGTGATTGGAGCAAAACTGAAATGCTCGCTCATTTGGTTGCTTTGACTGCAGTAGTGACCAGCTGGCTTTAACACCACAGTGAGTTCCTGCTGCTCAACTGGGAAAAGTGCTGAGTGTGCATTGCTTGTCTCTTAAAACATCAAGTGAAAACTTTGCACTTGAACCACTGAACTTTCCATGTGTAAGTCCTTCACAGAGCTGGACTAGCCCAAAAATCTCCTCTGGTATTTTATACTGAGGAGGGTTGGCCCAACTTCATGTGTCCTGCCTTCCACTCTTCCACTGAGATAAAATTGTACACCAGTGTTTCAATATGTATTGCTCTCCTAATCTTCTCTCATGTAGTGTTATATATCAGAAACAGAAATAATGTATTTTGGGACTACAGAAAGTAAAGCAGAAGAGATTATATACTTCCCAATGTCTGCATAGCCAAGGCATCAATTCTTTCAGTCTGACTGATCCAACCAGACGTTTGATGTATTGGTGTTTGCAGGAGCAATGGATACATAAGGAGATTATGTCAGGTGTGTTTTTGTCTGGAAGAGGCCTTCTTCCTAGCATAATCCTTGTATGGTAAGCACTGCAATTATCACCTTTTGGTGGAAGCTGGTGGTTTTGATGTGTGTCAAACAATTCTTTCCCAGCAGCTGTGAACAGCAGCACTGTAGCTGCCAACATTTATTAAAGAGGAGTGGTTTGAGGACAGTTCTGAAACTTGGCAGGTTGCTGTTGGCTGTCTTTTAGTATTGGTTATAGCATCTATAACTTACTTGGTATGTATGATAAAAGGTGTTATACTTCTTGGGTAGTTTTTCATGTTACGTTGAACAGTTTCAGTTAAATTTCGTGTGGTGTACTTGGGGGCTGTTTGATTAAAAGCTCTATGGATGGATGAATTTTTCTTCTTTCCAACCACCAGCTTAGTAAATTCATGGTCATCAAAACTTGAGTTTGAGAGAACAAAAAAAAAATATCTAAACCTCATGATTTTATGTCATTATCTGTATATTTGAAGCCAGTTCAGATTTTATTATGGGATTTGTTTTAAGCAAAGCCAGGCGTTTGCCTCCTTCAGAGCAGTGAGATACAGGGAGTGAGATGCTGCCTAGAACTCATCATGAGGGGACTGTCAGTGAAAGGATACGAGTGGTCTGCTGACCCTTCTGCTTCGGAAGTTGATCTAACATGTCTGTTTGCACAGGATCTGGCAGGTCAAAAGTTCTTTTTGGGTTGTTTTCTATTTTAAAGAGAGGGCATAAGCACTGTTGCCAGCGGGCATTCAAGAAACAGGAGGCCTGGCCTTTTTGATGAGTCTTTCTTGGGTTTTCCCTTGACCAGGAGGATGCCTCAGCCTTTACCAATAAGGTACGTAAAGTCTGTTACTGCTCTTGGATGTGTGCAAACTTCAACTGGCATGAAGGTGAATCAGCCATAAGGGATGAACTCTTACCTTCTTCCCAAGGCTTTTTGTGTATTTTTCATTGCAATATTCAATGACTAAAAATGTGGTAACTGGGACAAGGGATCTGTAGCTTAGTCATGAAGGTGTTCCTGTGGGGGCTGGGGCTGTGGGTTCCACCTGGTTTGGTACTCTGAAGTACATACATCTGGTACTGCTTCTGCGTGCAGAAGGCAGACTGCAGCAGCCAGAATTCTGGATGCAAGTTTCATCCTCTGTGTGTGTGTTGATGTCCATAGCAGACTTAAGCGATAGTTAGCAATCTAGTTACTGGTAATGAATATGTGAACATTTAAGTTTTGGGGCCGTCTCACCATCTGGGAACTCATACTTGGAAACTGGGCTTTCAGAACTAATTTTTTTTCAATTTGCACCTACGTTCTGCCTGCGTGCTGTCTGAAGCTGTGAAAATGAGTCATGTGAATCTCACCTGCAGCTCATTTCAGTGATTCCAGGTGTAATTCTTTTTCTTCCCCCAAATGGGTGTCTGCTGCCACATGTTTTAGTGTGCTGGTAATGATGTGCCTGAGCCTTACTGCAGCCACAAATTGAAGGGAATAGACGTACACCCACAAGGGATGCGCTGCTCAAAATCTGAGTCATGGCTGTGAATCAGGGATGTGCCTGTTGCAGCTGGTGAGAGAGATTTGGGAAGATGTAACATTCTTGTTGAGAACAGCAGCAGTCTCATTTTGGGCTAAGGAAACCTTCCATCTGCGTGCAAGTAGACTCTAGCCTTAAGAAACCTCTATCCATTGAGAAGACTCCACCAATTAATACCTGTCATTGATTTTTTTTGAGTAATCAAGTAATTACACTCGTAGCTCCTCAGCCTTCTTTCCTCAGGGCAGTAGCTTTGCCTGTTTTGGATTCCCTCCTTCAGACCACTGCATAGTTAGTTTTTAAAGATGTATATTTTAAAATACATGTATATAGTTTGACAGAAAGAACGGAAGAGAAACAGAGCTTGTGCCACTGAGGCTGGTATTTACTTAGTGGGAAGGAGCAAGTGGGGACGTGTATTCTGGTCCTGAGCGACAGCCTGGCAGTTGAGGCAAAAGAGTTGTGGGCTTTTGCATGTGGACTGACAGACCCTCTTTATTCTTTCCCACACCCAGGCACAACCTTTGAAATGCAGACTTGACAGGCAGAGCTGGAATATCTGCTCCTTCCCTTCCCGGTGCAGCTCCCGCCAGCGCCAGGGCTGCGTGTCGGGACAGGCCGGGAGCGGCGCTGGGAGCCGGGCGGAAGGTGCGGGGCTGGAGGCGACGGGGATTCACAGCGGACAGAGGAGGCTGCGATCCCTGCGGACTCAACTCTAACGCAGGGACAGAGATCACGCACTGTGTGTGAAAACGCCAAGAAGCGTGGGATGAAGTTCTTAATAGCGTGTCAGTGGAACTGGCTCAGGAAGCTGTAGGTTTTATGGGTCATGTGTAATGACACAGGGTGAAATGCGGCAGGTAGAATTGCTGCTTTGCTTTTGCCTTTTTTGGTTAGTTTATAAGTCCTTTTGTAAAATAAAATGTAGCCTTAGGGAAAGTATATTTCAATAAGCTTATTTTGGAGGGGTTTTTGTGGGATGTCTAATTCCCAGTTCCTGCTGATATCGACTCTGGGCTTTGCATCTTCCAGAAGTTCCTTCTATGCCATCTGAAATGGCCATTGTGCTGTTCCACATCCTGTAGCAGAGGTTGGGTAGCTGAGCTCTGGACACAGGAAGGTTGTTTCTCTTTGCAGGGGCTGTTCTTGCCGTGTACATCTCATTCCATCAAGCTCTGCTTTCTTGCCCATACCCTTCTAGGCTGTGTTGTTTTGCCTAGTACATTTTGTGTATGGCAATCATACATAGACCCTTAAAACTTTTTGAAATTTCTCCTTATGAGGGTACATCGCAAGTTTCTACTCATACATCTGCTTCTGTAACAAGCCGCCTGGCCTAGCCTTCCATAGAATGTGATTTTATCGTTATCATACTCAGGAGAGCTCTGGGATACTTAAACCAGCTTTTCTTTGGGAGTTTGTTGTTGGTCATCTCTGATGGATGACTGGTTTTAACACCAATTATAAACCTAAAAATCGTGTTAAATCCTGTCTATGTAGACTAGAGTTTTGATACCACTCCTACAGAACACTGCAAGCCATCAGTTAGTGCATCAAGTGCTAGAAAGTCATTTTGAAATAACTTTTTGTTGTCCTTGGAAATCTTTTCGGGATTATTTTATTCATTTTTGTGTGTGTAAAGTTATCGTGAAAATGCATACTTAGCTACGTATTAGTTAGAATACGGGCAACATAAATGCAAACTCCTTTTCAAGCCATCATCTGCAGTGATGGAGGAAGCAACTGTGACAGGACATCTTCCTCATCCGGGTGTTCCTGCTCCGGCAGGCGGATTGGACTGGATGAGCTTTTGAGGTCCCTTCCAATCCCTGACATTCTGTGATTCTGTGATCTTCATGTTCATCCTCTGCTGAGGCTATGCAGGTTTTCAGGGGTTTTAGAGTAGTTGTGTTCAATACCAACTGCTCTAAAAATCAGTATTTATAGGAGAAGTTGCAGCAGGGAAGGTGAGATCCTTCCACTCTTGGTTTCATGCAATGGATTGTTGATTTCTTTACTCAACAGACTCATTGGCTGATTGGGAAAATTTCTCATCTTTCCTGAAGCCACTAGTAAAGTGTGATTCCCCTGGCAGCTCTGCAACAGCCTTACTCTCTTGATTTAGCTGTGGCTCTGTGGAAATGTCAGTGCTTTCCTTAAAATGTGTTGCTACAGCAGATTCTCTGCTGCTACTAGCGGCTTTCCAGCCCTAGAGACTGTGGGCAGAGCACTGTGACAGTACATTCCTCTCAAAAGGTCAAACACTGGGAAGACAAATATGAAGAAATTAAAATGCATTGCTTCTCCTCTATTAGTATGGAGGTATTTTGGGTGCATGAGCCCATTTCGACAGGAGAAGCTCTGCCAGCAGAGGTAGCTGCAGCAGCTGCGCTGGGCAGCGCTGGCCGGTCCCTCACCAGTCCCTGCTCAGCTGCTGGGGTTCAGCTGCTGCCAGGGCCAGTTGTCCAAGCTGCAGCCGTCTCTTCTCCTTAACAAAATGTTTGAGGAGAGGAAATACTCCCCCCTGTGGAGTCAGTATTCGGGAGATGCTTTAGCAAGGTGAGCCTGTCTGTGGGGTCCAGCCAGGGGAACAGGAGAGCTTGGCAGGCACAGGGCATTGCGGAAACAGCGAGAATGGAAGTTGTGCACACACGGTTGGGAGCTGGGAAGAGAGGGGCCAGCTGGTGCTGTGCTCTTATGATTTTTGCAGGTGGGATGGACAGTTAGGACCCTGCTGGGATGCATTTCTGTGGAGACAGCTGCAACCTTTTAGCAAATTTGGGTGGGAGGGTAAAAGGGGAAAGGTGCTTTCTATCCTAACCAAATGCCTTCTCTGAGCAAAGGTACCACAGGCTGTGGAAAAACATACCTTGCTTTTCTGCTGGAATCCTGGGTGGAGGTCACCATCATTCTCCCAGGAAGAGAAGGCTCGGGGAGCACTGCAGCTTTTGGACGGTATCGATCATCTTCTTGCCAAGACAAAGGGTGAGAGAGAAGGACTGAGGAATAGGGGGTGTGTGAAGCTGTTCCCAGCCAAATTACTGTTGCAGTAAAAGGGCTCTAGAAAGGTGGGGAAAGATACAGTTGAGGATTTAAGGGTGGATCAAATAGAGAAACAGATGCAGGGCTTGTGGTACAGAACTGCTTGCTGTGTTTTGGTGTGAGTGTGTCAGTTTTGTCTGGGATGGGAGAAAACCTCAAGTTACAGTTATTCAGCTGGGCAGTTTGTGAGCACAAGTACAGGTAACAAATGAGAAACTTTGTGTTAGATTTCCTGTAACCTATTACTCTTCCAATATCTTCTCTCATTGAGTTCTCATCAGCTGCTTCCTCAAGCCCAAACCTTCTTTCTTTGAGTTTTGTGTGAATTATCTGACGGTACGAGCTTTTAAAGCTTTGTTGAAAATAAAGGGCTCCTTGGTTGAGAACGATGTATTTGAGTGAAATGTGGGATTGAAACTTGGTTAAGGGATGAAGCTTGAAATAGTGAAAGCAATGAGGGTTCCAGGTGCAGATACCAAACTTCCTTTCTGAACCTCTTGAAATGGGTCAGCAGTGCTGTGTGTGAGTCCCGAGTGGGCAGGAGAGAGTGAGGGAAGCTCTGAAGCAAAGGAACAAACCGGGAATGGTGCCAGGGAACCTGTACCTGTCTTACTGTTGGAAACAGACTGCAATGAATCCTTGTGGGGGGAGGCAGATGTGACAGTGGAAAATGGATTTAATAAATCCCGTCATTAGGAGGCTGGTGCTCTACTGCTCAATGCCTCCTCATTGTGTTGAGGTTCCTGTTTGAATTCTGTTTGCTTTTTCTTTAGTGGCTTAAGAAAGAATTTTTAGATGTCTGGATCTAGTAATCTGGCTGGAATACATAGGATGACAAAAATGTTAACCATTTATGTTACAGAATAGTTATTTTTATAGATGAATCTGCATTTTCAGCACACTAGCTGAACTTCCAGCATTTTGAATGTCAGCATGGTAAAGCATATTTACCAATACCTGCACAAAATCAGCTCAGCTGCAGGATTCCTACCCGTGTGAAGCAGAGGCTGGACACAGAGTGGTTGGGCAACGTGCCTCCCTGGTAGCATTGCCAGCCTTCGTCTCTAAAGTCAAGGCCTAATCATGCAACTTTCAGCTCTATCAGCTATATATTTTAAAATCTTTTGTTGCTGCTAAGGAGAGGGAATATCACTTTAATGCTGCCTGATAACATCTGAGCTCATGGAACATTAATCTTTGAGATCTAAAGTAGAAAATAAGAGTTACAACTTTTGAAATTAATTAAATATAAAATCCATTTAGTCAAGATGCCTGTTTTTCAAACTTAATAAAAAACTTAATCTCTGTTTCTTCAAAACATTAAAGATCATAGTCCAGATCAAGTTCAGATGTTGCTGAGAAGTTCTGGAGTTGCCTGTGGCCAGACAATTATCCTTTTTTTTTTGGTAATAGTAATTATTGTGTCAGAACAATTGTTAGTTACAAGTTTTTACTCTGAATTGCCATTTTCTTTAAGTTTTACTTATTTTTACTTTGATTTTGTTCTTTTTCACTATTATTGTGAACGTATGAAATGCAAAATCTGGAGTCTGTGTTCTGATCGACAGGTCAAAAACACACACATGCATTGGCTTTCCCTGAAAATTAGTTTTTAAAAAGATATATAGAGATACTAAGTACTTTCCAGCAGAATGCCTTCAGCGTGATGCAGTAAACTTAGTTTGAAATACATTGTACCTATCCGGTGGAAGCTGGTGAACTGTGCTGATGGGAATTTGATACATGAGTACAGAAGGGGAACCAAGAAGCAATCCTGGCCTGCTGGGCTAGTCATTTATGTAGAAGTGGGGAGGCCTGAATGCATATTTTGGCTCCCAGGTGATGTGTTTTGCTCCACTTGAAACAGTCCTTGAAGTAATACAGGAACATGTGGAACTAAGCAATCCTGGGTACGCACCATGGTGGCAAGTGGGGTGGAACTGGAGAAACGTGTTGGCATCTGGGAGCCCCAGGTAGCCAAGAGATGGGAGCACGCTGTCTGTCTGGCCTGCTGGGTTCCCCAGTGCCTTTGTGCTCAGCACCATGGCCTCAGTACCAGGAGTGGACAGGGCTGGTTCCCCAATTAATCTTTAGCTGGGTGTCCTGAAGAGGCTTGTTAGAGTTACCTCAGGCTCACTGCAGAGACCTGAGCCTGGGTCTTCTCCATGGTGTATGTTCTAACCACCATGCTATGAAGTAAAAGGGATAGGTGAGAAGTTTGTTGGCTTCCTCGGGCTCTGTTTTAAAAGGGAGTATCTGCCATCAATGCACTTTGTAGGGTGCCTAATTTTGTTATGTGCTCTGAAAAAATCTTTGATTGAGCCCTTCAGGGAAGTTGAGCAGATCCCGGATCCTGTTCAGGCCGAGGTGCTGAGCTCTGCAGCCCTGCTGAGGCCGAGGCAGGTCTGGGTACACACAGAGGTGACACCACCTATGTGAAACATCTGAAAATCAAAAAAAGGTGTCGCTGTGCATCTATTTTCAGGATCGCAATTTCTGTCACTATTGGATTTAGCTTGATGATGTGGCAGGATATTTTAATTTTGAATAAACCTTGGCCTAATAAAGTCAATCCTCATCTCTGTGAGAAGCAGAGATTTATTTATTTTTCTTGATAACATGCAGCAAAGGTCTGGAACAAATTCTCGTGGCCAACCCCACAGTTGGATTAGTGCCCTCATTCAATCAGAGTGTGCAAAATACAAACCCTAGGTAGAGCTAAACTACAAAGCAGAGATTTTTGACAGTGCTAAATAGAGTGAAAGCACCAGGGGAAAAAAAAATCTGAAATCCTCTTATATGATTATTAGAACAAAAACACACGCATGAAACCAGCAAAATCTTAGACTGGGGTGGCACAGGGAAATGGCAAGAGAACAGCCTGTTCTAGTTGGCTGCTTTGATGTTAGCTGGAAGCTGTTACAAAGGAAATATTTCAGGGCTCCTTGCAGGTCTCTGAGCTGACCACGAGTGCGTTGGCTGCTTTCTCCTTCCGCAGCACTGCTGGCCCCAGCTGCCTGGCAGCTCCTCGCGCTGCCCCTCTCCAGTCACACGTTCTCTCTTTCCTCCCTTCAGAAACTTCCTTCTCGTCTCTTCTTCCCAACCCTTTTCCACTGTACTTCACCATTCTTTCCACTCAAATACAACTTTTCATCTACAATTGCACCTGTGTCTGTGCTACAGGTTTCCTAGAACTAGCATACGCTCTTGGGCATCATGTTTGCTTGCACTACCCTTCTGTGCACGCGTGCGTTTAGCTCTACCAAGAGGCAATGGTACGTGTGTCTTCAGTAGAGTCTAGTCTGTGCCGCGCTAATGCAAACTTTAATACATTAAAAAAAATATTAAGGAGTGCAGCCTCACCTTCTGGCTGCTTTCTTGAGTGGCTGTTCAATGGTACCTGCATCCCTTTTCAGCGAAAATGCTAACATTACTAACAGTAGGTCCCCCAGGAGGAGACTAGATTGCTGGTTACATGCAGCTGTCTGAGAGTATGTGGTGGGATGGCATAGTTTACATTTCAGGATGATCTCATTAATGTTAATCTCCTTTCCACTGCCATGTGTAGAACCTTACAGGTGAGCAATGACTTTAATTATGGGTAAATTGCGTCTAGTTAGTGGGGCTGAGGCCAGTGATTATACTCAGAAGACATAATGAGATCAACATGCATAAAATTGCATGAGAAAATTAAAACCTATGTGAGAGGAGCTAATGGGGAAATGGAGAGAATGAAGCTGAATGTCAGAATGAATACCATTAGATTTGCCAGGCTGGGTTCATACACATTCTCTTTCATGAAAGGAAACACGTAAGTAGATGAGAGAATTTGGCCTACAGGGTTTAAACCCCAAAACCTATTAGACATATAAAATATTTGATAAGGAAAAACCACCAGACACTGTGAACTGAATGACCTTGCTCCACTGGCTACCTGCTGGTGGCTCGGGGCATGGTGGCAACTCCTGAGTGTTTTTACTCTTTGGGATGTTTCCATTTGCAGAAGGAAGCCGTGGTGGCTGCACTAGCAGCCGGAGAAGGTGACAATGAGTCAGGGTTGGCCTCTAGTGCCAGCTGACTGCAGATCATCTCTTTGAGTGTGTGCTGGTTTCAAGGGATATGCTTTGATTTTAAAAAATGCTTGAAGGATGAATATAAGCAAGTTTGGAGGCAATCCATGGGCATGAAAAAGCTACAATAAGGGATGGGTGGGTGAACCTGAAGGAATTTCAAGCTGAATTATGAGGAAAGCCTTCCTAACTATCGTTTCTAAAAACTATGCAGCAGCATCCAAACATTTTTAGATATTTAAAACTAGAATGTAACAAACAATAAGAAACACAACTCAGAGATGCATTTGACAAGTGCAGAGTTTGGTGAACTAGAAGACCTCTGCTGTGTCTGTTTTGTTCTGATTGAGATGCTGAGGGAGAACATCCACAGAGCTCTGAGGAGTTTTGTTCTTTGTCCTTTACAGAAATTAAATACAAGATCAGAAAGAAATTGTGTTATTTGTTTTAAATAAAATTACACTTGTTTGTGTCTCTCTAAATGAGCCACTGAATAGTTGCAGTTGGTTTATGGCAGTCATTTATTTTCTAAATCTCTACACAAAGCAAAGACCTTCTGGTTTAATGCTTTAGGTTTTGTTTTACTGAGTAGGCAGTTTAAAATCATAAGCAGTTTTGCACTTAATAACAAACTTTGAAACGGAGTATATAGGGATTATTGAAATTTGTACTTGTAAATTAATATATCCTTTTATCTGGATAAAGTTTCCATTATTTTAACAGTGTATGTAATCTTTTTTTGATATTATGTCTCATCTTCTGTTCTTATCTAGTCAATAGCGAAAACTCAGTACTTTGTTTTTCCTGGGCTATACTGGTTCCTTTCAGAGAAGACATGTTCCAGAGATGCTGTTGGCTTTGTTGACTGGGTCTCTACCAACTGTGAGAACAATTTCGAGTGATTTGTTCTACATAGATACCTACATTTATGTAGGTGAATCCTGTGCTAGGAGCTCAGCCATGAGGAATCCCGTGAGTGGGAAACAAGGCTGGGCCCAAAACTTGTCTGGAGAAAACCTTGCAGTGTCTCTGTCCTGAATTCTTAGAATCACTGAATGGTTTGGGTTTGAAGGGATCTTAATGAACCTCTAGTTCCAACCTCTGTGCCATGGGCAGGGACACCTTCCACTAGACCAGGTTGCTCAAAGCCCCATCCAGCCTGGCCTGGAACATTTCCAGGGATGGAGCATCCACAGCTTGTCTGGGCAGCCTGTGCCAGTGTCTCACCACCCTCACAGTAAAGAATTTCTTCCTTATATCTAAGCTGAATCTACCTCTTTCATTTTTAAACCATTACCCCTCTTTCTATCACTACACTCCCTTTGGAGTCCCTCTCCATCTTTCCTTTAGGTCCCTTTAGGTGTGTACTGGAAAGCTGCTGTGAGGTCTCCCTGGAGCCTTCTCTTCTCCTGGCTGAACAACCCCAGCTCTCTCAGTCTTTCCTCACAGGAGAGGTGCTCCAGCCCTCTGATCAGATTTGGGAATGTTTGAACAAGAACCAACAGCAGCTGTGGGAAACCAATTACTCCAGTTGCTGTAAGAAGAGGAGGCTTATTGTGATTGACTTTTGTCAGGGCGGTTGGACATCTGGGAAGAGGACGTGGAACTGACAGACAGAACCTGTTCCTCACAGGGCTAAAGTCAGTAATCCTTCACGCAGCTCAGGCTGCTGGTGCCTCAATTATGCAAGATAAAGCTCCGTTCTTTCAGCTAATGGAATAATGCAATTAGGACGAGGCAGTGCTGATAAACTCTGATCCTTTAAAGGGCTGGTTGTTACAGACAAATTGACACCCGCCATGCCAGACGCAGTGTAGCCAGGCTTGGACTATCTGCCCAACCAAGCTTTGCTGTGGCAGATGGACACCGTATCATAGCTGCCCATGGCTGGGAAGTGGGAGGTTTTGCAGAGAGAAATGAGGGAAGAGGTGGGAGCAGAGGAGAGCATGATGAAGGTCGCAGCCCCGTGTGTGGTGGAAATAACGAGTAGGGATTATGTTCACTGCCTCTTTTCATACACAAACTATGGGACATCAAAAGAAGCTAGTGGGAGCCAGACTATAAAACGATAAATAATAGAATGAAGTGGATTTTCCTAGAATGGGTAACTGAGTGATTAGACTCCTTACCAAAAGGATGTTGTGACAGCTCAAAGTGTGTGTGGCTCAGGAGAGGACTGGACAAGTTCATGGAAATCTGTTAAGAGCTACTAACACCAGAGAGGCCACATCCAGCCCAAGAAGTCCATGAAAGTGGCTGGAGACAGAGAGAATATTGGCAGAAGTACAAGTTCTTGCCCTGCTCTTATACTCTGATCTGGGCTGGTGGTTAAGGAGACAAGATACTGGGTTAGAAGCACCTTAGTGCTGACTTTTGCAAGGACTTTTAAGTGTTCTTTCACCTCCAGAAAATTAGTTAATATTCCTTGAGTTGGCAGCTTTTTTTCCAGAACAATCTTGCATGTTCATCATAGCATAGAGTCATGTTTTCTTTTCCTGTCGTGTTACAATAGTGTATTTGTTTTGTTGGCTTTACTTGTATTTATTTTTTAAATGAGATATCTCAGGGGAACAAAACTCATGCAAAAACAAAACAAAACTTACTCATGCCAAAGCACTTCTGGGAGATCTGTTTTTGTGCTTTAGAAGATACAGAAGTAGATTTGGCTTGCTGAGGTCAGACTTTCATCCTGCTTTCCAGAATAAGCTACAAAGATCTGTTTCTGTTTCTTTTTAAATTATTTAAGATTATTGCAGCAGACTTTTGGTATTTAATAATTATGAGTTCATCCTAAAAGCTGATGAGCAGCAACTCCAAGAGTGCACTGGCTTTGCTTATCATGCCTTGAATTAATGGCACAAAACATGCAAGACCTTCATTGTGGAAAGCGCAAAGAGTAACAATGGGTATAATAAATTCAAGAAAGATTTTATTTTTTGGCTGTTACTTTAAGACAATAGAAAAATACTTGAAAAATGTTCTTTAGTATTCTGAGGACTTTTTTTCTAACCCTTGGGTGAATGAGAGATGCCATTAATCGTAGGAAGCACAGACAGCTGAACAACTGCAAGTAAACAAAGATTCTTTGCTTTTATGATCAGCAAGCTCCAGGTACAGGGGCTGATGTAAATCTTCCATGGGTGTAGGGTCTAATTAGGAAAGTTGTTACCTAGAGGCACTTTGTTTTCTATTCCCCATCCAAAGGGAAGTTCAGTTGTATGGTGCATTTTCTTATCTGCTCTGAGAGAGGAACTGTTCTTAGCTCTTCCTTTCGTATTGACCTGCATTAATGATCATGAGGCAGATGAGAGCCAACCTGATGCCCAGCTGACCAGCTGCATACCTGCCAAAAGCAACGTGGGCATCGACAGCCCTCAGCTCTCTGTGCTGCCTCTGGGACTCTTCCTGGGTCTCCTGTGAGGAGGGCACAGAGATGGCCATGGGCTCACAGGAAGGGAGGGCTGGTAGCACGGCTACAGCACGTTGCCCAGGCTGAAGGAAGACTCTATCAAATCAGTGTTGGTAATCTGCTTTCACTACGGGAAGAGCTGAGTGAAAGATCTGGTTTTGAAATTTCTGAATATGCTGCGTAATTGTTATTGTGCAACAACAATTGTATAATCCCAGGCAATAGTCTCAAAAACCAAACTCTTTCTGAATGTCCAAATTTAAACCTGTGTTACAGGGATGTTGGGCACTCACAGAAAGCACCTGGGATGTGTGTTTTGGATATGCAAATGCTCTACAAAGTGCAAAATTCACTGACAAGTGAGATGCTCAGAATCCCTTGTCAGGAATCTGAAAATCAGTGTACTCTCAGCAGTTTTGACCTTCATGTTCCTCTGCTTCCCATACCCGCTGTGAAATGGGATAATGGTATTGGCTCAACTCAGGGTTATTGAGCAGAAAAGCACTCAGATGCTGTAGTAAAATTTTCACTAATTTTTTTCATAAATAAATGCCTAATATTGCACACGGTGCAAAGGCTGGGCAGTGCATTAAAAGCAAGGCTTGGGACTATGCAGTGATTATCTATTTAGTGAATCAATAAGCATTCAGTGCAGCAGGAATCCAGTGGCGGGAGAAGCATGTGGTTGTGCAGTCTGAGCTCTACCTGTGTTTATCTCTGCTTTGCTTTTTTTGTGATGGTACAGTTACATTTTCTTTATGGTGTCACCTTTACAGAATGAAGATTGGATGGGCAGTTGAAAATGGCACCTTGAAAAAGGCACCGTCTTTCTCGTGGGCCTGTGTACATGGAGGGCTTTGCTCAGTGAAGCCTTTAGGGGTTTTAAATACCTCTTTAACATGGGTGATGGAGCTCATGCTGTCACATTGGTAATGCATTGCTTTTAGCAGCAAGGGGAGCTGTATAAATGCTTAGGCAGCATAAGCGCAACCCAAATCAGAAAGAAAGAAACCACAAAAAGCCAACCCAAGCATGTACTTGTTATGAGTTAAAAGTTACCCTTGAGGACTGCAATGAGTCTGTGTCCTTGGTGGCAGCAGGTAATAATATATCAGTGATAACTGATAGCTTGAGAAATTACACCCCGTGTAGGGAAGGGTCCAGAAGAGTGTGTGTGCTAAACTGTTATTACCTGCTGGCGCTTCCCTACACTTACGCCCACAGTTAATGTTACTTATATTGCTCAGTCTGGAGCTCAGGGAAAGAGAAGCAAAGACATCTGCAAACCCAAACTGCTGTCCTGGAAAACAAATGTTTCTTTCTTTCCTGCTGGAGAATAATTTCTGCCTGATCAGAAATAGATGCCAAAATTAGCAGTAACTGTGTAGCATGAGCTGATTAATGTCCAGAGTAAAATGCCTTTGGTGTGACAGCAGAAAGCCAAGGTGAACACTGAGGCTGGTCCCAGTGATGCTGTGCTCTCCAGTCCAGAACCAAGAGTTGCTTCCAGCACCGCTGCTTCTCCAGCAGGAATATAGAGCCCCCAGAGGATGAAGGGTGAGAAGTTTATACAGGTTGTATCTCCAAATCTGCATGTGTAAAGCTCCAATTTGTGTTACTTGCTCTTGCACAGTACCCAGTTTATAAGTACTCAGCCAATTCTGTATAGATCACTGACATTAGCTCATTAGCTTTTGAGAAGATCTGACTTGCCTTTTTCTGTCAAAAATAGAAACGAAACTTTTTTTTTTTTAAATCTCAGCTGAGCACGTTACTGAATGGATTGGTTTGAATTAATCCAAATTTTTGAAGGAAAAAAAATACCCTTTTCCCCAACTCCAGCAGCAGCAGTTTAAATCAATACACTAGAATGGTTCTATTTACCTTCTTTATTTTTGGACTGCTATTTTTCCTGATTTTTTTTTTAAGCAGCAGCCAATGAGACCTGTCGTTGATGCCATGTGTACTGTAGACTCCACTTCATACATTCTTCTCCTCTTTGAAGGACATGGGCAGGAGCATGGACCTCATACCAGCGATTTAGCAGAGGCCATGATCACCTTGTCAGACCTGCCTGTATCCTGCAGAGCTCTTACTTTCTCACAGACTTTGTTATTCTTCATACAATTATATCAGACAAGTTGACACAACAAAAAGGGATTTAAGTCCAAGAAATTAGATTGCTCAGTCCAACGAACTCTCACTTTAATTCCTCCTCACTACCCACCCACTGCTTTGTGCCTCATTTTCTCATTTTGCTGCACAGGCCAATGGGCTGAGGTTCAAGCTCAAATAAAAACTAAAAAAAAACAAGCACACACACACAAAACCAAAACAAAACCAACAACTCACCCATGAGCTGAGCATTTGTAATGAAAATCAGAAACCTGCTGAAGCAGGCCACTAAAATCTCAGGAGAATTATCACTGAGATACCAGGTATTTCTTTAAGCTGAATCTGGTCAAGGGCTTTTCTGATCCATATCTTGCAGTAGAGTGCATTTCTATCCGAAATGCATCCTGCTCAGCAAGTGGTGAAGCACACGTTCCTCACCAACACAAGTTTGGCACCGGGAAACATCTGGGACCAACCCTTTGGAGCCAGTTCTGCTTATCAGAATCTGATATTTTGTTATTTGGGAAAGGTGATGAGTGTTGTCTGACTTCGTACAAGGGAAAATGAGCTGAATTCAAAGGCAAACCGAGGTGTTCTCTGTTTTTAAAAAACAAAGCAACATAAAAACAATTCCCAAAAGCACTACGGTAAACAAACTAGAGAAACTTAGAGCAGATAAGGCACAGTAGGGCAACCCTCGTGGGAGATCAGACCTCTTTGATATAGTCAGGCAAACAAACCAACCGTAAAAACTCTTGTCAGGTAGGGAGTACAGGTTTAGTGATTACTCAAAAATATTGAGTATTTGAATTCTCTCTGCTAACGTCATTCTGCTTATGCATCACTGTGAAGCCTCGGAAGTCATAAAACACTCTTATATCAAATACAAATGGAAAGCAGAGGGGGTTATAATTCATCCTCTCCTGCTGCTGTCATGCTGCGTGAGATAATCTGGAATTCCTCAGCAGAGACCCTGGGGCTGGCAATTAAACTGTTCTGGTGATCCTGCTACTCTGCAAAGGATTATTTAAAACATTCAAATTTAAAGATTCGTTATTAATTTGAAGCCAAGCAGCTGGATAATTTATTTTCTCATAATTTGTATCATATTGTCATTTTTTTCCGTGTCTGCTGCACTGCTGTATGTGGGTAACCAAGAGCTGTGGTGTCCCAGTTGCTGCGCTGCTGGGTACAGCTTAAGGGACAGCGTCATTTCTGGAACCCAGACTGCTGGGGCACAGTCAGCAGCTCGAAGCTGCACTTGGTAGCTGGTGGCTTCTGTTCAAATCCAAGGGCTGTGCAGTGTTGCACATGTAGTGTCATCTGGCAATAACAGGTAACGTGCCAGGGAGGTCATATTGCGAGCTGTGGCTGGTTTATGGCCTTCAGGATCTCCCAACCTGCTCTGAGTGATCAACTGTGAAATAGTAATTCTGAGAAACACCGGTCGTTTCGGGTTTCAGGATAAGTAGTAAAGAAATATCCAGGTACACGCCTCCTTTGTTCCAGATTATCTACAGATGTAGGAATACTTCAATTGATACATACAAGGTTCATATTTTTAAAAAAGCATCCACAGCCATGCTTCTATGCTGCAATCCTTGAACACGTTGTTGGAATCTCGTCTGTTGTGGTGGTTTCATGACCAAGTCCTCCTCTGGTCTCCTACTGAGGTGCTGAAGTTACAATCAATGTAAAAGCAGTTGGAAGGGGCAGTTCCTGACTGCCTCATGGTCATCTTTCTTTTCCCTGTACTTACCACAGCTTCCACTACTTTAATAATGTTTTTATGTTACGCCAAATTCTCCTTCTTGCTTCTCTTTTTAATGTCTTGCTACTGCTGAATTTTGAAAGTCAAAGATGTTGTTGTTGACATCACTGCTGCCAACTTTGTTATGAGAGTCTACAAGCTCGAACTGATCTTTAAGTCTTCTGTCCCTCTTGAAGGCGTACGCCAATCATGCCTTAATTAATTGCATGAATATTTACAAGGGTTGTTTTTTTCCTTTTTGTCCAAATTACCAAAATCCTTACCTGAGCATTCTGTATTAATTCCTGTAAACTTCCTACCCTCAGGACTGAGTTCTGTATGACTGCTAAGCTGGTGTTATGTCTGTTGAGCATCAAAATGGGCAAGTTTTTCTCCTGCCTGCTTCCACCCTATTTCCTTCTTCTCCCTTGACCTGCCAGGGCCTGAGTTCAGCCCAGCAGAAACCTCATCAGTTGCTGCTGGATCGATTCTCTGTGTTTGTACTGAGCCGAGCGTTCTGATGGGGGACCAACAAACATCAGAGCTGATGCAAAGTGAGAGACAGCAGCAAGGATTAGGGATGTGGGAAACTGGATGAATGTTTTCAACACTGCAAGCTGTGAGCCCGGCTAGAATTCTGCCATCGAACTTAGCTTTAAGCCTCTGTTGTCTTAATGGAGACCTTGTGCAGTCCTTACAATACAGTTTCTATAGCGTGTTTCCTTGCCTGTCACTTTGGGCACTTTCCTTCCTGATCTCTGTCTCCCATTTCAGCGTACAACCTTTAAGCTGCTTGTCTTCACCTGAACGCCCTTCAAAGTGCTGTTCCTATCTTCTCTTGTCTTAACCCATAAACATCACTTTACCAGTGGTACTTTTTTTCCACCCACTTGGCCTTTTTCAAAATTCAGATATAAAGATGTGTATATATACACAAATATACACACTTTTGTTTCATATTTACCTCTATATGCAGATATTCCTCCCTCAGTTCATCAGCAAGATAAGAATCCTTTCTCTAAAACATGCGTCTTTGTATGGAAACAATGAATAACAACACAGGATCAATGAAAGAAGGTACTCTTTATGATTTATATGAGGAAGGAGAGTAATGTTTATTTGATTTAACTACTTAATCACTTCCCTCAAATCTCTTTTATTGTGAAGAGTCAGATTTGTGCAACAGAGACTATGTGTCACATGTATTTGCAGGGCCCATTACACAGTAAGGACTTAATTGTGATGATCATACTGTAACAGAAACATTTCATAACAACAATTGTAGGTAAAGCAGGTCAAATAACATCCATCTTCAGTGCTTGGAAGCAGAAAATTGGAAAAAGAAAGTGTTTTTTGAAGTTCTTCCTTTCTGAATTATTGTTTGGCATTTTCTTGGTTTTCCTGCCTCACTGAGGCAGCAGCAGCCTGTGTGGCAGCAGCAGAGACGTTCTTGTCAGACACGTTGTCAAAATAGAACTGCTACAGGAATTCCAGCTGTCACCCTGCTCACAGTGCTCTGGAGAGTATCTTTAGCTTTCCCTTCCAAGAGAGGTGGTAGCTGTCAAAGAAACCTCTAGCTGATATCTTTTTCCATTTTTTCGGTGTGTATCACAGGTCGAAGCCATAGGTGGCTGTCAGGAAATTTAAGATGACCACAAGGAGTTTGAAAAGGAACGCTAGAGGTACAGAAGGGAAGACAGGCAGTGTTCAGATAAATTCAGATTCGATCTGGTCTGCATGTTGTGCCACAGCAGCAGAAATACAGCCAGAAGTGTAAAAGCTTCCACTAGTCCAGCTCATCTCCAAGGCTGTCAGTACTTCTGGGAATGGACTGGGTCATTTTAATAGGCTGGCCAAGTTTCATGGCTATCTCTTGTCAATCTCAGTGTAATATAGCATGCCCTAGCTAGCAGTTGGGGTCTTTTGTGTGACTTTCACCAGGTCATACATACCAGGAGTGTGTGTGGGGTCAAATATTTCAAAACATCAGCTTGTTTTCCTGAACAAGGTAGGAGCCGAGTGTCAGTGGGCAGCTGGGGGCCCTGTTCCCTTCTTCTGACACCCTCCCCTGACAGTGCCTGCTGGTTATTTTCTGCTGCCTGTGCAATGTACTGCTTTGCTCTTTCTCTTTGTGTAGCAATTGTATTGTAGCTCTGATAGTTAAGCTCATAAAAGAAGAAAGGTTTATAAGGGCAAGTAATATATGTTATTATATCAACTGATGTAAAATGTGGTCAGGCTTTCCAGCATACAATCAATTTGGCAGTTCTGATGCAGATACCACTGGAAACCATTACTCCCAAGCTGCTGATACATTTTTCCCAGTGGCGAAATAGAACTAGGACCATTTCATCCTTCCAGAGCTACTCATTCCTCACCCCATCCCTGAACTCACTCTTCCCTCAGAATGGGACTGTATTGTAAAACAGGGGAAGTTCTGCAGCTCATTTTGGAATACCCAAACAAAAGAAAAGGTAATGTGTAATTATGTTAATTAATTAGCCCATTTGTGGGAGATGTGATGTTCATGGAGAGATTTCAGTAGAAGCAGAGGTGGCAGATTGAGACAAAGAAAGCATTTGCAGAACAGGGTCAAGTCAGCAGGAGATGAACTGTTGAGAGAATTGTAATGAGCGTAAAACCAATGTCTATATTTAATCTGTACTATTTAATACTAAGTAATAGAATAATAATAATAAATCCAAAATATTTTTTAAATCTTCCTCGAGGATTGGGATTGAGGTGTGAGAGGGAATTACAGTTTTGCAATGTTAAATGATGACTGTGCTTTTTCTTATTTATAATTCTTGTGAGTTCATTCTAGTACATAGCGGTTGGCAGGTGTCACCCACATACACTCTACAAGGAGCTCTGGTGCACTGCGTGACATGCATCACATACTGGATGTCTAGGTGTAAATTTTGGATGTTGAAGAATTAAGAGCATTTCTTGCATTTCTCTTGGCAAGAGTTAACTGCATTCAGTGCTCCACTCGCGGGTTGGTTGGTTGGTTTTTGTTCTGTGTTTTTGTTTCTTTGTGGGGTTTTGTTGTTGTTTTTTGGTTTGCTTTGTTTTTTGTTCCCTGAAGTTTGAAAGATTGAAAAGTTGCTTGAAAGCTGTGAGATTGAGTTCTGGAGACAGATTTGTCAGGGATGACTTTCTTCCCTAGCAGGCTGTAGTTCTATCCCCTGTGGATGCCAGTTTGAGGTGACATGTGACAAACAAGTGTCTTGTTAATGGGAGTTTTCTTATTCTATGTGACGTTTGCTAGAAAATGAGTCTAATTATTTCTTATATTTCCCATGCTCTGACATGAAGGTAGCATTTATACCCATCAGCTGTAGTGATACTTATGCTAAACTGCTGGTGTAAGAACATGTTAAGAGTACAAACAAAAGTTAATCATTGTTTGTTTCCTTCAAGATTCTTTGCTTCCTCTATTTCTACCCACTTGGAGTTGGTAGTTATCTGAAATGTGTCTAAAACTGAGATCTTCACAGCTGTGCAAACTGTGCAGCAACCAACTGTTTCAGGTGGCCAGAAAGGAAAGCTACTTCAAGAATGGAGGCTTTTTTTCAGATTTAAAAAAAGTCATATTTAAAATTCTTTTGACCCTGCGTCATAGTATGAGCAGCTGTCACCACATCTGACTAGGAGCCTGAAGGATTAGAAGGAAGAAAACTTTGTTCGCTGCAGAAAGGAAAGTTGTTATAGTGGTTTTAAGCCATTGTGACTAAGGGTGGGATCTCTGTCTAATTCCTCTTTATCCTCCCGTGAGCTTTTTGCCATCCCCAGCTCTTGCCCTATCTACAAAATTTTCTCCCTTTATGGTTTTCTCATTTTACGGAGCTACTGTTGTTCTTCTAAAATGCTGTGTCCCAGTGCTTATTTACAGAGCGCTAATCCTGCCCACATTCACAGCTCTGTTAGAAATGACAGCCCAGCCCTGGCTGCCGTGGCTCAGCGCCCTGAGTGCCCAGGGCCCGCTCAGCTCAACCTGAGCCAGGCCAGACAGACAGAAACAATTTGCAATAATAATCATAGTGCACAGAAAGACACTGCATTAAATATGCGGTATGCGTATCCTTTCAAATGAGTTTTAAAATTTCATTAACTACAGTGTATTAATTCAGGATGCATGTTGCTAATACAAGTGCGTCTTGCATATCAAAGGAAAAGCCCATAGCAGCTCGAGTAAATGGTTAAACCATTAGATAGCAGTAAGAAATGTGTATTGTTATGAAACACAGTAAAGCAAACTACCCTTTTCAAGTTGAGGATTCAATCCTTTTTAAGGCACGTAGCAAGAGTAGCAATGAAACTCTATAGCTTTCAACTTACAAAATAGTAGGTTAGGTGGAGGAAATATTAAATAAATACAAGATAAGGAATTGCAGGTTTGAGAGGGATTAAGTCTGATTCTGCCTTGTTGAGTGTGATGCTGGTTTCTTGGTTTGGTTCTAGCAAGTTGGCCATGATAATCTGTATTTCCTTCGATATATTTTGCTAATAATGCAAATAGGTTTATAGTGGAGATGAATTTCACTGGCTGCATAGGAAGGATGTTTCCCTGACATTTTCTTGTGAAGCTTCAGCAAAAATGTTTTTAGTTAAGTTCAAGCTTGCAACTCAGTCAGGCACTGCTGCTGTTTCTGCTGCTGAAGTCAGATAATAAAAGGGGCTTTATAAGGGTGGACCATATCCAAAGTGAATCTGTCTTAATTGTTAAGCAAAATAAATGTAAAAACTAAAGAATTGAGACACACGATATAGGTATCTTAAGATTCAGAATTGTCTTTTAGTGCTATAGTAACAAGATGCTAACATGAATAACATCGACAGGTGATAGTCTCATTAACAGTAATACATGTTAATGCTTAAAAGTATTTATGGATTAAGTTTTCCAGTTGACTAGCGATTTGGGCACTGTGTTTTTTTTAAAACTTGTATTTCATAATATGCATATATACCTAAAATCAGTACTTTCATATTGTACCCAGTTATCGACATGTTGCTCTGGGTTGTTGATTACTAAAGATGTGGACACGTAGTGCTCACCTAGTCAAACCTTGCAGAGATTTGAGATGGGCTCCCTTCCAACGCAAAGGGCTATTTTAGGCTGAGCGAAGAGACATTAAATAATTGATCTGCTCATCCATCTCGGTGAACTGTCACACTCCACTTCACCTGTCTGTGGTTGACTGAATTCCCTGTAAAACAGTGGCTGGAGCCAGCGAGCAGAGCCCAGGGGAGGCAGCGGCAGCACCGGACTCGGAACAGACACGCGGTGAAACTGTCCTTGCTCTGCTGGGGCTTTTGACACAGCTGAAGGGACCACAGTCACTAAAGACAGGAAAACTCTTTAGATAGATCAACAAATATCTGTCTTTTGTTTTAGTGGCAAGCCAGAACAACTCTCAATTTCACAATCGAGAAGTAAGTGTCTTGTAACAAACCAATCAGCAAGTTTGCTTCAGCATCTCACCTAGATCTACACGGGCATTTGTTAATAAAAATTCCTTGTTGTTTTTTTAAGCTTTGAGGGAGGTCTTGTGCTGCCCCCTGAGCAGCAGCCGGCCTGTCAAAGCAGCAGGAGGCAGTCAAACTTGACTGGCAAGGCCTTGCAAGTGATTTTCCTGCTGTCGGTGTGTTCACCGGCATCGTTCCATGGGGTCTGTTTGTGGAATGTGAGAAGAAGACGGTGCTTATTCACCGCTGGAGAGTATATTTGTAACACGGCTGAAGGCAGCAGATGGTGCTTGTCTGTGTCCCTGTAAAATTTATTGGCAAGGGAGTGGCAGTGAAAAGCAAGTTTCAAGCAGAATATTTGCTTCATAGAGTCTGTATGTGTCTGCAACACTTCCTTCAGGAAAATATTTGTATCCACCTGCACTCATAGAAAATTGTCTCAATGTCAAATTGCTAAAGGCTTTGCATATTTATTTTAACCAAAGTAGTGCATTGTTCTCCAGGATTGATAAAAAAGATTATGCCGAGATAGAAAGGGATCAGTGCTGAGTATTCTTGCACAGAACGGTGACACAGAGCACTGAACACCAGAGCTGCCTCCACCCTCCCTGCAATGATGTCTTTCAGAGAAGGTGTGTCTTCATGTCGAGACACCTATCTCAGGGTGGGACCTGACAGAGATGCTTAGTGTAATTGGGGTCACCTGGAACTGGTCACCTTGGATCAGCACTAGTATTTTATAACAAGAGCAATATCTTGATAGGAAAGCATGAGATCTTTGCAGTGAAGGCAAAGCATGGGAGTACTTATGCATCATTATAATTATTTGTCATTTCTTTTATTTCTATCAAATGTACTCCGTGGACATACCACAGAATTACAGAATGGTAGAATATCCACTCAGACTTTTCTGTACATTCTAGTAAGTGCCTTTCAGCTGCCAAATGCCTTTGAAGATCTTGTCTTTCATACTGAGTCTTTTAGAGCAAGTGTTTCCTGAGAGCTGGGCAGCTCCCTACAAAACTGTGAGGTTACACAGATATGTAAAAAACCAGAAAGACCAACCAACCAAACTTTATGTTTACTGTACCTATGATTGTTCTGATTCCAGTAACCACATCCTGGGAGCAGACTCTGGTTTTTACTGGTGGGTAATCAATCCAAAACTCCTCAGTGCAGCATTTTTATCCTAATTTGCAAGTGTTGGTAAAATTACTTAGAGGGAAAAAAACTAAAGTGGTGCACATTAGATATATTGTTTCTGATTACATATTCTAGTGTCTTTTGTGAATTTTCAAGTAGATTCATTCACAAATAGTTTGGAAAGACAAAATACTTCCCTCCTTGGAAAGTTATTGGGCTTGCTCTTTATAAATGTATCACTATATAGCTAGCAGTTATATCTCATGTAGTATATACACTGTACAACTGACTTAATGATTCTTCATAGAATCATAGAATGTTCTGAGTTGGAAGGGGCCCCCAAGGATCATCGAGTCCAACTTCTGTCCCTGCATATGACAACCCCACAGTTCACACCATGTGTCTGAGGGACATGGTAAACAAACATCAGAAAAATGAGATATTAGAGAAGGAAATGCAGACACTTCAGGTTGGAGTTGAAATGAGTTCAAGTCAATGGAAAGAAATAAAAGCTTAAACTATAAGACTACAAATTATTGCTCAATTGATGTAAATGCAAGAATCAAATCTTGGAAGTGCAAATGTTTGCCTGTGTCACTGTTTTTTACATGATAAATGTAAACATGTCATCTGGAGGTGGTGTATAACGGGCTGGGTACATGGGGAGGGGATTTCACGGGCAGACAAGGATGGACAGGAGGCAGGGACAGGAGGCTGCAGGGCTGGGCATGGAAGAAGAGCAGCACAGCACTTTGAGAATAACGCAAGGGTTTTGACGGGTGGCTGTACCTGAGGGCTGCTCATCTGGAAGAGAGGCCTATGGGATTAAGTTTTCTGTGCAGCTGCTTCATAGGAAAAAAAAAAACCCCACACAACATCCATTAACTGCTAAGTTATGTATGTGCAACTATAAGAAATCTCTTGGGTCTTTTGGGGTTCTTCAGATTTCCACTAATATTGCTGTGCTCAGTCTGGCTACATACCTGTCTAATCTCATGTGAATTTATCAAGTATTTTGTTCCAGATTATATTTATTGGTGATTCTTTTACTGCTATATGGAATATTTTTTTTCATTTCCCGTGGTGGGGGGCAATGTCTACTTTATTTAGCAGCCCATTCAGAGCACAGTCAGTATTCAGGTTCCTAGTTTTTAATTTCATTGGAAATGAAAGTAATACAAGCTATTTATTTATGAAATCATACCTAAAATTATGTTCCCTAGAAGACAGGAGGAATGAAACAACAGAAGGCAGTTCCTTTTCACAGCCTTGGTACTACTCATCCCTTCGCTCAAGTCAATACTGTCTTTTGCTGCCTTCTTTCTGTGTTAAGGGTATTTATCTTGTTTCATTCAGGCTTTTCTGCTGCCTTTTTTGCTTTTCCCAGAAACATCTCCACAAAGCCTATCTCCCTCCCACGGCCTTCCTCATCACCACCTACAACAAGGCATTTATGTCTGGCAAGGCTCTATCTGAGGCTTTGTAATGGGTGTGCAATGTTTAGACACAGTCAGCTCAGGAGGCAGGAGCTGCTCCATTTCATGCTTTCATTTTGCCAGTTAGGGAGACAATTTCAGCATCTTTTTTTCATGGAATAGGGAGGATGTTCCTCACAATCATATCCAATCACAGCAAAATTCGTATTTTACGTTCCAAAACAGCCAAGTGTTGTTGAAAAAGTAAATCTTTGTAGCAAGTTTATAGTAAATCTCTCAGATTTAAAGATCTCATGATGTCAGACCTTTCCACGGAGTAATAAAAAGAAATATAATTAAAAAAAAAAAAAAAAAAAGTTACAAAACCCCCCAAAGTTGACAAGGAGAGTTAGTAGAAAAGAGGGTCCTTGACATTTATTTGTCAGGTTCACTAGATAGGCAGCCCTTCAGCTTTTTTCTGTAGCGGCTCAGGAAGGCAATGGGATCAGTACCAGCTCCAGCCCCACTGCGGGGAACCAGAGCCGTCCCTCACCCCCCGTCTGCAGAGGGGACACTGCGGGAGCATCGCGGGGTGCTGGGGGACCCTCTCCAGGGGAGGGGATACGAAGGGTCAGAGTGGCTCTGGGTGAGCAGGCAACAGCATGCGGCTTCTCACAGCTGCATCGCCCGCCACGGAGGCTTTTGAATCAAATCAAGGGAGGAAACAGCGGTGGCTCAAGCCAGAGACTTGGGCTCCAGGAAAAGAGGAGCGCTGTCAGTGGACAGAGGAGCCGAGCAGCCAGGTGCCAGCTGGAGCTATGGGGGCAAAGGAGGGGGCACAGGGTGTCACCTCACCCTGGGAGCTGAGCCCTGCTCTGGGGGAGATGTTCTGGTGACACGGAACATTTGTCACAGCGTCTGGTGGCAGTGAGGCTGTCACAGCTCTGTGAGCTCTCCCCTTGCTGCTGGGTGTTGGCTGGCAGCTTGGGAAGTCTGAATTGTAGTCCCACTTTACTGTAGCTCTTGTAATTGCTGTCATCTGCAGTAAGCCACTCCATTCCTAGAACTGTGCCATCGTAAACAAACACAGGGTTATAAACTGGCCCAAGTCCTGTATTTGTTTTCCCCGATGAGACTGACAGTATTTTCTTGAATGTGAGACAGCCTTATCTCCACAGGCTGACCTTTAGCACTCTGAGACATAAACACAAACTTTGTCAAAGGACTGAATAAAAAGCCAGCCAAAGATTTCACCTCCTGGGCTCTGGAGCAGAAGGTCACTGGGCTGGTACTTGGTATGTCCAGTGTTAGCTGTGAGGTTTGCATGTATAAATAATAGAGTAACTGAGGCTGTGCCCCAAGGATCTTGTTTCTACAGTATTTCTCATGTTTTATGAACACTAATCCAGGCTCTTAATCAGGTCGATTTGATGAACAAAAGAAAATGAGTCCAACAATGCAGAGTTTGGTGATGAGAATGACAGTAGATGGGCTAATTCAGAACAGCCTGAAGGTTTTACTCTGCACTATAAGGTCCTTTTTATCCTACAGCACCAGGAGATCTGGAAACACAGAAATATGTAATATCACATCAGTCAGATAAATATTTAATGTGGTGCTGGAAGCTGGGAAGAAAAACCATGTGGAGATTCATACTAAAAATACTCTCTCTTCTGTAGTCTTACCCAAAAACATCTGCTGCTAGTTCTGGAGTTACGATAGTGAGCTAGATGGATATTGTTTCTTGACACATTATGGCTTGTTTTATGTTCTTATACATATGTATTGGCTTAGTCCTGCTTGTTACAGCAGTGTATTTCCAAATTGCTAATGAGGAAAAAAATGGGGAAGGAACAAAACGTGTGGATTGGAGGACAACAAGCTTCCAGCATAAAAGTGCTATTTAAACATTTACAGAAAGGATGTGTACAACACAATAATGGAAAAAAAATGGGTAGTCAAAGGTGCTTTTTGATCATTAAATATTCTTTTATTGTTTATTGCATCTGAACCTAGTTGGTATTATGTGGTGTTATCTTGTAGCTTGGGCTACACTCTGCTTGCAGGTTCCTGGTATTAACCCGATAAACAAGTGTTCTGATTGCAATATAGATTTTGAGATGGTGCTGCTGGGAACAGAATTGCACCCTGAGTTAGTTTTGAAATAGCCAGCTTAGAACTAATAATACGTGCAGGTTTTCAGCAAAGAAAACATACCAGATCATAGCCATTGATGAAATCCAGCTGATGAGAAAGATGCTCAGTTTAGATACGAGTTTTAAATATGGAAACACAAATAACTGTAAGCATGCACAATTAGCTGTAGTATTTATGGTACTTTTATAAGGGATATATTACTTTATTTAAATAAAAAGGTAAACTTATGTTATGGCTTGCTAATAAGCCTAATGACCACTTTTTCCAAATTTCCTGTGCACTGTGTATTTCCCCAGAAAAAAGGATAAAGAGAGCAGAATTTATCTGCAGTGATGTCACTCAACACATACACTAAACCATTTCCTCCAATACAAAGTAACTGGTTTATTTTTCCACAAGGCTGATTCATTTAATTCTGGAAAACTCCTCTCTGGGAAGGATGTCCTGTAGGAATTTGGCTGTTTGTGTTGGTGCTTTGCTACCGGCTGCTCCTGACCCCGTGGGGAGAGAGAGCAGAGACCCTCAGAGCTGCCCGGGGCAGATCCCTCCCAGGGTGCTGCTCCTGAGCGCCTTTTGGGTTTTCAGCACTGCAGGACGCTCCCAGAGCACAACGGGAAAGAGAATTCAGAAAATAACCTTGAGATTAGAGCGACATGGAAGAGGTACTCACGCCACCTTTCCGATCTCTGACTTGCGCTCTCCGCTTTGCTACACCCAGCAAACTGGCCCACTGTTGTGCTTTGGAAAAAGCGTTGTTACAAGTCGAGGCACGTTAGTTTAGGCAACACTCGCTTTCAGAAGTCGTTGCCTTCAGACGCCCATGCACATGACTACTTCTTTGTCCATAGATAATTATATGCACATAAGATTATTCTGAATCCTAATTATGACATAAATTTTATAAATTTGAATGAATTTGTGTGTGAATATTGTATTTTGAAATGAGGTTTGTTGTTTGTTTGGGTTTTTTTTAAGTTTAAAAACAGACCTGAGAGAGGCTGATTTCAGTGATAAGTTATTTCTACAGTTCTCTTTTTCGTCCACCTGTTGTGTCTTCTTGCAGTGCTGTTTCCTCAGAGTTTGGAAGGCTCCCAGCACAGGGGCTGCTGGTCTTGATCGGAGCCCACGGGCACTAATGTCTACAGAGCAGGAGGCAGCCAAGGCAAGGGCTGGAGGAAAGCAGGGCACTGTGTGAACCCTCCCTATCTCATGTGCCAGCCATGCCCACGAGACACAGGGCCTCCCTATCACTTCTTCTCACTTCTCCGACTCCAATAGTTCCCCCAAATGAGAGATATTGCATGTACTGTAAATCAGTCACAATAGTTTGATGGTTGGTATCACACTGTAGAGAAGGTTATTCTGTTCTTACTGATAATGGAAGAATATTCTCTCTCTACCCTTTAATTCGCACCGAGAAGGGGACATTTTTCAATATAATAACTTAAATGAAAAGGCACTGATCTTGGAGCTTACAGTGCTTAAAATATAGCTCTGGCTCTGCCAGTGACTCACTGCATGGCCCTAAATACCCCCAAACTCCAACTTCCTCCTCTGTCAAAAGGGGCAATGAATACTCACTTGTGTTTCACTGCAGAGATGATGCAAGACTTAATTAGCTATATTTGTTGAGAGCTCTGAAAATGTGGAAATCGTACTGCTCTTGATCATCTTGAATAGCTGATGCCTTGGCTTGTCAATGTATTACTGTTGGGCCCCCTCTTCAGAAGTGAATGGGACACATGTAAACCCCTTGGTTTGTTTCACTGCCTTGGCTGGCCTTAGTGCACAGCTGAAGCTTGGTCAAAGCTTTAGATGTCTAAGTAGGTGGACAGAAACTCAGTGGTTTCAGAAGGGAGGGTCCCATCCCACCTGCTCCTGGGCACGCCGGTTCCAGGTTTCCTCTGGGGCCATGTTAGAGAAGGTTCTACGAGCGGCTGCCTCCTTAGCCTCAGGTTACCTCTGCCTGCTCAGCAACTACATTTTCTCATCTTCTGTTTTGTTAACACGACAGCTCATTGGTGGAGGCTATTAAGAAATTATGGCTCCTCTGGCAGGACTTTGGCAGCAGCTGTACCAGCTGCCTAAACTTATAAAACCAAATCAGAAGGAATATCATCAGTGGAGAAAATCTGACCAGAATCTTTCGAAGTATGAGTTTTTCAAACCTTTTTGTTTATTTTCTTTTTAATGAAACTGCTCACACAATATCTATGGGTGCGGCTTTTCCTGAGCTCCCTCTTCCTCGGGCATCAGCAACCCTTGGGGAAAACCCTCGCTCAGGGCCAGAGGGTTAGGCAGGCTACAGAAGGAGGACGACTCACTTCCTTGAGCTTGTCCTACCACGCTGCAGTCAACTTTCATCCACCCAGGCTGTAAAATGGTTCTTGCTGAACTATTAGGCCCAAACATGGTCAGCTCTTCCTATAGATTTACAGGAAAGGAGTGAGAAATCTGAGTTTTGGATTCAGCCGTAGACCTTGGCATTTCTTCATACCTCCATTACACAAGAGCATATATACCATTTTTATTAGTTCATATTTCACATAGCCTATGCATTTCACACGTCCCATGTAGTATATATATATATATATATATATGCAGTTCATATATTGCCCGCAGCTTTAGTGCTCATTAGCACAATGTTAAAGTCAGGCTCATTTGCAGAACAGGTGGAGTAAGTCTGCACAAGCTACAGAAGCTTTCAGTAGCTTGGAGTTTGTGGTCTATGGACCCCTGAGGTGCTACCCCTAAGAATTTGCAAGTAAAAAAAAAGAAGCCACTTATTATCGATAGACCTCAAATTTTTATGGATGGGTCAAAAAACCCATCAATACTTTTTTAGGGGTCTACATACTGAAAAAGGTTGAAACCACTAAACGTAAGTTACCCTTAAAGGTAAATGAGCTCTGAGTATCACACTATCAAGCACAGATGGTCCTCAAAGAGAAACACCCAAGCAAGATGAAACAATTATAAGCTAAAATTAATCTTTCTGCAGTTAAGCTCATGTAATTTTGTGGTCATTGAATTACAGAATAGAAATAAATGAGGAAAATGCCTGGGGACAAAGTACAATTTTGGCGATAAGTGATTTGAGACTAATAATAAAAAAAAGTTAGTGTGCCCACCTGAATATAGGTTGAGAAAATGGAATTTATTGCCTATTACATAGGTTTTGACAAAGTTAAAAGTACATACACATAATTAACTGTCTCAGAGGTTTTACTTAAGTGACAATAATGAGACCTGCTATTTTGTAGCTTTCCTTTTAAGTTGTATCAACATGTCTGTACTTGAAAAATTTTAGCAGTTTATTTGAAAAAACTTGTTATGATTGGCCAGCTTTTTATAAGCTGCAACCTGATATCCAGTTTGAACTTCTAGATAACCATTAACCACACTCAGTAATTTTTGCTCACTCTGTGACTAGCCTGCCGCAGGTAAGTCACTCAGCCCTTCTTACCCATCTCTAAAATACACCTTCTCTCAATAGTTCATAAAACGAAGACTTTATATGGTGACCTGACAGTTTCTCCAAGGCGCAGTGCTACATGGCACGCACCAACGTCCATCTCCCAGCCGCTGTGAAGGAGCAGAGCGGTTTTTCTTTCACAGAAACAAATCACCGTTCCTCAATTTTATTTTTACAAGACTGCAATACTGTTGTTACCACCTCTTTTCCCTCCCCCTGCCCCAGCAGGTTGCCATTTATCTCTGCTTTGCTGGAAATGGACTTTCCATTTTCCCCTTCCCTGTATCGCTGGATGCTGCCCCTGCCCCCCGCTCACTCGCAGGCAGCGGTTGTGGTGGGCGGTCACATTATTTCAAGCTCCTCAAGCTGGAAAACTTTGCCAGAGTGAATCACTTTGCTTTCTTATTACTGCAGTTAGATGCAAGCTGAAACTTGCCATTCTCAAGGTAACTTTAATTTTGTTCCCCACATTGTTTCTTGGCTTCCAGAGCTGATTTTTTTTTCCTCTTCTGCCAGCTCTGCTTGGATCCAAAAATGGGCTGAGTGAAGTAGTTACTCATCTTTTAAACTAGCCTGAAAGCTGCCTGAATTCAGGTTACTGCTTAGGGTATTTACTATTTGCACAGTTATCTATACTTTAAACTTGCTGGACTCTTCTGGTTGACTTGAACAGTCAGGTTCAGTGCTGTGGGTTATTCCATGGTCTGATGAGAAACTGGTGATGAAATCAGGTGTGTCTGTGGTACAGTCTTGTTTATTTATAATCAAAGCCTTGTTTTCCATTAGTAGAGGGTAGATCTTAAGCAGTAGCAGTTTCTCAGATCTAAATCCTATTTCAGGCTTACTCAAGCCTATTTGTGAGGCTTTTTCTCAGGGTCACACATTTTTATGCTCTTCTATCACTTGTTCTCTCAGCTTCATGAACCTCCCATCCCTCTGACACATCAGACATTGCAAAATAATACTAAGGAAACTAACCCTTTTATCCAGGTCTCTCTTTTGGATGGCGACATACGTAATGGAAGCTGCAGGTCACGAAGTGAAGTTGCAGCTCCTCTTTGTATTCAGCCCACTTGATTACAAATGTTAACATTGTCAGATGGGAAATCAGTGCAGTGCCAGGGAGAGGTGGGAGCAGGCAGGTAGGAGAGGCAAGGGAAGGCCAAGTTCTGTGTTCACATTGCTTTGGACAGAAGAGTTTTGGCCAGAGAGACAGATGTCAAAAGGAAGAAGGAAACTGGTCCTATCAGCATTAGGGATCACTGTTGTTCTCTGAATTGCAGGAGGAAAAGGAGATAGTTGAGATAATAGATTGGGATTTGGGGCAGGGAGGTATTCTGTGATATTTTCTCAGGGAGAGCTGTGCTTTTCCAGGTCTCTTTCATCATCAGGTGAGAAGAAAACAGACAAAAGCTTCTATAAAATGCCTGTTGAGAAAGTCTGTGCTGGTGGAAGTTGGAAGCGTGGATGGGATTAGGCAGCTCCGGGAGCAAAGCGCTGGACTCCAGAGGAATGTCTGCCCCAGGGAGGGCAGGACTGCCGGGATCTGTTAGTTACTCCTTGGTAGGCAGTGTAATCCTCAGAGCAGATATTCAAATATGAACATGAACCTGAGCCTTCATGACAGTGAGCCAAATTTTCCTGCAGTGTCAAGGCAGATCAGGCTCGCAATGGACCCATTCCATTCCACTGTAGACAGTAAAGCTCAGCTGGGAATTACTGTTCAAGCTCTCTTGTCAGTCAAGGGTGTTGCACTGAAGGATTTGTCATGGACGTACCTTTACTGAAAGCGACCACCACAGTTGTCTGCTATGACTGATGAAATCAGTAGCTCTGAAATGTCTTATATTCCGAGTAAGGAATGCTTTGACTGACAATCCCAAACGCAGCCAGTGGCTGGGTGTTGGTGTTTGGGCAGTGGAAGCTACAGAGCACAGCAACTTCTGCCATTAAATAAAGTCCATAGAGTTCAACAAAATAAAAATGTACTGCATTTCATGTATTTGTTTTAGGATTTCGCTACTGTTGTTAAATATTGTGGGGCAAGCCAAGAAATAAATAGGGCTTTAAATAACTGTAATGTCTCTGGTTAGTAAGATAACACAACATGCATTTTTTCCTAAGCATTTCCAGAGTTCGTAGATACTAAAACATGTGTATTTGTCTCCAAGGGAATACAGCACAGGACTGTTGAGAGCTGAGTGTGTTTGTGCAGTGCTCTCCAATAACAAATTAATGGTTTCCCTGGTTTGATGCATAAGAAAGCTTGTTAATTTGCTTAGTTGTGGTACCAGAGATATATTGAATAATTTTGCATACATGGAAGTGCTGACTCCACAGGAGAATAGGCAGACACCAGCAAAATGACATCGCTAATCCGTCCGCCTATACAGTCCCTGTTCTGTGAAGAGAAAACTTGGCCTAGTCATTAGTGCTGCAAAACAAGCGTGCTAATGATTACTAAATCAAACGTCCCCAGTCAAACTAGCAGTAGTGTTTTACACTGAGTTAGTATAGATATAAAGCACTACACAAGCAAAATCTAGAGCAACACCTTCCATGTGTCATACGCCTGGCACTTTTCACCATCACTAAAATGACCTCCAACCTCCTACGGACCAAGATGGTGTTTTACAATTAGTTCCACCAGCACTGGCGAGAAGTCTCCTGATGATGCTGACAACTGAAGCTGAGTTTATCCGTCAGTATTTACACATACAAGGGTCAAATCCTGCCTGTTCCCACCTGTGTAGCCTCAGGGAAAGCTCCTGCTCAGCCCATGTGGTTGGATACTTGATTTCGTGTCCCTTCTGCAGGTAACGTGATTAAAGGGGAGCTTTACCTTTTCTTTAGTGGCTCAAGAAATCTGAGACCAAGGAGGACTGTGGTTTGCTGCAGGGATGGTTATTTCTCAGCTCTGCTGATTAGTTGCAAGAAACACTTAGAAGAGAAAACTGCCAGAGTAGAAAAGGGCTGCATTAAAGAAGATGAACAGATAGAACATGGTAGGAATGGGAAGACAAGCAACGTTAGCAAAAAGAAGTTCCTTCAAGGGTTCTATGTACACGGTTCTTACATCCCTCAGTTGGACATGTGTTTGTTTTTGCTTCAGGGATGAAAAGATTTGTTTAGTAAGCAGCAGCGAATTACTGAAGATATCATGGATCAGTATATGAAGAGAGGAAATGCAAAAACAGAAAAAGAAAGGAATATCAATATTACATAAACAATTCAGAAAATTTGAAAAAAAAAGTCAAAGGGAACAGATGAAATTAAGATCTGATGAAACAGAGAAACACGCAGAGCAAAATTACTCCCTGCACAGAGCTTTCTGGTGAGGCTGTTTATTTACTGGGCTGCCAGAATGGTAGTGGCTGAGCAGTAGGCAGGCATATAATTCAAAGCCAATATTAGGAGGTTAAGTACTGACATAAATCACACAGAATCATAAAATCATTTAGGTTGGAAAGGACCTTTAAGATTGAGTCCAACTGTTAATCTAACACTGCCAAGTCCACTTCTAAACCATGTCCTGAAGTGCAACACATCTTTTAAACACCTCTAGGAATGGTGACTCCACCGCTTCCCTGGGCAGCCTGTTCCAATGCCTGACAACCCTTTCTGTGAAGAAATTTTTCCTAATATCCAATCTGAACCTCCCCTGGTGCAACTTGAGACTTACATGTAACGCAGATCATACATGATGTATGAGCAGCTGAATTGGCTATCTTACCCTTATGTTTTTGCCCATGCATATATATAGGCATTCAAAGTAACCAGTTTGCTGTGAATTTTACAACTTCTGTTACTGAGTTATGCATATTCAGGTTTTTTTGTTGTTGTTTAGAAAATACCGAATTATGTGGTAAATCTGTGTAAGTGTTTTGCCAATTTTTTGATACCTCCTAGGTGCTCCAAGCACAGCTAAGGATCTCAGTGTGTTAAAACATGCAGAGAAAGTCCCTTCCTTGAATGAGTGCACTGTGAAAACATTTAAGCCCCTTACAGAACGTTGATAACAGAAAAAAAGATAAGAAATTGTCTAAATTCTTTGCTTACAATTATTCACTCAGTAAAAAATAAAGCAAACTTCAGAGAATAGGCAGAGGTCAAGAAGACACTAACAAAATATGCTAAAAATTCCTACTCTATCTAAACTAGGCTGGGGTCTACAGATGTTAGATGGTGAGAATTTAATGTTTCAGAAAATTTGGATAGATTTGGATAGATGACTCTCAAGCATTTTCAACACCTTTTCTTTTACCTGAACCGTGCAGTTGGAAGCTGTGCAGAAAGCTCCAGCCCCAAGAGAGTCTGGGCAATGGATCCCCATTGCACTGCACTGAGTGAGTGTCAAAGCTGTTCCTCTCGGAAGACAAAAGCAGAGAGCCCTCACAGACAGGATGGTGACACATGAAACAGGCAGTCCAAAGCTGTAACCGGTGACCGCTGCCTGTCCTGCTGTGGACAAGGACAACTCAGCAACACAGAAAACAGCTCTTGAATGGCTACGGTTGATCGGCCAGTATTTTGAAGTATGTTGCCGTTTCAGGTTGCCTTCGGATGCTGCAGTGATTCAGAGTGTGTCATCTGGCCGGTTGCAACATGAGGTCAGCAACCCCCAGGAGCAAAGGGGAGAAAACCCCCAGGCAGGGTAAACTGTGTCTCTCCAGCTTTAATGTACCGATGTCCATCGCACCTGCATTTTGCAACAGTAAGAGCTGGAAAACATGGACTCTGTCCACATCCTTGCTCAGTAGTTTTAGACTTTAAAATCTATTTTGGGCAGAAAACATATCGAGAAAGCAGCATTCACTGCACTCTTATTTCAAGCTTTGAGCTGGAGTACATATTGGATTCTGTAAGAAAAAAGATGGGAAAACTTCAGCAGCATTTTGATATGTCTTGCAAGGAAGAAAAAGCATTTGCAAACACACTGTGCCAAATGAATCACCTCTATCTACTATGTTATCAGGTTAACAGGTTAGCAAGAAATTGTTTTCCCTTATAGAAAACAGTTGTTTGACCCTGGTAGCTTTTAATTATTGAACTCTTGCAATAGCCTATTTGTAATTAAAGTCTTTGTTGGCTTCCCTGGATTTCAGGTGAGGTTGTGCATTTGTAGTTTCTGTGGTGTCAGAACAACAGCCAGTTTTTCATTCTTTGAAAGTGGTTGTAGTTGCTTTGGTTATAACACATGCATACCAATATTACATTTTGTTTCCACTGCCTTTCGGTGTTAAACAATAGTGATTCACTGCACTTAAACTCATCAACTCGTGATATAATTTAAGTTCTGAATAACTTATTAATAAGAAGTGGTGGTGTGCTTTTTTTTTTTCCCAAAAAGAGAAAATAAGCTGTAGAAAATATTACTGAGGCATATGCAACGCAAATTTAACTCTGTATGAGGAAATAGCTATTAAACCTGGGGTAAACTGAAATCAAGAACAGATGTCATGATGGATGTAACTGCAGTGTTGGATGGATTAGTGTAGAGCCGCAGTGTGAACTTCTGGCAAATTAGAAGGCTCCTGAGTTGGTAATTCCCCGGCAGCAGGAAGATCGGTAGAGCTAATCTTGTCTGTCTGATCTGTCTGTTTTGGTTTGGGTGCGTGAGTTAATCTGCTCTAAAATCTGCTCTCAAATCTGCTCTCAATTCTAAAGACACAGCCCCAGCAGAAGACAGCAGAACCTGTGCTCAGGTATGGTCCTGAAGAAGTCCATTCTGTAATTTTAATGTGCAAGAAATCCTGCTTTCAAAATAGGCTGTTAAGTGTTTTCTTGGTTTTCTGGAATGTCGGTTGCTGAAGGGCCTGTGGAGAGGATGTCTTTTTGCTCACTGAAACAAGATGAGACCTGAGTGAAGACTTTTTTGGCATTGAGCAGCGGCTCTCAAGCTGCTCTGCTGCTGCTGCCCACAGAGACGCTGCTGCGGTGTGTCGTAGTCCGTGCAGAAGCACAGACAACAGCAGATTAAAAACCAAAGGGTGATCTTATCAAGTGATTTTGTTGCCACTGATTTCAGCTCTTCTTGCCTGTTCTGCCTTGATGGACTTCATGTCTTACCTGTGCCAAGGCTAGTTAGTCAGCTTTGTATTGGAGAAGACAAGTTGGTTTTGACTACAGATTTTAAATCTTTGCAGACCAACTTAAGATGTTTGGCTTCTTCTGTGAAGAATTAGAACATTCTTATGCTGTAAAACACTGCACTGAATTTTGGAAAATTTACTCATTTACTGTCATCATCTTTTCAGTCTTGAATAAAATAGATTACTGGCAGTATGTGACAATCTGTCCTGTATTTTAGCTCATGGGAATTCTCCTATTTCATTTGAGTCTTCTTTTTACTGATTTCAGCAGCTGCACATACTTCTAAGGAAGACAAGAGGAAGGGAAGGCAATAAAAGGATGTGAGATGAAAGGAGAAGAGGCATTGGGTAGGAAAAGAGAATAAAGAAGAGAAAGAGGAGGAGGAGAATAAAGAAGATTTTGACGTTCATAAAGAAGCATGGGAAAAAGCAGAGAGTAAACCAGATCATCTTCCACCTCTCTCTGATCCTTTTTCTTATTTCATCTTCTCTAAGTAAGCCAAGAATGATCTTAAAAGCAGTGTCCAAATTTCAGCTGTTTTGCCCCTTTCCTCTTTAAAGGGAGCTACAAATGCCCAGAAGTACTCAAGTCTGGCCATAGTGTATATCCAGAATTTTTTTGGAAGTTGTCAGAGTAGTTTTGTACTGTGTGTATCCTGGTCACATTCCCTACAAGGAACTGTGTAATTAATTCCCTGCCAGTCCTCCATGCTTTGACACTTTCCCCCTGGCCTGTGCACTAGAAAAGGCGTTCTGTAGGTGCTGCGGGACTTTGTTCAGGAGCAAATATTTATGCAGGAGTGATAGATAGTGTGTGTTTTCAGCATGAGCAGCAGGAGAGCGTTTAACTCCATGTGTAACAGAGATGAATGTGTTCCAAGTGCATGTCTGTATTTATATCCCTCTAAATTCCTGTACAAATTGGAAAGTCTCTGCTGCAATATCCTTACTCCATACAGTCCTCCCTGTTACCGTCAACACAAGGAGAAACTGAGCAAAGGATATATTTCCATTTGTGCTTCATCCGTATTTTCCTGTAGTCATCAAGATAATTTGTTATCAAAAGCTGTGACACTGTCCCATTCCCTTTCAGCCCAACACAGATGACAACGGGGTGGCAAAGTAAACAGGGATCCCTAAAGAGGAACACCAGCTGATAAATACATTCTTAATATGTTTATAAACCACATGAATAATTTATATGGTGGAATATATGTATTATCATGTTTTGATAGGCCTTTTGATTAACATACCCCATGGGTGTTCCTCTTGATGTCACAGGAAGGTATTTTTTCAGGAATGCTCATCAATAGGTAAAACCTGATTGTGGCAAATAATCAGGCACACCTTCCCTGCAGCAAACGGGTTCCTCTGACGGTATCTGAATTAGTTCCAGCTCTGGCAAGTGCTTGACAAACAAAGCCCAGCACTGTAGCTCTGCATTGATATTGTTTATGCATTATTTGAGTAGGGTAGATGAGGCCCTAGGGCCTGATCTAAAGCCCACAGAAGTCAGTGAAAAGATTCCACAAGCCTTTTTAAGCACTGGAATCCTGTATTCTGTGTTTCAGAGTTCGGAAACCTGTGCCAGAAACTTCATCAATAACCGAAAGGCTGGAAGAAAAGTGAAAAGCAAACTTCTGGGCAGGCAGAAAGAGGAAAGGAGAATGAAAATATCTAATAAATTCTCAGCAGACAAAATGTCTCCAAGTAGCTTTTGTAAATGAAGGTTGAAAAGATAAGTAACCTCTGATAGTTTTAGGAAAGTGCCACGTTTCTAGAAGTCTAAGGATAAAATAAAAATGAACATCCAGGTTCTTAAAATAGTTCATTCTACAAGTACCCTGTAGTTTAGTTGTCTGCAAATTAACCACGTTCACCTTGATTTCTTGTGGTGGTCATAAATCTCTTAAGTTCTATTATTTTTAGCAGCTTTATTTTAATAGTTTTAAATTATAATTGCTGGTAACTGAAAAGTTGTTAAAAGCTTAATTTAGCTAATGATGTATTTATATGTTTGTGTTCAGTATGACAGAGATAGGCAGCAATAACCCCTCTACTTAATTATCCAGTATTTTCCATGCTGAAACACATTGTGAGCATTTTTAAATTTGATTGTTGTTGGGAAGCTCAGATGCCTGAATGTCTGGAGCTGCCCTTTGAAACTGGTCAGGGATAAAATTCCAAATCTGTAAAAGTGCTTTTATTTTGTCCTGTGAGATTCTGTTGGGATTTTCTGGTCTCAGCTGCCGACATTCACTATTCCCCTTCTTCCTTTTCCTTTCCTCTGGAAAGCTGGCTGAAACTATAATTGGTGGTGGACTTTGGTAATAGCTGGGCTTCCATCCCCAAAGCAAACACACTGGTGACACTAGCGTGGCTGGAGTCTGCAGAACAGCTTCAGTGGAGGGTATGAGAGAAGGTGACAGACAGTTCTCCCAGCGCGGTCCCTTCAGTGGCTCTTGGCAAATAAAGAGTGGCCAGCTCCAACTTCTGACTTGGACACGTTTGCAGTATGGGCACATTCAGAAGTTTACCCGTATAATTATTCTAACATAATTCTGTTTAACCTGTAGGCTGTTTGGGTATCTCCCGCCAATAACTCCTTCTGTGCTCTGGACACCCCCAGTGTCTTCACTCCTTCTGTGCAGGTCATGTTTTCCACTTTTTAGACCTCTACCGATTGTACTTCCTTTTCTGTGGATTATTGCCCAGTGCCCACAACAAAGAGTCACTTGATTTTCAAACTCAGGCCTTCCCAGTTCTCAGCACAATCTTAGAGAAAGCACATCCATTCAAGCAGTTCGATGATGGCTGAAAACAACCAGAGAATTATTAAGAAAACTATTGAAAACTCTTGAACATAACTTATTTAAAAAGTAAGATAAGACCGGTATAGCTACAGACAAAAAAACCCATTAAATTCGGCTATACTCCCTCTTTGAGCCTAACAACCTTTTGACTACCTGAAGTTGTATGAGGCACAGGCTGGAGCTCCTGGAAAGGTCAAATGTCTTGTGGCTTTTCCTCAAAATTGTGGATTCTTCTTTGCTATGATTTCTTCCCTCTATTATACCACAAAGAAAGTTGTTCTTGTCTTCCCAAACTTAGTACGTCTGCATGTCCTAAGTTTGACATTAATACCTGTTGTGATTCTATAGTTACTTTTTAATTATTTGAGGACTTTTCATTCCCCAAATCCCAGCGTCTTTTGAGAAGTCACAGAAAATATATTTTTTTATCTGGACTCCTTTTTTTCCAGGCCAGAGCTAGCCACAATTACTTAATAAGCTGTAGTGATTGCTTCAGTCATAAACCAAGATGTTAGGAACCATTGCCTTGCTCCTTTGTGGAAGTACTGTAGGTATGTAGGAAAACATCACAAAAATTTAATAGCAGAGAAGTCAACCCACTCCTGTAGTTAAAATGTTATCCACAGAAAGATCTCAAATAGTCACAGGCATGTTTGATTTGATAAGATTAGAGACTCAGAGTAAAATGTAAATGATTTAGAACTTTAAAAGTCAGATCTTTGAAGATATGAAAAACAAGTTAAGGCTTTACCTAATAACTGAGCAGGAGAAGTGTTACAGTAGGTCAGTGTCTTAAATAATCAAAACCTAGTAGTGTTTGTTATATTCCTTAAGTCAGTTTTGTAAATGGCACTTTGAACATACATCAGGTGGAAGAGTTTATTTTTTTTGTCTGCTTCATATAACTTAGCTTGCCCATTTTTTTAACTTTGATTTCCATATGATTTTGATAACTTTATTTTTTTTTTAACTTCTTTGAGTAATAAAATTGCTCTTCCAGTTTGACACTGGCCTTTCCACAGTTCTGAATTAACTCTACTTAGCTTCAGGAAACACCTATATTTAAAATTGCATGAACTTCAAACATACTGTCATTGAATCAGTGTTTTCATGTCAGACCAGGTTATGTCCATATACCATGAACAGACTACCAAACCTGAACACATACAGAATTATTCCAGAACAATTCTTACATCTGGAGTACAAAGGCAGGATAAACTCTGGAATACTTCTGGAGATCAAAAACGTTTCACTGCCTGAATAGTTTTAACATTCAGATAAAAATGACTTTTGGTAACCTGTATTAGGTTTCCAAGGTTTTCACTCCTTGCATGTTTGCAGTGTCTACACAGGGGATTTCAACCTGATGGCCACTATGAGCAAAACTTTATTATTAATAATTAGTAATTGGAAGCTCTGGTTCTCTTCATCCCATGCTCCATCTCCTACTTCTTCCTGCCAGACAGCTAATTGCCTCTTCATGGAAATCTTCCTACAACATGCCAGTTAATTAATGAATTGTCAGGCTCTATGGTATATTAGCCCAGAGAATCTCAACATCCAGAGCTATGTATATGCCACCTATGTTGCAGCATGGTGTCCTCTCATTAAGTACATGGAAAGTCACTGCAATTTTTGTAAACTAGCAAGTCTTGCCAAATTTTCTCCTGATTAGTATAATCCTTTTCTCATAATCTCCTCTAGTAATGTTTTATACTTCATTTATCTTACATAATTAGATCTTGGTCAATCTCACAGGTATGTTACATTTGTTTGCTAAGGTTCATTCTTCATTCTAAGACATCAACAAACAGTATACTTGGTAAATTGCATCCAAACTATTTTCAAAATGATGTATGTATAAGGTGTGTGTGTGTGTATCTAGTGGGAAAGAAATTCAACTCTCAGAGGTCCTCATTCCTGTTAGTACTATCATCATTCATGCATGAGTTTTGGCCTTAAATCAGATCCCAGGATAAACTTGTTTTCTTTGTACCTCACTGCTGAAATTTCCCATTTTACACATTTAATAGAAAAACTGTCAATATTTCTTTCTAAACTGTTTTGTTTGTTTGTATTTTCCAGGAGACTGTTAGCACAGCTGGGAAAATTGCCAAGAAACTTGCTGAAGACAGTAAGGGCAGGAATTAAATCGCAGGAAAACATGAAAAACCTGTAGCAGTGTCTAAATAGTGAAATAATTACCATCAACCAGCAGCAGTATCTAATAATAAGTTTTAAAGCAGTGCGGTAAAGTTCTTGATATGCAACATTGTGTTTCAGCAAATAAATGCAAATGATAACTGAAATATAGTGTTGCACATTACAAAGTCTATGTACCTAAATCGCTTATTAAAGATAGTTTTGGAAGATTCTCTATTGACTCCACATTCTTACAGCTGTTTTTGCAAGTTTCTTAGGTGATGTCTATTAAATCAATGATTTATATCTCTTGCATCCTCTCGATATGTTCCCAGCAGCTCTTATGATCACCTAGAAAGTACAGAAACAGCAGGTTAATGGAAATTTTCAACATTTTCCAACGATAAATTTGATGAGCTACAACCATAAAAATGCAGAGTGTGCACAGTTGTCTCAGTTATGGGCTGTAAACTGTTTACTCCAGTTTTATTTTATTTCTACCTTTCTGAACTCCTGCACGCTGCCTTTTATTCCACACAAGTGAACACTGGGGACATGATAAAATATTATGAGCTGGCAGGTGTGCTCATTTCCCACTTTAAGACAGATGTACTGTTTCTCATATATAGAATTCTATATTATTAGTTTAGATAACTCAGGCAGGTAATGGTAATAAAATTAACATTGACTTTTAGAATTATCTGTAGGCCAACGGGTGGATTTTTTCATCTTTGACACTGCGAGTGTCCCAAAGCTTTCCAAAACTGCAATTAGTGGAAAAAAATTCTATTTATTTCAGTCAAGTTGGACCCATGGGGCCAAACTAATATAATCTTACTGCTCCATTTTCTTAACTGCTTACTACAATGCAAAGGGCGAGGGATGCCATTCTTTGCCTTACCCTTGACTTAACTGGGCAACAATTTCACCTTTGATGTTTTAAGAGTATCATTAATGCTGTTCCTTTACTGTGCACCTACTAAACCAGAGATAGCTTTGCTATTTGTACCAGGTCTGAAGTTCTTAAATTTACTAATACTATTGTTATGGGAACAAGAGTGGACTGCCAGCTGAGACAGCTGTGCTGATGTGTCCTGTGCAGTAGGAGGATGTTGATGTCATGTGCTACAAAGCTTACTTGCATTTCATGTCTCCAGTACCGTGTATAATCTCAAGGGAAGAAAAAACACACGCTTTTCCCCCCGCCCCCCACCCCGCCTTCCTGTCCTCCAAGCTCTACCTTCACTCTGCAATTTATTTGAACTGTTTCACCATTTCAACCCAAAAGAAATATTTTGTCAGGCCACACTGAACATCCAGTGAACTGTGCAACTCCATTGTCCTCAGTGAAATCCATGAAAAAATGCGTGTGATATCTCTAAAACCTTTTGACTTCTGATGGCTTTGAGTAGAAGATGGCTCAGCAGTTCCATTGATGCTGATGTTACCAGCGATGCACCAGTTTTTGCTCTGTCTTGTTTCTGTTGCGTTAACTGACACCCAAAGGACCACAACGACGGCCTGATTTTGTCTGGGTACAGTGGCCCTTCCCAAACACCGGGAAGGACAGCAGAAAGCTGGTGTTTCCAACAGCGCAGGTCGTTCCCGGTTCAGTGTCTTGCTTTCCTCCTCCTCACGTTCCCGAGGCGGAGCGGCAGCAGACAGCGCCCCGAGAAGGAGCAGCCAGCGGTGCCCGTTCATTCCCCGAGTGCACCGACCGGGGGCAAGGGCCGAGGATTTGGCGGGGCCGCTTCTGCCGGTTCGGCCGCGGGTCCGTAGCCGGGGGACACGGTAGGGCAGAGCGCGGCGGAGGCCGCCGCACTCCCTGGAGCTCGGTCCGGGCATCCCCTCGCGCCGCTCCGACCGAGCCTCCGGCGGGCCGTGCTGCCGCCGGGTGCTGAGCCCCGGCCGCCGGGGCCGCTCCCCGGCAGGGACCGTGCGCTCCCCCTGCCCCGTCCGCGCTGCCCCCGCCCCGCTGCACCGCCCCGCGCCTCCGGAGCGGGAGGCAGCGCCGCCACCGCCCCGCCCGCCGCCGTTGCGCGCCGGGGCAGGCGCCGAGCAGGTGGCCGCAGGCAGCGGCGCGGCATGTGAGCGGCCCCCGGATCGCCGCTCGGCCGCGCTCCCCCGGGAAGGCAGCACCGGTCCCCCTGCCCTGCCCTCCCCCTCACCGGGCCGGCCGCGGAGGCAGGGCGCCCGCAGCGGCAGCCCGGTGGCGGCCGGGGGCTGAGCGCCGCGCCCCGCCGGGGGGCGGCCGTGGCGGAGGGCGGAGAGGAGGAGGAGGAGGAGGAGGAAGGCTGCGCGGGGCCGGAGGGACGCGGGAGCCCCCCAGCCGCCCAGGATGAAAGTCACCGTGTGCTTCGGGAGGACGCGGGTGGTCGTGCCCTGCGGGGACGGGAACATGAAAGTTTTCAGCCTGATCCAGCAAGCGGTGACCCGGTACAAGAAGGCGATCGCCAAGGTAAGGGGCGCGGGGAGCGGCGCCCGCGATCAATATGGCGCTTCCCGGAGCGGGGAGGGAAGCGAGGGGGAAAGTCCGGGCTGCCCCGCAGCGGCACTGGCAGCGGGGCCGGGGGCGACCGGCGGCGGCAGAGCCCGAACCCTTCGGGGAGCGTGTGCCCGGCGCCGCCGAGGGGAGCCCGAGGGGCGGCGGGCCGGGGGGGGGCGGCCCCTCCGCGGCAGCCAGCGCGGCCCCAGCGCGGCTCCCCGCGGCCGGGGGCGCCTGGCGGGCCTCGGCCCTTTGTTCGCTGATGTCTGGCGGGGAGGTGGCGGCCCCCGGGGGTGTCGGTGCGGGGAGCGCCCGAGCCTGGCCGGGAAAGGGGCGCGGGGGCTGGCGGTGCCGGGTCTGCCCCGAGGCGGGCGGTGGGGCCGAGGCGCCGCGGGCCGGGCGGGAGTCGCCGCGGAGGGCTGGAAATCCATCCCCAGGCTTCCCGGCCCTCCAGGCCCGGCGGGGAGGGCGATGAGAAGGGACCCCGCCGCAGGGGCGCCCCGCGGGCCGCCCCCACCTCACCGGACCCGGGTCCGGGGGGCCCCAGAGCGGCGCGGCCGCCCGCGCAGCCTCCGCGCCTGCTCCGCTCCCGGCGGGCTGCGGGGAAAGGCTCCGCCTGGGCGTGAGGCGCCCGCGGTGCCCCGGGGCGCAGGGATCGCAGCCCGGCCCGCGGCGGGGCCGATCCCGAGTGCCGCCTGCGCCGGCCTCCCGCACCCCCATGTTGAAATGCCTGGCTGTGGGTGTGCAGGCAGTTGCACACTCGGCTTTCCTTACATAGGCGACTTGTTGGGCTTTGTTTTTTTTCTTTCCATTTTTTTTTTTGGTTTTTGTTTTTCCTTTTTTCCTCTCTACTTTCTTCTTGTTGCTGCAAACTTCTCTTTAATCAAGTGGTTTGTCGGGATACTATGACCATCGTTGGCCGAGAACTTGAGCAGCGCTTTTCCTCTTTGCCCTGCCTGATCCATCCAAGTGGCTGAGCGTGCTTTTTCCCCTTAGCCCTTCTGACACACTGTACACTTCTGAACCTGGAAGTTTTGTTTTGGCAAATGCTGACTCCCAGGTGCTCTGAAACCTGCAATGGGAGGAATAGTGTCAGCAGTGTATTGATTAGTTTGAAGTGATTCCCAAGAAAATTTTTAAGATCACTTTTCTCACAGTTCCAGTTGCTGGGAGGAGAAAAGTAGCTGAGGTTCACACTAGCTCCCTACCTGATTCCTGAACAATATGGTTTTGGAGAGGACAAATGCATTCTTTCTGTATTTTTATTATTCCTCTTGTAACACAGTTGTGATTTTGGCTGGAAAAAGAGTAAAACGATTCACTAAGATACAGCTGCATACCAGCTGTTATTTATATACTGCCATTAAGGCGCATTGCAATCTACCGGCACGTAGGAGACTGTGGCCAGGAGTACCTGTCTGGTTAAGGCAAACCAGTGGACAGTAAGTGTGTCCCTTGGGGGAAGCGCTGAATACCTCATCGGGCCACTCGGATGAGAAGTGTTTGCAGAATGTGTTCATCAGAGGTACAACATTGCTAAAATTAATTATTTTGATGTGTTGTGTTCCAAAACTATTACCCGGAGTAACTCGTGTGGCTCTGGGCTGCATCCTGGTTTCCAACTGTTAAATTGCGTGAAGGGGTGGCAATTACATTCTGCAGCATGATGCTAAGCCTGGAAGTGATTGCAGTAGTGAGCACAGGAGAAACAGGCCCTGGTTACCAGGAAAACGTTACATGATTGCAAATGGTGTGGACTTGTTCAGGAGACAAGTGGAAACATAAAAAATCAAAATGTAACTCTTCTTGAAGTTTACCGAAAAGTTTGCAGAGGTGCGGCCAGACTTTGTCCCCTAGTCACCAAAACTCGTGATCCTGGGTTTGACACAGTGGTTTTATTTATTAGCATTTACATGGTGGTTATGCTATATGTCACTGGTACAGACTTGAGGTAGCCGTAATTACTGAGATTGTTTCTATTATATGGAAATACTGTGGTCGAAAACGCAGTAGCAGAGTCCATGGGCTTTCTCTGAGTGTTTTACGTAGTCGCTGTCAAATCTTACTTGTAACTTACATTTGCTGAAGATTTTCTGTGTTAAGAAGGTAGATCCTCGGTGTCTCTAAATAATTACATAATGCCGTTTGCTGTGCTAGCTATAAAGTAACATCATAATTTTATGGATTCAGTGACAAAACTTCATTGATGACTTTTTATAGCTGTTAGTTGTTTGTTTGTTTGTTTGTTTGTTTTCTCTATGGTAGTGGAGCAAATCTTCACTTCAGAAAGAGACAAGAGAGGGGACGAAATAACTCCTGAACAGAGGGGATGAAAATATGTGTGCACAAATGAACGTACGACCTGGCAGCTGGTATTAAGCTGACACAGAAATCACCACCACTGTGCTGTTACAGAAAATAAAAATCTGATTATTCAAATATTTGAATTAAGTTTATGGTTTTCGTACATACAGAAAAAACAGCATTTCTCATCCTGAAAAAATGTGTATCTGCTGTATGCAGCAGTTCCTCCAAGAGAAGCAGCCCTTGAGGATGGAGTTATCAGCCCTTCTCAGATTGCTTCCCGCTTTGTCATGGTTTCCAGGTTGTGATTAGCAGTAAGTCATCTGCAGGGCGAGCACTTCTGACGTACCTGTGCAATTGTGGCAATGCCAGCCTGGCATCACGCCTGCAGAGTGCCAGGAGTGAGTAACTTCAAAATCTGACGTCAGCTTGGATCTTTCTGACTTGGTATTATTTAGCTTGAATAGTCATGGCGAAAATGAAAAAAATACTTACAGGCAATAATCAAGATAACAGTAAAGTTCTCTTCTCTGTAAAATTTTAAGACTTAAAAAGCATATGGATAACACGCTTAGTCGTGGCACTTATTCCTGGATGCAATTGCCTTTGCTTAGGATTCTTAAATCTTGAAAAATTCATAATGGGTTAACACTGCTGTCAATACTGACTCTTTAACTGTGGAGTAAGTTATTCATATGACAGGCTGTGCTTGAAGATTGGTCTGTGCGGTGTGTATAGGAAGTATTTCTGTTCCTTTGCCTTTATTCCAAAAGAAGCTTTATGTTTCAAATGTGATCCATTTTTCTGCAAGTTGTGTATGTGGTGAATGAACAAGTAAATGATAAGGGATGTTTGAAAAGTTCACCTTGTCCAGGGCAACTGGAGTCAGCAAAAATTGATCATGCTTATGGAGGCCTTGTTTGCACAGTGGCGTGCTGGTGATGTTCTGTGTGTGTGGCTGGACTGGCACAGCCTCCTGAAAAATTTTTGAGTGAGTATTAAACGAGTATGTTTGGGACTGGGGGCAACAGGCCGGTGGTCAGGGGCTGTGCTGGTTTTGCATTCATGTAGTTCTGCTCATGGCTTCCGAGAAATTCAGTGATTAAAAAAGAAGGTGAGAGGGGTTTTGGGGAGAGAAAGTCACAGCCACACCTCACTGGCCTAATGTTAGTGGCAAGAGATGGGGGGCTGCCCCCAAAGTTGAGATGAAATGGGCAGTTGAGATGAAATGTGTTTATCAAATGGTTGACTATAACCTAGTGTTAAAATGTGGAAAACTTTCATAAAAATGGTGTACCAAGTAACCCTTTATCAAAAAGAATTAATTGCACATCTTGTACCTTTGGTTTGATCTGGTTGTAGCTGGAGACTTTCTGACTTTTTTTTTGTTGATTTTTGATTGTCACCATAATCTCTGTGTGCTTTGGTTTTTTTTGGAATATCACAAGCATTTCACCTTTTCTTTTCCTTGCAAATATAAATCAGCTTGCTTAGGCAATGGATAGGTATAATATTTTTCTAATTGTTAGCGCTACTGTGTTGTCTTTGAATGATGTAAACAAGAATATGAAATAGGAAAGCACAGAGCTTACAAGAGTTGTTCAGTCTCATGTTTAATCCCTACAGGGATCGTTCGGTCTCTATGATAGTTCAATCTGATGTCCTGTGTATATCACAAGCTTGTAGTGATCTACCTAGACCTTGTATATAACCCTGGTTTTCTAGTTAAAATAAGAAAATTAACAGTTTTCCTGATTGATAAAAAAGATTTTAGGAGGACTCTTTCGAGACACCTCTCCCCTCCCCCTCACCAGAAGTTGTGGGAGATGAAGTGGTTGGAGGCTTGTGATGTTGGATGGGACAATGCTTGAATTGTTCATTTAAAAGCTGCGATATGTTAATATTTGTGAAAAGAAAATGTAATCTGCTCTTTGATAGCATTTGAAGGCAGTTGCTGATAAGACACCAGAACTCAAGGAAAGTTGGCTGTGTAAGCAAAGGTAACAGGTGTCAAATGACCATATTCTCTCTTAATTTGTACATAGGAAGCTTAGGCCACCCAGAGCTTAAAGCTCCAGCACTTCGGTAGGTCTGATATTATCAGCAGGGAAGTGTGAGTGGGGAAGGCTGTAGTCTCAGGGAATGTGTGAAGTGCTTTTTTTTTGTTTGTTTGTTTTTCCCCCTGTTTTTTATATTTTCTTGGTGCCAGCTCACTGTAACGTCTCAAATTATTTGCTTAAAAATCAGCTCCTAAACAGCAGGTTGTCTTCCAGGTGCACAGTGGTGATTTGATGCTTTTTATGTCCTGCAGAGCAAACAGTTTCGCAGTTGCTCATGAGTGTGTCACTGAAGCATTGATTATAGGTTCTAATACACAGGAGAGGGTCAGTACGAAGATCTGCCAGTTTTGTACTGGTCTTTGCACATCCCCTGCTCAAGCCTGGCTGCTGGGTTTTGGGCGCAGGCTTATCTGGTTCATCCATAGTGCCCAGGCAGAGATCCCTTCAGAATCATAATGAAAATACTCATGGGCAATAGTGGTTCAATTTAGCATAAAGAAGATGATTGTATTTTATTTGGTATTAGATTTATTTTGAGATCTACCTAAATCTTGAGGCTGTTTAAAGTAGAAAGAAGTCTTATAGGCTGTTTTCAGAATGTGTAGGAACCTTTTCTACTCCAAAAAGGAGCCATAAACCCAAAAAATCCCTCTCACCCTTGCTACTCAGTCGACCGTCAGTTTACCTGTAGTTGACACTACCAGGATGAAGTCTCAGGGCTCTGTGTTTAGTATTGGCTGGATAGTACTTCAATGATTTACCCGAGGTCAGCCAGGAGAGCCAGGTTCCCTGGGGCTGCTGCTGCTTCTCAAGCCGGCTCTTGGCCTCTTTGCTGATGTTGAGCTCCCAACAGCGGCAGTGAAACCCAACTGACTGGCAACGTCCCTCTGCTGCAGCTTAGGGCACGCCGTGAACAGCAGTGGAGAGCTGCTAATTTAAGGAAGTACTGAAATGGGTCACAGTTGCTCTGTGTTTAGAAAGCTGTTGGGTGATCTTGCGGGTTTGGGAGTTGATGGTGGAAACACAAAGCTATGTCTTGCATATAGCGATTTAATTCCCACCACTCATTAGAGAAAACTTCCTTTTAACCACTTCTTGCCAACTCCCCCTGTTTTCAGCAGAATGAGGGTTTTCCTGTTGTTCTCCTCATCTGTGAGCACAGGTGACTCTCATGTGTTGCACAAGAAGTTGCAGGGTGAGGGTAGGAACACACCTTCAGATCGAGTGTGGTGGTGGCGGCCATGGAGGTCCCTTGCACGGGGACCTTGCTGCACAGCAGCGCTGTGCTCGAGGGGACCTGTGGCTGCTCAGCTGCCCGAGCGGGGCCGCACCCCGGGCAGGGTTTTGCCACAGCCCCTCGCCACCAGGCCTCACCTGTGCTCAGCCACACGTGATACAGAGGAGGAGGGTTGTCTTTGGGGGTCCTGAGAGCTGCGCTGGGGCTGTACCCCTGCTCTGTGAGCAAACAGGGTAAATGATTTTCAAATTATCCAAGTCTAATGAGGAGAAATACTGAATTCTGTGCTGCTCATTAAGAGGGGCACGAGGAGTGAACAGTATGCAAGTCCTTGAGCTTCGAAGGTGTTTTCAGTACAGGTATGGTGGTGCTGCCGTGGCACGCTGATGTGTGCTGTACCAATCTTTAGCTGGGTGGGGTACATCATGGCTTTCAGTTGGGCTTTATGTGGTTTCTCAGTATTTCAGCGTTACTCAGCTGTGATCGAGGTGAAGTGTGTGTTTGTGGAAGAGTGGCTTGAGAGTGATTTCCCTGTGAGCAAACACGGTGCTCCACTGCTATGAGCAGTTTCTGGAGCTCTGAGGGGATGACCGCGGAGGACCATCAGGAGAACAAGTCCTGGGGGCAATTTGGGGTTTAGGGAGGTGCCAGCCTCTCTTCTCCTGGGCAACAGCCTTCCACCAGTGGAAAACCATCTGATTCTCATAGCTTTTTACACTGTAACTTTGGTTATAATGGTCGCAGATGTTCTAGTTCTGTTATAAAAACACCACTGGAAGTAACACTTTCTCAGTAGTACCAGGCTATGACATCTTTTGGCTGTGGCACATTTAATCTGGTAAAATAAGATGGAGAAAATGGGGGAGAAACGCTGGTGATGTTAGTTATACAGAATACAGTTCATGTAGCTTTAAACCAATTTCCTGGTTCTTCAAAGGAAAACAAGCCTTTTCATCCAAATATAACTTGAATGGATAAAACATGCAACAATGCTGAACCAATGCTTATGTATATTGAAAATAAAGTGGAATTCTTCTAACATTAATCCACAGTATAGCACAGATGTTCTCACTCAGAAATATTTTGTGATCAGTAAGAAAATAGAAAGTGGAGCAAAAAATATTAAAAAAAATCTGCAAGATACTTCAGGGCATCTGTGCTTTATTTTTTTTTCCTCCTTTTTAATATACATTATGTATTTTTCTTGTTTCTTTGAGGTCATTTTACTGTAGTGCTCAGCAAGTCTGGTACTGGAAGACAGATAAAAAAAGGCAAAAAACCCAAACTGCCTTTGAGCTAAATTACATAATCTGGTGGTGCTGTTTTATTAAAAAAAAAAAAAAAAAAAGAAAAGAAAGAAAAAAGACTACAGCAGCACAGATGAACATAATATTTGTCAAAAAGACTAATATTACTAGTGAAAGAGAATAAACCAAATTCGAAATTAAGGTAAAAAATAATTTTGAACTAAGTGTGAACATTAAGGCTTTTTATGTTTTTTAGACAATCACACTAATTTCACTTGTTACCATGCTTTAGGAGTGTCGGATTTTTTCCTACTGGTAGCATTAGTTATTTTCTCAAATTGGTTTGAGTTACTTGTTAAGTCAGAAATAATTTTAATAATAATTTTGTTTCAGTGTTTGCTGTTTGTTCTTTTTTAATCAGGTAGCAGGTACACGAGGGTAACTTAACTTCCTACTTCAGTTTCTTATTATAAAGTGATACAAATGCAATGACCTATTTAGTCAGAGGGACACAAACAGAAGGAGAACTGTATCCCTACTGGAATCTCCTGGACCAGGTCCTGTGTGCTATGTCTCAGGACCGGGATCTCCAATGGAGGGGCAGAGTAATGAGGGCCAAGTGTGTTTCTGTGCGGGGGGCTGCGGCACTTGCTGCCCAGGAGCAGAGATGAACATCCCATGGAGCTGGGTCCTGGGATGCTGCTGTGGTCCTGCCAGGCACCTCACGCTGGTGCTGGAGCTCTGGCACTGGAGCAGTTGGCTGGTGTCACCTCCTGGATTGCTGTGTCTCCAGCTCTCAGGAGAGGGCCTGGAGCACAAGTGTGATGAGGAGCAGCTGAGGGAACTGGGGCTGTTCAGCCTGGGGAAAAGGAGGCTGAGGGGAGACCTTATCTCTGTCTGCAATTACCTGAAAGGAGGTTGTAGCATGGAGGGGGTTGGTCTCTGCTCCCAAGTAGCAAGTGATAGGACAAGAGGAAATGGCCTCAGTTTGCACTAGGGGAGGTTCAGATTGGATATTAGGAAAAAATTCTTCAAGGAAAGGGTTGTCAGGCATTGGAACAGGCTGCCCAGGGAAGTGGTGGAGTCACCATCCCTGGAGGTGTTTAAAAGGTGTTTAGACAATGTTCTTAGGGACATGGTTTAATGCTAGAGTTAGGTTATGGTTGGACTCGATCCTGAGGGTCTCTTCCAACTGAAATGATTCTATGATTCTATGACTCTTCTGGTAACAGGCAGGGTTAGCGGAAGGGAAATGACTGCGGGGAGAAGGATGGCGTTCTGTAGGGGAGGAAAAAAGGATGGGCTGTCCTTGGGGACTGGCAAAAGGAAACTCTTTTGGGGTGAGGATGAATGGATGTAACTCCTGGTGCCGTTTTTTTCACGTGAGAGGGAAATGGGAGTTTGCATGGAAGCAAGACAGTAATGAAGTAAATTAAATACTTACAAATATAAAGAGCTGAAGATGAGAAGAAACTGGTTAACTTAGTGCCCTGGAGGTAAGTGGTCAATTTAAGAGGAGGATGAAAAATTGACTTCAGTGGCACAACAAATGTCACCCAAAAGGCTTTCTTTTTAAAAAGAAACCTGTGGAATTTATTATAGAAAGCTTCCCTTTTTGGGCAATAAGCTTAGTGAGAGTAGTGAATGGCTGAGTTTGAAGGGAAAATAGACACTATTTTGGAACAGCAATGTCACATTTTTGGACATACTTTCCACATTCTCTCATGCTCAGGCTGCTGCTGATGCAGCAAGTTTTTGAATCCTTTGCAGGAGGAGCGAGCTGGTACATCGTTAGCAGTTTTCTTTTTAAGCAGCCACGTTTATAGGATTTTTGTTCTGGAAATGCTTGTCTTTACAGACTCAGAATGGCAATTTAAAATGTTTTGGGTGTTCTTGTTGTATTACTAATAGGATAAAAATAAGTTATGTGGGGATAAAATGCTTTAAATGGAGATAGGACTTTTGGGAGTGTCTGTGTGTTTGTGTGTGCATTCACTTGGGTGTTTTCATTTGTTTGAAGAAATGTAGCCATGCTTACTAAATGAAAAAGTAGTTTCAACTTACTCCATCTTTTTTGCATGTGCTTTCAAAGTTGTTGAGTTACTCTATCTTCCCCCTAGGCAAAGGCCACATAATGTTCTTTTCTTCTCTATTAAATGTCAGAAGCAATATCCTACTTGTGAGAAAAGTGCAGAGATACACCTCTTTGTGCATATAATGAGAAGAAGGACTTTGTTCCAAGTTTCTGGACTCCTTCTGAACAGGAAGGAGCAGAATTTTATGGAAAAATTACTTCTAGGGATGCTGGGGTGTTTCTGAGACCAAATAGCCTGAAAGTTTTGTTGCTCTATCAACTTAAATGACAGTTAAAAAAAAAAATTACATTGGAAGCTTCAGAACTCTTAGATTCTTAAATAAACCGCTAAGTGGAATAACAAGGCTTGATTTAATTTGGTCTCTCCAAGAACCTGTTGTACCGAACGTTATTTGCATTTTTTTAAGTGCGCATTTGTTTGCGCTGTCAGTTTTCCCCTTTGCCTTCCTGTGAAGACTGCTTGCCCGCAGCTGCGAGCGCTGGGAAGGCAGCCAGCTACCGAGTACCAAAAGAAGAAGAATTTAGGTGGCCGGTCTGCGGCGGCCAGCAGTTCCTGGTGAATGAGCCTCTGGATTCGGTGTTGCATGCAGCCTGTGAAGATGAAGACAGAAGGGATTTTACCAGCCTTTAATTTGGCTCTGTCTTTTGGCAGTACCAGGCTGCTGGAGGACTGCTAGCTTTTGAAGTGTTGGGCTTTGCTGAAAGTTAAAAAATACTGTGCAGTATTTAGCCAGTTGGAGAGTGGTGATCTCCACACATCTCGCTTGTTGTGCTATATATTTCTGCCTTGTGTTACAGAGAGGTGGGCGCTGGTAAGAAGAGTAAAGGCACTGCTTTCTGAGGGAGACCAGGGGGACCTGGCTGTGGCCGTGCCAGGCTGAGGTGCCCACGTCCCCAGGGCTCCTGGCCCGTGTGTGCCAGGGGGCTCAGTGTGGGGGCGGCTGCTCTGGTTCAGATCAAGGTGAGGTTGTGTCCAAGTTAATTGTTTATTACTGACGAAGATGCTGCTTCTGTTGCTGCACTAAGTCCGAGACAGCTGGGGACAGGGGAGAGGAAAACCCCCCGCACAGGAGGCTGCTCTGCTGTCTTCACCCAGTCAAACCGTCCTGTTGTCTGGGCATGGTGTAGGTTCAGAGCATCATTTCCAAATCCTGTATTGAAGATTTTTTTTCTGGCATTAAGAACACTAATTTGAGAAGATGGGCTTGATGTTTTCTGCCCTCACTGACTTTCCATAACAGCAGCTTTTATTGCTTTTTCTGGTTTTCCTTCAAATGAAGAATAGCACAAATAAATGTGGTCTTTAATAATTCTGGAAAGTTTGAAGTCTGAACTAAGAAACTGCGAGAAAAAGTGGAGTGGGTGAAATAAGAGCTTTTAAATTTGGAATTGTCAGCGTAGGCTCTGTGTTGTAAGAAAGGGAGTGAACATGATTTTAAATGTCTGTAACTGTGTGTATGCTAAATGTTTGTATGTTTAAGTGCTGCTGTTTGCTTAAAGAGAAAACCTATATTTTCTAGACTTAAATAACCTGGTCTAAAAAGAAAATGTTATGCTCTGTATGTAAAACAGTGTATTTAACTTGTGGTTACATTAGGCAATGGAGTAGTCTCACCCTGTGCCCAGCAATCACTCAAGGACATAACACTTTGGTAAACTAAAACCAGATGTTAATATGTGTGAAATGTTATCGTAATCAATGTCTTATAAATCTCTCCTTTATTAGTATAGTTGTTTGAAGTAAATTCCTGATGACCCTTTTGTTGCCTTGGTGTTGCCACAAAGTAGCTATGGTCAGCTTGAAGGCTCCCTGATAAATTGAAAACTACAGATAATAAGTATCCAGTATTTTTTGGGGTTTATAAAATATTTAGCTGAAAAGGTTCCTGGTCCTCACTGTGTCTCTGTGGAGGTAACAAGTTTCCTTTGCTGGTGGAATTCCCTAGCTGGGGAACGGGAGCTAGCTTGTACGAAAAGCTAATTTGTGCTGGGTTAAATATTCTTTTGATATTTGAATACAAAGTAATTAGCTTGGATGTACTGCTGTTTACCTTTTAGGATTTGGAGAAGTTTAAACAAGCTGCTGAAGGGAACTGTGTCATAAATCTACTTCTGAAATATTTTTTGAGGATCGTATATTTCAGACTGAGACTAAATCTGCTGTTTGTGGTGTTACTTTTCTCGTGGCCAGTGACTGGTGGGAGAAGTGCGAGGCTAAGTGGGGAGGGAAAGGTTTAGGCAGTGGTTTGGTGTCTTCCTGTAGGCTTGTCACTGTTTACTGCAGGGCGACAATACACTGTGGGTTCTGTGCAGTGATCAGATAGAGCCATGTGGGAATCCCCGTTCTGAAAACGCTCTCAAGGTGGCTGTGTAATTGCTTACACATGGATGCTAATCTTTTGATTAAAAAAAAAATAATTAGTTCAATATTTACTGTAGCCATCTGCTGTACTTGAACCCAATTTTTAGGAAATGATCTATTTTGTTCTAAATTACTTTAGTTTCATAATTCAGCACTTCCTTGAACAAAATAAAAAAGGGGATTTTTTTTCCTTTGTTTTATGTGAAAGTTATTAAACTATTTTGAGTCTGTAAATCATAACAGCTGATTGTGTAGAATGTGTGTCCTGTTTTATGGGTGGTCTGTGCTTCCCCTTATTAGACCATGTGTTGTGTCTGTGATTAGACAATGTGTAAAGACTGCTCTAACTCTAGTTGCCTTCACAAGTTGCTTCTGGTTTAGTGCGCCGGTGTCTTGTTGCCTTCTGAAAGGCTTTGTTTCCAAATGCTGGGGATGCCAAAGACATTGTGAATAGAGATCCATTTAAAGACACAATGAGTACACATTTTTTTCTTGATCACTTTTGGAGATTAAAGTTCTGTGTGGTATTGAAATAAAAAAAAATAGTTTTTCTGTAATTAATGTTTTAGAAGGACGCTGTTTTTGAGAATTTTCCTGCAGCTTTTTCAAAAAGTATGTTGTTCCTTTCTGAACTCAAGTGTGGAGTGTAACAATTCACTTTGTGTTTTGTGTTATTCTGCAGTGTAAGCTACAAGCTGAGATAAAGAGCAGGGATCTGAGATTGGTTTTTAATAAACAGCCCTTTGCAGCCTGCCTTTCACCTGAAGCACTACTCAGAAAGCCACCTTCGGTGAAGACCACATGGCTTTGGACTTGTAAACTATGCCTAAATGCAATAAATAGGAGGGTCTGCTCTGCAATTGCAGATTGTGCCTTTCTCAGCATCAGCAGCAAATGGGAGTCAGCCCAGTGCTGCTCACCTGCCTGCTCTGCAGCACCTGGGGAGCTGTAAAACCAAACACTGAGCTCCAAGATGCTGAGATTTATCTATTTTAACTTTGTAGCTCCCCTTTCCCTCCCTCTGAATAAGTAGGCCTACAAATCCAACATGACATGTAAAAACAAAGTTGTGGAGTCCTCCCCCACAGCTCTAGCATCTTTATAAATAGTTTGTTCTGCAGACCGGATCGTCACACCTGCTACCAGCCTCCTCCAGAGCGCAGGCTGCAGCCTTGCAGTGAAGTGCTCCTATCATCTCTTAGTGATACACCAGCAGCAGGACAGGCTTTTAGCTTCGATCGGCTCTGCTGCTTTGGGAATGTTGTTAAATTGAGAAGGGAGAAGCAAAATATCAGAGTAACTGTGAAATACATTTAAATATGCAGAAGGAAAAAGTGGAACTAGTAAAATTTATCACTTAACCATTTCTTTTTAAAGCTTGAATTTTAATGCATATTATGCTCAGTATAGGACAACTAATTGAAAGTAGATCTGTTTTGCTACTTCTTAGGTAACTTTAATGGTGATGATACTATTTAGCAAGCACTTCGTATCACTTTTCAAATAATTTTTGTAGCGGTGTACTGGCATAGGACCTGTCCATTTGTGAAGCCTTTGGAAATCAGCTAATTAAATCTACTTGAAATTAAAATGTTTAAAAGCAAGAAAACTTGTGCTCTCTGTGTCCTTACTTACTCCGTTGCCCTGGTCATTGCTGTGGACTTGAGTTTCCAGAGCTGTATCCAGACGCTGCTGCTGAGCTGTACTTGCTGTGTGCCGCACAGGCACCGGCTGCCTTACCGTGAGTGAGCGGAGCCTCCCATTTGTGGCGTGGTTGGGCTGCCATGGTGTATTCCTTTCTAGCAGACTAATGTTTTTTATAGTTTGCTTTCATTATGGGATGAACTACTTCAAGTTGCCTATAGTTTTTAACATGGAGGTAAGATAATGCATACAGGTTGTACAAGTTGTTAGTAGAGACCAGATGTTTTGTTTCTACATAGTTAAAAGATTCACTCAGCTGTAATTCAGAAACTGGTGCATCTTCAGAGATGTTTAATGTTACTTCAGTACTATATTTTAAAAAATTAATGAGAGGTACTTCTTTTGGTGACAACTATTCCTCACTCCATTTTAATAAATTTCCAAGTACACAGGAACCTGAAGTGTCTTCCAGTTGCTTTCAGAAGTGTTGGCTGAATACTGTGAAGATAAAGGAAATATCTAGTTAGTTTTGCTTCACTGCTGCTGTGATTTGAGAAGGGAAATGTATCTGTCAATGCCCTGCTTTTTCAGGTGTGAAATAGGGGCACAGAGTAGGAAAGGGCTCCTTTTAATCACTGCTCTCCCAACGCAACCCTGCGTTAACTGGGAAGCCCTGTGGATTTATTTCAAATGCAGGTGATGGAGGACAGGAGCGCTCACCTGGGAGCAGTGTCCTGTGTTCCCATGGCTCATTCTCTGTGAGGACTTTGTTAACTGCGTTTCACAACAGCATGATGTTAACTGCAGTGAGTGTGTACTTGCATAAAGTCTTTCTGTGGTTTTTCTCTCCAACTTTGTGTTACCTTAGGAAAGAGAAAAATACTTTGCTGTACCGGTTGTCTGTGTTACAGCAAAGCTGCGATGCACCCATCAGTTATTACAGCGTGCAACACCCGAACTAGGAGCAAGGAGATGGCTCTGCAGTGCCTTCTCCTCTTAATTTGGAGATTTCCTTCTGTGCTTTACCACCTCCTCCCTTCAAAAACCAAATCTGCAAACAAATGTCATAGCATGAGTTTGGCAAGTACCTGATTTTCCCCATGGCGTGTGTGGAGAAGGGAGGCACAGGAGGTCGCTGGCTGGTCCAGGACCACACAAGCAGTTCGGCAGCGAGCTGGAAATAAAGTACCAACCCGCTGACTCCTTACCAGCGAGACTATTTTTCCCCTCTAGTAAGGATGTGGTAAAATATCACTGTATTTAATCCTTCTGCTCTCCTGTAACTCAGCCTCTGTATGAGAAGACACGCTGTGCTTTGCCAGGCTGAAAAGGGGATATTCTGTGGTAACTGGCTGTTTAAAAAAAGTCTCTTCCTCTTAGAAAAGCGTGGACTCCGTCATGCTAAACTACTTAATTTCTATGTCTTCTTTAATTTTTTCAGTTTACTCATACCGTGGTTGAAATTTTTGTATAGTAATCTGTACTTGGCAGTAAGGCTGTTGATTTCAATATTGCCTCTTGTTTAAATGTTTATAACAGAATAAAAGCAAAGGAATTGCTTATGTTTGACTTTAGTATAGCTATCTAAAGTGATTTATGAATAGTGTTTGCTTTTTTTTTTTTTTTTAAGCTAAGTGATACACTAAAGCCAGAAGGAGGCCTATCAGTGATGCATTTGGCTTAAATATGAGAAATTTAAAGAAGGGAGAATACTGATCCATGCTAGTGGAATTTAAATCTGTGTGTGTTTTTTTTGTTTCCTCCTGCCCCTCTCATTAAAGTGAGGCAATTTTCTTCTGATACAGAAGTAATGTAAGTAAGATGGTCACGGGCAAAAAAAATCTGAGGTAGTCAGTAAGTGCTCTAATAGTGTCCAGCTGACACTGGTAAGAAAGAGTTGTCTGCATGTTTACACATCCGTTTTAGATTGATGGGGTTAATTGCCTTGGTCTCAGCTTTGCTTGTAGACTACTGTGCTACTGGTGCTGATTTAAAAGGAACTCAATCTACCAAAACTTTTTAATCCCTTCTGCATGCAGTGCTGAAGAAAGCATGTTTTCCCTTTGTAGATGTAAGCTTTCGTGATTATAATGTCATATTCGGGATCTCTATATTAGGGATAAGGAAACATGCAGAGCTGCAATAGGGCTGGAGAGAGCAAACAGGGGAGTGCTTGCTGTGGTACATATTAAATAATAATAATAATACTAAGCCTTGAAAATTGGTATATTGCAAATTATAATTCCACCTCTAACCTGCTTTTTAAATGACTGGTTTGAGTTTAATAAGCGGTGATTTATTCTTTTGTGCTTTAAAAAACATGCTACAGCACAGTTGTAGTTTATTATTACCGCTTTTGTTGAAGCCTTCAGGTTCTGTTAACAGCTGTCATAGTCATCATGTTATCTCCAGCATTTTGAAAATTGCAGCTGGTGGACTATGCAAATTGAAGCATTTACTAAATAATTTTAGATGACATTATAACTATTGTTCATCTTTTGCTTCTGGACTTTGTAATTTTTAGGGACTCTGTATGCCTTTGACAAACACACTGTTATTAGGCATGAGGACATACAATGCAAAGTAATTTCTTGAAACTGGATAGCCTGAGAGATTTCAACGAAACCTAGTAACAAATATCCTTAACGATTTACATGCGTAATTTGGTGTCTCTTCCTTGTTGTGGCATATCCCTCTTAATCTAAACATCTCTCTTCATTAGAAAGCCCCTGAGAAAATAAAGGCTTCTTGTATTCAGATTTAACCATCCTGAAGCTAACAGCAATTATGCTTTGGTTCCTTTGCTGCCTCTGGAAACAGAGCTATTTCTGACCTGTTCAGTGGCATCGGTGCTCCTGGCTTTTCAACAAAATTAATTCTGTTCTCCTAGTTCCTAGACTCTTATTTTTTCTGGTGCGGTTTCTTATCCTTGCAATTGATTATTGCATGACAGCGTCCCCTTCCCTGGTACACACTATATGTATGTTGAAGGCCCTGGTTTAGAAGGTTTTACTGGTTCTTGTGCATTTCTGTGTTACATCATGATGCTATGGGAAGAAATCATGGAGAAAGTCGTACTTTAGTTGTGGTCATTGCCTCATCTACTGTGTCTTGCAGTAGAAGAAAGGAGGAGATGGTTTGCACGTGCTTATAAGTGCTGTATAATCTTCTGTACCTTTACTCTATCACATATGGGTATAGTTTTATTAAAATAGACTAAATATATATATAATAAATATGTATATATATATTTAGTCTGTCTTTGGCCTTCTTTTTTGCTGTCTTAAAACCAGGCTATTCACTGTACTAGAACAGTAATCAAGGAATTCTGTACCGTGCTATTAATCTGGCACCCTGAATACATGAGCTGTTCCTGAAGGCATGCAATAGCAAAACAAAAGGGGTGGCTGCTGTGCAGAATGGTTACAGCCCTGCGCTTTCTGCCCGGACTCCGTCGTGCTCTTATGTGCCGCACTGTTCTCATACGCCTGAACTCGCCATGTGAGGAGGGTGCAGATGGACAGATTTTTCAGCTACCAACAGTACGGTCATGGGAATCCTGCAAATGCTACTGAGTCAGGATTTTTACCAAAAAGTTGACTTTTATTGAAAGCAATTGAACTGCAATGCATGGTGAAGAATGAATATGTGGGGGTAGGACTCTGCCAGTTTAGATGTTGCTTATTTTCTGTTTGCCCTGTAGGTTGTAAGTGGGAAATGTTTCCAAATTAGGACTGTTCTGATAATGACTTAAAGGGTATTTCTGTGTCTGTTCTTTGCCAGGATATATTTATATTGAATTTGTACACCATTAAATAACGTTAAACTCATGTCTGTGTTTTTAACAGCTAGTGAAACTTTTTTTCATGTAAACACTTTTACTAATGTTAAGAGGATGTATAGTAATAATTTCAGCAACAACAGATGGCAATAACTTATCCAATGCATTTTCCAAGCAAACTAGATATACAAATGAATATTGGGGAAAAAAAACCCCACAAATGATCAATGTGAAGGATGGGAAATAATTTGCTTAAAAATGTTAGTAAATAATTGTCTGTATTATACATGTATATATATTTCACTGAAGAACAAAGCCTAAAAAGTCAGGTATGTTCTCTGACTTACAGGTTGTTCAAACGTGGCTGTGATCTGAGTCAACTCAACTTCTTTCATAAGAGAAAGATGCATATCCTGGGGATCAGAAACACTGAAGGACACTTCTTTTTTGAATCTTATGTTTCAAGATGGAAAGGAAAATAGTCTTATTTTTCTCCTTCTTTCTCCCCTCCTCCCCCTGGGCCCCAGAGCTCATGGTAGCTGTGGAGCTAACAAGGGTAGACTCGTCTGCTTTCACAAACCACACGCTTCTGCACAACTCTGCTATTTGCGTGTTGCTTTATCAGCCCAGGGCAAACTCTTCAATCTATTTTTTTGAGGCATGGGCTTGGTTGTTAACATTCAGCAGGACTGTGTGCAAAAAAATAAATAGGAGTCATCCCAGCTCCATCAGCCATTGAAATGCCTTATCCACCTTTCTGTTTTAAAAAGTCAGTTCATGGTTTTCTCCATATCTCATCCACAAAGGATAAAAACTTTGCAAACATCCTACAGTTCGCACTGTATGAATGAATTGGGCAAACCATCTGCCACCAGTGTGGTATTTGCACATCGAATCTGAAAGGTAGAGCATGTGAAAGAGAAAAAAACCCCCACTTTTGAGTCTTGGCGTGAGCATATATGGGATCAGTCCTCTACAGGAGAACGATTGCTCTGTGGTGTGTTACGTGATCAGGGTCACATTTGGTTAGAAACTTGGTTAGAAATTGGCAGAATTGTGTCCAGGCAGAGGGATTGGCCAGTAAAACTGTCAAATTCTGGAACTAAACTCCTAATGGTGTACATTTAGCATGATATGACTTGCAGTTTCTTCAGGCAGCAGCCCGGCAGCTGGGTTCACATCATGTTATGAAATCATGCAGTGCAACTCCCCACCATGAGCAGAGGTGGCCTTGGCCCCAAGGGTGACCCCGCACAGTTCCAGGGCTGAGCAAGGCTGGTGCTTTGGGAGTGGCTGGGCCACTGGGGGTTTCTGGTGTGCAGAGGCAGCAGGCGATGGGGGCGGGAAGGAGAGACAGGAGGATGTACTTGTACTAAGCCATTACATAGACTGTCCGTGTCTGTAAGCCTGTGCTTTGGAGGTGGTGAATGTCACTGATGTCACTTGGTTGGGTCACTCTGCAGTAATACCTCTGGTGGGAGGTGCTACGTGGGTGATTGTGACATCTAAGGCCGGATGGGACCTCATGCTTTGTTAGCCTGACTGTATGTCATTACTCTACCTGGAGTCCCTGTGAGGTGAGGTGCCTGAGTGAGTGACAGCCCCTCCTGATCACCTGTCAAAGAAGTTCCCTACAGATGGCTCTGCTGAGGTTCGAGGGATTTCTACTGAAGTTGAAGCTAACACATTTCTAGGTAGGAGCCCTGGTGAGTGATAGTCTTGCTACTAAGAACATGCAGTGTATTCCCAGTCTGTTTTCAGCTTTGTATTAGGTCTTGTGTTGAAGCCAGTGTGGTGGGTTGTTGTTCTTCAGGAGCAGATTCTGTGTGAACATTTCTTGTGGGCACTGAAGGTCCCCATGAATCAAATTCTTCTGTGCCTGTGGATACCTGCAGGTTCTGTGGTGATGTTCATCCTTCCTCTTCTGGATAAGCAGTTTAAACCAAGTGTCATCAATATGGAAAACTGAAGAGAAAAAGGGTAATGCAGTAAGAGACGACTACATTTGATCCTGCAGTGGCTTCTCTTCAGATGCAGTTTATTTGGGCTCTGGATAATCACAGGCTGGAATTTCATTGGATTTCAGTTACAGAAACAGAGTCCTTAATTAAGGAGTAAAGTAAATGGTCCTGAGGGTCAGGTTACTGATGTTTTGAATTAAGTGACTCTGCTTAATTTTTGTTCAAGGGTTAAACTTTTATGGGCTTTTAATTTTTTTTTTTTTTTTTTTTTTCTTAAATTTGTCACTCTTGCACACACAAAGGCCCTGCTGAAGTAAAATTTTGTTGCTGTCTTATCCTGGGACAATTTGGGGTTTGTTCTCAAAAACCCTTGAAGTTTTTAGAATGTGTTTAGACTGGCCCACTGAAATGGCTACTAATGTTTTCCCATGATGGAGAGGCTCCATATGAGTGCCATTTCTCTTCAGGGTGGAGGAGTCATGGTGCATGGAAATGCTCGGTTCTGCATGGAAATACTCAGTTATTCAGAAGTCTGTTTGCTCCACTGTAACAGGTTGGGTTGGGTGTGCAGCTTGGTTTTGGGGTGAGCTGGTGCTACTGGCATCAGCTGCTGTAGATGGCCTGTGTCCCCTCAGGGGTGAGGGCTGAGATTTCAGCCTTCCTGCTGGTCTGGGGGATGTGGTCCCAGTCAGAGGGCTTCTCTTCAGTTGCTGATGAATCGCATGAGTGCAAGGATCCACATGATGGCTACCTCCCTTCTAGAGAAGAAATCCACAGTGATGTAAACCAGTAATTTTTCTTCTAAATTTTGTTTTCTGCAGTTCTGGCCAATTGCTGTGTGTGCTCATGGGCAATGCACATGCTTTCTGCAGTGTGCCTGCCTTTGCAGTTTTGTGCATACAAATGTTAAAACTTTGAGCGAAAACTTGTTCACTGGTGAATGGACTCAGCAATTCAGGTAGCTGTTGCAAGGGCAAAAGAAAAACCAGAAGATCTGAGCATAATTTTGTGGTGTTTGGCAATCAGCTTTCATGCAAGAAATGAAGCTTTTTTAGCATTCACAAGCACTGGTGTCTCTAGGCTCTCACAAACATGCAACGCTTACTGGTTTAGCAATACGTGTCTCTTGAGCAAGTGGGACAGGGAGTGGAGCCAGCTGGCCCTGAGCTCAGGATGAGAGATCTAAGAAATCACAGGTCTCATAACTCCACATACTCAGGAATCAACACAATGGTTACTTTAGCACTTTATCCATTTTGTATTTTTGATTTAGGATCATGAGCAGTGAGGTCTTAAGATTTGTGTTCACGTAGCCTTGTAGATTGACATCTGTCTTTCAGTACTGACAGTATCTAGAAACACATATGGTATCTCATTGCCTGGAATCCACCTCAGATACATGTTGCCCCCACTAATTTGCTGCACAGAAGTGCTGTAGTAATTGTAATAGCTAGGAGATATTTGATTGTAATCAAGTACTGGCATATCTCATGCTCTTTACTGGAGATATATATATATATATAATATTTCCCCCTCCTCCATATACGATTTAGGTTAAAAATTGTCAATTTGCAGCAGTAAACGTGGTTCTGAAGACTAAGCAAAATGTTCATTTTAACATGGGACATCTTATATTTCCTGGGCTGTCTCTTGTTAGAGAACATCCAGATTCCTCCTGCTATTGCTATTTCACAGAATTAATATTCATCCTGTCAAAAGTCAGTACCTTTTAATAATAGTAATAATGAAAAAAAACCCCAAACTTTACTATCTTGTGATGCATAGCATCTTTTTTTTTATTTAATGAAATGATTCCAGACACCCAGTGAGCGCTCTGAACTTACGTAACACAAATTGTGAATCATTGTGAAAGAAACCAAACCCAGTGTCATTGCTGAGGGTGAATGCACTGCTGGTTCAAGGTGTATCTTTGCAATGGGAAGCCAACAATAAATGAAATGCCAAATCAGGCAGCATGATAAATGAGTCAGGCAGTAACTCTGTTTGGGTGGGGGAGTGCGTGTGTATTCTGAGCACAACCGGGCTGTGTTGAAACTGCAGGCATGTGTTGAGAGAATATGTTGAATTTACACAGCCACGCTGAGGTGGGAGTGTGTACCAAGGTGTCTGTGAGAAGGAACAAAAAGATCACAGTGCATCCAGCAAGGAGAATAAAGATGTTCAGTTTTTCATTGAATGGGCTTCTTCTTTTCAGGATTTAGCCACAGAGAGTGTTTGCCACTATTAGGTCTCATGTTGGGATGTGTGAGAGTTGTTGCACATCACTAGATATGTACACTGCCATCACCAAAATCCTTGGTTTTGTTTCATATTCCACACTGGGAATTAGAACCCAGCTGGGAAGAGTTATCTAGGTTGGTCTGTGTAACTATCAGCTTATCTTGGGTAGTTTAAAATACTTTTGTAGCACAGTTTCTTATATTAAATGCTGTTGCTGCACACAGGGACTCTGCACAAAGCTCTAATTGCTGATCTTCTTCTTCTTGATGTTACAAATCAATATCCTCATGCCGAGATGGGTTATCTTCAGCTTTCTCACCCCAGCTGAGGCTGATGTGTAGAGCAGGGTTCTTGTAGCCTGTCAATCTAAAAGGTTGGTGGCTACAGCTGTTCTGGGCACCACAGGCTCTGTTTAGAGGCTGTGCAGAGAAATACATAATTTGAAGATGTGATTCACCTTGTCCCGAAGTAGCCAAGTGAAATAGCTCAGTTTTTAGAGTTTGGGAGCTGGCTGCAGCATGCCTGCAATCACTCAGGCACACATACTTCCAGTGCAGACTGTCCACGTTGCTCCAGTGGATCCCGTCCACTTGTCCTCTTGTCACAGGTCCCCTTGTACACCAGCATGTGATCTTGTTGAGTGGCTGCTTATTATGTCATAGAATCATAGAATATCCTGAGTTGGAAGGGACCCACAAGGATCATCAAGTCCAACTCCTGTCCCTGCATATGACAATTCCACAGTTCACACCATATGTCTGAGGGCATTGTCTAGTCTCTTTTTGAGGTTCAATCTGTCAGTCTAACCTTGGTGCAGGGGAAGGCCATGGAGCAGATCGTCCTGAGCGACATCACATGGCACATACGAGAAAACCAAATGATCAGGCCCAGTCAGCATGGGTTTGTGAAAGGCAGGTCCTGTCTGACCAACCCGATCTCCTTCCACGACAAGGTGACCCACCTAGTAGATGAGGGAAAGGCTGTGGACGTTGTGTACTTAGACTTCAGTAAGGCCTTTGACACCATATCCCACAGCATTCTCCTGGAGAAGCTGCAGCTCATGGCTGGATGGGGGTACTCTGTGATAGATAAAGACCTGCCTGGAGGGCCGGGCCCAGAGGATTGTGGTGAATGGAGCCAAATCCATTTGGCAGCTGGTCACAAGTTGTGTTCCCCAGGATTCAGTATTTGGGCCAGTTCTGTTTAATATGTTTATAAATGATCTGGATGAGGGGATTGAGTGCACCCCTTAGAAAGTTTGCAGATGGGACCAAATTGGGTGGGAGCTGATCTGCTGGAGGGTAGGGTGGCCATACAGAGGGACCTGGACCAGCTGGATCGTTGGACTCAGGCCAATTGTATGAGGTTTAACAAGGCCAAGTGCCGGGTCGGGCACTTGGGTCACAACAACCCCAGGCAGCGCTACAGGCTCAGGGAAGAGTGGCTGAAAAGCTGCCTGGCAGAGAGGGATCTGGGGGTGTTGACTGACAGCTGGCTGAATATGAGCCAGCAGTGTGCCCAGGTGGCCAAAAAGGCCAACAGCATCCTGGCTTGTATCAGGAATAGTGTGGCCAGCAGGACTAGAGAAGTAATTGTGCCACTGAACTCAGCACTGGTGAGGCCCCACCTTGAATCCTGTGTTCGGTTTTGGGCCCTTCATCATACGAAGAGCATTGAAATACTCGAGAGAGTTCAGAGAAGGGCGATGACGCTGTTGAGGGGACTGGAGCACAAGTGTGATGAGGAGCGGCTGAGGGAACTGGGTCTGTTTAGCCTGAGAAAAGGAGGCTGGGGGGAGACCTTATCGCTGTCTACAGCTACCTGAAAGGAGGTTGTAGCATGGAAGGTGTTAGTCTCATCTCCCAAGTAACAAGTGATAGGACAAGAGGAAAAGGCCTCAAGTTGTGCTAGGGGAGGTTTAGATTGGATATTAGGAAAAAATTCTTCAAGGAAAGGGTTGTCAGGCATTGGAACAGGCTGCCCAGGGAAGTGGTGGAGTCACCATCCCTTGAGATGTTTAAAAGGCATTTAGATGAGGTTCTGAGGGACATGGTTTAGTGCTAGAGTTAGGTTATGGTTGGACTCGATGATCTTAAGCGTCTCTTCCAACCAGAATGGTTCTATGATTCTATGACTGCCAGGCTTGGGGCTGTGACACCTCCCTGGGGAGCCTGTTCCAGTGCTCCACCACTCTCTGGGTGAAGAACCTTGTCCTAATGTCCAACCTAAACCTCCCCTGGCACATCTTCCTGCCATTCCCTCAGGTTCTGTCACTGGTTGCCAAAGAGAAGAGTTTGGTGCCTGCCCCTTCTTCTCACCTTGAGAGGATGCTGTCGACCACAAAAAAGTAGAAGTAAGCACATGAATGGAAAAAAAAACAAGCTACCTCCCCCAAAATCTCTGCTGCTAGCTTACTGTGTGGCCATAGGTATGTTGCACATTTTCTTTGCTTTGGATAAAAATGCTTGTGCTTTGCAGGATGGTGTGAGGGCTGGGTGACATCTGCATGAGATTGTGCTTCTCAATTCATTTCTGAAGGCAGACTTCTCTGTATTCTGGGGCATACTCAACTCCGTGGAACTGAACTGTATTGAGAAATGCTTCCTTGTGTTTGTTCTTGGAAGGAGGGATGAGGACGTACCCACTCCTCCCACTTGAGGCTTTTACTCTTATTTAATCAATAATTTGACTTTTTTCTTTATGGTTAGCCACTAATGAATTAAAAATTTTAGAAAAATCATACATACATTTTTCTAAATAAGCTCAGATAAACTTTCCAAATCCAATGAGAATTAGTTCAGCTTTAAAAAAGGAGCATAATAACCCGCTCATATCTATTATCTAATTTTTTCTCTTTGCTCGCTCTTAGTTGGATAAAACTTAACACTGACTTTCTTACAAATGGTAGAGGAAATAATTAAAAACTACTTATTTCAACCAAATAATTGAACTGTGTTTCCAGATCTGTATCCCCGCTCTTTCCACAACTTTGAAACCAGATAGCTAAGTGGTGACAGGATAGAGGTTAATGGATTTTACATATGTCTTGCTCTTATATATGAGCTGTGATGAATAAATATTGAGAGCTCTGGAAGGAAGTGCAAGAGAAGTACCGGGGTTGTACAACCATTTCTGTGTAGCGCAAAGTGGTATCAATCAGGTAGGCATGTTGCAGCAGGACAATTGTTCCTTCTAATGTAAATATTTAGTAGCTTTCATTAAAAGGTATAAGAAGAAAACAGTTTTTCTTGCAAGTAGGGAGTCGTTATATAGTGCGTTGGGGGAAATAAACTGTATTGTTTTGCAATTTATATAATGTAATTAAAAAATTAAGTTTTTCTTACTGGAATGCCCTTATGGATGTAGTCAGTGTCAGGTAACTAATCTACAGACAACCTGTTACAAAGAAAAGCAGGTCTATACATTTGCAGTTATTTGCACTGTTTTGGAGTAAAGTTCAAGCTAACAGCTTGGCAGCATTGGTAAATTTGGCAATAAAACTTCTTACATTTCTTTATATAAGAGTTTAAGAAGGAAATTTTTTATTATATCTGTAATGACTTGGCATACATATGATCCCACACAGTCAAGTTGTCACTGTATGTTGAATTCAAAAGTGAAATATTATTTTGCAGTCTGGAAGTGTAATGTTTCCAGTTCAGTTTTGTACCACTGCTAGTTTTATTCTTGAACTGAGATTTTTGTATTCTCTATTGTTTTAATATTTATTGCTTGCTATTGCTCAGCAAAATACCGAGGGTTGTTTCAGGGCTGTGAACCTATCCCCTTCCAATCTTGCAGTTTAGCACTGAAACAAAAATGTAACTGCCAGAGCTGTATTGTATTGAAGTGACAGAGTGTGGAAGATGAAAATAGATTTCTTTTGGTTGCTTTGCAAAATTTGTCTTCATTTATGTGAGCAAGGAAAAACTCCACAGCAACTTGGTGCTTGTTAACCTAGTGATCATAAAATCCTTTTAGAAACATACCCCCCCCCTGCCCTTCCCTTTTTTTTAAATTATGAGATCCCCCAGAAAATCTACCTTCTTTCTCAAGGCTGGGTACTGGTCTATCAGGAGGTTTTCTCTTTGGTTCTGCACTGCTGTTCCCTGTAATCCTTTATATCCATCCCCTGTGTATCACTGGTTTATTATTTATTATTATTACTACTATTTTTTCCAGTGTGGGTTTACCCAGTGTTTTTCCCCACAGGATTTAAGTGTGTGTTTGTCTGCTGGGTTAGTAGGTGCAACGTGTGCGCTGAGCACTTGGGAACTCAGCCGATATTTGAAAACGATTCTGCTCCTCTGTGCAGGTAGTCCCTGTGGTCCTTACCTTTCTTCCTCAATTTCCATTTGGCTTTGTAATCTTACTCTGTCCTGGTGAACACTGATGTTTATAGTGGCATGTACTGAAATGAATTTACAGTAGTGTTACTGTAGTCAGTGAATATATACACAAATTACTGAAATGCATTTATGGTATTGTTACTGTGAAGCCTGAGCAGCAGTTTATGTGATTCTGACAGCATGGGTTTTTGAGCTTGGAGCTGTTTGTGTCCTTAAAAAAGATGTTTCGTAGCTGTGAGATCTTGTTTCTGTGGATCCATCAAATAAAAGTGCTGAAGTAAATGTGACAAATCTGAATTTACAGCTTTTTTCCTCTGGGTAGTGTGAAAAAATACAAAGTACCCTGAATGGCAATTACTGTGAAACAGTGAATCTGGATGTAGGGAGTCAGTGATCAAGTGCAGGAGAACCCATTGGTACGGTTCAGTGCTGCTGAAGGGTGAAAGATGCTTTGCCATCTGCAGTGACCTGTGAAGGTGTCTGGGTAGCATGTTGGATATTCAGGGTGAAACCCAAGCGCCTTGACGGTGCCAAAACCTGCCTGGTCAGGCCTTGCTAGCATGAAAGTTCACACCAGGTAAATCCCAAAATTCCTAGTTTAATACTTACTTCCTTGAAGATTTTAATTTCTCAGGTTATTCACTTCAGACATTTGCACAAATTTGAGGTTCTTGGAACTCTTGCTGTGCCAGTGTTGCCAGGCCGATACAAGTGGGTGTTGAATGTCTTGAAGTTAATAGTGGTTTGAAATGAAGTATTCAAATTAGCAACTCCCAGCCTTTAAATGAACTGCTGGAAAATATATTATGTTCTGCACAATAGATGTTCAACATAGCATTTATTACAAATTATTTAGGATGTTTCTCCTCATTAGGTGCTGATATCCATGTGGATGGAGTACTACTAGCTAGCATTGTAAAAATATTAATTAGAATCATAGAATGATTTTGGTTGGAAGACACCCTTAAGGTCATTGAGTCCAACCATAACCTAACTCTAGCACTAAACCGTGTCCCTCAGAACCTCGTATAAATGCTTTTTAAACACCTCCAGGGATGGTGACTCCACCACTTCCCCGGGCAGCCTGTTCCAATGCCTGACAACCTTTCCGTGAAGAAATGTTTCCTAATATCCAGTCTGAGCCTCCCCTTGGCACAAACTGAGGCCATTTCCTCTTGTCCTATCACTTGCTACTTGGGAGCAGAGACCAACCCCCTCCATGCTACAACCTCCTTTCAGGTAGTTGCAGACAGTGATGAGGTCTCCCCTCAGCCTCCTTTTCTCAAGCTAAACAGTCCCAGTTCACACAGAATCACAGAATGTCAGGGACTGGAAGGGACCTCAAAAGATCATCTAGTCCAATCCCCCTGCCGGAGCAGGAACACCTAGATGAGGTCACACGGGAAGGCGTCCAGGCAGGTCTTGAATGCCTTCAGAGTAGGAGACTCCACAACCTCCCTGGGCCCTCAACTGCTCCTCATCAACCTCGTGCTCCGGACCCCTCAGCAGCTTTGTCGCCTCCTCTGCACTCTTTCCAGCACCTCAATGTCTTTCTTGTCATGAGGGGCCCAAAACTGAACACAGGAATCAAGATGGGGACTCACCAGTGCTGAGTCCAGTGGCACAATTACTTCTCTAGTCCTGCTGGCCACATTGTTCTTGATACAAACCAGGATGCTGTTGGCCTTTTTGGCCACCTGGGCACACTGCTGGCTCATGTTCAGCTGGCTGTCAGTCAACACCCCCAGATCTTTTTCTGCCAGGCAGCTTTCCAGCCACTCTTCCCTGAGCCTGTAGCGCTGCCTGGGGTTGTTGTGACCCAAGTGCCCAAACCAGCACTTGGCCTTGTTGAACCTCATACAATTGGCCTCAGCCCAACAATCCGGCCGGTCCAGATCCCTCTGTATCATATATCTACCAGTATCCCTCTGTACATATACCACTATCAGTGCTGGCCAGAAGAAAGAATTCTTCCTTCCAGGGAAAAAGTATTAGGTGTATATTTTTCAATTACATTGCATCCAGATGTTGCTTATTTTACTGAAAGGTAAAAGATTATGGGGGTGGGATAAAAAAGATGTGAGGAAACTCTCCAAAACTATCAGGAAGAACTGCATATTTCATCATGGAGGTCGGTGTGCAGTTGACTGCTGTGACTGAATGCTTTGGCTTTCCTATTTTCACCATTTCCTCTTAGTTTGGAGTGGTTCTCTGCCCTCTGGGTCCTCAAGCCTGGATTTTGAACTGTGGCTTAAGAACATTTATAAAAACTGCCATTACTTTGTAAAATGTAGTATACTTTCAGAACCGGTAGGTAGCTGGGGTGGCGGGATCCTCCAACTTTTAGCATTTTGGATACCATCACTGTAAGTGAAATTGATGGCAGGTCCAGGCTCTATTCGTCTGTCATCCTAAGTGTGCTTTTTGATCTTAAAGCACTAAATGTGTTGATTTTCACCTGCACCAGGAGCCTGTTGCAGATGGAGATGCTGACTCACATGGAAGTACCGACGCTTCTCTCCTTGGCACAAAGGACATGGGGAGGGAGGGCAGGGAGGCCAGGCACAGCTCTCCTCGTGGGGCTGCAGGGACACGGCTTGAGGAGAGGACAGAGGCTACTGCTGAGAATGGGTTGGAGCCAAAACAGAGAAAGGTTTTATTGGGGTGAGGTGAGCAAGTGGTCGCTTTAGGAGAAGCTTTGGAAAAAGTCAGCGGCAGCAGGAATGGAGGAGAACCTGATGAGCAAGTAGGGCAGCTCCCAAATGGAGCAGGGTAGGATGTTGTAGCCAGAGGCAGGGAATAATAAGGCCAAGAAGGATAATCATCCCTCCGGTAACTCCTGTGCTCAACAGGGAGGAAGGTTCAGTTATGGCCCTGCCAGCAATGCTTTGAAGTGGACCAGAAACTCCTGTAGCCTTTGGACAAAATTTGTGAGAAAAATGTTATGAAAGAATTTTTCTTTTTTGCTTAAAAGTTCATTGGACAGGGACTGGGGGAGGGAAAGGAGAGCAGTCTGCCTGCAAGGAGCAGGAGCAAGGAAGCATTTGTTCTGCGTATGGAAAAAAACCCAAGGGAAATGTTTGAAAATTGCAAGTTTGTGTGTAATCATGGGAGATCTAGAGGAAAGTGCAAGTTGTCTGAGTCTACACCAGGGTTACTTGGAGTTGAAGTCAACATGTGGTCAACTTAATGTCCTCCTTGAGCTTGTGAAGGGGTTACCATGCTGATGCTGCCATCACTGTGGATAACTCAAAAAAACCACTCAGTCCAGAAATCCAGCTCTCACTAAGAAAGACTATTCTTCCTTGCAGCCAGCTTTTTGTTTCACTTGGTTCACGTTCTAGTAGTTAGGGCATTAATAAAACCAACGGCATGCAGGCAACATCTTTTTGTCTTTAAATACTTGCACACTTATTTCCCTTTCCCAGTTTAATAGGAATGCTTCATATTCATATTCTTCTTTCTTTGTAAAGGGAAAACTGGGGCAGCAGGATGTTGGGACTCTATTTCAAATACTGTGCAACTACAGATCCCAGTGAAATCAGTAGAAGGAATACATAAAGGCTTTTCCAAGTCTGAGCTGTGAGTTATTAATCTATAATTATTTTAAGAAACATTGGGCCTGGAGTAAAATTTCCTGCTCTTTGGCCATCGTTGTCTCCTGCCTCTCTGCAGCACCTAAGCTAGTAGGTCTTCCCCGCATCCCCATCATTTATGGCCATATCTACTCCTTGATAAGTTATTGGCATGTCTTCTACTTAATTCTTTGGTGACAACAAAAAGACGCTTGTATCTCCTTTCAGTAGACAGCAGTGTTCCTGGGCTGAATATCTCATTGCTTTTGCCTTGCTGCATTGTCTTGGCTTCCATGATCCTTTCTTCTTGCTTTGTAAATCAATTTTAAAAATAAAATGAAATCATGAAGGACAGAGACAAAATGTTTTACTCTGTTACAGGCATTATGTTATCTGAATGATACAGCTGAGAACAGAAAGAGAAGGACTGGAGTTATCTGCTTTTAAGAAAAGAGCAGAAGGGTTAAAAATAGGCCTGGTTTAAAGGATAATAAATAGGATGGGTATGACCTAAGTGAGGTAGAAGATAGGCATATCTGCTTTGAGGAGGGGATGCCCTTACAATGAAGATAGCAGAGTGATCACAAATCTTGATTTTTGAGTGGTGGTGGTGATTTTACTGAAGTTTAGTTAGTGTGCACCCTTGGTTTTGCTGTTGAGCTACTGTAGTAGGAGGGATGGGCTGGAGCCTGTGTTAAGCAAGACAGAGAGAGTTAAGTAGGGGAGGAACAGGAAGACCTGAGCTAAGTGAATCTGCTGATCTTGAATTTTGTCTTCGTGCTCCGTCAGAATGTGGAAGTCCTGCTCTATTTGAGAGAGACACCATTTTTCTTAAGTGTAACCACACTACTACACAGACTCTGAGAGGTAAGTAGGTGGTAGAGTACATACATACCAGTATTTTTTTTTTCTTTAACTGAGATTTCCAAGCTCTGCCTAGATGAGCTGGACTCTGTCCCTGGCTAAGATACCTGGAGGTGGATGAGAAAGTGAGATGTGCGACTGCAGAAACCAGACTCTTCCCCTGGGGTTTGTTTCTGCTGCCGCCTGCCAACCTCAAGAAACAGCACCAAAATGTGTCATTGCTGGATCTGCAAACAGGTCTGCTGTGATGTGAAAATCTACTATTTTTCCTGGCGGGTTGGTACTAATCTCTGCAGCTGGTGCCTGGTTGTGTGACTGCCACTCTCTGACGGAAGAAATGGGGTTTCATTGTGTTTTGCCACTGAAATGCACACACAGTGGCTGGAAGGTATGGGCTCTCCCCATCCTGTCCTCGTGCTGTCATGCTTTGCTTTCCTCTCAGTTGATTGCTCAGGCATTCATTAACTATTTATTAATTTATTTATTAACACAGGTATTTAATTGTGAACAACTACATTAAGTGTCACTGTTACTTTTTTTTGGAAGCAGTTTTGCTATTTGTCTGATCACCTGCAGGCTTTTCTGCTGTTGACGAAAAATTTTAAGTTCAAGATCTTGCTATCAAAATACTTTACTGGAAAATCAATTGTTGTTGCAAAAGGGAAAAATACTCTACTGCTGTGACTTTCTTCTTTTTCCAATTATATTGTGGATTCTGTAGTAACCTCAGGCTACTTCAACCACTGAAAAACTTCAGGAGGCACTTCTGAAAAGACATGAAAATGGGAGTAGTAAGGTTTGTTTTACCAGAAGTTTTACTATATGTCACAATTTGCAGTTAATTTCAGAAGCCCATTTAAATCCCGATGAGGCAGATGACAGCATTAAGGTTACCTTCACATGTGTTTCATTGCTTTGTTGTGAGCACCTCGGCTGAGAGGTCTGTGCCTGCAGCCTCACACTTCTTACTGTGGTACCACTTGTTTCTGGTAACCACCAGGCTTGCCCTAGTCCTGAAGCAGGTTACGAAGGAAGCTTTAGTGACCTACCATGAGTTGTATTGCAAAGTAGATGGTTGTAGCAGTTCAAATTAACAGAGGAAACTTGGTGATACATGGTCTTCTGTGGGGTCTTCTGCACCTGCGGCAGGTCTTTCCTTTGGCAGTGACCCTCTGGCTTCCCTGGGCAGGGTGTGTTGGTCAGTCATGGCCCCAGCGGCACCTTTTCTTTAGCCCCATCCCTTCTGTCCCGCTGCAACAACCCCAGCTGAGCATACTGGTTTTTGGAAGGCTTCACAGTGTTGTCACCCTGCCTGTGTTTGCAGGTGTGTTTGGTGTTTGTGGCACTGGGAGCAGCTCCTTGCACGGCTGTGCTGCCGTTAAGTCTTGTACAGCACATAAGAGTATTAATATTTTTGGCAAGTGGTGTAGGTGCCTATTTAGAGTTTGTAACGTGTTGTGAGCATCGCTTGTGCAAACATATCAATTTATTTAACAGAGAAGAGAGTATTTACAAGAATGCCTAATACTGGAAGCTTTTGATAGCTTGTGGAAGGCACAGGATTTAATCCAAAAATACTTTTTTTGGTGAAGTTTTCCTTATACTACAAAATTCTTCTCACGTGAGGTTATAAAAGTGAGAGTACTGCTCCAGATTTTCCAGTAGCAGTATTCCCATCAGACACTGTAACAACACAAGGCACTAAGCATCCTGCCCGTTTCATTAGAACAGAGTTCTCTAGAGTTCTTGAGAGGCAATTCTTACTATATTTATACAGCATTATGTTAAATATACTTTGAAATGAAAAGCAGGTATTCCCAAGTCTACTACTCATGTACTCTTCTTGCAGTGAAATTGTTTTTCTCCTAAATCTTCTGATGCTTGAGGATAGCTCTGAAGTTAAAATAATAATAACAAAAACCAGGTTACAAAAACACAACAAAAAATTACTCCCAAACCCATGTATTCCCTGAACTGCCCTCCACTCTTGCTCCCACTGTTGTCCTTACTTCCCCCCCAACTCAGTGGCGGAGGCATGTTCTTGCCAGACAAGGTGGGGGAGATTTGCCCATGACATTTTATTTCAGATTTTAAAAATATAAACTTCTTTCAGCCTAAATAAATTTTAAAAATCTAGTAATGAAAAAGCAAATTCCTTGCATGTATTTAAAAGTTTGCTAGCAAGTAAATAGTGTGTTCTTAGTGGAGGCAGGGATTTTCAGAAAATGGAAGACACTGCAGAATATACGTGGCTGTTGCAGAGTCCTTTTTGCAGTGCATCATTGAGAGTTTCTGGCACCAGTTCTGAACACCGTCTGTCTGGGTTTCCTTCCTGAGAGCTCTGCGCCGGAGATAAATGATACACTGGCAAATGTGCACTGGAGGACACCGGGAAGGGAAGCCTGAGCCCACTTACGTGGAATGCACATGATTGATTCCTGAAAGAACAACTGATTAATCATGAGCATATTTAAAAAAAAAAAGGCCAAAGCTAAAACTGAGTCAGGATGCAGTACAAGACCCATAAATGTAACTGTATGGTACGAGGATGCACCACACTTTTAATCAAACGAATAATTTTATCCCAAAAAAAGCACCTGTGGGGAACAGAAGGAAGTTGGAAGAACAGAGGTAGCACTTTACTGTCGCCTGTCTGTACATTCCCTTTACCTGTCCTTGCTGCTTTACTTCAAACTGCATTTGCAGTGAGGTGTTTATGTTCACAGCCCTGTGATTCTGGGTGTGGATATTTACTGAGGTTTTATTTGCTTTTGTAATAAGCCTTGTTTACTTCTAGTTTGTAAGTCCTGCGTATGAGAAACAGAGCAAGTTACCCAGACTAGTTATTAAAAAAAAAAAGTAAAATAATGGGGAAATAAACCCCCGAAAGTCTGCAGGAGTTTTTAAGAGCAGTCATCCATAACGCCAGAAGGCAAAGAACAGGCTGGGTGCTCGTGCTTGGTGCGGAGGGGAGCAGTGCCCTGGACCCCCTGGCTTTGCTGTTCGTTTTGAATGACTGGACTGTGATGAAATCTGTGAAATCCTGCTGAAGGCAAAACCCAGTTTGCTATAAAATATGATTTTCTTTCGCTTATCCAGTGAACTTGCCTAGCTGAGGAAGCCAGCTTACATTTGTTTTGTTTTTTGTCATTTTTGTCGTGGTTTCCATATTGCATGATGTGGCAGCTAAGTTCTCGGGTTTGGCACAGCTTTCTACACTGTGCAGCAGTAGCTGCATTTTAATGCACCCATAGCTATGTTTCTCCAGCTAACCTTGTTATTTTAAAGACTTCAGTAAATCAGATTTTTTTTTTTGTAAGCATTTTTGGAATGTAATTAGCTTTAAAACTTGTGTACACAGCAAAAGCCTCATTAATAATTCTGTAAGAGTTGGAGCAAAGCGGACAAAATATTTTATTTGCTTTGTCCACAGATTCACTTCCCATCATTGCGGAGTACTTACTGAATTTCCTCTCAAAACTTAATTTGGTGGATCCTGTCATTTGACTGTCAATTTTGCTGCTTTCTGACACCATTAAAAAATATATTCCCTCCAGTGCTGTGTGCTACAAACCCCTCTGTTTTTCTAGGGACAAATACATCATTTTCTAGAAGCAACTGCTATTTCTGATTTTGTTATATTTTAATTTATTTTAATATTTAAGATGTTGCAATATCAGCAAGTTAGCACAGGAGCTTAGTGTTCTCCTGCAAGATTTCTTGCAAAATATCTAGGGTTTTTTTTTTGTGTGTGTGTGTAAGGCCCATTTGCCAGATGATTGAGTGTTCGTGAAAGCCAGGCAGCATTTGAAGAACTCTGTGTGAAGTGACACAGATGCTGGAGTTCCTTTGGGACGTGTGTGGTGAATGCCAAAAGGCTGCTGCACGTGTGACCGGCTTGGGCACTGGCGTTGGCAAGAGAGAGAACATTGGAGCTTGGGTGGTTGGGGAACGCGTCATCTTCAGGGTGACTGAAATAACTGGGTGTACATGGCTGCTGGGTGAACTTCCCTAACCCGCAGGAGCGCTGCCCTCCTCCTCTGCACTGCGTACCTTCCAGCAATCATATGTGAGGAGCCAGTTGTGGATGTGGATTCACGCTACAAGCCTCAGCAGTGCCTTTTGTTGGGAATGACACTTGTTCTCACTGCAGGGATGCTCAGCAGACATGTAGTATTTGGGCAGTATATTTCTGAGTATACCGAAGACCATTTGTGGCCTGATTATCTGTGGTCATCTGGTTTATGGTGGCTGCAGCATATGGGCTTTTTCCTCCCCCAGAGACAGGTAATATACATCCATGACTTGTGCTGCGGTATCTTTTCCTTGGTCTGCATGGTTGTACTCCTTGCTTGGCAGGAGGCTTGGAAAGCGCTACATAACTTAGACTTTTTTTTTTTAATAGGATGGGGGAGGAAGTTGGGAAGGATCTTGTTACCCTTTGCAAACCTACCGGGAATTTGTCCACCAAGCCTCCTGTCCTCCCTTACTTGGATGTTCTGTGATACTGCATGGCAAATGTGGAGGAGGCCTCCATGCTTCTTTTTTTTTGTTTACCCTTGGTCCTAGCATGCTGGGTCTGGTGAGAGGAGTAGCAGTTACCAACCAGCAGACTGTTGGCCAAAGTGCCCATTGGCTGAATTTGGGGCTACTTTATACCTGTTGCAGCCAACCTGAGCTGGTACTACCACCAGCATTGCTTTCCCCAACCTCTTTTCCCCGCTGCCCTTTGCTTTGCTGTGGAGGCAACATTTGGGAGCCACTTACGTGCAGAGCATGTGAAAGCCAAGCGAGGAGACAAGAAGCAGCAAAAAGAAAGACCCAGGTCATACTGAGGGGTGCAGGAGCAGAGCTTGGGCAGGCCTGGGGGACGTCAGCTTGCTTGATGTGCTTGTATTGCCAGGGGTCACCCCTCCCAGCATCCCCCCAGTTAAGCTGCATTGTCTGTGGGTCAGTGTTAGTGTGTGGAGAGCTGCGTCCCGTCCCTTGGGATCACTGGGTTGTGGGTTGAGCCTTGCTGGTGCTGTGCTGTCCTGGGGAGAATGTGCTTCCTGGCCCAGCCTCAGACTCCTCTGTCCCCTCTGGCTTGGGGCAGCCCTGTCGCTGCTTCTCCTTCCCATCCCCACCTTCATCTTTGCCGCCCGCTCCAGGGGGCCAGACTTCTGATGGGGCATAAATAAATGACCCCAAGGACATTAGTGTTGGCATTTTGTTTTGAAGACTAAACAGGTATATACTATATTCTGAAGTGAGCTTTGTTTCTCCCTTCTGCTTTCCAAAAGCAGCTGGAGAAAAAATCTGTGTCATGAATTACAAAAAGATGTTAGTCTAGATTTTCTTTTTTTGAAAACATAACATTGGTTCTGTGATTTTCCAGTATTAATTCAACCACAACAATCAAAACACTTTTATCAGCATAAACAGGAATGTTTGTATGTAAAGAAAAATGCATGGGTGGGTGGCTCAGACCTTTGCAGTGATGTTTTTGCAGGGGCGGGCAGTACTGCTGTGCTGGGGAGCATCATGTGTGATCTCCAGTTGTTTCTGTTCTGCTTGTTGTAGCTGAGCAAAACTTCTGGCAGTAATATTACACTGAAATACCTTAATTTATCCCTGCTGTCCCTAAAGTATCCCTGCTGTCCTTGAAGTCATGTATGTGCAATGTCTCTGAGAGTTTCCTTTACTTGTCCTCTGATATAAACTGATTCTGCTCTCATGTGGTGAAGTGGGGGGGCATATATAAACTAATGAGCTGGCTGTTACATAGACATCTTATGTATAATGACACACTTGTATTTATTACTCATATGTGCCAGCTGCCCTGTATCACAGAACAGTACCTGCTTTAGGGCAAGATGACAATTTTCTTCTTTACTCATCACATGGGTTAGGAATCGAATACATTTCTGAAATTTATTTCCTTTACTTCCTAAGTGCTTCCTGTGTACTTGGAGTTCAAGATTTTGCAAATGTTTATGAACACTGACCCATTCTAAAGACATAGCATGTAAGAATTTCACTAGAAAAAAAACTGAGGTCCTCTATGCCAAGTTAAAATGCTTTCTGAGGGTGAGCAAGAAAAACAATGCAGATGTGCAATTCACGTGTCTTGGCAGAAGACAAGGGTTCTTTATGGTACACCTACAGTCGCTGCCTGAGCCGGGCAAAACATTCCCATAGCATATGCATATGGCTTTTCAGGCAAATAGTAAAGAGAGTTTAATGTGGTGTTCAAGCACAGGCTGAATGTCTCTGGAGTTGGGGGCACTGTCTCCCTAGTTTAGTGCCATTTGAGCCAGACCAATTATGTGGCTGCACGTTTATCTTGGCCTTTCAGGGTAGTCTCTTTTGGGTTTAGTCTGTAATCAAAAGAGAATGTGAAAAAACAAAAGTTTTGAGTAACCTTTCCCTGATCCCCTTTCGCCTTTTAAGATTTGAAACGAGAGAGACTTCTGTAGACAGAAATATTCTAAAGCTAAATACAAGTTAATTGCACAAAACCCTACGCTTATCTCCTCTGTGTCTGAGCTGCACTGTGGAAATTTGAGCTGTGAGTTTAGTCCAAAGACAAAATGTATTTTTCAGAGTTTGGCTGAAATAATAATGAGCTTTTCTTTTAAAGGACAGAGACATATTAGTAGTGACAAAATCTGTGTGTGGGGGTGTTTTTTTTTTTTGTCTCTGTGACTCTTCCGTGCTGTGCTTACAGCTCCTGCACATCTTCAAGAGATGGCTGAGCATCATCCGCTGGACTGCAGCCTCTGCCCTCCCTCCTGCTTGCCCTGGCTAATTTATGTCTCATCCTTATAATTTAGGCTCTTAAGGCTTCTTGGTGTGGGACAAAATCCTCAACTCTCTGAAGGGACTGCAGTGGCAGTGGTTTGTGTAATTTCCCCAAACTCTTCTGCTGCTGTTTAGAATATACTAATGTTTACTTCTCGTCTGAAGCCCTCTTTTATTTTCTTCTTTTGGCTTCAGAGACAGCCGGGAGAGCAGAGGAAGATAGGTGAGGCGGGAGAGCCCTTTCCCATGCCATGCAAGCAGTGTAACAGGCACAAACATCATACTCCAGCCCAGTCATAGAAGTGGAAAGTGTTTCCATTTCATTGAACTTGCACCAAAATAGGCTGTGGATATGCCTGTTTCGGAATTAAAAGCAGCAAACTTTGTCTTGACAGGTTATGGGCACCTCTTACTTGTGGGACACTGCTGTCCACACACAATCTTCTCTGGAAAGAATAAAATGTGTTTTAAGAAATTCAGTTAGGTAGGTCAGTATAATTTCAAGTAGATCAACTATGAGCTGTAAGTTTTCCAGGGCGGTGAGAAATCAGAACCTTGGTTCCCGCTGAAATCTCTGGCTGCCGTAGTAAGGTCAGTCACAAGCTGGGGGTGAGGAGGAGGAGGACATCCCACCGAGGTTCATCTCTGCGTCACCACAGCTCCATGGGCAGCGCTGCCCCACAGTCTGTGCTGCTGCCTGCACCCCTTGGGGCTGCGCCAGGGGTGCCCTCTGCACCCCACCTCAGCTGCTTCAGGTCAGCATTTTCTCTGTGCTCTATAGCCTCGCCTATAGGTGAACTCAAAGTCAAGCTTCACATCTAAATGTCTTTGGATTTCGAGGTGTGAAAATCCTAAAGCTGAAGTAAGGTTTTTTGTTTGTTGTTTTTTTTTCCCCCCCAATTTCTTTTCAGTCGTGATGGTGTTGTGAATCAAAACACAGGATCTTTTCATTTGTGATCAAGGTCCAGATTTCGCATCCTGAATATATCTGTGCAGAGTAATACATGCAGACATAATTACTTATGAAACTGATGTCTGTCATTGGTGTATTGATCTTAATTGTTTCAGTATAACATCTGTCTTCTAAATGCATATGAGTATGAAAGCTTAAGCACTTTTTATTTTTGAAGACATACTCTTTTTCCTCTGAACCTCGGAAGAGGTGTGTAGCTTATCAAAAGCCATCTGGCAGACTGCTAGAAGTTCAAGGAAGTGTTTTCTTTTGAAATTTCTGTAAAATGTCTTTAAATCAGTCATCCAGGTAAAACTTTAAAACTTCATGTATAAGAATTTATATTAGACATTCTAGAGTTCAAGAGAATGTGTAGGGTTTTTTCCCCCCGTCTTTATAATTTGGGAAAACGTTTGACTAGTGCAGTGTTACATTCGATCTCATCTGATGTAGATAGTCATTCTAAAAAGCAAGTTTTTATGTACTTGAGAGGTCTGGAAGTTTTGAGTCCAAGTCAGTTTATTTATTTTTTTTTTCATAAATCTAAGAAAATTTTGAAACAACCGTGGTTTTAAATAATAGAACTAGCTAGGGAACAAATTTTCTGTTGCATGTAAATAAGTAAGGGATTTTTTTAATAGCATTTCAATGGAAGGGCAGCTTTTGTACAAACTGTTTCCCAGAAGGGCAGAGGGGGCATTTTGGAGTGGGAGGCCCAGCAGCAGGGCTGAGCCGGGCCGGGCGATCCCCAAACCCACATCTCTCAACCCAGCCGTCCAGTGTCTTTATCACCAACACTGGTGTTTCTTGTAGAAAATCTTGGTATCTAACGAAAGCCTCGCCAAAACTGACATTTTTACTTCAAGTTTGGTTTTCAAGAAACTTGCATTTAAGAAAACTTTCTCTTAAGGGTGAGGATTCCTATCTCTAAGCTGTCTAAAGTATTTATCTCCTTTCAAGCGATAAAATTTTACTTTATTGCTAGTTTTTGTGTTGTATGTTGTCTTTCTAGACAGGAAGGGTACTGAATTCCTTGTGCAGCAACCTGCAAGCTAAGAACAGTGAAATGAAATCAGCCTTATAGAAAACAGGAGAAGGGCAGAAGATGTACGACTCATCCAGCAAAGTAAAATGTTACCAGGTCTAAATTTTACTGTTCAGTGCAAACCTCCTGATGAAATCCATGCGTGTGAACTTGGAACAAAAGACTGACCTGGCAGAGTGTGTTAGTGTGAGTCAGTGTCGGACTCGGGACAGGAGGAAGGTGCAATCCCTCCATCCACGCAGCTGTGCACGCTGCTGGTGCCCCTGCTAACTTTATGGTCATGGGGTCTGCTGCACCTACTGCTACAAACAGGCTGGTTTTTAAATTGAGGACTGAATGAGGTTTCTTGCATCTCCTTTTTGTTCAGCATTAATGCTGCTGTGGAGCAGCTCAGGCCCCGCGTGATGGTCGAGGTGTTGTGTACACTGAGCTGTGCCTGGGGGTGGCTTGTCCTGCCTGTGCGAGGGCTCTCCTCTGTACGGACTTACTTGCCTGTAGGAAAAAACATGTAAAAGCAGCTGTAAGACTTTCTGCTGAGTTGAAGAATTTGCCACTAGAAAGCAAGGGTTTCACTGTACCTGGAAAATGAAAATTCATGTTCAGGATTTGAAAGAGATTTTCCCATGCTTAATATTTTCAATTGTGCAAACATACATCCTATTCCCGCCCCCCCCCCATACTGTCTCAAATTAAGGTATGATAGAAATATGAGAATCCAAATTTCTTGTGGCATATTTCCTCTTTAAGAACAATATTCTTGGCTTTAAAAATCAGAACTGGAGAGTGGGTTTTATATATATACAAGGTCGCTATTTTGATGCCTACAAGCTTCTCTCAGTCCAGACATCTTGCTATTTAAGAAAGTATGAGGGATTTTTAAAAAATATATTTTTATCCAGGTTATTCATTGTATTTTTAACAGTGCTGTTGCTATTTAATGTAGAAGAGACATAACAAAGGCCTGTTTGCTGCTAGGGGAAAACTTGGAAAGTTAAATTAATTATTCTGAAGTGTTTTGCATACATGGATGGAGGCTGTGGTTAGATGAAGTGGTTTAAATCTTCGGTTGGATTGATGCATTACTGGCTGGGGAGCTGTTAGGGTGTGCTGTCTAAAACATATACTGAAACAGTCAAAAAATGCTCTATTTTAATCTATTTCTCTTCAGCAAGCTCTTTTATTTTTGCTTTACTACGTGTTACAGAACAACAAGCGTTTTTTTTTCCTCTTCAGTGGGGCATAAGACACTATCTTAATGTATGTAACAACAGCATTGGTTTTGCACTGATCTTTCAGAGTTAATGAGACATCCCAGCACCTCCTTCTATCTGCATTTTGATGGTGCGCCCAATGGAGACATCCCAGCTGAATAATATAAACAGGTTTTCTGAAAGAAAAACATTGTAGAGTTTCTCAGAACCTGTATTTTTTCTACAGTTCATTAGACAGGGTTTGCTACTTGTTCTTTTTACTGTCAAATACACTATTTTTGTTTTAAAGGAGTTAGTTACAGAAAATAAAGGTTGAAGTACTTTAAAAAATACTACTTTTCTTTGAACATATAGCTGCACATAAATGAATACTAAAGTTCTTTTTCCTAATTGTTTTTGTTTTTAATCAATCCTATGTGAAACTGATTGTTGCCATTAGTTATGAAGAAGTCTCATTCTGTATATAGATTTGTGTGTATTTATGTAATATAATTATGCTGTTACATTGAAAACATTTTCACAAAGTCAGTTTCTCAAAGCACATAAAGAACTAGAAGCTGAAGGTTTCATACTCAGGTTTGACCGAGTAGAGAATACTCTCTATTTTGTCTAGCAGAAGAGAAGAAGGATAATTATCTGGGTTTTACAGGGCTTGAAGGTGTAATTCTAGGTGGAGTATTTTGGTGCATTTGAGTATATTTCTTATATTATTACTCTGCGTGCAATTATAGTAATTTCTCTGTATGTTCTGCCAAAGTTGGCTTTGTTACCAAGATAGGAATTTCTAATTTGTACCGCATTATAAGTTATGACCAAAACCACCAAAGTGATCATTTTTATATTAATCAAAACTTCTAGAGATACAAACTGTGGTGCCGTGAGCTGGAAGAGTTAAGCAGCTTTTACGATTTCCTATATGATGTACTCCCAGATCAGCTGAGAAGACGTAAACCTTTACCTTTTGTTCAGAAAGAGGGCTTGGCATCGCTTCACTGGTTTTAATGGTTATTTTTTGTTGCTTGCTTTTCTGGTCAAGAAGACTAGCTGGTTTTGCTTGTCTCTTAATCAAGTCTTCTGCTTGAATTTTGACGAGTGCAGACATGCTGTTAGGGATTTAAGCAATTTCGAAAGTTGTGTAGTGGGTTAGAGTTCAGTGTGCTGCTGTTAGCTGTTCCCTGTCACTGGAGGTGACAAGGGAGAAGATAATGAAGGAAATAAAAGGCGGTTTTTAATGCTAACCCTGTCTTCCTGTGTTAGTGAATTAATTTTTGGGGCTTAACTTGGCAAGCTTTGCTGAGGTTGATGGGCACTAATGCAGCTGGGTCTGCGAGGGTATCGCAGCGTCAGGTTGGAAGGAATACTGGTATAGTAAATGGAAGAAGTCCACTCTTAAATACTTTTTTTCCAGTAGTTGTCATCTGTATTTGCTTTAACCTCTTGGAAGTGCTCTGTGTTTCTGCTGCTGGCCAGGTGTGGTAGTGATGGTGAGCCATAAATAGATGTGGATGGTTGAGAAGAGCGGGTTTAGGAAGCTGGAGGAGTGGGAGGGTTGCGGTGCAGCCGGCAGCTGTGGGGGTCGGGTGGTTTTTGATGTAAATCACATTCTGGACCTGGAGCTGAGATTGAGGGAGGAGTTAGAAAATGAAGAGAGTCAAAGGTTCAGGGCAAGGAGAGGAATTGGGGTTTTGCTGTTAAGAGTTCCCTTCACTAATCAGAGGGTGAGAGTGGTTTCTTCTGGGTTAAACTGGGGCTAGCCTCAAGCTTAGACCAGACGTGAGCTTAGTTATTGATTTGAAAAAGAGGATTATTGTGTATTTGTGAGGAGGAACCGTAACTGATGACTTCTGAACAAAACACGGGTGCAAATTGGAATAGCAGGAGCAGTAAAATGCAGAGTGGGTAGCACTCAGTGTTAGTTCTGTCTTTATCTTCCTGGTGAGGTGTCCAGCCTGCTATGGTGCTAATTGCACTTCGTTTTAAACGTGCACGCTCAGGCAGCAGGAATACAGCCGCGGTAAACCTACAGTTACCTGAAGGTCAGTTTTTTTAGAAAAGTCTTTTTATTTAGAAGTCATGTATACATTTGGAAACAAAACAAATAATTTTGAGATTACTATTTTTTGGAGTTTGGTTTTAAGCTATTTTAAGGTGTTTTCCCTCCTTCACCCTAATGTGCAGCTCCTGCTCTGGATTAGCAGCAGTCGGAATCTTGAATTCAAAGAGACTGACAAATCTGTTCTATTTAATCTCATAAAATGGTTATAGTGGTTGAATTTAGACAGAGATTGTTCTCAAAGTTTCAGACAAACATTAGGCATGTTTAGAAATGAGTGACTACATACTTAAATCAGTACCACAGAAAGTATTGGAATTGCAGTGTTTCAAAAAGAATGGGCAGTTTGGAAAAGTAATAGCTACATATTGTTCCTAAAAATTGTTCCCCAGAGTTAAAAATAAGGCCTGTTATGGTTAAAATATCTTGAAAAGTATTTAACAGGTAAATTAATATGCTACTATGATGATTTCACAGAATCACAGTATGTTAGGGATTGAAAGGGACCTCAAAAGGTAATCTAGTTCCACATTGCTTTTGCAGTTTTCCCACCAGTTTTCCTTGGTGGGTTTGACCCGGAGGCACGTGTGTGTGTGTGTGTGTGTGTGTGTGTGCACAGGTGTACGTCACACAGAGACACTGTTCCACGGGTGTCTGATCTTTACGGGTGGGATGGTGGAGTGGTGGTGTCGGGGGGTCCTCTGGCCTCAGGCCAGTTACTTAGGCAACATAGAAAGCTTTTTGTACCAGCTCTTATGTGCATGTGGGTGTGGAGAACTAAGGAAGGGAATACAGTTGTAGTTTTGTGAGCACTTTTGTAGAGCACAGTGGAAGCTCCTGAAGCTTTCAGTCACCCACTCACTATTAGCAGGATTTCCATGCAACACAAATCAGTAGAAATGCTCGGCATTCCTATTTTGGGCTCTAGAACCCTGTGTTGATCTGTAGGTGTTTTTCAGCATATGTTAGTTTGCGCCATATACCATCTTGATCCAGCAGATGTAGGTGACTCATTGCTTCTCCTGTAGACCTCATAGGGAATTGCTGTGCAGGCAGCAGCCGGGGCCCAACAACCCGCTGCTCGTGTGTGCTGCAGCCTGGGGAGCATAGGGGGTTCTCTCCCACACGCGCCCCCCTGCCAGCAGCTGCAGGAGAGCCCGTGGGTGCCCCCGTGCACGGCTGACTGGGAGGCAGCGGAGAGGGAGGTGTCTGGGATGCTAAAACTCTAAATCCGATTAGGAACGTAAGAAATCACAGCCGACCTAAGGAGAGCAAAACTTTCCCGTGATTCTCATAACTTGTGCATTCCTTCCACATGGTTCGGCAAAGCTGTTTATATTGCAAAGTTCTGCTCGCCAAGCCTTGACTTTGAAGCTGCCAGAGGAATAATACAGTCATCAGAACAGAGAGTGGCATTTCATATTTTTTATTAACTTTGTAGTGTACAGGGTGTCGGAAATGTGAGGCACTGTATATAATAATGATTTTGCAACTCTCTCTGTATATTAATCATTTTTTAGAGTTCACCTACTACAAGATTAATTGGCTGCATCCACTCGGGAGTGTATACCAAAATCAGTTGTTTCCATCTTTCATGGTGCTTGATATTAATACCCCCCGCAATGGAAATATTATTTCTAGTACAGTTCTGAAATAAATTAGGCTCTTTATCTAATGTTGGATGTCACTAGGGTAGACAACTGTGTTTCTACTCTCCTAAATCTTCCCTTGAAACATTTTGCCAGACTTGCTGTTTTTTGCATTGAATCAACATAGAACAATCATACACATGTCAATCATCTACAACATGTATGTCTGTATATGCAGACACACACAGGCAGATGGTTATTCCAGTAAAATCCATTTTTCAAGTCTAAATATGGTATTGAATTTGAAGAGCTATCATAGTAGCTGAAGAAAAACATGAATGCTTAAATCTGAGCAATGCTGTAATGATGGGTGTAGGTAGGAGATAAACCCTGGAAGAAACCGAAAACACTTCTTTCATCAAATTCCCTCATGGTTAAATAGCCAAGCTGCAATCCAAAGATGTTCTTCATTTCTTCAGCATCATTGTCCAAATTTTGATGTCCTTGCATAGAAGATTGTGCAGCATTATACCCTGTGCATTTTACTTAACTATTAATGAGCTCTTGACTTGATTACTGTAATTCATCTCTGTCATCTGGAGTTAATACCAACAATTACAAATTGTAATCGATAAATAATGTTGTTGCATTTTGTTGTATTTAAATGCAGATTTGTGGAGTAATCTCTGTGTTACAGCAAAACACTCTGAAAAGGACTAATTTTTCTTACCTTGTGTGTGGATTTAGCACACTTGGGGTTTGTGGCAGTGCTTGAACAGAGGTGTAGAATTTTCCTACAGAGGAATAAATCCCATGTTGAAGTTTTATTTTGCAGTTTGGGCAGGACAGTGTTACTCAGTGCTCTTGGCATGGCCATGAGGGATTTGAGAGATACAATGTCACTCCACTCACAGTATCACAGTATCACAGTATGTTTGGGATTGGAAGGGACCTCAAAAGATCACCTAGTCCAATCCCCCTGCTGGAGCAGGAATGCCTAAGTTCCTCAGTATAGTTCTCAAATATATATATATATATATTCTCAAATCTATATATATTTTTTTTCTTTTTCCCCTGGCAAACAGAAGTTAACTGTGCACAGCATAAACAAACAGTAGTCATGGTAAAAATGTGTTAATCTTTCCCAGCCAAATGTCAAGCTTTATCCTTAATTCCTTAATTCTCAAAGGTGGTTGCCACATGCATTCTAGGGGCACCACAAAATAACTTTTCTTTTTTTGTGCATGCCTGACTTGACGATAATAGCAAAGGTGGGTGCTGATGGGATGATTGGATGGGGTGCCTGCGCAAGGGTGCTCAGGCAAGAGTTGCTTAGGCCAGGGACGCTCAGGAGCCCAGAGCTGCTTTGTGTTGGTGGCACCTCCTGGTGGTTAGAAGGCTGTGTGTTATGGGGAGACAGCTCTCAAGTCATCAGTTTTGACAATGAGCAACGTTTTCAATGCAGGAGTTTTGGAATAGGCTGCCGGGAACCATGTGAAATGCAGGCGGGACCCACATGCCCAGTTCTGCCCGGGGCAGGAGGAGCACGTGCAGTGACATTGGCTGGGGCTGGGGACAGCCCTGCGACCCGCGCTCGGTCAGCAGGGCACGGCCAGGGATGGAGGAAGGGATCATCCCCCTTTGGGATGTCCTGAGATCCCCTCTGTTATCCCATGAGTTAGGTTATCGGAACATATGGAGATGATGTGCTATTTAATAGAGATTGGAAACATGCAGCACATAGGAAAGTTGATTTAAATTAATCAGTAATATGATCTCTTGTGGATTGATATAGATTGCTTCTAGGTAAAGAGGATGAATTAAAAAACAACAACCACAACCATCCAGACTTCCATGATGCATGGAGGTAACTCATTAATAGGAAGAACTCGTGTATCCTAAGACACAGTATTTTGTCTAGAAAATTGTTGCGTGGGAAAACAGTAAAAGTGCCTCTAGGAAGCCTCAAAAGTACTCCTCACACTACTTCCCTTACAGATTTAGGAAATCACTATTTCTTTTCAGAAGAGCAAGAGATTCATATATATTTTTGAAAGATTACAGAAACTGCATAGTCATTAAAAGCCAAAGTAAATTTACCATTTTAATAGCAACTTTTCGCTGTTTAAAGCAAGATCCAGTAGTTCCTTGATGTTTTTTTTTTGTACACCAGTGGTAGTAATGCAGCACAACTCAGTATGTAGTAGTGTTCCAATAGTTTACTGACCATATTATTTTAATTTATTGAATTTTATGAGCCATTTAATTGCTGAAGTAGACTAATAATTGGCTTATGTTTTTTTGACTATCAAGCCTCTATGACAAGGACTGAAATGGATAGTTAATGTGCTAAATTTTTAAGTATATTACTGTTATTTTGAAAGTGGACACGCAGGGTGCATGCAAAAGCTAGCATTGCTTTCCACCTCGGAAACACCCTTTCCCACATTTCAGTGTCTCAGGAAGAGTCATACTGGCCAGATATTCAGATGTTTTCTTGGATGGATTTCTGTGAAGTTAAAGCCCTTTTAGTGAGACTGTAAAAATAGGACAAGATGCTTCAACCATCAGACTTGCATGTTTTTCTCTTTTTCATGACTGAGTTGCATCGGGGATCAGTATATACTTCCTGGTTGAAGACATTGTCTGTATACTTATATGTCTGAAAAAATTGAATCCCGGGCCAAATCCTCTTCTAAAGGCATGATTTGTAGCCTTTCTGGGCGTGTATCCTTGTTTCTTGGTAATACAAAACACCAAGAAATTAGCATGATACATTGCCAGTCCAAAAAGGAGTTTCACAGGTTAAGAAACAAAAAGATGAAAGACATGAGGCTTGTTTTCTACTGTACAGCATTTAGCTCTTTTCTGTAGTCCTCTGTAGCCCTGTTTTTCTTGACTTCATGGGATACAGGGCAAGGTGGAGTAAACGTGCTCTAAAACTGGATGAGGGAGAGTGTGGTCAGAAATGGAAAAGGTAACTGTCCCTTCAGCTCATCACCTGGTAACTTAAGAGTTGTTACAGGTATCAGATGCTTTCTGAGGTCTACTGGGCTACTTTCATTTATGTTAAGTATTCTGCTGGCTTGTGCCCTTGCAGAGATGGTGAATGTACTTAGGCTGTACCATTGCTGCCGGCCGTCCATGGGGCAGCATTAACACACCTTGGAGAGTGCAATGGACTTCGCAGCCCTTTTTCCCCTGTTGCTGCTGTTGTGTGTTACACAGCAGGTCTGCGCGCCTGAAATTTGAGGAGACAGGTGATGGGAAGGAGCTGCAATTCAAACCCAGGGACTGGTTGGGCTGTGGAACGTAATGGGAGTCCAGCTGACATCGCGAGCGTTCATGGCTTTCCTCTGGCACTTGAGTGCTCGTTTTGACGGTTCCTCCCGCAGCACAGAGCTAGACAGAGAAATGAATGAATTCACTGGCATTTTTTCAGATATATTAGTTTTTTATTAACCATTATTTTCCTTTCAGCTTGTGTTAACATGCCCAGGTGCCATATGCTGCTGAACAGACTAGTCCAGTACACACCCCAGCCTGGTGATTTAGTTGGTTTTGATCTGTGTGAACTCTTTTGCCATAAAAGCTTTATCTGTTCTCAAAATACTCAAGCAGTAAAGACAGCCACACATGGCCATGTAATCTTAAATTTCAAGTGATCTTAAGCATAAACTAAAAATAGTTTCCTTTTATCTTCTCATTTATAAATGGGAAGTTCAGTTGACATACTTGTCTCTGCTGCTGTACTTCCAGTTGTTCTGATGGCAAGTCCATTTTCCTTTGAGAGTTACACTGAAATGTAAACATGTGCACAACTGTCCAGTTGACCTTATTTTTAAAATATCATTTAAGGATTTAGGTACTGAAAAAGATCTTAAAGCAAAAAGATATAAATGGTATCTAAATTTAAGTAGTTCAAGTTTTAGAAAGATGATCTCTGATAGGCACAGAGAGCCTCCTCGGTGAGCTCATCTTGGCAAAGCCAATCACTTCCCCAGATACTGCTCCATTGTAAGAAATACCCTTTCTATTATGGCCTGAAGAGATTAGAAAATATCAGGGTGTGGGTGAAAAAAAATCTGTTTTACTTGATTTCAGGATATGTAACAAATTGCAGCAGCAACTACAGTTGTTCTGCAGGCAGCTGAAAGGTGCAGTTGGAAGGTGAGAAGTGGGGACGCCTTGCTGCCCTCCCCCTGCAGCGCCCTCCGGGGGGGCTTCAAACCGAACACAAGAAATCACCCCCCATTCCCCCCCAGCCATGCAATTGTAGCCATGCAGATAGAGTTGACTTCTTGGTGCTTTGGGACGTCCCAGCGGGCAGGTGAGAGAGAGTCACAGCAGCGGGCACAACTTGTAGGCATGGAGCATTGTCAGGTGGGCTTCTTAGGAGCCTGATTTCCTGTCTTGTCTTAAATAGTGACTTCTGACTAAGAAGTTTGTGGTTCACTCCTCATGTGCAACATGGGAAAAATATTTCAAAGAGTAATCTTATTTATTGTAACTTTTTATGTTAAACATCTCTATGTATTTTTTGAACTAGCATCTTTACATAACCAAGACACCTATCTGGAGCTAAAGGATAAGAAATCTTCCTGTGCCATTTAATAAGAATACGTTGCAGTTTCCATTCCTAATTCTGAATATTGTTTTCCACATATGGTCCTTGTTTGCATTATGTGGGAACACAAAGTTGTTAGCTACAGACTATTGAATGATATTACTTAAACTAAGGGTTTTCTCAGTTTTTCCTTTGTGCTTTTTTAGAAGTCATGTTGTATGGAATAAACAGAAAATGAATGGCTGCATTCTTACTGCCTTTGTAATGTGCTCTTGCTTCCACTCTCAGTGCTGGTGTTCACTTAGCAAATATTTATCTTCCATTTGAGAGGACTTTGGAGCAGAAAATGTGGTGCTCAGGAGTTTAAATTATAAGTACCTTTATAATCATAGTCAAGTAGAATAGTTAAATGGGTGTACACAGGAAACAGGAGATCTGACTTGCTGAGACTTGAGCTGAGTGATGCAATATTTAAATGAAGATATTATAAATCAGGTTTAGCATTACTTCTATCCTTGTATTCAATGAAGTGAACTTGCTAGTTCTTCTGCATGAACTAGTGACAAAGGCATCTATACAGCTTTTACAAAATAATTGCACGTTGCTAATTTACACATTGGTGGAGCAGTGTTAGCTAATGCATTTTCTATCAAAGCATGTTTTTATCTCTCTAAAGGCATTGCAGATTTGGAGAGTGCAGTACCCTTTTACACAATCATAACAGCGAGAGAATATAAATGTGGCTTTGTTTTCCTGACAAAATGTGAAAATCTAATCATAATATACAAATTTTGCAACAACAGCAAGTCATCCAACTCTGTGATGTTTTCTTAAACCAAAACAACTCTGACGCAGGTTTCTTGAAAAGCTTCCGAGTAATTTTAAAAATAATGTTTAGTATTTTCTTTCATCTTTACAGAAACTGACTTTTGTAGACTCTACGTATTTTGCACTTTTCTTGCTTTGTAACAAGAAGACATTTTCTTTTTCACTCATGTGAGCAGCCTGTAGCACGAGCCCTGAGCAGACCCAGACCTCTCGGGAGGTGGGTCCCTCATTTGTGAGGTCTCACTAGGAGATGGTAACCCCAGAGATGTTTTGGGCATCCTGAAGGAGCAATTGGACCAGTTTATCCTGCAGATGAAGTTGTGTAAACTCCAGTAAACTCTCCTAATTGCCAGTTTCCACTTTATGACTCGGCAACAGGTCTAAACCAAAACAGTGTTTTTGACTGCTTCAGAAGACGCTTGAAGCCTGTGTTGCTGCTATTGCGCAGGGAATTCTGAATATCTGTTCGCTAGCGGCTGTGGAGAAATACAGCTTGAGCAAGCTGTGAATGCAGATACCCTTGTAATGTCAGTGTAGTAGTACCTGAATTCAAATCGGTGTTAAGTGTGGTCCATTTTCTTTTGTATTTAACAAACAGCGCATACGAGCTGACTCCCGTACAACATACGTCCAGTGTAGACTGAACACAGAATAGGAATTTAAATGTGAACTTTTATGCAGTTTGGGTGCTTCCATGTTGCTTAATACGTAGAATTAGTTGTTAAAGTTTGGAACCAGAAAGAGCTGGATTTTGTTAACTTGGTAAAATCACTAGCTTCAATGTATGGTGGGGTTTTTTTAAGTTGTTGTTTTTCCTGTGGTGTAACTAATCTCTACAGAATGTGAGTCCTCCCCTCCCGCCCAGACCTCTCTTCCCTCCCAGGCCTCCCCCACCACATCCTTGATTTATGTAAAACCTGTAATAGAGTAAAAGAGCCTCAAGAGAAGGACTGCTCTGTGAAGATTGGAGAGGACTTTAATGAAAAGTTTCTTGTTATTTCGTATTTACTTACCAAATCCTGCCAGAGTAAATTCTTGCCAAACTAGTTTTCTATATTTCTTGTCTAGTCTTGCTAACATATTGTTTTGTATCAAGACCTTGTCTGACAGGAAAAACAACCAGAGCAGTTCGGGCTATGGCACAACGAATAGGTGATGCAGGAAAAATGAAGTCTATCAAAAACTTCTTATGCAATATTGAGAAACTTTTAAAGGAACTAATTAGCAAAAGTGATGCAGCTTATATATCAAAGCTATTTTTAATGTAGATTGTACATGCTGAAATAGCACAATAGTGCTTCAGAAGTGGGCGTTTCTACTATTGATTTTGTAGTTGTACGTTTTTTCTTACAGTTGCCTTGGAGGTGGGAAATAGTTGTGGTGGGAAGGAAAAAGATAAAGATACGAGAATATAGAAGTTGTAGTTTCAGTTTGGGTGCTGTTTGTGTTGGTGAATGTAGTCAAGTCGCTGAGCTAGTATTGCGATTATCAGTTTCCATTCTTCAGTAAGTAGATTAAGTGATGCAAACAAAAATGATGAAGTGTGTCATGTATGGGGGACCAGATTCTCTTAAAGCCTGAACTAGTTACTCCACTTCTGGTTTTGCAGTGGAGCCTGGTTTGTGGTTCAATTCTGACTTGGCTTTGAGATGGAGCGGCTAGTAGAGGAAACCTGAATCAAGTCCTTCAGGAGTGTGAGACCTTCTGGGCTACCAGTGGCAGAGATTCTTGTAATGGGCTGGAGGGGGAGGAAGGATCCTCTTTCTTTTTCATTTGAGAGCAGAGTTTACAAAGGCACCTCTTCAGTGGACTTCCTTTTAGAACCTGTTTATTAAGGACCTTTGAAGGATTTCTGATTTACACAGGAGGCCTTTTCCAGCCCTGCCTATAGCTGTTAGTGGAGTATTGAAACTTAACGAAGAGTTTTTCCTAGTATTTGCATTATGGACCTTTTCACAGAGTAAATTTCTGTAATATGTATGCATGACAATGTCAATAACTTAGTACTGTTTTTAATTTGTCCTGAATTTTTACTTAAAAAAAAAGGATGCTGTATTATCCCTATAATTTGCTACAACAGTAAGTGCAGTTTGAGGAAAAGCCATATACTAGGAAAATCAGTTAATTATGTAGAAAATACTTGCTTAGAAGAAATGTGAGGTAAAGATGTTTAATACTTAAAGAAATTAGTGAAAAAAATCTGTAATTTAATTTCTAAAATGACTAGACTAATGACTGCAAAATATAATTCTGAATCTGATCATCTGATAATGATGATTTACAGCAGTATTTAAGGGAGATGTACTTATACAATCAAAGAAGCATGTTTCATGGCTATCAGATTTCTCCAAAATCTTTGACCTATGCATATATATATCACAGACAAATAAACAGAGTTCTAGGATATTAAAACCAAAATGAATATCCCGTGATGTTCTTTCATGCAGCATACTGTCCAAGATTTCATGCAGCATGTCCTTGCAAGATTTAAAAACACATTTGGATTTAGAGGAGTTCTGGGGCTCCCATTTCATGTCGTGTTCCATTCTTTAAAAAATGAAACTAGTTTAAAATTCTTTAAGGCTGGAGTATTTTTGGACTTCTAGACACTGATACCTGACAAGGTGTGGATGCCAATTGCTATTTTTAGGAAGTCGGGCACTTTGCAAGATGTTGCAAGTTCGAAGGGCCTCAAATTAGTCACTTTGTGCAGTTGTTCCTGCTCAGTGAAAAGCAAGGAAGCTCTTTTGCACTTGACAACAGCCCGGGGCATTGGCAGCCTTGTGGGGGAATATTTGAGAAGCAAGAAAAGGCTATGTATCATGTTCAGGTTGTGTGTTTATAGTACAACTTTCCTCTGTTAGGAAACAAACCTTTTAAGAACAGCACATTGAGTACTAAACAGCGCTCAGCTCATGTAGCAATACATAGAAGACACTTTGTGGACACAACCTGATTCTGGCAGTTATGGTTTCCTTTTGTATCAAAAGTAATAGTGAAGACTATAAAGCCAGTCCTCCCAGTTACTGGGAGACATCTATACTCACAAAACCACACACACACATATATATATGCATATATATGCCAGTATACATGTGTCTGTCTGTATGTGTATATGTATATTTTTTAAATTAAAATGTGGAAAGTGTTCTTTGTGTAAGATTTAGATATCCCATCTACCAACTCTACCAAAGCACAGGTAGAAAGCCCTTTGAGATAATTTAGGTATTGGTTTATACCCTTTATAGCTGTCCTATAAAAAACCCCCACTTTACAGCTGTCCTGTAATGTTTTGTGCCTGTTGACCACTCTCTGAGATAATTTATATTGAGTATGATGTATTTTCCTTTTACATAGTGCATATATTCGGTAACACTGAAAATGCTGTTCCCCTACATGTCAGTGATGGGACTGTGACTCATGCAGCGCTGATAAAAGTGGGAAGAGTACATATCTAATATAGGGCGATTGTGAAAAAAAGACTTTGTCTTTACATCTCAATTTACATTTATTTCCAGGAATATGACCCAAATGGATGCTTTAATGTCAAGCATTTGTAGGGCTGCGATGTGAACTATATGGTGAAATAACCTTTTTACATTGGTATGTGGTATCTGATATTATTATTTTCTTCCCTTCTCCTTGTATGCAGGATCCAAACTACTGGATACAAGTGCATCGCCTGGAGCACGGGGATGGTGGGATCTTAGATCTCGATGACATTCTTTGTGATGTAGCTGATGACAAAGACCGTGTAAGTACAAATGGCTACAAAAGCAGCTCAGTGTGCACTGCACATAGGCAAATCAGTGTTCTGTGTTTCCTGCATGTGTCCAAAGCAGGAGTCAATGAGCCAATACAAAGGGCTGGTTGGTTTGTTTGTTTGTTTTAATATAGTTTGCTTGACAGGTGTTAGAAGTCTGTTACTGTTATGTTTTTCAAAAAATACATGAAGTCTTTTATTGGACTCATGGGTTTTGCATCCTTTTTGGTTCTTTAAAAGTTGGTGTCTGCAAGAATAAAAAAACCTCATACAGTGGAACAATAATGCAAAAAAACTGAATCTGTAAGTTAAGATTTTAGCTTTATGATTCCACTTGAGTAAGTGAAATGAAAAATACATGTTGTTTTTAAACTGCGGAGGGTTGGTAGATTGTTTTAAAAAGCTTTTTTGGGAGGAACTGCTGGTTACACAGAACTTGAGAAAATAATTATACACTGCTGTGTCTTGAGTCCTTGAGATTTAGATCCCAGTCAGCTAAGAAGCTTTTTGGTCATTGGCTGTTTTTTTGAGGTTATAGATACTTGTGTCTTTGAATTACATGTTCGAAAAGGGTAAGGTAAGAAACACTGTGGAAAGCTCTAAAGTCGTGTGTAAATACACCACTTTTCTCTGCAAAGCCACATGTGTTTGCTGAAGTTCTTGAGAGCTTTTGAGCCTGACACAGACTGCAGTCTGGAAATGTCTTTCAGAGCCCCATTCCCTTCACAGACAGGCTCCTTAATTGCCTCTGTTGGAAGCAACAGGCACTCTGAAGGCTCCTTGAAAACTGGCCAAATGATGACTCCTAGGCTAATTTTTCAGAAATAAATACTTTGCCTGCAGTTATTTCTTGTGACAAAATTTAACTGACATGGTTATCTCAACTGGGACTTTGTAAAGAAAAAATATGTTAGGAGTCTTGGGACATGGAGACTCGTCTCTGTCTGAAACGCTGGGATTACTCAAGCTGTATAGAGTAACAGTGCTGAGTTTTCAGGAATTTCTTCCATAAAAATAGTGCCCAGCTAAGATTTCACGAAAAGCTAATTAAAACTTCTAGTTAGTTATCTCATCTTGAAGTGCTCAGCTGCATGATTAGCTTAGCTTTTGCTTACACCTCAAGAAGGCTCTTGCAAGTTGTCACTATATATATCTATATATTTAAACCTGAATCATCCACTTAGCTCCTCACATGACTCCTCTCTTCAGAAGAAGTTTGAATTCTGGTGACTTCAAGACCTCATTCTTCGGCTGTCACCTTGGCTCGCCGCCTTCAAGTGGGGTAATTCCTCACAGTGAAACTCTGTGGGTGTTTTTATGTGTGTGACTAATGGAAGAAAAACTCTGACTGCAACTGAAACAGGCAATGTCATTATTACGATATTGTTTTTGTGTACAGATGGACAAGATACCTAGTAATTAGTAGTGTTTATTTCTGCCTTTGCCAAGCTTGTATCCTCTGATTGTGTGAATGTGGCACATCCCTACTGATACCACTCATCAGTTAAATTTCCTTTTTTTGAAGGACCTTGTATCATTGATTAGGAAGGTGCAATATAAACATGTACTGTGCTTTACTGCTTTATATCCTTGAATTAGTCATTCTCACTTGACCTTCACGTTTGACTCTTTTCAACCATTTCAGTCATTAGTCACTGTTTTTCAGTTTCCCGTCTTACATTTTCCAGCTGACCTTCCTGGTTCCCTGTAGTTTTGGATTGTTAACTTTGCATCTGATTCTTCCTCCGTAGCCAAGTGTATCAGCTGGTTCTGTGTTAGCAGAACCTGAGAAGATCTCATTAACACACGGTTCTGAATGTATCTCCAGCTAGTGATATTTTTTATATATACACTTATGCATAACCTGTTAAAAAGCGTGTGAAAAGATGATGTCTAAACATTTCCTTAAATTATTAATGAGATCTGTAGGATGAGTTAGGCTCAAAATTCAACATTAGCCTTTCTTTTTTTTGATTGGGACAGAAGTATCTAAGGTACTGCAAAACTGAACCCTTTATATCTTTGTGTTCATTTTCACAAGGGAATTTTTTACAGTCTTGAAGACAAGTTTGTGCTATTCAGTATCATCTGTACTTTTGAAAATCAGTTTGCTCTTGTGGTTCCTTAGACATAAGGGTCATTCCCACAGTGGTAGATGTAATTTTTGTCTTTTTTATGTTGCTTTTATGCCATAATTATTTGCACAGTGTCATATAAGCACAATACAGAATGTGAAGCAGCTTGTCCTCTTGACAAATTTCTGGCTCTGTATAGTCAACTATAGCAGTAAAATAAAACTCTAAGTAATGTGAAGAATATATTTACTCCTATTCCACTGTCTCCATGGTGAAAATGTTCTATCCTATAACAAATACAAAGACCCTTGGAGACAGCAGCTGTTCTGAATGGAACAAGAGAAGTGTCTTTGTGATGGCGTCCTTCACATTAAAATGCAGCATGGTAGGATGACTTTATTTAGCTTCTTTAGTCCCTGTATTTTGGTATTCACTTGTCACTTACTGAACCAGAATGGATGAATAAGACTTAACCAGTTGCTCTCTGGAATAATTTGTGATGTCCAATGTCATTCCGCCTTAAAAAAAAAGGAGAAAAACATGAAACAAACTGCATGACAAAATTGTTTTTACAAAGCTGTTTGTTCCTTTCTGAAAGAGCTTTTCTTAAGCTCCTTAACGTAGTTCATTGAGAAAGTGCATAATACGTTCAGACTTAGCTGGTATGCAACTTTGACATTCTTATTACACAATATCACTACATATGAAGTTGCCGATGAAAACTTAGTTAATGCAGTTGCTCTCGTAACAGTATCAAAACAAAAATTTAAAAATGCTCATTTGGATAATTTTTTTGAACACTTTTTTGTGTTTGAAGTACAAATTTTGTCCGGGTTTTGTTAAGAAAATATAGTTTTCAATATAAATATATAAATGTTTTTTATGTTTATTTCTCTCTCTGTATACATGAATACAAATGGATTGTCTTGTCTTTGTTGTGTTTGAAAAATATTTGTCTACAGGAAACAAGAATCTGTTTTCAACTAGCGACATCCATTCCAGTCTGCAGTAGGAGCATGTTTGGTACTGTTTGAGGAGACTACTTGGAAGGCTTGGGCAGATGAATATCCCATATCTCTTTTCCAGCAATAAAGGAGAAAGAACTCCTTTTAACTTGCTTTTAGACAACTGCATAACCTATTTTTGGTATTTTAAAAATACACATTTCTTGTGCCTTTAGTGATTTGAACAATATTTCAAAGACACCTTAGCAAACTGAGTTGTTTAGATTTCTTTTACTTGTAGAAGTAGCCCTTCATTACAAGGCTCTTAAAAAACATATGTCAGCTTGACAAGTTTCCAGCTCGATGATAACATACTTGATGACCTCAGTTCCGTTCTTAGTAGGCAGACATTCTCAACAGCAAAAATACCTCAAGCAACTGAACAAAAAACCACCAACCCAGCCATCCTTAAGCACGGTTTCTCCTCATAGGCTGAATCATGCAGACACTTCAGTGATCTTCATACTTTGGGTGTAATGTGAAAGTTCTTATTCAGGGATTCCACAGGCCCTTCTTTATCCATGGAAAAAAATATTTAGGAGATTGTTGTGTAATCTCCCTTTTTAAAAGTACGTCTATGAATGTAAATTATTCCCAGTTGATTTCCCACTGAAATAGTCACTTGTATTTTGCACTGTGTAAAAACTATTTCATATGCAATTTTATGTAATTTTTTCCTGCATAGTAATGCTCAGGCTGTTGCTCATTTAAAAGCTTTGGAGATCAAAATGTCTCTGTTTTGTGTAGCTACATTTCTGAAAAATTAGAGGTTTTTCTTCCCAAGAGAACAACAAGGATCTGCCATTAACAGCCACAGGTTTTTGTGAGCAGTTGGGCAGATAGAGCTAGTCTGAAGCAATGTAGAATATGAACCTAATGGCAATTATTCATAAATCCATTTGCCCAAATGTGTTAGGTTTTAGGTAGCCTGGGATTAGCAACCTGTAAAGATAAAAGCATCAGCATCTTATGATTTCCTTCATCGCTGTCCTAATAAATTCAACACTAGTTCTTAAAAATAACCACTGTATTTTTGTGTATGCTTAGAGTCACAGCCTGGGATTTGTTCTCTAACTTAAGGAATGGGCTTCCTTTACTTGACTAACCATTTTCAAATGTTCAGTCAGTTCTTCACTCTGCATAAATCATACTTGCACTCACTGAATGCAGAGAGAAAAAATGGAGGAATATGGTTTGGTATTGTCTGGAGCAAAGTTTCACGCTTCCCACAGTGTTTAGTGCGTGTGGTGGTTTTATTGGCCCGGGTCACTGATCACGGCAATGTTGGTGCTTACTGCTCGTTAGACATACTTTGAACCTTCTAGAAAAGATGCACAAGAAGTTGCTGTTTTGCGTGGAATACTGTTGGTGAGAATAGGATGGGGATTAATTTCATAGCTGTGTGCTGAAATGGAGTTTGTAAACGTTCATGATCTAGAGTTGGCTGTGTTAAGTGATCAAAGTACTGCTGAAAAAAATCAATCGCACTTCATTTGCATCCACTTTGAGACCTACGGAGACTCTATTAATATCATTATGAATTTAATGCCTGCTTCCTTCTGGTGTGATGGGAGAGTCTTTGAGCAGCTTCTTCATGTTAGGAGCTTTTCCCAGTGTAGTGGAAAGGAAATGAACTTTTGGTTTTTGTGTTAAACATATGGTCAATTCTAAATAATACTGTTGTTTTGTTTACTTCCTCTTGGAAAGCGCTGTTGAGTTAGAGAGGCATGTGATACATAAAATGTGGGTTTGGAAAGGATGACTGTATTTTGTTTGTAACAAATGTGAACTTGAAACCAACACAAAAATAAGTCTATTTTGAGCAAATACGTTATGATGTTAAGGTTAAAGGCTGGCTAGGGACTGGAGAGCTGTGATTATGATATCTCACTGCTACTCATTTTTGTTCTGTCACTCTTATTTTTAGGGGCAGTTAGGCAAGAACCCCACTGTATAGTAAATGCTGGGTAGACCAGTGACAACTTGATGCTGGTAGAAAGAACAAGATTCTGGTAACCCTGTGTCTGTTCGTTCTCTCCAAACGTTCAAGAGCCTTTGAAATTGATGAAAGTTGCACTGATAAACTTGTGTTATCTTTAGATTTCCATCAGCGCATAATCAGAACACTCGAAGTAGTGTTGTTTGTTCTAAATTTGGGTGTCTGTGCCTCATTTAAGCAAATTTACAGCTGAATTTACATTTGAATTGTCTTTGACTCTGAGACTTAAGAATTTAACTCTAAACCCATGAACAGAAAAGAACAACAACTTTTTGTTGTACTTCTGAAGTTTGTTTCTGCCATTAGCAGATTAAAAACCTGGAGTGAATGACAGAACATCTAGGTCCGGTGCAGGAAATCTGACAGCAAAACCTAAAGATGCCAAAAAATCGCTCAAAAATATGATTCTTAGTATTTACAATACCATGATTGTTATGCCCTTCTTCCTTTTTTTCCTCAAAACTTCTCCATCAAATTAAATTTCAACTACTGCCATGATTATCTCTGCTACAATGTGCAGCTTCTCTCTCCTTGTTCTGTGACTGCTTTCCCTGTATCCCAGGAAAACAGGATGACCTTGAAACAGTTTGTTGTTACTCATAAGTGACTTGGCAAAACGCATTTTGAGCATAAGGCATTCTTTTCTTGTAACAGCTTAAAATAACTACTTGAGCCACTGAGCTTGGGAAAGTATTGATACTGGGAAAGAAACCCTTTGTATAACAATTCTGTTAAAAAATTCAAAAGCTTCAGTTTAACAGTGAGCTCCTGATATCATCTAGTATTCTGCAGTGGTTGCTTTTATTTTAATTACTTTTTTTTAGAGGTTGACAATTTGATATTAATCCAAGTTCTGACAAATTGGTAAAAACAGAATGTGTGTTTTATCCAGGTTTTCTTGCATTAACACTTTTGACTCATTTTTGCTGCGGTGGCCACATGATTTTCAGATCTGTATTGCTGATGGATTTAAAGCAGAAAATTAAAGTTTTTATGTAGTCTTTATTCCCAGCTTCTATTTAATGAAGAAATATTTGGAAATAACATAGTCTAAATAGAAATGTTATCTTCTGTCAAATAATGGAATTAAAATGCTTGTAGTATTTCTAATAAACTAAGTTTTAACTTCACAGTGTTTATGGATGAGAGTAAAACCCGTAGAAGAGAGGAAATACCAGGCTGACAATATTAGTATTGAAACGTGAATTTTCCAGTCACTAAGACATATTAGATGTAACTAAATGTTGTCTCCCTCTTAGATTTTCATCTCTTTCAGCATTTTATCCAAATTATTGATCTCATGATCATTTACTTTTTCCTCACTCTGTGAAGACAGCATTTCCATTCATTATTTGTTGTTTATTTTTTGGGAACTGCAAGATCCTAATTATTTTTCTGTATTACTGAAGTATGCGTATCAATGCACTAAGAGTTTACAGGTAGGAGTGACATTTGTAAATATATAAAATAGTTTCCATGGAGATTTGAAGAGCTGCAGGTAAATCTGACTTCTGAAGACGGAATAATTTGGTGAAAAGTGTTCTCTGAGGAAGAGCAGGCTCATGGATGAAGATGAGATAGTGGGGAAGACCAGGCCAGTGTTGTGAATAAAGTCACACCTCACAAACCTTCCCATATTCTCAACAGAAAGACAGACCTGAGCAACAGTGTCTGGGTTAGTGCAGCTCCAAACCCCACAAACTTGCCATGGGATAAGGAAGAGTCTTATGGATACATAACTGATCAGAAGATGGAAATTAGAGCATGTATTATTTAATATATTTGCAATTGTTCTGAAAAAAGGGAAGGGGGTTTTGAATATCGGAGTGACGAATTCCATTATTGTGTGTGTAACCAAATGTTGGTGGTACGTGCTGGTTATGAAGGGTTGCAGAAGCACCCTGTGATTCAGAGGGAGTAGACAACACGGTGGATGAAAGATCATTTTGGCAAACAGGATGTGCTTTCAGAGAGAGACTCCTTTACCTGAATATACAAAATCATGACTTCTGAGCTAGCTCTTACATTTGGGAAAATGTTTTTGGTTTTGTAATAGACCTGTGGAAACATGAGCTTACATGGCAAGGCACCACTCTGTGAGACATCGTAAGGTCTAAGAATCCTTCTAGCAGCTTGCCCCTGTGCCTGCCTCTCCCCCACGCTGTCATCCCTGTCCCGCCACTCACCTCGTGCAGGCCCCAGCACTTTGGAGCCCATCTCTTAGCGGATTTAGTCACTAAAATGGGAGAAGACTTCCCCTTGCAAAAATAGCTGAATATTTTTCTGCTGTTTCATGAGCGTTGTCAGTTGACCGAAGGATCTGGCAAGCTAAGGAGGAACAGCAGAGGACTTCACTGCTGGAAATGGCTGAGCTGTGAATGAAGAAGTAAGATGAGGGAGGGTGGGAAAAGGAGCGAACTGAGAGCCTCCCCTTCAGCGCAGCAAGGCTGCGGGGGCCGTGCCAGAGCGGCCCCTGTGCCAAAGCAAGGAGCAGAGAAGGGAACGGGTGATGGGATGTTGCTGCTGGACTTGCTGGTGGTGAGTCTTCTGCTGCCTGCAGCCACAAAGCAAGCAACCAAAAAAGATTTTGTAGAAATAGGAAAAACACAGAGCAAATGCCAACATTGATTCCAGGTATAGATTAAAGGCTTCTCTTCCAGCAGTGTCTAAATGGACCAGGACTCTCAGCCTTGAAAAGAGGACGGGAGAAGCAAATGGTAGATGACTGTAGAATCAGAGGTGACATTGAGGAATCGTTCTTTGTCCTTGTCAGTGCAAGATCTGGGGGCATCAAATGAAACTAGAGTTTTCATTAGCAAATGAAATATTACTTTTTGATTTGATTTTTTGAGTGCTGCAGATTCTTATGTTTAGGGGAACTGTGAATAAAAATAATCCAGACCTTTTCCTGTATCTTCAGAGATGTAAATGATCTCTGTCCTTTTTCATTTCCTTTGTAATTTACTTTCATTCGGAAATCCGTCATTCTTGTTACTTTTCTTGCACTTCTTTTAGGTCTAAGGTGTTTTTTTATTCAGTTAAATGATCAGGATTGTACCTGGTATTTGATACAAGGTCAGGTGTATTCAAATGGATTTTTAAAGTTTATGCATGCCTTTGTCAGTCTTAATTGCTAATAGTTATTTTTGTGCAAATAAGCATGATTAGAATATGTTGTAAGAGGAGCTATCTGCAAAAGGCTTACAGACTTGCCTTGACCTTAATTTTTGTGATATATTAGAATACCTGTGATTTTTATCAAATGCTGCAGATACTTCAAAAAGTTTTGGAGGACATATTTTTTTCTTCAGATGTCATGGCTTAAAAGCATGCATAATGCTGAATTATTTGCTTATTTTTACTCTTCAAAAAGATGATGCTTGTGAATCATGGGAACTGGTAATTTAAGTAGGGTCTTTTTGTGAGAGAGTCCCTTTAAGCTTTGGTAAAAACCACAGAGTGTTGAAATGATGATGATCTCACAATGTCTAATGTTAATAACACTGAGGGTCAATATGTTGCTGTGGATGATGACTGCTACAGAATTATAAACCTATCAAAATTAAGAGACATTTTGTACTAAAAATATTTAGTAATGGATTTTTTCTGTGTCCTGTAATAAGTAGAGATTCATCATTTAGATGTAGTCGTAGCTAATATGAAGCAGTGCTTTCTAATTCTTCATAGTGTAAATCTCCACAGTGACTGCAGTGACTTTAGAATTAGGCCATTATGGCTAATAAATGCATGATATTCTGATAACTTTTCATTAATTTTAGCAATATCACTTTGTCCTAGAGGTATATTATTCATCCTACAACAAAGGAAGAAATTGCAGAAAAGGTTGGTTATGGGAATTCATTAACACTACACTCTTACTCCTTGATATCAGCAGGTCTTAAAAGAAATGCTGTTCCAACTTCACAGATATTTCCTAACAGAGGTGGTGAGACTTGTACACTAGAGGACTGACCCATATTAAAGCTTAATTATAGTAATGGATAATCCTGCACATATAAATTATTCACGGTTGTTTTGTATGTGAAGTAGCATCATGAATAAACTAAGGAAGAGTTTCTGGAAAAGACCCTGGACAAAGGCGTAAGTTTGCCAAAAGATAGTTTTGCTTCTTGTCTTTTAATACAGATTTAAATCTGACAGTGTTAGGTTTGCAAGCACATTGCTATATGCACAGCTTTGTGCTTTGGATATGTTTTGCTTAATGGAAATCAACAGCAGCAAGTCCTGGGGTTCTACACCCTTGTAGTGTTCCTTGACTAATATGTTATGCAAGGGAAACATTCCTACCTAAACACAGTCCTGGTACAAAAGTTGCAATCTCAACTGTCTGATAAGATTCCCACACTGTCACTAGGATGAGAATTCATTAGTATTACCCTCTTATCCATTGATACCAACAGGTCTTAAGAAAGTGTGGTAACTTTTTAGCTATTTCCCAGGAAGGATTTTGAGATTCATACATAGGCTTGGACTTTATTTTCTGGTTGGCTTAGTAGATTTGTGTAGTGTATATTAAGTGTGTCGCATGAATAGTTTTTCTGACAAAAAGAGAAAAAGAAATATCTGAATTAGTATAAAACAGGGCCCCTAAGGAATGGGGCAGCAGCCTCCTGCTGACGGCTCCTTCAGCAAGTGTCTTGGATCCAAAGAGAAGAAAACAGTGCTGTCTTCTCTGGGGAGCTTTCACTGGTCTGACTTTTCAGATAACCTTCCTAGTAGTAGCCCAGAAAGGAAGGAGTTAAGAAGATGCTTTGAACCCAAAGTCTTCTGCTTCATCCCCACACCCTGTTGCTGTACTTCCACACCCTGTTGGTGTGCAGGGAACTACCTTCCGCTCACCTTTAGCGTGCTCAGCAGGATAGTCACTACATTTTTCAGATTAGCATCACTGCTGAAGCCTGTTTGAGTTTACACAGCAAGAAGGAGTTCTGCCTGCTCCTCGGTGCCGTACAACCTTGCAGGACCGTCAGCTTTTTTCATTTGTACAACCTGTTGGGAGAACTGAAATTGGTCTCAGATGGGCTCCGGTCCTTGTGGATTGTTCCACGTCATACAGGATTGAAGACTGTTCCTGTAAGCTGGGTGGAAGTTTGATGGTACTGAGTTCTTCTTTTCTGCGGACACTGTTTGCTTGAAGGTAACCGTCCTTTGGTGGATGAAATGGCAGACACAACTAAGAGGAAAATTACAAAGAAGTCGTCGTCTTTTTCATATGATCGCCGGAGAGATTCAGTGAAAGTCAGGAGACAGTCCAAGTCTCTTAGCTTTAAGTCAGCTACACTGGGAACTCAAAAAAGGCAGAAGCAGAAAAAGCAGGTTTGTATTCGGGTATTTCTCAAATAAATATCCTTACTTCCTAAACTCCTGAAAGGATTTTAAAACTTGCACTGTTAATACAAAGCGGAAAACAATCTGCTGTTTGCAATCTGTGTGTGAGTATGTATGTGTATACAAACAAACTTGTGTGTGGGTAGAGCTGGATTTTTTTGCTATATATTTCTGAACAGCTAGCTAAACTTGAGGTGTTATTTTTATTGCAAAAAAGTCTGCATCTTTGCTGCTTTTAAGACATGATTTGATTTCTCTTTGGTCTCAAGGAGTTGCTCCTACAACATGTAGGAGTAATACGCAGCCTGTGTGTTGTCTGCTGTGCTGACAAACATGATGGGTACTGAAACTTTTGAAATTATTATTCAGATTACAGCTGTTTCACTGCTCTTTGTTATTATTATTTTTAATGATGAAATGTACCAGACTGAGAGCTTTAGGGAGTGAAATATTTTGCTTATTCCAGAACAGGTAACGCAAGTCAGCAGCAGCAGCAGCACCTGTTCTGGTGGGACCAGTTCTTAGGGTTAGAGGGCAGCTTAATGTCTTGGCAGGGCTGCACTGCCGTAGTCAAAGACTTTCACACACAGGTCTTTATCTTTTGTAGTTGGGATCTAAGTAAATGAAACATCTCCAAAGCGAAAATGTAATGTGCACTGTAGTAAATGGAATAAAAATAAGTGAGTCTGTTCCTGAAATGTCTTTGTGTACTGATCTTTAATTTAATCTAATACGAAAGGAGCAAAGGATCACAGACTCTCAGCCATCTCGCTCTGTGTTTGTGTGCACAGGGTGCCTTTTTGAAGGATTTAAAGGAATTTTCCAGGGGATTTTTAACTAGCCGTGGAGAACAGAAAGTATTTGAAGACTTTGCAAATAATCCTTCCACAGATGCTTTAAAATAAGCTAGATGTTCGTTAACAGTGGAAGCAAATTTCTCACGTGCAAGTAGTTTTCAGGCCCTGACTACCACATCTGCTCCTAAATTTTGAGGGCAGTATATCCATTACGATTTAAGATAGTTGTGTTCAGTGTAAACTTTGGTCTTAGATTAGCACATTTTTTTTAGTGTGGGTCCATCTTTGTTCTTCTTGAAAGGTTAAAATATCAATTTAAATAGCAAAATATTGCCTAGTAGCATACTAGAGTAATCCAGCTTTAGTGTGATAGTCATAACTGAAGCACCTTTGTTTGAATCTAAGTTCCAGAAGTTTTAAATGAGGAAACATTTGAAATAATCAGGACCACCTTCAAAAGGGCACCAAGCTCTATTTTTCCCCCCATCTTTTATCAGATGTAATTTGAGAAGTAAAAATCTAAATGTTACAGAGATGTAAAACACCAAATCTGTGAGCATTCATGTTCATTGGATCTTTTGGAGAAAGGGGAAGACTACTCAGATTAATATCATAATTTATTTTGTACGTGCAAATCAGTGAGTACCCTTATATTTCAACTTTCCCAGACCTTAAGGTTCTTGAGGCCTCTCATCTTTTGGATGGCTGCCATGGTTACTGTGTGACCTCTAGTGGTTAATGAAAAATATGCTCCACTACCAAATTCAGGCTGAAACTTGAAAAAGTTCCGAATGTGTATTTTTGTTGGTTTAGTGTTTAATCCTATAAATTCAATTTTTATTGAAGAGAAAAAAAAAATATCTGCTTCAACTTAATCTTTTATCATGTCACTTCCAGAAAAAGTGTTTTGCTAAAATGACTATTCACAAAGATGTGTGTCTGAATTGCAGTACTCACAGATGCAGAATTATAGGGGTAATTTTAAGAAATTTTTACTACTTTGGTTTGGTTACCATGTATTAGTGGGTGAAAGAGCTGACATGTGCTCTAGGCAAAGTCCTGTTTTGATCAACTTGTGTATTGGTTATGTCTGAAGAAGGGCTTTTCTGCCTCAAGAATGTATTTTTTTCCCCTCTAAATGCTCCATTTAACTGTAAAAAATGCTAATTTTTCCTACAAGCTTGGTCTTGTTTAAATCTTTAGGTCATTAAGATTGAGATAAACCCATCCCTACCTCCTCCCTGCTTCCCCTGACCCTGCAACAGCAACTACCACTATGTGCATTGGAAATGCTGTTGAAAACAGAACATGACTGTTTTTTGTTACTGTTGAACTTTTGAAATACGGAAGAAAGTTATGGGTTTGAAGTTATCAGAGTCCAGTCAGTTTTTAACCAGCCAGGCCTAACTCTCCTCACTACAGTGTAACTTCTGTGATTATATAGGCTCATTCCAGGCCTGAATTATTGAGTGAGCAGTAGTTCAGTTACTGTAGCAGGAGACATATTACTTAAAAATGCCTATTTTTTCTTGATTGAGTCTCTTTCTCTCCACTTTTTTTTTCCCCCTCCAAACATTTTTCTAATGGATGTTCAACATCTGAGAATATTTAAAACTATGTTTTGGTCTTTGCTGTTTTAGGAGACAGTAGTAGACTTTGCTGCTCACAATATATTAGATGTGGTTTTACTTGGGTAGTTCCCTGGAGGAGCAAGACTCTGCCTCTGCTTACAGAGACAGGCAAGCCAAAATTAGTTTTCTAGACATTTTGGTAGATTGCTATCAATCATAGTCCATTAAAGTAATAATATGCTACAAAATCCTTTTCTGCTTCTTTGGACTTTGTATCAGTGGCCTCCCTTTTCTGCAGAGTTTGATTTCTTTTTTGCTTTTTGTCATAATATTTCCATCTTGATTTATTTTTCATAAAACATTAAGATTCATAAATCAGCTGTAAAATATTAATGAGGATCTGAGGACATTTTAAAAAGGCATCCATCACAGTTTCTGAATTACAATGATATGGCTGTGTTTAAGGCAAATTGCTGCACTTCTCCTGCTTTTCTGGATTTTTTCATTCACTTACTTAATCTATTAGAAATTGAAAATTGTGAAGTGTTCAAACTCAACAGTTTCAAGTATCTCCTCTAATGTAAAAATGAACCTTTTCCAAGATAATCTTCCCATCAAGTTATTTATTACTACAGATCACTTCTTTTATTCTGTTGATTTCCCTAGACCTGTCTGTTGTGAGGTAGAGAATCTGATGGTAATTACTTTCACTGGCTGCTGATGTTGTCATGTTAGTTGATCTGGATGGAAAATCACTTTACGGAAATACGTAGGCTGTAACTTCTCAGGTGTATGAGTATTATGCAACATAATCTATGAAATGTTTGATAGTTTTCGGAGAAGAAGTTGCTTATTTTCAAGTTTTGAATGAACAACAAATTCAGCTATGTGAAGCAAAACCTATAAATAAGTTTTAAGAAAATTTGAGATCGAGACCCGTGTGTGCAAGGGAACATAAAAAAGCGATGCTGTGCTATTTTTTGCTGGTTTGTGAGAGCCTCTCAAATCCCGTTTCTCTCTGTCATCACCAGCTGACTGATTACTGTGACATGAGCTGAGGCCTCAGTGGATTAATTAAGATCCAAAACTGTTTTCCTGAAAACGACTTATGTTTTGGATACAAGGTTTTGGAACTTGGCAGGGTTTCAGGCTTATAAAGGAGTATAAAGAGCTTGCATAGACTGCAGATTTGTGGTTTGTTCCCATATATTCCTATTTTTTTCCATGAAGTGCTATAGAATTAAGCTAAATAACTTTTTTTTTTTCCCCTTTTTATTTTAAACTGTATAATTCTGGAACCATGTGGGATGCACTGTCCGCTATCCCAGATGTGGAGCAGTAAGTACAAAGAGGGTGTTGTTCCGAATCCCTGTGTTTAAGTATGACTTGATTAATAGGAGTGCTCCAGGTCCCTTGTTAGGAGCAGCTGAGAGCAGGCAAGGGCCTATGAGTTGCACTTTCTGCTTTCTTATTAGAAGGAAACACTGGGTGGAAAAATGGCGCTGGCGAGGTTGGGGTTTTGAGGGAAGGGGGCTGCTCAAAGGGAGCAATGTTTTGTCGCATTGAACTCTGTGGTAAGGAACATACATAGCAGATGTGCCAGGTGCAGTGCTACTGGTGTGTGACAGGTCTGGTGGGCAAAACCCATGGCACCAATGCCAGCAAAGCAAATTATTTGTAATCTAGGATACTTAAACAGTAAAGAAAATTTAGGGATGAGAGGAATCTCAAATAATTAGTCTTCAGGCGTTGTTTTTAAAAAACATGGTCTGTAGTTGCTTTTCTTCTATTGATTTTCTTCTTATCTTTTGCAAGAGCTTGTTTTGAAGTCCCTTGAGAATCTTGAATGTCCTCTCTGGGGAGAAGGAAATCAGCTTTAGGTGCAAACCCTCAGGATTTGTTGTAAAAATCTGACCCTGTTCCTTCTAAAATTAAACCAGACAAGCACGTAAAGAGAAATGCACATGATGTGTGTAACAGAGCATTGGGACATAAGAGCGTTGGGTTGTTAGAAGAAACGTGGCCTATCAAAAGTCGTTTGCTCTGGAGCATGGCCAGCTGTCAGCCATAGTGGTTAGCTATTATTATTAAAACTGTGATTGTAGCAGGGTGAGGTGGGTTGTAGCAGGTGAAGCAGGCCCACCTCAAGTTAAACACAGAGTAAAGTCAGAGCAGAGTGGTGCGGTCATGGGAGGCTCAGCCATCATGAGCCTTGAGTTTCTGCTTTCCTTTTCTTACTGAGGCTTGATTGTGGAAATTGTGGCAAATGTGTGCATTAAAGTGCTTCCTGCAGCAGTATAAATCATCGTGCCTTGGTGGCATTCACTGTGATGGTGTTGGTTAATGTCTGCTCTGTGCTGACTCGCGGTGCACCAAGAGAGAAGTTGTCGTCTCCCAGAGATGGCAGGTTCCTTCTCTTGGCATCTTGTCCTGGTGGTTAATAGGGCATCAAGTACATGCTGAAATGGTTCTCAGGAAATATTTTGTGCTGGTGTTGAAATAACAGCACACTGCCAGGAGCTTTTAAAATTTAATTGGTGATTTCTTTAATGCAAGCAAAATATTAAGCTTTATTTTGCCAATTTTACAAGCTCATCTGATCTAAATTGAGCTATTATTTTTAATTCCGCCTGAGTGATTGTTGTCATAGCTCATGTAAGAGTTAAGATGATTAACCATATTTTTGGATTCCTAAATGTGTGGTTTTGTGTTGTATTTTAGCTGATCTAAGGTTGGTGTTATCAAGGAGGGTGGCCTCGCGCTTCCCCAGCCATGGCTGCGCTTCCCGCCTCTCCCTGGCACCGGCACTACGAGTTGTTGGTTGTGACAAGTGGGGCCAGTGTGTTGATCAGCCTGAAGACTAACCCTGCCAGAAAAGAAGGACAGTGGTCATGGTAGAAGGGGTAGAGACAAAGGTCTCTGCTGTGAGGAACAGTCTGGAGGTTGGGAACAGCTTTGCTGTCACCAGAGCCATGGATGTTATGACAGAGCATGAGTCTCCCTTAGCAAGGCCGTGTGAGAATGGCCTTCAGGGCTCTGGCCCTGCCAGCCAAGGGGGTGAAACGGCAGATCGGGTGTGATTTGGCAGTGCACAACAGCACCCAGTGCAGAGCGGGAAGGAGAGGCAAAGGAAGGCAGGTCCTGAGTCTTGCTCGTGCCCACAAAGGGCTGGTGGTGACTCACAGGAGACTGGGTTAAGTTTGGGCAAACGCAGCATTCTGAGCTGATAGGTTCTGCCTGTATTCATCATACTTCTCACAGCTGGAAACACCTCCTCCACCTTGGTTGATGCTTTTGATCTGCTGTTGAAATGTGGGCATGCACCAAGGAGGGTGAGAAAGGAAACAGGGTCACAGAACTGAGGAATGACTGAGGCTGGAAGGGACCTCTGGAGTCACCTAGTCCAACCCTCTGCTCCAAACAGGACTAGTTTGCCCAGGACCTCTGTGGTCTGGATCTGAGCATCTCCAGGGTTAGAGACTGCACAGCCTCTTTGGACACCTGTGTCAGTGTTCGCTGTCGGGGTGAAAAACTGTTTCCAAAGCTCAGTCTGAATTCCGGTTTTGCAACTAGTGTCCATGTTGCTTCTCCTCCCGCTGCCGGTCACCTCCCAGAAGATCCCAGCTGTGATTTCTCACTGCCCGCCCACTAGGCCATAGAACACAACAACAAGCTTCTCTTTTAGCCTCCTCTTAAAACTGAACAAGCCCAGCTCTCTTGGCATCTCCCTGTATGTCCTGTGCTCCATCCCCTCCGTGCTGGTGGCTGTGGCAGGACGCAGCAGCCACACTCGCTGTCACAGCCGGGTCTGCCGGCAGCTGCCCGCACCACGGGGACACGCTCCTGCCTTGTCCTCCAAGTGCTGTCCAGCAGGGAATATGATTGTTAATTTAAAATTCTAGGTGACATTCCATGATTAGCCAGGAAGCAACATGCCTTTTTTTTGTTTTTAAATAAAATCCCTGCCTGACTTCTCCTGTCTTTTGTATAATATTTTTCTTGCTGCTTATTTGCTATTTGTGCAGGATTATATCCTCAAAATGAGGATGATGAATTTCGAAATACACTGTTGTCAGCTGCAAAAACAGCTCTCTAGGTTTAGACATTCCATTACAATTATGGGAAACCCTGCCCCCTAAATACAAACTAGGTGGAAAAAAAAAAGGAAGAGGAATTCTTTTTGGACATACCTACTGTAACACTCCATTTCAAAATGCTCACATTCCCAGCACTTTAGCAGAAACAGAAAACTAGTGGCTTAGTATCCTTCAGTACTTGAAGGAAACACTGAGTGCTCTGACCCTGTTTTTGTGGAACAATGACACTTGTGTGGCTTAAAACTTGCATTATTTTGTGCTATGTAAGAAATATTTTGACATGTATTTTGAACAGATGCTGAAGTTCTGACTGCACGGTCTTTACTTTCGTTTTAATACTATTAGAAAAACTTATGCTTTAATGCTACAGCATTTGCTGATTGAAAATGATTTTATCTCTTTTGAAACTAATGAGTTTGTCACTTTTGTAATAGCAACAAAGTTTTGCCCAGTGTTATTCTGTGTGAGAGTGAGTGAGCGTTTTGCTTTACAGCAGGTTGATTTTAATGTTTCTTGACAAAAAGGAAGGAAAATTAATGTTAATTATCTAAAAATATGTCCCCTGGCTCAAAGTATAGTTCTCAGATAGAAAGCAAGCAGTGTTTTGCTTTCTCAGCAATTCCTGTCAGCTGAAGCGTGAATTGATCATGGAGGTAATAGCACATGGGGAAAATCCAGTGGGAGCTGTCTGATTTCATATGTGTTTCAGTTCAAGCACTTGCGTTCTTTTGATGTGTGGACTGTAATTTCACTGACATTATTGGCGGCTTTTAGAAGAACAGCCCCTGACAGATGCCATCCATCTAACCAGCTGCTGCCTAATCCGACTGCAGGCTGCTGATTGCATTATCTGACTGATTTGAAATCCAGTAAATATTAATGACTGTTCATCTGTTATTTAAAATAAATAGAAGATAGTGAGAGAGTGATGGTCACATTTCATGCTTCCACTGTAACGAGCTTCTTGTCATCTGTGGTGATAGTATCAGCTTTTATGACTGACAGCTTTTCATTTAGGGTAATTTCTTTGGGAAAACTCGACATTGTTTTAATTTTCTTTTTTCTCCCACAGCCTTTGTTACTCTAGTTTCCAATATTGTCAGAAATAGTGAATGTCTCATGCTGTAAGTTTAAAACTGAAAAATCAAGATCTTAATTTCACTGTGGATCTTATGAAAATTACTTTTCAAAAGAATTAGATGTAATCAAGAAATTATTAATAAAGTTAAGAAAATAGCAAAAATAGTATATTAGAGACTTATATTCAAGCAGAACCACAACTTCTTGTAGGAACTTGATGGTTTCACAAATCTTTCCTGGAGCGGTTTCTGAAGCACAGGGATAGGATTTATGGCCAAAAGTTGAAAGAAGTTAAAGAAGTGCAGAACTGAATGGTTACGGTTCTTCCTGATGATCAGAAAAAAAATTGCACAGGGGTTTGAACTTTTATCTCCCCTATGTCATGTGTATTGAAATAGATGGTTAGAAAGCTTAGTATAAACTTCAAAACTCTTTACTTATTTCTGTGCTGCTCATCTTTAAGATGACTTATGGAAAGTTTTCATAATACAGTTTTCTACTTCATCTGTTAATTTTTTAAAAAAACCCCACAAAACTAAACCCCCACAAAACCAAAGAAATCCCACATGATTGTTTCCTGCAAAGAAAGCCCAAGAAAATTGAGGTAGCATATATTTGTCTTTCATTGCTTTTGTTCTGGTTTTATTGAGAGCAAGATCAAACCTGACGTGTCATACCTTTGTGCTTGTGAGAACCGCAGTGTGCCACAGTCTGTCACTCTTGAAGTCCATTTGTTCATAAGGACCATTCCAATTTTTAAAATATTGTAAACTTGGAAGGTTCCTGTTAAGCTTCCTTAGATTCTCTTCTAGAGTCCTCGCTTTACTGAATTACCTTCTCTTCCTTTGGCATGTTAAGGCAGACTACATTGATTTCTTGTTTTGAATATTTAGTCATTCTTGTTGCACGTTTCATCAAAACCAGCTGTCATAAATCTGTCAGCTGTCACAAACAGAAGTCAGCTTTGAAAAGTGTTTAAATATTGCAATGCATTTTCATTAAAACAAGTTGTCAGCAGACAACAGACTTCTTTTCTTGCCGCCGTCACACTGCGCTGATGAATGACAGTGGGCAGCGGTGTGTCACTTTACGGCCCGGCTGGAGGACAATGGCAGCGCTGCAGATGTAGGACTGAGACGTCCCTCCCGTCCCTATCAGCCTGCGGCACCTGTTTGCTCTGCGGGCAGGCGATGGAGCCCTGGCACCGGCGCTTGCTTGCAGACGTGGATAGATTTGTATTGGGGGAAACAGTTGTGGAGCAGTGGTGTATTAGTTTCTTGTCATTCTTAGAACGACAGCGATTTCCTGAATCATTAAGAATGTTTATGCTTGCTGTTATAAAACAATGCACCGAGCTACTTAGCACTGTGCATGTATAAATGTGTTCACTTACTGAACTATAATTAATTCCTTTTTCTTCCACCTTCCATGCTCTGTCAGAAGTTAGGTGGGCTGGGTATAGACACAATGATACAGTAATTAATAGCCTGAGCATTTCCTTTGACTTAATATCTTGAAATCAGATGACTTCTTAGTATTTAGATATCTGAAGAGCTACGCTTGGATTACAGAACAGGGAATTAAACTATTTTTTTCCACTTTGCTATCATATATTTTAAAAGAATAATAGCTAACATCTACTAATTAGTAAAAAACCCAAGACTTTAGTCCTTTCAGGTGATAAAGTGGTGGTTTAGTAAGCAAATAAACTCTATAGTGAACTATTTCATTCTTTGGGTATGTTGCTGTCCTTGTTATTTAAATAACTTGCAAGTTGAAGGTTTGTGACTGTAGGTAGCAAGGTCCAAGCAGACTGGGGTGGGTCTTCAGGGCATTTCTGTCCAGCCCTTTGCCTCTTGGCTCATCTGGTCTCCATTCAGATACTCACTTTTTAGAGTGGCCATCAAAAGAGTGAGGGTACTTGCTAACAATTTAGAGGATTACTCTGAAAAGATGTTACAGAGCTGGTGTATGATGCTTAGTGGTGCAAAGATCAAGATAACCATCTTAACATACCCGTTCATCCCTTTCCCCACCCCTTTCCTTTTTATGGCTGCCAAAAAAAAAATCTATATTTTCATCTGCTAAAACAAAAAATAGGCTGTTATGTGTACGCTCACTTTACTTTTATTGGGAGGAAAAGTGCTTGACTAGCCCCTTTGAGGGTATTGCATTCATCTTACAGAATGGTCAATGTTTCCTTCAGATTTCTGTAGGACCTCTTAGATACCATATGGATGCTGAATCCAGGTTAAACAAATATTTGAAACTGCCCTTACCTGTTCTTAATAGTTTCCAAATGTAATGGCTTGGAGATATGGAGCCCTGATAAATTAATTTTAAATCGCTCCTGAAGTTGATAGGTACATATCGATCTACTCAGTGAATTTATGTGTTGGTAACTTTGAGATTAATGCATTAATCTTTTGCTGCAATTTAGTAAACACTTCATTATTCTCATACCCTGAAACTGAAAACCTGTTGCAGATATGGACCTAACTTGTTTTAACACTCATACTGCTTAGATCAGCGTTTGGGTTGGGTTCATAAAATGTAGCATCTGTATCAGACTTTGATTCCCCACCCTGCCCCCGTCTTTAGATTTATGAATTTTGTTTCAAGGTCCTCTGTTATAATCCTAAAATTATACCATAGGAATCATAACCTGAAGAAAAAAATGTCCCTTTTAAGAAATACTAGGTATATTAATTTCTAAAATAGAGCCTGAATTTTTTGTTTTGAAGTTTATTTTTCAGTCACTCCCTATTTTCTTAGTTCTACTGCTAGAAAAGCTGGTTTTACAGAAAGACCGAAGTGAAAAGGCATATGGCTTTTTATTGCTGTTGTGGGAATTATTCTTGGAGCTGTGACAAAGTTAGTAAGGAGGGGAAAAAAAACACAGTAGGGTTTTTTTTGGATTTACCTTTTACCTTCTGCTTCATTATGTGTTCAGTAGATAAATCAATATCAACATCTGTAACACAGTGAATTAATTTAATGGAAGAAATTTGGGGGCAGTAAATCAGTGACAGAGCAATAAGCTTCAGTGTGGACAGAATTAAGGCAGTACCTTTCAAAAAATTTTTTAATAAAAGCATTTAAAATGATAGATGATTAAATAAATTAAGAAATAATTTATAGATATAAAAAACCAGAATTCCAGTACAGGATATAAGCATAATTTACAGAAATCCCAGTGATCCCAGTATGGTACGCTGTGGATACAATTCTAACCATGATTTTTATTCTGTTTGGTAGGTAAATCTCATCTATGTAAAAGCAGTTATATTTAATTATGTTATTCTGATTAACAGAAATAGACATTGTGTGGAAGAAAATGAGTAAGTGAATCCTCAGATTTTTTAAGTCCCTTCAAAGAGCAGCAGAGCAGCATTCAGCTGCCTTGTTCAATGGATTCCTTTTTGAAAGAGAAAGCAGAGCGATTTTAAGACTGAAGTGCGAGTCAAGAGGTTTTGAAGGAGAGGACAGACAGATTTTTCTCCTGGAAGAGAGCGGAACAGTCAGAGGATCTCTGGGGAAAAGTGACGTTCCTGTTCTGTGGCCGGCTGTGCTTTGGCTCTGTCACACGCGTCTTGCGTGACTGGGGGCAAGTCTGGTTTGGAGAGATTGTCGGCATGACACACGTGGGTAATGAGGAGAAGGAATGCGGTACAGCCAGCTCTGGTTTTGTTATACATCTGTGTGTAACCAGGAGTGGGGTCTGAGTTGTCAAGCAACAAATGTGAAGGAAGACTTTGCGATTGCTCTTCTTATGTGCTAAAGTTTTTCTGAATCCAATGTTGAGGGGGTTGACACAGTTTCTATGTTGTAAGATAAGATATGTTTGTTAATAGAAGTCATATTTCACAAATCTGTTGAGGTTCCTCTGGGTGGGATTAGGATGATCCATTTGGTATTTCTTACTTGGATTTCTGAAAGGTGTTTGACAAAGCCTGTGTCTCCAAAAGCTCTAAAGAAGACTTAACAGCCACCATGTGAGAGACAAAGTTTGCCTGTAGATAAGGAAAAAAATAAATAAATGTAGGAAATGAAAAGGGAAGGGTAAATACCAAGGTTTTATTGTCAACAGTAGAAGGTCACCAGCAGATTTTTTGAGATGATTGCTTGAGACCTGTGCTCTTAAACTGAGCTGTAAATGAGCTATAGAGGGAAGCAGGAGGTGGCAAATCTGAGGAATGATTCTGAGCTGTTTAGAGGGGTAGACATTGACTCTGCCACAGTTTTTCATGATTGGTCTTCTGAAGATTGAATGATGGGTATTACAATGGTAGATGAGACTGAATTCAGGGAAATATTGAGTTTGCAGGGTTTGTTCTCCCCTTTCTAATTTTATGTATGAAGTAATGAGTTTTGAGATAGCCATTACAACAAAGGATTGAGATCTTGTGCTTACAGTTGATAGTTTAAAAAAACACGTCTGTGCTCCATATCATATGATGGTGTAGATCTTCTTTGTGTAGGCTTTCTGTAGAAAAAAATATTTCATTTGCTAATGATACATTAGATACATTTAATTTTCCTGTGTGGTCATCAACATATCAATAGGTAAATTATATGCTTATCTTTAAAAATGTAAATTTTACTTTCTACTTTTCTAAGATTCTACTTCTGACCTGGCTGTAACTAGGGATTTTAAATGCTAGAGTAAAGATGTTACATGTTTGTGGTTTTACAGTGTAGGACAATTTATTAAGTGACTACTTTTAAATTTATATCAATATTGACAACAGTGTGATTTTTTTCATAGCAATTTTAAGTTCTTTTTCTAATTGCATTGCAATCATAATTGTTTTTGATAAGATGAAGAAATATTCCTACTGTTTAGTAATCTAGCAGCATGGAAATGTATTCACTGAATGTAAATATGAGCACTTGTTTGTATTCTGTCTATAACCTTATAGGTGGAGTACTTTTTTATCTGGGATATTTATAGTGAGGACTAAATGAATTATAAGAGAGGATTGCAGTAATTTGGTTTTATTTTCTTAAAACCTTGAAAGATCTGAAATAGGCTAAGGAATGTAACTGGAGTAATTTTACTGGTGACCCAATGAGAAGTACCTCCCTGTTTGTGCTGTCCATTTTGAACCTGGCATTTTTAATATGTCTTGACTGTAGTAGTCCAAAGAATTATTAATATTCATAACTGAATTCTATTAAAACCTTTTCAGTCTGTTCTGCCTTGTTCAGGCACTCGCAAATGGGACGGGAACAGGTCAGCCTGAGATGTCCCTTCCCGAAGGGCAATGTTAGCCAGGGGGAGGCTCCCGTCCCCGCTCTCTGGGGACGGAACGGCTCTGAATCCTCCCGGAGGGGCAGCTGTAATTCAGCCTCCCTGAGCTGTGCTTTGGTGGAACTGCTCTCTGGTTCTTGGCCACTGAGAGAGTGTAAGCAGAACAGCAAGCGGACCTAAAGTTCGTTTCTGCAAAAGCGTCTGCAGCCATGTTTCCTGATGTTGTTGCAGATCCGCTTTAAAGAACACTCTCAGGTGCTTAAATGCCTAAATCCTTGACTTCAGTCCAAGGCAGACAGGAGTCCAGACATCTTACCCTGTGCTGCGAACGTGTTTCTCAGAAATGATCAAACTGCAGGAACGTGCTTATTATCTTTTGTGGCCTGTCATCTCTCACACCCCTTCCCGGTAGCGAGCCTGGCCTCGGGGTGCCGGCCTCGGGGTGCCGGCCTCGGGGTGCCGGCCTGGCTGCTCCTCTCACTTGCCTTCCTCCCTGTCAGCAAAAGAGCCCGAGGAGCCCATGCAAAGCTGGGGGCTGGAATAAAACAGTTCTCATTAACAGCATGCAATTAAGCGGGGGATGGTGCAGGTCCTGGAATAGGGCTCCTGTTGCTCTGGGCCTTTTCTCTTGGCTCTCCAGTCAGGTTACCTGTGTTTTGTTTTGTTGAGTTCGGGCCAAAATAAAATGTTATCCAGCTGCCCTAGTTTATTTTTAATCTCCTTTGGTGCTTCAACGTGTACGTGTTCCAGGATCGGATTCCTCCGGTTTGTCTTGTCAAAGAAACGTCAGCATTTGATGAGGTTAGCGTGTTAGCTGGATTACCTGCTTTGCCGTGTTAGCAGCAGGGCAGTTCACACCAGCAGCACCGAACCTGTTGCAGGTACCACTCAAACCAGGAAAATTCTACTTGCCACTGAGTGGGTACAGCTGCGCTGAAGCTTGAGTGTGTTTGAGCTGCTTAGATTGGGTATTTCACTAAATCTGCAGAAGTTTTTTGAATAAAAACTGTTGGAACGAATAGTGGCTTCAGATGTTTTTAAGAGCAATTGTGATGGGTATATGAAAAAAGTAAAACGAAGAATGCAGCAAATTTACAAATTATGAAAGGGACGGCAGTTTATCTTATTCTTTGCCCTTTAAATTGTTATTAATGGCAGGTTTTAATGTGGAGTTAATGAGCCCCAAAAGAAAATTAAACTTAAGGTCCTACTTATTTTTCTTTTTGATTTCAGTAAACGTTGAGCAATAGTATAGTTTTTAGTTGCATTTATATGTTTCTCAAGAATGTGCTGTGAAGATAAGTGACATGGGGTTTTTATCTCAAAATGTGCACGTATAGTGTATTTTTTTCCCCATTTTTTGTTTCACTATTTGACTTTGTAAGGGAATATATGTAGCTGTGGTTTTTTATGGTTTCTTTGGTAAATTTTATACTGTAGAAATCTGATGGGGAGTGCAGCGCTTACCATGCATTAAATGCTTTTGACTAGATAGCTTGCTTTTCAGCATAAAACATTTAAGTGCTTTGAGATCTATTAATGAAAGATTCTGTGCGGTAACTGGGTACTGATATGACAGTAAGATTAGATTTGTTATGGCACTGAATATTACATATCACTGCAGCACTTAGTAAAACTCCCTCGCTCCTATTTGTTCCAGAAGAAATCTCTTGTTGACAAAATACCTTTTATTCAAAGCAGAGAGTTTTACACAGCTCTTAGCGCTGGTTTCATGGTAAATATTAACTAGTAAGTCATAATTTGATCTTCTATGTTTAGTGCATTCATTCATTAGAGGAATGTTAGCTAAAACTGGGATCCTGCCATTTCAGGGTCATGCCTTCTCTAATGATGCAACCCTGAAGAACAGATCCTAATCTGAAATTTATGTATGTATGCTTGTGGATGTCTGTATACACACACAGAAGAATTCTGCATCTTATTTGAGTAGAGTGAGGTTCAGTTCTGCTAGAGTTTGTGGGAGGTTCCTTGTCCAAAGTTGGCCAGCAGCTGTATGTTGGTTGAGTTAGGAACGGTACCTGTGATGTTAACGTTACTGACTTTTTTTTGTTAGTATTGTAAAAGACAGAGTGTCATTTTTGCAAGATCTTGGGCATTATTTTATGATGCTTTGGGGTTTAAGCAACAGGTAATGCACACAAATTGAATGAAAATTAGTGGGAGATTATATTTTCAGACAAGCCTAAAGGTTCTTTACAAAAGCCCGTTATTTTTGTGGTGTGTTTACTTGGGGCAGGTGAGCAGGAGCTCGGTGCTCTCCAGCTGTTCCGCAGCGCTGGGCTGGACGCTGCTCCTGAGCCCCGAGCTGTTCGGCATGAGTGTTCTCCTTCTGTTCTCAGCCTGTGTGTAATTAACGGGAAACACTATTTGGGAACGAACTACCGGCCGGTACAGGTCATCACAGCCAGGCGGGTGTTCAGTTATTGTCATTAGGAAGCATTTGGAAGTTCCTGGTGTGCACTTCTAGAGACATAACAGTAACTGAATCCCTTTGGATTTTGATGGATTTGCTCATTGTGTTAAAGGATGATTAAAATGATTAGATGCACAGTGTTGAAGCATTAGTTTTCTGAATGTCTTTATCAAGAAGGGGTAATAATTATATTGTAGCTGATAGGCTGTAAACGTCATACTCCTTTTAGCTGTTTTTTATTTTTTTCCCCTGCAACTGTGCCAGATTTTAATTAACATACTTGAAAACAAGTATGAAAACTCTTGCATTTATAATTGTATATTCAGTAGTATTATTATTATAATGTCAAAAGGTATCTATCATCCCAAAAGGGCCTAGAATTAGGGTGAATTATAATCATCCTCAAGAACATACTGGGGATACTTGTGAAGCAGATAGCTTTTCTTTTTATTGGGAAAAAAGCGGAAGCCTAGGTGAAAAGAAATTTGTGTGTGTGGACTCATGGATTTTTTTAACGAAATGACTCAGACTAACAAGGTGCTTTGCACAGAGGTACAACCAGAATAACCCTCTCATCGCTATCTGTGAATGCTTTGAGCCCACAAAAGTTTCATTTTTCCATCTCCATTTCAACACACGGCCTTCCTTGCAGCAGCTTCTGTGCCCTTCGGTTCTCCTGCCTGTTTCAGAGAACTATGGAAGAACATGGAGACACGAGCTACCTCTTGTGTTCAATCTCTTTAATTACACTCATGAGCTTTTTCTGTGCGTGTTTTTTGGGTTTGGTTTGTTTTCTCTTTCCAAAAGGCCGGGTGACTGCTTGTTTTTATTGTTAGATTTCAAATAATCAAATAAGGAATTTTCTGAAAGGCTAAAGTGGGTAGCAGCAGTGTTTTGCTATTATGCAGGAAGGTAGATGAAGCAATATTGTTATCTGTGTGTCTTTTAGTGAGATACATAATTTTTTTTGAAGATATAATTATGGAAGAGCTGACCTTTATTTTGTGTTGATGAAAATTAATGGTGCGGAGTCTAGTTGGAGGCCAGTATCTAGTGGAGTGCCTCAGGGGTCAGTGCTGGGGCCAATATTATTCAATATATTCATTAACGATTTAGACGAGGGAATAGAGTGTACTATCAGCAAGTTTGCTGATGACACTAAGCTGGGAGGTGTGGCTGACACGCCAGAAGGCTGTGCTGCCATCCAGCGGGACCTGGACAGGCTGGAGAGTTGGGCGGGGAATAATCTGATGAAATTTAACAAGGGAAAGTGTAGAGTCCTGCACCTGGGCAGGAACAACCCCAGGTTCCAGTATAGGTTGGGAAATTACATATTAGAGAGCAGTGTAGGGGAAAGGGACCTGGGGGTCCTGATGGACAACAGGATGACCATGAGCCAGCAGTGTGCCCTTGTGGCCAGGAAGGCCAATGGTACCTGGGGTGTACTACAAGGGGGTTGGTTAGTAGATCGAGAGAGGTTCTCCTTCCCCTCTACTCCGCCCTGGTGAGACCCCATCTGGAATATTGTGTCCAGTTCTGGGCCCCTCAGTTCAAGAAGGACAGGGAACTACTGGAGAGGGTCCAGCGTAGGGCAACGAAGATGATTAAGGGAGTGGAGCATCTCCCTTATGAAGAAAGGCTGAGGGAGCTGGGGCTCTTTAGTTTGGAGGAGACTAAGGGGGGACCTCATTAATGTTTATAAATATATAAAGGGTGAGTGCCACGAGGATGGAGCCAGGCTCTTCTCGGTGGCAAACAATGATAGGACAAGGGGTAATGGGATCAAGCTGGAACACAAGAGGTTCCGCTTAAATTTTAGAAAAAACTTCTTCTCAGTGAGGGTGACAGACACTGGAACAGGCTGCCCAGGGAGGTTGTGGAGTCTCCTTCTCTGGAGACATTCAAAACCCGCCTGGACATGTTCCTGTGTGACCTCACCTAGGCGTTCCTGCTCCAGCAGGGGGTTTGGACTAGATGATCTTTTGAGGTCACTTCCAATCCCAAAATAAATCTAAGAAAAAAAAAAATTAATAAATGTTAAGGAAATACAAGATGTTAATTTACTAGTTTTTTATTTTTTACTTCCTGTTAAAACTTTGCAAACTCTGTAAATTATTTAGAGGTTTGTTGGTCACTGTAAATGAAGATTGATAAAGTAACCATAGGTGCACTTTTATGGCAGGAATTTTTTAGTGTTTGTTCAATTAATAATAAAGAGTGTATTGCAAATTTAAACAAATGACTATTGCATCTTTTTTTCCCGCCATTTGGGAAATCTTTCTGTTGTATTTAAATTATGTTTAGGGAGAATCTGGCCTGCTAATTTGTAATACTAATGTATCTGTTTTGTCTTAAAGGATTCAAATATGATTAACTTCTGAAAAAAGGAACACATACTATAATGCTACCAGATTTTACAACATATTGTAGTATGTTCTAAGCTATTGAAATCAGATCATTACTTGAAAATCCAAAGTTCTACTTTCTCTTTAGGAAGGTGCTGTTACAGGTTCTTCCTCATTGGTTTGTGGACTCTTAGACATTTTTCAGGGGAGGTTTGAGACCCTTTATTAATTTCTGAATTGCTTCTTTCTACTTCTCTACTTATTCCAGCCACTTCCTAAAGGAGTTGTGTGCAGAGCATGTGTGGCATTGAGTGCAGGTATATTGCTTGAATTCCGACATTGTACTTGGTGCAAACAAATAATGCTGCAGATTTGTGAAAATTTTAAAATAAGTGTCTGTGAGTATGGTGGTGTGACATTGTACTTGCCCCTGCAAGTGCACAGCAGCACATCACAGAAAGCGGGATACATTCTCCTGGTGTGTTTGGGAATTTCTGTTGAGCTTTTGTTCATCCATATGTGTAAACACAAAACTAGGATCTCTGTAATTCAGTTATTTTCAGTGGATATCTCGCATCAAGTGCAAGTGGACATGCAAAATATTAACAATGTGCAGGAAATGGCACAAGCGCAGGGACTTTGGAGCGCTTGACTGCCTGTCTCCTCCATAACATTTCTGAGCACAGCAGTTCCCATTTGTATATGAGAGGGACTTCTCAGATGATAAAAACTGTCCTTATCTGTCATTTGATTCCCCCTTTATCCTGGAATTTCTTTTTGCTCTTGGATGCTTTTGCTTTCTTGTTATTGACAGGTAGCTGAAGAAGATATTTCATTCTCTTGAAATATTTTTGTTATCTATGGTGTAGCAGAAATGTAGTGCTAAATATTTCTGCTGCACCTTCTCTTTCCGTGCATTTTAAAACACCAGAGATGCTTGTAGAGACACAAGGAATAGTTTGTTTCCCATTTCAATAAATTGTGTTCCATTAAGCACAGTATTTACTTTTAAGGGATCTTGCTTCTAGAGCTTTATTTCTTATAGCGTTTTATGTGCTTCAGAGACCTATACTATAGTGCAGACTTGCATACGTTTCACATTGCCTTGGAATATGCTTTTTAAGCATTATTATTTTTCTATTTAGCGTACTCTTCTTCCTTATGTTACCACAACATTTAGTGACCACAGATGCTGTTCTCTGGGAGCTTTTATTGTCTGGTAGTTTGTGTCCTTGGCTCGTATTGCTCAGTTGGCTGCAGGTGCCGAGTGCTGAGCTCCCTCACTTGGGAGGTTTGTCTGGGGACAGTTTGCTTTGGGGTTTCCCACTATTTGTCTGATGTGTGCAAGTTTTGAAGTCTATTTGTGCACAAAATCCAGTGCAGATCCCTTATCAGACTTGTGTGTGGACATTTATTTAGATGAGAGGAAAATGGCTTAACATTAGTTTTTTGCTTGGATGTGGAAGCAACGAGCTTCCCGCCAGTGCCCTTCTCTGAGCTCGGGCAGAGGTGCCACACAGACTGATCAGAACATGCAACTGCTGATATTAATATTGTTAAATGACACTAGTTTTGAAAATATATACATAAGCTTTATATATACATTTTCAAATATACACATTTTCCAGATTTTTATTCACAGTGAACATTTTACAGTTGGAGGTGGTTAGGTGTTTGTTTAAATGTGCTGCATTGCAGCCTCAGTGTTTTTCTTCATTTAAGAAATGCACTCAGGTTTTATTTTGCTATATTAAGTATCTTGGTCTGAATTGAAGGGAGTGAAGTGCGTGGCTGCTGTGTGTACGTGGCTCTGGCCAAGCTTCAGAGTCTGCATTGGTGCTGCCATGAATCTGGTGTCTCCAGTAAATGCTGCTGCTCATCTCAAAGCAATATCTTTCCCTGGAAGACAGCGCTTTTACTGCTGGGCAAGTAGGTGAAGTCACTTCAAGGGGTGAAAAGCATTACAGTCTTGTTTTATATATTTAGGAAGCTGTTGCTGCTTTTTTCACTTCCCCCACTTTAAACTGTTTTATCTAATTCAGGATATTTCAAGTTATTATTGTAGACAGTCACTTAAATACAAATAAACAATTTAAAATACATCATTAAAAAGTATGTTGTGCCCAAAATGGAGCCAATGATGTGTCCCACAGGACCAGAAAATGAACCTTAGGATATTATGGATAATTTAAAATTGGCAAATTTAATTATAGCAGGAGTGTGCAATTACTAAGTGAGGTATGAGAGACATGGGAAATGTTCCCATCTAAATAATGACCAGAATATGCTTGTTCTAATAATATTCCATAACACATTTAGGGCCCTAGGATTACAACACTTTCAGGTTATTAGAAGACGATGATAATGGTGTGGTTTATTACCAAATTACTAGCATACTCTCTGAGGTACGAAGTGATATTAATGACCAGTTTCAATAAGGAATAACATTTTGCAACATCAGTAGCATTTAACCATATTAAAATATGTTGCATTGTGCAGTAAAGCCCTGGGGTACAGAGATGAAAACTAAAGAGTTTAATTTTGAGATGCAATTGGGAAATTATTTGGACATTCAAAAAAGCTTTAGGGTAAAAATACATTAATGAAGTACATTCTTTAACTATTTGCAGTAAATAAAAAGATGCGTGTATATTACCTGTGTGTAATTCTGGTTTATAAAAATGTTAAAATCAGTGCATGACCTACATTCTGCTTAGTGTGCTATATAAAATTTCAATTATCTAAGTGTCTGTTAAACCTAGAAATGAACTAATAAAAGACAAAATTAGTACCTATATGTAAATGAATGCTGGCTGGAATGCATATTAAAACTATTTTTCAGACTGGAGGCATCTTTATAGAATAGGTGGCAAGATAACATTCAGTTTCTCTAGTAACATATTCTTTTAATGAGGAGCTCTGTGTTCATGCAGTTTACGAACAGCCATACTTTACAGATTTGTCTGCCTCTTTTGCGGTAAATATTGCAATGTTTGTTTTGCCAAGGTCAGATGCTCAGACTTGGTGGCATTATTGTCATTGATCTAATCAACTGTAACTCTCATACCATCTGGTTAAGTTATTATGTTAATTCTGAGTAAATAAGTTAATTCTAGTCACTCAGAACTGCCAAAGACAGGAAATTTTATGATGTCAAAACATGTCTCTGAAGCTAAATAAACCCTCTGTACATATTGTATATTATAGAATTTGTAAAAACTAAAGATGCATTTTGCTGTGGGAGCTTCATTTCCATTAATTCAAAACAAATCTGAGTTTTATTTAGCTCCGTAAAAATATGGAAATCACATTGTGGTTTTATAGTAACTGTAATACACCATAAAATATTTGTGAGTTACCATCTTGCTGTTGAGTCAGCAATTGAAGAATTGCATATGATGTACATACTAATTGTATATGACATCATTTTGTATTATACAAGTATTGCTAAATGGGCACAATACGATACATTAAGGATTGGTTTGCAGCCATGACCTTGTATTTAATGTCAGACGTGGACGTGTCAGAATTGCAAAACTTACCATGGGGCTGTACAGAAATAAGGGGAGGAACTTCCCGTCTGTTGACTTAAAGCCTTAGTTCTTCTTAAAGATATGAAAATTAAATCTGTCCTTTAATTCTGTACTAGGTCATTGGAGCTTCAGTTCTGCTGTCCCTCAGCATTCAAAGATCCTGATTTGAGTGTTGAAAATCCAAGAGGTTACCTTTTAAGAATCCTTGTGATTTGTTTGAAGTGAATGTTGGTCATGAGAGTATCGTTCTTGTGATGACACTGCATGAGAACATGTCTTTGAAAATGGAAGCATTTGGGGTTTAAGCAAAAACCTCTGCTATGACACTGGATTAAAATCACAAGAGTTGGGTGAAATTGTAAAGACTGGAAAAACTGAAGTTTGATTTCAGGCTTGAACAAGTCCTGGCTCAGCTCCAGTTTGATGTGTATCCTTTTTTTGCCATATTCTTTTGAAATGTGTCAGTTTGTGGCTTTTCACAACTTGGGACTATTCCAGCCATCGCTTTATTGCTTATCTCAAAATTATTCCAGTATTTAAGATTAAAATAAAAAGTTTATTTCTAGTCATAAAAAGAAACTTTGCTTGACTATGTCAGATAATGAAATCCAGTGTCCCATGAGTCTTCGTGGCTTGGAGCTGTAGGGCACAGAAGAGGTGATGTCTGGTAGCTTTGATATTGTAGCACGGCCCTGGGAGCTGTTGTGTCTAAATGAGCGGAGTGATTTGAAAGTCTCTCAGGGAAGGATTATAGTGTTTGGTGACACAATATGCAAATTCCTTCCTTGGTAACATGGCGTGTAATGCAATTTGAGATGGAGTTTTAACTAGTCCAGTTTTATGCGTATAAACTTAAAAGTAGTATAGAGACTTAAATATTAAGCTATTTATGTTGGTCTCATAGTTTAATACGATGTCTTTGACTGGATATTGTATAAGTAAAATCTAGGTTGGCATATTTGGATTTGGATTAAATGGCTCTTTGGATTAAATGGCTCTATTTGGAATAAATGGCTCTTGTATGCACTGATAAAAACTTCTGATTGGTAAACACTGATAAATCCAAAATGTGTGTGGTTTTCTGGTGGCAGAAACTAGCAAGTGAGCTCTTTCCTCCCATTCTGCGTACAGAAGTGCAGTCGCCTGCTGTGCCGTACACAGGAGGGTGGTGTGGGCCATTGTCTTCCAGCTAATGAGCCAACCGGGAACACTCCCTGGGGACAGAGTCCTAGTTTTTGACAACATCTAATGACTCAAGGAGGTTTCTGAGCTGTGGTGACTGTGGAATGCAAAGTACAGTTTGTTTGGTAAACCAACAATTGATGGCAAAATGGTCATGCATGCTATGTTTTCCTTCGTTAATGGCTTATAGAAACGGTGTCCAGTTTGATTTATCATTTTGTAATGATTTGTCAAATAAGAGTCTCACTCATTGTTTGGAATGCTCTGTGAATGCACAGGCAGTTATGTGTATGTATCTACATGTGTGTTTGTATGTATTTATATATCCATGTTTATATGGATGTTTGTAATGTATTCACAAGGACAGATCTGCTCTGTGCTTATGTGCATTTTAGCCTTACCTAAACTCTCTTGCTCTATCGTGTCTTCAAACTTGCATTTTCCAAGGATCTAAGTGATTTGGGTGCAGATTTCTAGAGGAGAATACTGGCTATTTGAAAATCACATTTGAATTTAAAAGGTTTAAAGTGTGTAAGTAGTGAAGAGTATTAAAAGCTGTTTAAACTAGAAGAATATTTTTAGGGCATTTAGTTTGGCTGACTTTGAATAAAATGTATCATGTCTCTGTACATGTTCTTCATATAAAAGAGGTGTAGTAACAAAGCCACTGTTTATTAAAACCAAAATGGATTTTGTTGGAAAAGACCTTTAAGATCATCGAGTCCACCCATTAACGTAGCAATGTCAAGTCCACCTCTGAACTGTGTCCCTAAGAACCTCATCAGCCACAGCAGGGATGAAGGTAGTTGATTGAGTCTATACCTTTCTAAGGGTTTTTGTGATGATTCCCCTCTTTAGGAGGGAGCACCAGTATCTTCACAGAGGATACTTTATGTTTTTAACGTCATGCAAAGAGGAACCACTTTTTCTGCACTCCTATATGGGCTGAGTGTGCAGAGACCCCTCCTCTGTTCTTTCCAGGTCCTGGAGAAAATGCTTTAGGATATTGTGGATTTAGCCAGAGAGTCTCAGCTATTTAGTGTTTAACGGGAAAAGAAAGATGATGGACTTTAATCTGTGTAGAAAAATCTGTGTAGAGTCTGCCAGCAGGAGAAGATGGTTGCTGTGCCTGGTGACACGAGGGAAATGGGAGCTGTAGAGGAGGGAAAAGGCACTGAAGTCATGTTACTCTTAACCTCAGAAGAACAGACCAGAAGCAATTTGAAGACTTCTTTTTATCCCTTTATCCCTGCACAGACAGAGCTGTGTCTGAGAGTTGAGATTGGGCTCCCCCCACATACCAGGCAGTGTGGGAGACACTGGAGTGTGGAAATGGGAGAGGTGGTGAGACCCTTCCCTAGGTCACGGCCGAGCACCGCGGAGCCCTTGATGCCCAGGGCTGCTCTGCTCGCCTTGCTCTGCTGGAGGGCTCAGCGGCAGAGAAGCAGCAGCCCAGTGCTGCCGAGGCTGCTCTGGACAGCTATACCCTGCCTAGAAAAGGATTTTGAGAAATGGAAATATTTGCTATAGTCTTAAAAGTATGCCAAAGAAAGATTTCCAAATTTTCTTGTTTATAAAATCTAAGTATTCTCAGTTGTGCTGCAGCCAGTGCTGCTCTCACCACAGTCATTATTTAGACCCTGGGAGCACAAGCAGCTTGTTTTTGTTTAATTTACTGGAATAAGTGTAATTCTTTAGTGAATAGTTGAAATTATTAGGTATGGCAAATAGCACTAAATAGCTCACAAAGTGACATATAAAGCTTTGGTTGAAAGCTTATCTGTTTGTTTTGGGTTATCAGAAGATTCCTCCTGGTATTATGCATAAAATTTTATCTGTTTAATATCAAATAGAGCTCTGGGTTTTGTAGCTTAAATGGTGACATTCTTTTCAAAATAGTGCCTGTGCATCTGATATGCAAGTGCCATGTTTGGCAGTGCAGCTCCATTTTCAGTCTGTGTGGAAGATGCACCGACTGTTCAGCAGATGTCACTGTAAGTTTGTGGTTGAGACATTTTAATGCTACTTATCAAAATGTAGTACTGAAAATATTAATATTATGACTAGGAAATTCTTGTGGCTGCATGAGCTTTGAAATGAAACAGTACGAATTTTAAGAAAGGTCTTTTATGTCAAAGTATAAAGTGGAGTTGATTATAACATTTCAAGGAAACTTGACTAGCCTTAAGAAATGTGGCGTATACCCAGAACTTCATCATCTTCAGTATTACTTATCAGGATTTATCCAAGCAATGATTTCTGTAGAAGTACCTGCTCCTCCTTCCAAAATGTGTCACTCTGGCCTTCCCCCAGCCGCAGGTGTGCCAGTGCCAACACCTTCCTGGAGCCTCCTTGTCCTGCACTTAAAGGCCACAAAATGAGGTGAAGCAGCAGCTCAGCTTTCCTGTTTGTTTTGTGCATTGCTAAAGACAGCATTGAAATCTTTCTCCTTCAGTGACTGAATTAGTTTCAAACTCTGTTGCCTTTGCTGTTCTAAAAGCAGTGTTCTTCTGCAGCTACTTTTTGGGTGAAACAGAAGTTTATTCTTCCCAAAGCAATTAAGAATGCATGTTCTGGACTGTTGCCATAGTAGTCATCTTGCAGAGAGGAGATGCACGCTCCTGGATGGGCAGTGCTGGGATCTCTCCAGTAAGGGGGACAGCTGCAAATGGACAGAACACCTTTCTCACCGTCTATATTAGTCCTATCTGTTATTCTCATAACTGAATCTGATGTGAGAGCCTCAGTTCTCTGATGTTACCATCTCATCTCAATCATTTGTCCCACCTGGAGCCCTCACGGTGCTGCTTGCCACAAGCCACGTATATTTTAATGAAGAAGACAGATGTGAGCTTCATCTATTTTCCAAACACTGCACGATTTGTCTTGTTCCCTTCGTCATCCCAGTAAGTTTTTTTTAAGCTGTATGGCAGAAAAATAACATTTTTTCTGCTGTTTTCCCCCTGGGCTGTGTAACTCTTACTTTGTGGTTGTGTTTTGGTGTCAGTAGCAGCCCTCATCATCTACTGTTTGAGAATGTTTGTCCATTTTGAAACAAATAAACCAGCCATAGAGCTTCTGAGAAATGCTGGTTTAAAGCTTTTTGTTTTCACGCTACCAGCTATAGCTGTGAAAAGTAGTCCTTGGGAGAAATCTCAAAAGTCAACCTTCTTCTAAAGACATCTTCTGATTTTGATTAACCAGGAAGTTAATGGGGCTTTCAAGTCCTGAATTTTTTAATTGATCTTAGTTCTTCAAGGGCTTGTGTAATGTTATTGTGGAAATAGTACCGACAGATGTTTGCTATCTTGCATCCACTGCAGATCTATCACTGCATAGGCATGGGAGACTCTGGAAGCGGATCAGTGGAGAAAAGCAGGTGCAGTTAGATTGTTGCTAGGTGTTTGGATGGAACAAGAAGGAGCTCCAGTTTCATTCAAGAAAATATAAGAAGGAGGGGTTCATCTAAGCAAGGGCATTGCATGGTGGAAATGATGTTTGTGAAATTTACACGAGGAGGAGTCTTTTGTTAGAGCAGCAAATAGAGCCTTGTCCAAACATAGATTGTCATTTTCTGCTGTCCCTTTGTCAGTTTGCAATTGGCTTTTGTGGTTGCACTGAGGTGAGACTGAGGTGAAGTAAACTGGAAACCCAGCATGATGAACCTTGCAATAAATCATGCATGTATTTGTGACTCTGGAAACAACCAATTTTGGCAGTTTCCAGAAACGGGAACTATGTTAGTTACGTGTCTCTGTAGGGTCCTGTGTCTTTTCAGTTGTATTCCGGTTTAGTCATGATTTACACTACTGTGTTTTGAAAGACAAAAACCTCTGAAAAGAGTGGGCTAGGCTGGAATGATATGTCGTGCTCAATGGCATCTGAGGTACTCGAGAGAGTACAGAGGAGGTGACGAAGCTGGTGAGGGGTCTGGAGCACAAGTGTGATGAGGAGCAGCTGAGGGAACTGGGGCTGTTCAGCCTGGGGAAAAGGAGGCTGAGGGGAGACCTTATCGCTGTCTACAGCTACCTGAAAGGAGGTTGTAGCATGGAGGGGGTTGGTCTCTGCTCCCAAGTAGCAAGTGATAGGACAAGAGGAAATGGCCTCAGTTTGCACCAGGGGAGGTTCAGATTGGATATTAGGAAAAAATTCTTCATGGGAAGGGTTGTCAGGCATTGGAACAGGCTGCCCAGGGAAGCGGTGGAGTCACCATCCCTGGAGGTGTTTAAAAGGCCTTTAGACAGTGTTCTTAGGGACATGGTTTAGTGCTAGAGTTAGGTTATGGTTGGACACAATGATCCTGGACTCAGTTATTCTATGTGTGTTCCTGCTCCATGCTGCGATGAAGTCTTCTGAGTATGCCTCACTCCCAAAGAAGCATCTGGGGTGAACGGGGATGGCAAAGGGGTCATTCTGCCCCACAGGACAAAGAACTGTGGCTCTGGCTTTGGCAAGGACTTGAGAATCCGGGCACAATCTGCACTCCCAAGCAACCTGCCTGAGGCAGGGCTTGGACAGCAGGGTGGGAGGTTGTAGCCAGCCAAGTTGGAGCTGCAAGTCTCAAGCTCTTTCGAAAGAAACAGGTACCGAAAGGCAGGTGTGTACAGCTACGATCAGAACTGGAGTACTGACACTGCAAAATAGGGGTTTTGAAAATAGCACTGTTTGTTTTAAGTTGATGTTCTCCTTGTTCCTTTCTTTGCAGGATAATGAAGCAAAGCCAAGTAAGCCGAAGTGCAATAGAAGTACTGGCTTAATGAAGTGTGTAAAATTTATAGTCAGAAATTTAAAAATATGCAGCAGGCTGTTGTTCTTTTTCCCAGCCTTTCTTCTCAGTGGCTGTAACTTCTGTAAACTGTTATGCCCTATATGAATCTTGCATGCTCCCTTCCAGTTGGGTCTTCTGAAGATGAACTGTGCTAATTAAGCTAATGTTAAGAAAGTAAATACCCATAAGTAAATAAGAGCAAATTTTTACTGCTAGACTGCACCTTATAATAAAATTCCCTTTGAATAAGGTAAAAAATATCCTTTTTGAGTTGTTAGCTTGAAATATTCACGATTGTTTCTGTAAAGGTGAGATGACCGAGGTAATGCATTTATGCGGCTGTCTGCTTGCATAGAAGATGACTTCACAAAAAGCATTGTTTACATACAAGGGTTTTCTGTCCGTAACGGGTTAGTATGTCCAAAGAGTGTTGTTCTGCGGTGAGCCCATGCTGAAGTACTCTTCAGCTTGTAATATTTTGGGTGTTGCTGTGCAGATGCAGTTCGGGATTCTTGGCATGGGTGTTTCTGAAGTAAACTGCTGCTAAGCAGTTAGTAGCAGCTCATCTTCCTCATGGTGAACTGACACAAATTACAGTGCTTACAGCTTCTTTCTTTTAAAGAGTTTAATGCCTTTTGGGTTGTCTTGGTGTCTTCAGGACTGAAAGATTTTGGTCTGGCTGTAATGATTTTTCTTTTTTTTTTCAGTCATCCTGCCCTGTGAAACCCAAAGGAAATGTTGGTGTTGCCTCAAAGAGTGGTTTTGTGCATGGTGGAGAGAAGCGTGCACATATGATGGGCTGACTTACAGATCTTGAAAATAAAAAGGCAAATGCTTTTTCATTACAGGGCCTTACTTTTATTTTTGAACATAAAAGGGCGTAAGGATTGGAAACGGGCAGCAGCTCGGCATACAGTCCAAGCAATGCTCACCTGTGTTGCATGGGGGACTTGTGCAGAAGAGATGCTTCTTTCTGTCCTTTCCTTTCAGCCTTTGTTAGTAGTCAGAATATTTTCAAATAGCAGAAATTGCCAGCTAGTCTTCAATTTGGTGATATAATTTCTTGTATCAGTTTTCTGGTCTGATTCCTGAGTTTGGTAAACAAAAGAGAACCCCCCACTTGTGCTGTATTTATGGCAAGTGGCCATGGTGTTGGGTTTTTCCCAGTAAGGCTGATGAGAGATCATATTAGTTTAACCTTTTCATGCTAAGGTGTGGATGGGAACGTTGTGGCAGGAATACAGTTTTAACACCTACTGTTGGGAAAATAAATTGAAAATGTTTAATACACGACAGTGGTGGTAAACAACATTCTGCTTGTTAGAACTAATGCCTGTTGTGTGTATTAGATACATAAAAGATATGAGTGTGTTTTATTGAAAAAACCTGTTACTATCTTATTGAAATGTATTTCTTAGAACTGGTAATGCTGTGGTGCAATTCTGTAGTCTTTTCAGAGAATATCTGTAGTTTTAAGATAAATATGAAAGTAACAATAAAGAAAATCTTTAAAATTCAGCAATAGCTCTGTACTTTGAGACACAGTCCTATGATCTATTATCCAAATAGGTGAATCCTCTTCCAAAGCTCTGATCCTGCAGGGACTTCAGCTATGTTGCTTGCAGTCTTTTAACACAGGTGAGGCAGAGAGCAGCTTCAGAGTCTCTCAGACTTTGTCAAAATTCCCCTTGTTGGCAGGATCCCCGGGGAGAGGTCCAGTGGCTTCCAGCTGCTGCGGTTCTCACTGCTCCTAATCCCCTTCTCTTCTCCATCTCCTTGTAGAGAGTAATTCATTATTATTGTTACTTTTTTTCTCACTTTCCTTAAAAACAGACTGTGAAGGGTTAGAATAAGAACATCACCACCACAAAAATTCAGTGTTCAAGTGCTGCCCAGGATTCAGCTGAAGTGCAATTGGAAACACAATCAAACGGCTTTCAAAGGAGGGAAACCTAATCCTTTTGCTTGCTTCTTTAAATCCCACCCCACCAAACTGAATATTTCTTTCAAAATAGCACATTTAGTGGCCTGTGGTATGCAAAGTATTGAAATGGTGATGAGTAGTGAAAAAAATCTTTTATTTTATTTCTACTTTGATTAGTTATTGACATTTTGGATCTCTGTGACCCTCCACATATAAATATTTAATATGCAAAATGATAGGGTACGTGACATCTGTGCAAACCTTCAGGTTTCTTCCCAGCAATAACCTTGCTTAAGAAGACATATGGAATTCTTAGGATAAGTAAAAGGGCAGCTCCTCTGGAGACCTGCTCCTATGCCTTGGGTCAGGTTGGTTTTAGTTCTTCATGGCTTAAGTTCCATGACCACTGAGTGCTTTCTACACCATTTCAAATGTAGATACTGAACTGGTGAGCAAGTTAAGCTCTAAACAACTACATATACTGCATTTACAACCCAGTATTGCTTTTGTTGCTGCTGTTTTGTAAATGTGTCATTGTGTATTTATATGTATTTAAAAGGATTTTGTAGCAGCTTGCAAGCAACGTGTCACCTTGTATTTTGTACCCAATTACGATATTTCCTGAAGTGGTCTTCTGAAAGAAGTTTTGGATGTAGCAGGGTAGTTAGTTAATTTGGACAGAACTGGGATTTCTTTTTCGTCCAAATTGAGTAAGTCTGTGAGAACTTTGCTTCCCAACTCAGAGTGTCACTGATCCAATTTGTTGATTTAAAAGATAAGATTGCTTGACTGTAAATTTAATCTAGGCAAGGTCACTGGGAAAATTTGGAATAGGCTAAGCTGAGCAAAGGAGGAATGTCTGTGCAGAACACAGGCTCTGTCTGCTGAAATTAATTTTCTCAGTGGAGAAGGCAACAGTTTTATTTCTTTATTTATCTTCTGAGATTCCTGATAATACTGCATGCATCTTGAAGCTTTCAAAACCATCATAACAGGAAAGTGGAGGCTCTTCTGAAAATCTCATATTCTACATGGAAAGCTGGCTGATGTTACTGAGTTATTAATGTGCAATTAAAATTGAGATAATAAATAGCTCAGCAACCAGACTGGCTTGAGCCAGAGCAGCATTCTCTAAAAATACCCCGAAAAATCCTTTTTAGCAAAGAATCACTTTCTGTGTGAAGGCTGGACAATTTGCAGAAGTGTCTGTCACTCTGCAGAATGTACGTAGTGTGTTTGGTAGCACTAAATGCATTGGCTTTTAAATGAGCTGGCATATTTGCAGCCAAATTTATTTGTCCTCCTGCTGGCTCCTGTAATCAAACGTCATGACTATATAGCATCATAAACTTTTTGACAGTAATGAGTTGACTACTGCATCTCCTCTGGCACCTACGGTCCTGACGCCGTTAGTTACAGTAACGTACACAGACCATCTACCCTCGCCTTGGTGGGACCCACGTCTGTGAACCTTCAGCAGAAGGTGGAGATTCATGTTCCTCCTTTGATTCTGCTGAGGTGCAGCAGTAGCCACGTGTCCTACGGCATCTCCTGCAGGCTGGGAAACACATACACCAGGAGTGATACAACATTTTGGAGGTGTTTACAAAAATAACTAAGGAGCATAATTCAACATAAGGACTGAATTAGCCGCGATGAGAGCTGAGCAGATGGCTTAATACTAAGATTTATGATTCACCTGAGATGCTGAACATTAAATACATGCATATTTCTTCCTACTCTTAGAGATCTGTTTTTCATTCCTCTAGTACCCTTATTTGGTGCCATCTGGCCTTTGTTGATAGGTATTTCTGAGTAACCCAATCAGGTAATAAAATATTTTTGTTGTAGGTTTGCAACTGGCGAGTTAATGAAAGCTCAACCGATCCCTGTAGGAACTCCTTTCATTTGTGCTATTGCTGCTCTTTAGGAAATTACTACCTCTGTTAATCCCCTGGCCAGTGGAAGAAATCATATGAGGGCTTCCCTGCTTCCATCCACAGCGAGTGGCCTCAGTGCTGGTCATGGGTGTTGAGGCTGAACTCGGCACCAAGGATCATATCCGCAAATCAGACTCCAAAACTCGCGATGTTACTGCATTCTTAAGTGCCATCTTAGCTTCCTGAATGTTGAGCCATCCTTTCTTTTCAACTGTAAGATTTATTATAATGACAACTTTCTGCTTTATATTATAACTTCCGGTTTTTAGAAGACATTCAATTGAGTTTAACAGAATCTTAATTTAACAGAAAAATTATTAGTTTTCTGGATTTTCTTTTCAATCTCTTTTTTTCTTTCCTCCTCCCCCCTCACCAAGTGATGGCTTGTTTATTTTTGAACAGGGTGTGGATATGTTTTCATTTCACTTGGCTGTGCGCCTTTCCCACCCAGTCACATGAACAAGAGGGAACATCTTTCCATTCTGAAGTTGGCAAAATAAAACGGAGCAGCAAAATTCTACCCTTGGGAAGAGGTTGGGTATTCTTTTAAGAATGTGAGAAAAGCAGCGGGTTTTGCCTTAAGGTACCAGGGTGAAAACTGGTATCTCTGCACAGGATCTTTCATTAACACATGAAAGAACACAGAGAACACATGGGAAGACCTACAAAAACCTGCTAGTACTTGGAAAGAATATCAGATTTCTTTACTAGGGATTTGGGGCATTTTGGATATTCTTTATTTATATTCAATGAAGTTTCGTAGCTGGTACTGGATGATGTTTCTTGTTTCCTAAAACTCACTTTTCATCTTTGCTGCCTTTGTTTAGAAGCACTGACATCACTAAGAAAAATTATTTCAGTCCAGTATAGCTTAAACTGAAAAATTATTGATCAGTACTGTATATGTCTGAGGAGGCGTATAAACAACTTTTATTGAAATGGCTTCTTGTTTTCATATTTCAAGAATAAACAAAAGATGTTAAATGAGTCAGTTACAAAGGATCAGAGAAGTTTTAGTCTTGATTGGGGTGCAATGATTTATGCCATTAGCCAATTGTTGATGGTAGTCAGCACCAGACACTTGACTTGAATCTGTCACAGATCTGCTGTGGCAGCTGGAGGGTCCCATGGGACAATTTGCTGCAACTCAATACGAGCTAAAATGTAGTTTGTGATGAGGTGGGCAGCAGCAGAAGAGCAACATGGGGATCAGAATAAGAGGAATATGAGCAGCAGTCTCCCAGGCTTCATTTTTGAGAACCATGTTTTTTCAGCAGTGTGGATCAAATTGATATTAAAGTTGATGCTTCTCTTGCAAACTTTCTATTTGGCTGGACTCTTCTACAAAGCATGTCACACAAGGAAGTCTGGTCCATGGGTGTTTGCTGATCTTGGATTCCAGTTTGACGTGAAGAAAACTTTCTTTCAAAACATCCACTGTAAAATTTGTCAGTTTAGCAAACTGGGAGCGGTGGTAATAGCAGTTGAATTAGTCCTTAGTGCCTGAATGCGTGTGCTTTCTGTACAGCCGCTTAACAGATAGCGCATAGAGCTGCTGTCATGCTGTGTCTGACAATATCACATACTTCAACTGTAATTTTTGCATTGGTTTCTAGTTTATTGATTGGAGACCATGTAGGCTGCCCTAGTGGGAAATCCCGATAAGTGCAGCAGAGTTTGAGAAATGGTAGCTTGACTGCTAGGAAAAAGAAACCTTCTGTGTTGTTACAGAGGTCACCGAGGTTTGTAAAAGTGTATGAAGTGGCTGCTTTCTGGAGGGTGTATTTTTTGCAATAGTGTATATTTTACATATTTTACATATATATACATATATATATATATATATGCCATGATGTTTATATTCACAGAAGAGTACCGTATTCTGATGTTCTAATGTCACTATTCGTAGTCAGTTTCTGTCATGATCATTTATAGGGCACAGTCAATGAGATCAGCACTTTACAGAAAATAAATTTCTGGTCAGGGAAGTTTTCATACTAATGATGTAATTAATAGGAGTTAATTTATTAACTTGTAGATGAATGAGGATTAGCAAAATGATAAAATGTGAAAAAAAAAACTATTTAACTCTTCTGTATCGTAGTTTCTTTCTTTGTATGCACAAACCTGGGCTATACCATCTATTGGAACAGTTGTTTCACTGCAAGAATTAATATTTACACACATGGATAAAACTGCTCTTCGTGGTAGCATGCAAGTTAAGAAAGTTCTAAAAATGAAGCAAAGCTGAATGAAGTACTGTGACTGGATAAATTTATAAAAATGAAATTTCTGGGAAAGTGCATAATGTATAATGCATATATTGCTAAAACATTTAGCATCTGTTTTATATTACTGGCAGTGACACCACTACAGTAGTTTCTCCAGGAACTTGAAATTGCTAACACAGTTACACAGCTTTAAGTTACCAGGCTGCTTGGGGCTTAATTCTGGCTTTATTGAACATCTGTGGAGTAATTGTTTTTCTGTGATTTTTAATTGTTTCCCTATTTCCTTACATATGTTTATTTTATTTTATTTTATTTTATTTTATTTTATTTTATTTTATTTTATTTTATTTTATTTTATTTTATTTTATTTATTAATAATGACAGCCACCTAATTGAAGAGTCATTGCAAATCTTCCTTCTTCAGAGGCCTGCTAATGGCAGTCATTGATTAATGAGAAGCTGCGTTAAGGTGTCATTATATAACCACTGAAACGTTTCTTTCCATTTCATGGTCAGTGGCTCTTGTTGACCTCACTCATTAAATCATAAATGTAGAAATGTCCTACTGGAAGTTCTGAGGTTCAGCAAAGGGCAGGAAAGAAGATGCTTTTAATACTGTTTTATTGTCAGGCCATGTTCAAAAATAGTATAGAATTTTATTGATGCATTTTAGATTTAGGTTACAAATTGTTCTTGGGGAAAAAAATTGCTCACCAAGGTAATTTGGGATATAGGCACAAAAGAATATAAATAATTCAGTATTTATTCTCTGATTTCAAAAGCAGGTATTTCTAATCTTTCATGATACATGATGTATATGCATAGATGTTTATATACACCTGAAAACTTGAGACTTTGGCAAAATTTGTCGCTCACTGTTGTTTTCATTGCTTGTTTGCTTCCTTCACGCAGTCTCAAAAGTCTCTACCTGCACATGTAAATAATCCATAGGTGGTCAAGTAGAATGTTAATAATTACATGGTATGATTAAAATAATGAGTAACCTAATGAAGTGTCTGTTGTGTTTGGCATAAGAAGCAAATAAAATGAACATGCCCCTAACAAACTGATGATCTTTAGGGGAAAGTTTATAGTCTAAATTAAACAGGGTACTGAAAATTGCTGTTCTCTATAAAGAGTCAGTTTCTGTAGGTTCCTCCGGTGCAGGTAGTTTATGGCAGATAGCTGATCATAGTAGTTTTGCTTGTGTTCATTTTAGCAGAGGATTTATTCTGAAATATTTGACTGGTTTGGACTTTATTTTTCAAAACAACCCGTAAAAGTCAAGAACTCTGCAAGATAAATCTGTTTGGTGTTCATGGCTTTTCTGCAGCTAAAGCAAATACATTCAGGTTAGCTGATTCCCGTGTTGCCATCCTGTCTAAACTTTCTTCCGGGCTAGAAAATTGATAACTATCTGATAACTGCTGTGGAGACAAAACAGAAACATAAAGATCATATGTTGTGTAATCATCCTGATTACTCTGAGCAGTACTATGCTGCAGGTTTCACTAATCAAGATTAATTGTGATCTAGGCTACGTGAACTGCCATGTAGAGTGGATTGTAATTAAATAAAAATATAATCATTTTAACATTGTGCCACTAATATGTATTTACAATAGGTAGGACTTTTGAAAAGAGTCTTATTCCCTACAGTGATTAGGAAGCTGAGTTATATTTTCTAACTGCGCAGATGTTGTTAAAAGCTCATATTTCAGGCCATAAAGACTTATTACATTTGAGGTTGTACAGCAATAGAAAAATGGTTTGTGCATCTGTCTGTTGTGTGAGGCACTAAAACTAAAAAAACCTGGAACGGTAGAGATTTATGGGAAGCCTAACTTGTGTGTATATATATATATGTTTTAAATATGTGGTAGGTAATTTATAGTAGGGTATTGCTAACAAAAAAAAATTGCTTTGACAGGTCTTCACAACTCAGAGGAAGAAAATATTTAATATGCTGTGTAATAAGAGAATTGCCTCTGTTCAGGCTTTCTCAGCATGAGTTGACAGGTCTTAACTTGACTTCTTTCACATGGTATCTTTGAATTTTTATCTAGAATGGATTGTACAAATGCTGCTCTTTGAGGCTTAATGAACCAAAACATCTTGGGGTATTATATACTCAGGTTGGTTTGTGTAGGGGCCTAAATCTATATTCCAGAATATTATGTTGTGTATTCTGACAAGTAGAAATGCAGTAAGCTTAAATATTTATTCTTTTGATAAGGAAAAAGTAGTCCATCCATGGCAACCATATGAAAGCATTAACAACTTGAACATGTGAGTGGAATTCTACCCATGTGCAAAATGGGGTTTTGGGGTGACTTTTCTCTCTGCTGCTACTGTGTCCAGCTCTTGACCGTTGCTTTTGTTAGGTATTGCTTTATTGTGTGTGTGTGCATCCATCCATCCTCGTGCCTCTCAAGGGTGATGGAGTACACAAGATCTTTAAGTATGCCGGCCAGGTGGGTGCTCTGCTACCCAGGGCTCGGCTGCCCTGTGGCTTTCTGCCCGAGCAGGATATTACTTGGAGAAGGTGGTTTATTGACCTTGCATGTGTTCGGTGGGAGCCACGCTGGGGTTGGGAGTGTATCGAACACTTGCAGGAAGATTGTATCGATGTTGTGGGGGGAAAGCCGTGGTGTCGTGAATAGAGCCGTCTTGTGCGCTCAGCTGAGATTTTATCTACGAGCACCAGATACAGTGGGCTTTTTCTAAATGTGATTTTCTTTTAGAAGATGTGCTTGTTAAAACCGAAGGAAATTAAATTCCAATGTGCTCTCAGATAATATTGAGTCAAGCAAATAAATGGATAAAAGCAAGGAAGCTCTGACTGGCAGCGCCAGGGGTCTCTCCCCGTCCCTGAGCGGCAGCCGCAGGCGCGGGGCCTCATGCGGGGCCTGCAGGGTCATGTCCTGCTCTGCGGTCCCCAGGCCCGCGTTACTCGCCGTGCAAGCTTTAATTGAGTGACCCAGGAGCAAAACCGTGGTTGAAAGCCCCGCTCTTCTGCTTGGAGGAGGCGTTTTTTAAGCCCAATTCTCAACAGTTCCTCATGGTGCCACTGCCTCGGTGGGCAAACACCCTCTGTCGGCAGCCCCGGCAGGGCACAGCACATCCCTGGTTCTCTGTCAGTGGAGTCTAGACAGTGAAAATATATTTACTAAAGAAATCATCTAAGAAAATATGTTTTATGTTTTTAGAAAAACATCATCGTAATTAAAAAATACAAAGGTTTGTTTTTTTTTTTTTGAACAATCACATTACAAAGGCCATATTTTTGCCTTTCTCAGAGCTGGATACAGGTACCAGAAATGCTTTGTAGATGGGTCATTTTCATTTATTCGATGTCTGTATGAAAATGCAAATACCGTGCTGTGTGTCAGACAGTACCGTACCTTCCACGTGACCCAGCTCTTCTTCTTGGCAGTGAGGGTCTTCACACAACCTCTGAAAGTGGTCAAAATGGTCTTATTTTGTGGCTGACTTGGAAGGAGAATAGTCACTCTAAATTGCTTGTGCCTCAAATGCTGCAGTGTCAGTAGCAGAGCTCTAACTAGGGGCTTTTCTTTTCCTTAATTTTTTCACTGAATGGGTCGGAGATGTGGGTCACACAGCTGAGGGAGCCTGCAGTACAAGATGGAAATAAAAAATCATTGTGGTATTAAAACATCATTTGCTCAACCCACAACCACACAGTATCAGAAACATTGTCTTTTCTAAGCATATGTGTACTGAATATTATTTATCCAACCATGGTAAGTGAGGTGCTGTTACCTTCCCAACTAAATATAATTAAAACATATATAATTAAGCCTTAGCAGCTATTCCTCAAATAAATGAGACTGTGAACTTTATATCCATCATTTAGTATTATTATCTAGCACTTGGGTCTATCTATGGCTTCTGTTTCTTATGTAATGGTGGATGCTTTTGGAGAACACCCCCAAATGATGAGCAGTAACTCTGCCCATGCATAATACTCCTGTCTTCTTTTTTTTAAAGAAGACTTCCATGCTTTTCTTTATCTATAAAATAAGTGGTTTCCTCCTCGTAGACACAGTTCAGTAAAGAACTTAAACACGGAACAGTTAGATTCATTTCATTGTGACTATTTGAACTGAAATGTAACCTCGAGCATTAAATGCTTTGTTGAGTCTGTGTTTCAGTGGGATGAGATGATTGCAATAGGAAACGGCTCCTTCTTGGCACTTTCCCAGGCTTCCAGGCTCGTAGAGGTGTTGCTAATGTTGTGTGTGGTTAGTTGTGGATTTTGAAAGAGGAGGTAGTAAAGCCACCTTACGGGAAGACAAAATGCCTCTTTTTTTTTCCATTTTCTCCTCACAGAAGACCAGATAGTTGAGGGATGTGCCTCAAACTCTTCTTACCTCTACCTTGTGTAAATTTTGGATTGTCAGGAAGTTACGGTGATACCAATCAAAATCATAGTTTGACCAAAGACTCAATATATATTGTTGCTGAATTCTAATTGTGGAGAGAAAGGAAAAAAAAATATAATTGATTTCCAGCATCCTGTTATGACTTCAGAGTTACCAATGTTTTTCATACATTTGACATTTGTTTAACTTTTTTGGCATTATAAATGTCTCTATTCCACTTCCCTTTTATAAAATTGGATGGAAAAGAACTTATAATTTCTGTACTTCTTGTCTTTAAATATGTTTTATGAATTTTTTATTTGTTAATTTTGTCTTGTATTTGAACTTATACTGTCTGTTTCCTTTGGGGCTTTTGAAACTCTAAGGAAATCCTTGTTATTGGAAGAGTGGCCTTAACTGAGCTATACAGATGTGTGTGCAATGAAACCTCTTTTATATCATTCTGCTTCTAAATATGTTACAGTTTCCCCTTAATCTTTAAATAGGTGATAATAGTACCTATATGACATGTACATACCCATAGACATGTATATTCTAACTTACACTATTGTCTCTTCAATTCTCACAGGAACTGTCAGTCTTATTGTTCCCTGGAAGCTGATTTTCTTTTAAAGCTGAAGTCTTTCTAGGAGATGCAGTAAAACGAGATTACAGTTACATTTCCACTAAGTAATCTATATGGATTGACTATTACTGAAGGCAGTTTTATTTCCTGAACAAAAGAAATGTGACTTTTTTCTGCTTGGGTTTATTACTTTAAAATTAATGTGACTACTCTAAATTGCAGTGCAGCTATTTAATACTTAGATGAGACGTACTGAAACAAATGGCAACAAGGCATTTTACAGAAGCAATCGTAATGGTGAAACCAAAAGCCTATGTTGTCTCCTGGTTAGGCTTTGGTTGTTTATGACCAGAAGAAATATTCTGTTCTTCAGAGATGGTTATCATTTATTTAGAAAACTCATATGTGACCTGACAGGGTGTCTCTGTTTCAGTCGTGACTTGATTTTTACTGTCCCCTTCAGAGATGCTCTGCAACTTGCTATCAATCCTTCTGGTACAGGGAATGGACTAAGCACATAGGTGAAGAAATGTTCTAAGTTCAAAGAGCTAAACTGCGATAAGCACTTCAGTCGAATCTCAGAGGACTGAAAAAAAACCAACAGAAGGGCCAAATCCACAAAATTACATATTAGGAGAAAAAAAAAAATGGTGGTTTTTGTAATAAAAAGTTTTGTAGGAATTGTTCCCATTAAATTGAGCTTTAACAGTTCGAGTTTGAGTTTCTGTATAACAGACTACTAACAGGGATCGGAGGAGGTCAGGTTCTAACATCAGCTCTGTTATCTAGGTATTTATTTAGACTGGAGACAACTGGCCAGTTTTAGCAATACAGGACACCAGCTGCGGACAGTGGGCACTGGAAGGGCTGGTTTGGGGCTGAAATACACTGATTCACACCACTTACTCCTACCGAATGGCTCTGAAACACAGATGTGCTCAACAAGGGCTGAAGGGGACATGTGCTGGCAGCCCGGATGCATGTTTGACTGGGGAACGAACCTGCGTAATGAAAGAAGAATAATGGCATGAGGGAAGGGAGCAGTGGAAGTAAACAATAATAAAAATCTAAAAGGAATGAATCTTGGCTTTCTCACAGGGCTGTGAGAAAGGACAGCGATAACTTAATTTCACAAAAACCTTCATTTACCACAGGTCTTATTTTTCTTCTCCTCCTCTTTCTCTCTTAAGAGTGGTAACCTTATTCAAGCAAGCAAATTTTGTTGAAAATTATAATTTATAAATCTTTGGCTTACCTGTTAACTTTCCCATAATGGAAAACAAAGAGGCAAACTCTCAGATTCCTGCTACTGCAGGTCTCCTAGGCCCTCCACACCTACAGAAAACGGTAGCCCTTTTTTGTTCTTGTTGAAGTCATTTATAAGGGGATGGCTCTTAGGCAAGGAGTCAGTGAATAAAGCAGTGAGTCGCAAAAAATTGCTTTTACTCATAATCCTTTAATCAATACATTTTTGACAGTAGTTTGAACAGAAATATATAGGTGTATTAAGGGCATTTCAGACACAGACCCGCCTGGACATGTTCCTGTGCGACCTCACCTAGGCGTTCCTGCTCCAGCAGGGGGATTGGACTAGATGATCTTTTGAGGTCCCTTCCAATCCCAAACATACTGTGATACTGTGACTTCTTCAACTGGGGAGGCCATGGAATTCAGAAGGAACCTAGCAGGATGCCTCCTCAGTTTGCTTCTTCTGAGTTCTGACCTGTAATGCTTTGCAAGGGCAAAAGAGACACTTCCTTCCATATTTAGTAGAGGTCTTAGCTTTTAAAAAAAGTGCCTTGTAGCAAAACACTAGCACCTATTTGATTAAAATATAATTCAGAGCTGTCTAAAGCATTTCAGCCAGATCTATCTCAGATTAGAAAATGAGAAGAATTGAAAATCCAGCTTTTCTCACCAGTTTGTGACAGCAATTAGTCAAACTTGCTGCTAATTAACACAGTCAAACCTAAATTTATTGGTAACATTTCCTCTACCCAGTTCTCCCATAAGTTTTCTTGAGCCAGCTTTTTGAGAAGGAATTTCAGACGTATGAAGATCAGCTCAGCTGTAGTGTTGTTTTAAAGGGAAAGATGCTTTCCATGATTATTCTGCCTCCTAGTTGATTTTTCTTTTCTAACAAGGTCTTTTGCAGGAATAGTCACACTATTTGACCTAATTGATTTTATTCTTAAATAGGGAGTATAAGTACGTAGTAAATGAGAACATTGCCTAGGAGCGCTCTGTGTCACCTCCACAAAAAGCCCATCTGACAGCAGAGGGAGCCTTGGTTCAGACACCTGCATTAAATGCAACGGTTTCAATTATGCTGATGCCAATTCTGAGTGAATTTTTCCCTGGCACAATTGTATCGTGACTTTGATGGAGTTGTGGTTGGCAATACCTTGTGTCTACCACCAAATATTGAGCCTGCTGACTTGCAGACTTAGTTACAAATCCATGGTTTACTTTTTCACTCTCTTGTGTTCAACAGTGCTGGGACTGGTGGTAAGTCTGACAGTTTTTACTTGGTCACTAACACAGTATTAGCACTGAAGCATAAATGGCAGCCTCTGTGTTGCTGTCTGTGCTCTCTCTGATAAAACATTAATCATTTCAAGGTTCCATTCAAACCCATTGATAGAAATTGTGAAATCTAATTTAGCTTTCAGAATAGAATTAATGTTTTCTAATAGCTCTGAGCTATTCTATGATTTATTGGTTCCACTGCTTGAGGGTTTTTATAATCTAAATTGGTGATTACAGATGATACACAACATTGTGTATCATAAATAGGAATTATGTGTCTGCTGAAAATGATAATGGCTTTTTGTGTTTTGTATGTCTATTAGTACATTCAGTAGTATATTAAAGCCTATTTTAGAATCGGAGGATAATTTTGCTCACATATAGATCTTCCCAGCTCAGTCAGCCAGTGAATCTGTTGTTCTTTACTGGTTTTCCTCTAATTCTATAAATATATTTGCATCAGAATAGTGTGAAAGTAAAGGTACACCTGGGGAATCTCATTATCTATGATATGCTCTTCTTTACAGTGTGCTGCTTATTTTTTGCTTGTTTTTGAGGAGGCAATTAAGAATGTAATACTGTCTATGATTTCTGAGGGTTTTTAGGTCCAGTAATTGATTGGTGATGAATGTACCTAACGGTTGTGTCTAGGAGGATGATTTTTGCATAGCTAAGACACCTTTGTAAACATGGAAAAAACAAAGAGAACATCTTTGTGGACAACTGAAGTGTTAAAAACTTTTATTACAGTTTTAATTTTTTCTTTCCTGACCTGAATTTCCCAAATTTCTGCCCTGGAGTGTAGATGGACAGTACTGAGCTGTTTTCTGCCCTCACTGGATTCCTTAATCACTCTCATCAAACAGTGGCTTTGAAAGGCTCTTGCTGATAAGTTTCAAGTCTGTTGTGACAAAACAAAATCATAGCATTCTAGAATGGTTTGGGTTGGAAGGGACCTTCAAAGATCATCAAGTCCAACCCCCCTGCCATGGGCAGGAACATCTTTCACTAGATCAGCTTGCTCAAAGCCCCATTGAACCTGACTTTGAACACTTCCAGTGATAGGGCATCCACAACTTCTCTGTTACGCCAAAGATGTATATCCATGACTTCTCTGAAAGTAAGTGTGACCACTGGAACAACTGGCTTCTAATAGTGATCTGTAAATTCTTTCTCTAAACTTTCATTGATTTATTTAGATTTAAATCTTAGGAAGAACAGATGTTTAAATACTCCAAATATTGCTTGTTTTCCTTTTGTTCTTCAAAATGTGAAGATATGCAATAAAAGTGTCAAATTTAAGTAGAATTAACGATACGGTGATTTTTTGATAGAAATGAATTACACTGTGAAACAAGGTATTTCTTATCAAACAGTGCAAATCAGTGTGTGTTTCTTATTTATGGTGTATACATCTAATTATAGAGAAACTCACTTTAGACAAGGCTTTCAATGAAAGAAGGAAGTAATTTATTACATTTCTCTTAGAATTTGTAAGGCACTTGGCTTTCAGGGTGATGACCATCTATTATTATTTTTATTACAGAAATACTTAGATAAAGAGAAATGGGTGCCAGCAGTGAATTGAATAAAAAACCCAGTTGATCAATAACTCGATTTAGTTTAGAATTTCTTTAGGATATATAGTGGTATTAATCAGGAGAGAACGCTTCAGGTATAAAATTTGATTTTCTTAGCAGAAAATCAGTTTGCTTTATCAAAATCTTAAGGTCTCTTTTCCCCTTTCTCTCCCCATCATACAATTCTCCTGTTGCAGTAAGGCTAAATCAGATTTGTCTGAAGCAATAATTGGTGATTATCTCCTAACTGCAAGATATAGTTGAGCCTCTTCGGTTAATCCTATCTTGCTTGCCATCTACAGTGAGGCAGAGCAAGGCAAGGAAGAGAAAGGACTTGAAATGTGATTTTTAAGATCATTTCTCCTACGAGGTGTAATTACGTCCAAGAGCTCTGCAAATTGTAGAGAGAAGATAGCAACTGGACCTTGGCAAAGAGATTTGAAGCAGTTGGGGTTGGAAAATGTTTTCCTGCCCCAGTGTAAATGCAGGAAACACAGGAGGGATCTCAGGTTGTGTTCTTTTAGTGTGGCAAAGTAGAAAACCTTGTGGAAAGAAGAAGTTTTTATTTCTTTGTAAGCTTTTTTGTGCACTCTTGCATAACTTGTTCATTATTTGGACTAATGAAGTGTTACAAGATGAAATTTACCTAATGGAAAAAAATCCTTACTTTATTCTATATAGAAATTTGAAATGAGAAGTGAGGATTATTTATGCTTATGTAATGTTCTACATTCTATTAAAAGCCTGGGTTTTGCTTCACACTTGGGAAGGGGTTTGTGTATGCCACATACTTTCATTATAGTATTTTTTTTTTTAACTGGCTAGTCTAATAAAACTTAGCTATTACTTCAAATCCTGACTTTGTTGTTTTATTCATGCTTCTTAGCATCACTTTGTCTAAGATGACACAGTTTCTGTAGAAGTAAGGCTCTTCGAAAGATGCTGAGAACCTTTTGAGTTACCTCTGTTGGAGCCAAGAGAATGATTTATAATTTTGTTATCTTCTCCTAGACTGGGGTGTCAAACTCATTTTCACTGGGAGCCACATCAGCCTCGTGTTTGCATTCAAAGGGCCGAATGTAATTGTAGGACTACTCCTTTTAGTAACTACTCCTACATTTATACAGTCCTGCCTAGAGACAGCTTCATTAGATGTTTTATGGGAGAAGAAATGTTTTAGAAGGCCAGCCACCAGTTTGTTGTATAACTCTTAAAAACCCCAAAATCCTCCGTGCAACCTCAGCGCCAGGTTCTTGGCTCCTTGGGTAGAGTCCCCGTTGCTGTCAGGGCAGCTCTGTGCAGTGTGGGAAGAGAACAGCAAAATGGTAATGAGATTGTAATTTCACAGTTTATGAATTCATTTTGCATCCTCCCTCTAGTCTGTATTGCTTTCAATTTTGGAGAGTAGATCAATATGATAACTTAGATATCAATCTCTAGGTAATGTTGCATAAAACTAACATCTGTAAAGGAACTTTTTCATAAATTACTGGTATTTATGCCTTGTGTTCTTATAAAGTATTTTGTACAGTGTTTTGATTTACTCTGTAGTGATACTGTGGTGGAAGGAAGATTTTTTTTTTTATGTGAATAAGTCTTTCATAAATAATTTTGTTGGTGAAAAAATAGATATAAGCTTCTTCCAGAGCTTTCCCATTTTCAATTTGCATACATTTGAAATGACGTTTTCACATTCTTAGATCAGCAGAATGCTTTGTCATCCTACATATTGCTGTGGAAAATATACTGAAAATCTCTGCTAAATGGTAAAAATCTATTAGCTTTTCAAAAAAAAAAAAAAGCAGCTTGGCAGTATTAGGACTGCACCTTTTACTTTTGTACAATACAACAGACTGAATTTTCAGGCCACTGGCAAATTGTGTGTATGCAAAATCCATTTTTAGCTACTTTGTCCTTAAATCCTTTCTCTTAAGATGTCAGTTGGGTAATAGCAAAGCCATAGCACAACATCTGTGATTTCCAAAAAATCTTGTGCTTCGTGTGTTGGGTACGTTGCCTCAGAGTGTCTGGGGCGCAGCCGGACTCGAAGGTTCTAGGCCTGCAAGGTCAGCGTAGAAACATTCACACCATTGAGGTTACATGAAACAGAAAACACTTCAGGGAGGGTGTGGAAAAACAATTGTATTTTTGGCTTGGAAAACCGTCAGAGACTCTTGTTAAAATAAAATCACAATTTAATTTCTTAATAATTGTTATTAACATTTTAAAACTCCCTCATGAGGAAAGGCTGAAGGAGCTGGGTCTCTTTAGCCTGGAGGAGAGGAGACTGAGGGGTGACCTTGTTAATGTTTACAAATATATAAAGGGTGAGTGTCATGAGGATGAAGCCAGGCTCTTCTTGGTGACAACCAATGATAGGACAAGGGCTAATGGGTTCAAACTGGAACACAAAAAGTTCTACTTAAATTTGAAAAGAAACTTCTTCTCAGTGAGGGCGACAGACACTGGAACAGGCTGCCCAGAGGGGTTGTGGAGTCTTCTACTCTGGAGACATTCAAAACCCGCCTGGACACATTCCTGTGTAACCTCATCTGGGTGTTCCTGCTCCAGCAGGGGATTGGACTGGATGATCTTTCGAGGTCCCTTCCAATCCCTGACATTCTGTGATTCTGTAACTTTATATTATTTTTTTCCCATTCTTGAGATCACCCGATGTATAGTTAAATGTATGATTTACTGGAGATCCTTACAACTCTAAGAACATCAGCAATTTTTGCACAAACAATTGCAGTCAGTACTTTTATTAGTAAGCTTACATTAATGTTTACTGAAGTAACTACTGAATTATGGTCAAAGCTTCCTAAGTAAAAACACGAGTGCAAAATGGTTTTTAACAAGGATTTGATTTGCTGCTGGTATTGTTTGTTTGTTTGTTTTTTTTTTTTTGTGTGTGTGTGTGTGTGTATTTTTTTGTTTATTTATTTATTTACTTATCTATCTATCTATCTATCTATCTATCTATCTATCTATCTGTCTATCTATCTATCTGTCTATCTATTTTATTTAGTGGGACATTGCAAGAGGATTCATTAACTTTTGTTTTCCATTCCTAATATACAAATGGTGTAACTGAACAAAGGATACAGAAACAGTGTATACAAGGTGGGTGCTTTCTTCAGTAAGAACTTTAATTTTGTAATTTTCTCAAGTGTATTTTGGGAGCAAAGATGGTTAAAAGCAAATACACTGAGGTCAACATCTCAATCTATTTACACTTTCCCCTCAGGCTGAAGATCTTGCGTTTAGCCAGGTATTTGGGGGTGCCCTTTGTGTATGAGATTCTCTGCCTGGTGCTTGTAGCACCCGGCTCTGCTGAGCCCTCTGTGCACCGTGCTGTTCTGGCACCCCCGTGAAAAATGCGTGTGTGTGCCCTTAATTTTCATATTCTGTCCTGTATTTTTCACTTTCTATACTTGGCAATAAGATTTCAGATTGTTTTTCAGAAAGTGCTTTAACTAGTGGTGGTTTGCAATTTGTTTTTGTTTTGTTGTAGACAAATTGCAGTAGTAGAGAGGAGGCTGTAATTTAGGTACAGTTGAACACAGAGATTTTGTCCTTTAAAGACAAAATATTAATAATCGATAGATCTTGTTTAGGCCAAAAGGCTATCACAGTAGTGATATTTTTTTCTAATTTCTAGTAAGCAGGAAGCCATCAAAGCTTGCTATATTTTATGGAAAAATATTATCTTTTAGTACCTGAGCAATATAATTAATGCTCTTCTAAAGAATGAGGTTTTGTCTTGCTGAATTTTCAATTGAGTAGTTGTACTGAGAATTGATGTGTGTAATCCCCCCCAACATGTTTCTTATGTATTAGACAAAATTCAGAGTGGATGAACAAGGAATAGCAGGCAAATTTCTGACCTTGTAGTTTCTGCAAGTGTGTCAAAATGAAATTTCTGAAAATGAGTAGCTATTATATAACTTCAAGCTAAATTTTGTGGTGAAACAGCAATATGAGTCTCGCAGCATTTCTATTTCCAATACTATCGTGTGATGATTCATGATGTATCTGGATGGTGAGGTCAAAGCAACTAATGTGGGTTGTGGGTTGGCTATTGAGATGTTGGTAACAGAATTAAAGTTCTCTGACCAAGTAGTGTCGCCATCTCCAGTTGAATGCTTGTAGATTTTGGGAGTGGATGTGTTCATGGATATTTCATGCTGCAGAAGAGATACATCTGAAAAAATTCATTACCTGATTTGGTAGTTTGAAATCCAGATTCTTACTTCTTACAGTTACTAAATATATGCTTTAATTAAATTGCTTGAATTTTCAGTTTAATCTATTTCTGTAATTGTGATTCATTTTTGTTCCATTCAGAAATCAATGATGACATTCCTTTATTTTTTTTTGTTAGTCATTAGTATTCACAGCTCTATCAGACTGCAGTTCAAACTCTTCACTTATTTTTGTCACAGATGACGATGGAACAAGGTTGCTTAGGAACACTTAGCCACACTCGCAATGGGAGTTATCAATCTGTTCTGTGTATTCACCTGCGCGTGCAGGGGGAAAAATTGAGTCTCTCTACTGATTATGTTAATTCATTGGAAGTTTGTTTTAGCAGTAGTATGGTTAAACATACATAAACATGCATTTTCTTTCATTAGATAGCACAGAATCACAAAATGTTAGGATTTAGAAGGGACCTCGAAAGCTCATCCAGTCCAATCCCCCTGCTGGAGCAGGAACACCCAGATGAGGTCACACAGGAAGGTGTCCAGGCGGGTTTTAAATGTCTCCAGGGTAGGAGACTCTACAACCCCCCTGGGCAGCCTGTTCCAGTGCTCTGTCACCCTTACTGAGAAAAAGTTTCTTCTCAAATTTAAGTGGAACTTTTTGTGTTCCAGTTTGAACCCATTAGCCCCTTGTCCTATCATTGGTTGTCACCCAGAAGAGCCTGGCTCCATCTTCGTGACACTCACCCTTTATATATTTGTAAACATTAATGAGGTCACCCCTCAGTTTCCTCTTCTCCAAACTAAAGAGACCCAGCTCCCTCAGCCTTTCCTCATAAGGGAGATGATTCACTCCCTTAATCATCTTCATTGCCCTTTGTTGATATAGTGACAAAATGTAGAGTAAAATATCAATTATTTTCAAAACAGTGATTTCAAAGTATGAACAGTCTAATTTGCTTGTATGCCCTCGAAAAAGAAAGTTTTTCTAGTGTTGGCGAAGTTAGTCAAGGAATTGACTTTTATCAACAAATTGCATAAATTGGAGACTATTTCATGGTCTATGTTAAATATTTTTTATAAGTTCCTAGGTTTAGTGCTCAGTTCAGGAAGATTTGTCTGTTTGACTACGAAGAACAATTATATTTTTTCATAATGTAGTGAAATTCTTGCTCTTTGTAAGGCTAACCTAAAACAATTCAAGTCACTCAAGTTATGTAATTTTTGATCTTTTCAGTTATGAGTGACTTGGCCTATTTTTACACCAGCTGTAATTGTACACTAATGTGCTGGAAAATATGAATGTAGCTAACTACTCTGATTATTACACTTATTAAATATGCTGGAAATACATATATTTCCTCCTGTGAGGATGGAGTACACTCTAATATCTTTTCAAGAGACTTAAGTATTTCATATCACAGAGGTCCCACCACTCTCTGTAACACACAAGCTGTTGTGTGGTGGGTCACTGACGTGTGATCCTATTTTATCTCCCTTACTTTATGCTGAACTCAACCTCTGACATCCCAAAGAGCAAGAAATCAGGTTAAAACTCACGGCTGCATAATAAAGTGCTTCTGTAAAGCTATAAAATGCTTACAGCTACTTCATACAGTAAAACCATAGAAAATAATTCCTACAAGCATAGAGTTGTCAGTATAGTAACAGACCAATAAAATGACAATTGTGAATAAGCAGGAAATGATGTAATTCTCACTTTAGTTTTCACTGTGATTTTAATAAAATTCAGAATAAAGTAATATAATTTATTAAAGCATGTTACATGTTGCTAATTGAGTGAATTATTCTGGTGCCTGTAGACTTAGATATTTTTAAGCTTTATCCCTGTCTGAATTGGTTGCATGCTTAAAGTAATTGAATCTGGATTTTCACATAAAAGACAGACATTGGAAAAAACAGAGCAACCCCCCAAAAGCTACAATGACTTAATATGGAACACATTCTTTGGAGTTGTTACTGGAAAATATTTGACAAAGCTGCTTCTTTCATTTTTTTAGGAACAGATATAGCATTTCTTCTAGAAATAAGAGGAAATGGTATGTCTAGTACTTGAACTTTATGGTGCCACCATCGTCTGCTGTAGCTTCTCTTTAGATTAGATGTCGGTCACAAGAAGAAATGAAGATACCGGAAGTCTTCATCTATTTGTATTTTGTGTTTGGTTGTTGTTGTTTTTTCCTTCCTGCCCCCCACATTGTACCATCCCAGTCCTGTTTGTATTTTTTGTGTAGAACACGGCTTCACGTTGAAAACCAAGATGTGTTATATTGTTTTTGGTTTGACTATGCATCGATTTCCTAGTCTGTACAGTTTTCCTTTCTCTTCTCTTGCCACCCCCTGGTCGTTGTTGCAGCGGGGGCTGTGTATTTTGAACACACCTATGGGCCAGGTGTGATCAGTCTTCACAGCCCTCCTAATGGCCAAAATATGGCAGCATTTCTATTTGGCATATACATGGGCAACTTTCAGTCTCTTAGTTTCTTATTAGGAAATAACATTTAGAAAATATATGCTTACAATGCTACAAAGTCGGAACACTGTCGAGTCCACCAGGTACCTCGGAAATGGTAAGGAGCCAGCGCTTTCCCAAAAGAAACGGCATGGAGAAGAGGTTGGAGGAAGGCAGGTGGGATGCGCTCCTGTGGTAAGAACAGACCAGCCTGTTCCAATGGCACAGTAAAATGTACATTCTGAGTTACACCCTCCTGCTGAAATTAAGGTGCTTGTAGCAGGCAAGGGGTGAATGCTTGGGCAGTAAAACGCAGGTCTTCTATTGAGTTGCAACACACTTGCCTGCAGCAGTTTAATCATGTCTACAGCTAATGCAGTCCTTTTTGTGGCTGGCGAGAAGTGCTTGATGGAAAATGTGAGATTTCTTGTTTCACTCTTTATTTGCAAATATGCCAGATATCTTTGTGTTTAGCAGCAAACATTCATTTTCAGTTGTATTTTAGTTCCCTGCTTATCAGTTCAGCTGACTCCTTGCTACTTGCTGGGCTACTTTGCATTCAGTCATGCAAAGTTGTTCAGTGTTTGTAGTACTTTGATCCTCCCAGAGCAGAAGGGCAATTGCCTTTTAGAAAATAAGCAAGGATTAAAAATAATAGTAATTAATTCTTAATAATTTTCTGTAATATCGAGGATTTGTTCTAAATTAACATGGAGCTGAATTGCAAATTACTAATGTTCTCTGCAGAAAGGAGACTACCTCTTTGGCTGTTAAAAAAAATGTGTATTTTGCAGCAGTTAAGTATCTTGAGATAAATTCCTATGTCTTATTCAGTAGAGAACTATTTCAGGTTGTTCAGATTATGTATGAAAACATCCAGGATTAAAACCATCCATGTCACTAGCTGCTAATAAAAATTCACTTACAAGTTGTGTTCTGGATAAGATCCAAGCTGAAAATACAAAACCTCCTACACGTATTAATAAGAGAAATTCTCGAGGGAGAGTCTGTGTATCAGGTAAGACACAGACATGGGGAAACAGAAGCAAAAATATTCTCAGGAGTAAAACTGAGAGGGAAGCGAGTTGAAAACTCATTTTATTCTGACTTTGCCTCTGTTTCTTTCTCCTGGTTTTGAGACGAGTCCCACCATTTCAGGCATTGGAACAGGCTGCCCAGGGAAGTGGTGGAGTCACCATCCCTGGAGGGGTTTAAAAGGCATTTAGACAGGTTCTTAGGGACGTGGTTTAGTGCTAGGGTTAGGTTATGGTTGAACTCGATGATCCTGAGGGTCTCTTCCAACTGAAATGATTCTATGATTCTGTGATTTCCCTCCAGCAAGAGCAACAGCATTTTGTAAGAGCAGAGCGTGGTGCCCAAACCTCTGCCCGCTGCCTTTGGGCTGCCCTGTGGAGTGAGTCTTCTTGCAGTGTTTGCCACGGGCCGTTGGCAACATTTCATAGCAACTGACACTGGATCTTGAGATCCTGTACTGCAGGTTGATTATTTGGATGGTTTGGGGAGGAATGAGATTGACATGCTGTATTGATGAAAATGGAGTTGGCTGTTACAGGCTCCTGTTTACTTGCTTGCTGAGGTGCAAGATAAGCTGCAGAGGGAACATTTGGATAACCTGTGAATGACGGCTGTTGTTTTCACCTCTCTTTACTCACCCTGATACGTATTTGGACTTCAACCATTCAAATCAGGCTTTCTATTCCTATTTCATATCTCCAGGGAGTAGGTTTCTTGCTTACCTCTTGTGGACTCCCTTACTGCTGCCCCTCAGAAAATATCTAAGATGCTCAGCACCAGCCACAGAATTCAGTTTTTGGTATGACAGTGAATGATAACTGAGTTGCAGTAGCATTTTAAATATAAGTGAATGAGATTTTGTTATGTATTTGATTTTCCTTTGTTTCAGCTTCTAAAAACTGCTCCTTTATTGTGAGTGTATGTGTGTGCCTTGTCATGACTAGAATGCTCTCATATAGTAAAGGCATGATTTAATTCTAATGCTGACTTCTGCAGTGGTTTTAATAAAGACAATTTCGACACTTTTCTGTGTATTGAAATCAGAAGGTAGGAATTTTTAATCATGATTTTTGTGAGTTCCTCTGGAAGGTGGGTGGTAGGTGGTACTGTGTCAGTGTTTGAGGAAGGAGGAGAAGGCTTGGTTAATGAGACATCAAGAAACACTTCGCAATAGGAAATTTTGTGTATAGAGACCGTGTTTTCTCTCTCTAGTTGAAGATTAGAAATCAAAGGAATCAGTATTTAAGGTGGAAAATTTTAAGGTCTTTAAAACATTTTGGAAAGGTTTAACAGATTTTAATGAATGGTTCCAGTGCAGAGATTGTATAACTAGAAGAAAGAATTATGATATTTAAATCTAGAGGATTTTATATTTTTAGGAAGAGAAATGCACTGTCTTGAGCACCCAAACCTTGTATTTGTGCTAGAGAACCTCCCATTATGTGCACTGTAATACCACCTATTTTCTTTTTCTCTAATGCATGTATTAGTTCACAAATGGAGCTTGTTTAAAATGCACTACTTTGGTGTCATCATCAGTCAGTATACAAGTCTGAAGTAGCTTGTGTATTGGTGATATTTGGGAGCTTTTGCTCTAATGAAAGCGGTGGTCTATGCCTCTGTGTAAAACACATACATCTTTTACTGCCAAAGAGAGTTATTAAATTAATTTCATTTTGTGACATTTTTACACATTGTTTTTTGAGAAAAAACAGTCTTTGTTTCTAAAACAATACATTGTTGCTGTTTTTTTTTTTTTCAATGTTATAGTGAATACCCTTATACCATGAAAAAGGAATAGTAAATTCTACATTTTCCTCTTGTATGCATTTTCATTATAAGGAGGATTTATGACTGGTAATACTATCCTGTGAGTTGAACCACTTGCTACAGAGCATGATTTCAGCACCTAAAGCAGTAGGAATGATTGGAATGCATGTTTTGCATTTTGATTTCCATCCTGTAATGTTGACCTTTAGTTTCTCTACTTTTTTGTCATGTTTGCCTTTCTTTATGCTTAACGGGGATGCTGCTTTTTCTTCATATTGATAGTTGTGTTCAGTAACTTCTGTCTTTGTTCACCAGGGGAGTTAAATGCTTTAAACCTTGATTAAATGCCATGTTAGATGTTGAATTATTGTTAGTAAACCCACTGTTCTGAAATCATGCTTAAATCTCAGTGTCTTCCATATATTCCTCTGCTACCATTGACTGTACTGGGTGTGCATTTCTGGTGCTGTTCAGACTGCTCCGATTGCACAGAGCAAAATGGAAAACATTGTGAAAAGAGGGAATATTGATTTTTCTTCTACTTAAGCAGTGGTTTTCCTAGTGACAGAGCTCAATTGTATTATACTGGTTATAAGACTATTTAACATATGCCTTTTTAGTGGAGTGATTCTGGCTAGTAATGTCCTGTATCTTCATTAAAGCAATATTGTGAGGGCAGTTGGATAGAACATACATTTGAAAATGTAAATGTCAAGCATATTGTACTAAGGCTTATCTGTTAAATATGGTGAGGTTACAGCCCGGATGAGGCTGCTGGGAGTAATAACAATTGTTCAGCCTTTTTCTTCTGTTGCTGTGTAATTAGATCATGGCGTTGCCCATTTGATAACTGCTGGAAAGTGCAAATTAGAGTAAGTTGGATGTGAGTGTAGGAACATGGTATTTAAATTTGTAATTACTGAGTTGGAGTATATGCTCCATGTGCGGTCAGCCTGCAGGCCTCTCGCAGGAGTGTTGTCAGAAAATTCCACTTAATGTTAAGAAAAATGCTGAGAGAGAAGGTGTATCTTTTGAATGGCAAAGACAGCTCAGTCACTTAAAGGAATTTAAAGCACTTTTTAAAACAGGTGAGGAGGTGGCAGTGTATAGTGCAGGAATGGTTTGCCTATATGTTGAGTTTGTGCTCCGTATATCCTTACTTTATATTTTGAGGTACCCAACATTGTGCTGTGTGGGCATGTGGGTCTGAGTGTGTGCAAAGGGAATCCCAGGGTCACTGGAGCGGTAATGACACCGTCACGGCCTGTTTGGGAAGCACTGTGTAGATGGAGTTAGGTGGGTCACAGTTTCTGTATTGATCTAAACCCATTGCAAATAAAAATAAAATGAAAATTAATGGTAGTAGGATATCATTAACCTTGTTTTTCTGTATTGATTTGTACAGTTACAAGCTCTAACATGCATTTTAGGTCATTTGCTTCCAGCTCTTTCCTTCCCTCCCTCCATCCCCAGGTCACCATCGGTACTACCAGTGCCAGGCACTATAAAACAAATGTACATAGAGGAACAGTCAGTGCTGTCAGCTGTAGCTATGCAATGCAGATGTGTTTCTGTATAGTAGGAAATACTTTAATAGTTTGGAAAGAATATTCTTTTTCAGTTTGTTTTGTATTTTGCATGTTTCTGTTTCCATTAAATAATGAGGGGGGTTCTGATTTTTAAAAACTGATCAGAACAGTGCTTCATGCTACATGTGCCATAGAGACAGTTTACAACTTCTTTCAGAAAAGTTTTCAGATTAGATAAGATGTAATGGTATGCCGTGCTATACCAGTATAGCATGAGTGTGCAATAGAAATAGCGTGCATCTTCCACAGTAGCATGGTTTTGTATTCCACTTGTTTTTTCCTGCCTTAGCGTAGACTATTTGAACAATTCTTAAACGTAGAATATGAAGAATCTCTTTGAAGTTAGGAGAAGAAAGCAACTTCTCTATAGTTGAGCAATCAAGATGAAAATGTGACATGCTTTGTTTGAGGGATAACTAAGTGGCTGTCCTGTTATCTCAGAGCTTCTGTGTTGTTTTGCAGGATGTGACCTTTCATGCTAAGGGTATCTGTAGCCGTGATTCTTTCTTAAAATAATGCATAGAGACTAGCGAAAAGAACAAAAAACAGAGGCTTCACCTTGTAAAGTTTGATGGTATTTACCTTCACGATAGCAATACTTGATTGACAGTGTTTGTGTATATGCCAGGGCTGCCAAATGCTGATGCCATTTCTCTTTTGGCTACCGCGCAGATTTGACACAGTTCGGACTTGTGAGGCTTTTGCTGATTTGGACTGGTGAAAGCTGTCGGTTGGGGGAACTTTGTTGAGTGATCAGGCGGTCTTGAGTGTAAACCTTCTGGTTTGGAAAAAGGTTAAGAAAACAAACAAAAGCCACCCCACCTTCATGAAGTTATTTGAGATCTTTGAAGAAGTTTCGTTCTTTGGGAAAACAAAAGAGCGTTTCCAAGCAGGTTAAAAAGAGGAACCAGCAAGACTGTCCTGTCTCAGCAAGATTAATTAAAGCCTTGGAATTTTTGAACTCTTCATGATCTTTTTAGAGTTCCTTTCCACACACCCACCCCCCCCCCCCCCCCCCCCCCAACTTAAGGGTTTTATGATCTTAGGTGTATTCTACATGTCCACATATGTTGGAAGTCTTTGCTTATTTTTTTGTACGAGTCATACTTTGTACAGACGAGTCTTTTTCTGAAGACTGAGTCATTATCAGATTTTGAACTGGCTGTTTGGTTCTGATAAGCTAATATCCCCACCAAAACTGAAGTCTGAAAGACATCTCCTGCAGCTTGATACCACTGGCAGCAGTCATGGTCTTTATTATCTGGAAGCTCCTTTAACAGTTACGCCTTGATAACTGAAGGCGAGGAATACTATTACCATAGTACTTGGTTAATTTTTTCCAACAAAAGCTTTTGGTTTTGTTGTAGTTGCCAATCCTGGCCAAACCCTTCTTAGCCACTGAGTTCATGTCCTGAGGACTCCAGCAGTCCACCGTGTCTGGGGAGAAGGGTGGTGCGTGGTCTGGAAGGTGGTGGGAAGGGTGTGGGTCCATATGTGTCCCTGTTGCTATGGGAGAGGAGAGGTGTAGGGCTGTGTATGGACAGCAGAGTTGCTCAATATGGTTTTTTTTTGATATATTTCTTCTCATCTGTAATTTTTATTTCTCCTGAGCATTACTGAGAATACTGGACGTGTATTTCCGAAAATATTACAATGTTTGTTGGGCCTTTAAATTACAGTAGTTTACTTTTAGTCTTAACGTTAATGAAATTTTCTCTCTAGGGAGATTTTGCATACTGACAGTAAAGAACTAGTAAAGCTGAAACTCACATCTCTGTTGATATATGGGGATTAACATCCTGTCTGGAAAAATTAGAAAACCATAATCTATTATAAAGAGCTCAAGGGATGTGATTTAGACTTAGCTATTCAAGAACATTCAGACTTAAGGTGGAGACAATGTTCAGGCCTATTATATTGCTTACAGAGGATGGCACTTAAAGTAAAAAATTGGTCTCAGTCCGTGAGCTGTTGGGCAGTATGCTTTCATGTTGGCATTGGCTCCCACCTATAAATATTCCTGTCTTGGCTGTATAGAGGATTTAACTGGGAGATTGTTGGTCATGGTTTGGTCGGTACTCAAGTGTGGAAATAAGCCAGTTTGAGCAAAACATAGAACACTTGTTAAGGCGAACTAGAAATGTGCCAAGCCTCGTGTCTGGTGGTGTTGGGAAGGCACTTGTTTAGCTGCCATTCACTGGTGATCTGGAGGAAAAATTACATGGAGAATGTTTCCAAGTCAGTATATGGTCTTCAGGAGATGCCAGTGTTAGGGAGTGTTGTACCTGTGCTTTTTCTCTGGTATTCATTTCGTAGTTATTTGAGCACATATTACTAGAAATAGCATTTTTTATTTTTCAGGCAGAGTGCTGGATTTGTGGATGACCATGTCCCACAGCCAGTCTTCATCTCTGTGGAACTCTTCTTGGGAGTGCGAGTGTCCAAACTGGTGCTGTGCTGCCTGCTCTTCGTTATCTGTAACGCAGGTTAACTGTGGTTTACGCACAAAACCGTCTTTGCATACATATGGCCAACAGAACAGTTTGTTTCTGAAAACCAGCGTAACTGTTACGGGTACTTGCTGATTCTGACCTAGGAAGTCTTGTTCAGGCCCAAATTAGAGTTTCTTTAGGCTTGTTTGTGCCTGTGACATCACTGATGCAGATTGTTGGCTTCGCTATAATGCCAACTATGAAACAGCATCTTGCTAAGAATTATTTTTGCACAGCTAATTATAACATTTTCAGTAAAAAAATATTGTATTCATTTTCAGTGTACTCTTCTTGAAAGTTTCACATCTGTTGAATTTCATTTTATAGACATATCAGCCTCAAAAGTAAATACTTTCTTAAATCGTATTAATGCAATTTCTGAATTTTTCTTTTGTTGTTTCCCCTGTTTATATGGTGTTTATAGTGTGATGATGATGATGTCAGGCAATTTTTCAACTATTTACAAACTTATGCTGGATGGGAAATCTGAAGAATTGTTTTGAAGACACGTGCTTTCTTCTGATTAATATGACCTAAGAAACATTATTTTTCCTCACAGATCTTAAAAGAGGCCTTATAAATTATTTGCCAAATACCGCTCTGTTAACCTTCTTAAAAGGTTCTTGGATTGAAATTAGCAGTGAATAAAATATATTGACTTGGAGATAATGATTGAAATGCTTTTGTACTTTTACAAATGTACTTTGTAGGTACCCTATGAAATTTGAATTCTGCAAGCACTGCAGGCAACTTGAAGATTGAAATGTTTTCACAGGATAAGAAATATGGGGACCAAATTTCTGACATGCCTGGGGTGCTGGTGATGGAGTTTTTGTTTGTCAAAATGTGGTTTTAGGAATGTGAAAGGTGATGTCCCCACTGAATAAAATGTAGGACTGGAACTGAAGAATCCAGGTTTCTGTGCTAGCTTTTACAGATTTCCAGAGTCACTTGCATGGGCTTTTAGTCTTAATAGCCCGTTACAGGCACTATCTTCCATCACAAAACATTGGGTTGCCTTGGAATGCTAAATAATATAATTTAGACATTTGTGTGGAGATGCAAACGTACTATCAAATAATTTTATATTAGAGCTTATCTTTCCGAGAGAATGGGTAGATAGAACAGATATCTTAGTGGCTTCTCAGTCTCTGCCTGGCTTTCTGTCAACAGCAATTCACAGCTGTGTCCTGTTGGTACTGGCATGAAGATGCACTAGAATGACAGCAGTTACAATTATTTAGGAGCAAAAATAATTGTATTTGAGATATCTTCATTTGTAAGTTGAGTTGCAATGAATGATTCTGCCAGGATTTGCCGTGTTACGTTATTAGCTGAAAATCAGTAGAAGACCAGGTAAAAGACTAGTAGACTAGACGGTTTGTTGTTATTGTTTTGTTAAAAAAGGTGGCAATGCAAAAACAGTTATAGAGTAACAGGGCTTTTCTATTCAAGCATTTTTTCTTGGTCTTTTAGAACATTTTCCCACTTTGATTGATTTGCAGAGACCTTAGCAGTGTTCTAGTGAAAACAGACCTCTTGGCAGTGAATTTACACACAGGAACACTGCTTGATTTTCTTAGTCCCTTTTTGCGGGCACATTCAGGAGCAGTTCACAGACTACCAGGTGGTCCACGGCTGGAAGTGACAGCCAATTGTTTTAAGCAGTTTTTCTTGGATACTTGAGTGTTTATGTAGCTTTACGAAACTCAACAATGTCTGAAATTTTGCTATGGAGAGAATGGGGTATGTGAAAGGGGAAAATAGGGTGTGATCTTAGTATGTTGTTATGAGATGATCAGCATACACACGTGTGACAAGTGCAAGGATTCAAAAAAGTGTTTGATCATTATAATATTGAAAAGGTCGTCATATAGCAGCGTGCAAACATGTAGCAAATCATGTGCTTATGCCAAGATGTATTGCTGCAGATTTCCAAGTACTAGATTTATTATTAGAGAAGGTGGACTTAGAATGAACTCTGAAAGATGCCTTGCGGGAGGAAGCCAAATACTTGAGAACTTTGCGAAGCGCAGGGGAAGGCAGTCTTCTGCCACACACACACAAAGTTCAAAGTCCTGTTCTCAAAGATGTTTGACTGTTTTATTTTGTACTTTATTGACAGAGAACATAGAATGGAATTTATTGATGGAAAAAACCCAAACAACTCTTTCATAAATTCACTGTGGCATTTTTAATGTGCCAATGTTTGACACTTGCATATTTTGTTTTCCTTGAATTTTTTGACTAAAAAGAGTAAATCTGGCTTTAGGATTTAATGTACCTAGTAGAGTGTCGGAAGTGTGTCATCCAAGTCCTATTTTCTCCTTTTTAGCATCTTAAAATAAAAATTATCATGTACGATTTACATAAAAGTGATACCAAATGGAGTAATTAAAGCTTTTTTTTTTTCTTTAAAAGAAAAAAGTATTCAATTTTTATTCCAGGAAAATGATCAGAGTCCAATAAGTAGCTGGTAGGGCGAGTCATACTGAAGGAGTGAGTAGAGGTATCACATTTAATTTTTATTTGTAGCATATTCTAAACTATTTCTTTCTCGACTACTCCTGAAGTCAGTGTTTACCAACCTGCACTGGCCAGTAGGCAAAAGCTCGGAGCGGTTAACAACCTGCAGCCCACATCATGCTGGGCTTGCCTTGTTGGCTTCAGTTTTAACTTCTTAACCTATAACTCTTGAGATCTTTTTGAAGGTCTCTTGAACAGTATGTTGCTACAAGCTGTGTCTTGGGAAGCAGAATGTGAATTACATGTTGTCATCTTGCATAGATTGAGGATAATTACATGCTACTTTCCTACAGATGTGGAAGTTCTCTGGATGCTTTCCATCTCCCTTGTACCCTATAGTATATTTGTTGTTTAGCAATTGTGGCTTTCAGCCTTTGTTTCTTAGCTCTCGACATATTTTTTTTCTTTGTAGAGAAACCAAAGAACCCTCAGTTTAATAAAAACATTTTCAATAATTGTACATTCTAATGCACTTCCTTTTATTGTGGTATTAATGATACATAACCCCTTCTGAATTTGTCAGTCCCAGTCAACCATAAAGATACACTGAGGAGCTGTGATTTTTTTAGCAGAATGTTTTGAAATACGAGCAAACTGAAAAATGACTGTTATTACAAATCATGCTTCTCTGCAGAATTGGCATAAACCCTACTTAAATCTAATATGTAAAATCGCATTGTGGATCATATGTGAACATTTCTAAATGGTATCCACATCTGTTGTGTTTTTCTGCTAGTGACATTTACTTCAGAAGTGCTTTTTTGTTGTTCATGTGCGCACTTTTAGTTTCAGTATGTGAGCGGGGTCAAATTATACTGCTCTGGGAGTCTTTTTTTCATCATTTATCTATGGTTTTTGGTGGATGAGTAAGTAACTCTATTAAAGCAGAGAATAACAGTTTAAAGTAAAGAGTGCAGTCCTTCTGTTAGGTGCCAGAGGAAGCCTATCCTTCTTATAAAAGGCACGTGCGGGGTGTATTGAGAGACTGCACTCATTCCATTGTTGAGCTGTTTTCTTTCCCAGCTCTGCTGTATTGGTGCAATGTGATGGGAAGCAAACCTGTGCTTCTGCCTCTTATACTAAACAGAAATACAACATGGACCTGGTTGGTGGGGGGTTTTTATTGCTGTAATATTCCTTTTACATCTTGGTCCATTAAAAGCAGTTGAGCATTAACCAGGCAGTGGTACATGCCAAGACTTTTGGCTTCTGCCGAGGATTTGGATGTTTTAAATCTTGCTTTGGAATTACTATAGTTCCATGTTTTCAGTAATCTTAGAACAACAGACTTACAGACTTGAGAGGAAAACCTTTTGTGTGGGTGACTGAAGCTATTGCTTGTGGAAGGCCCCCAGACATTATTGACTCCTGGAGCTCATGCTTGGTTTTGCACCAACACTGGAAAGTGTCTGGACCATTAACCGCCCCATCGTGGCATGTTGAAGCCACCTGCCCACCTATTGCAATCAGCCCTTGCTGTTAGGTGATGGGTTTGAAGGCAACTGGGCTTCTCCAGCTTGTCTCTCCCCATTGTACTTTGCGGCACAGGGACTTGTATGTGGTCTGGACAGTTGTGCTCATGTGCAGCCTGGTTGCTGCCACAGCTGTCATCACTGTACGAACCTGAGGTGAGGAGCAAGGGGTAACCCAGCAGTTGCAGGAGGCATCATAGTTTTTTGTTGAGGAAGATGAACATAATAGCCGCTCCCTGTGCTAATGCATCACTTCCGAAGGTCTATTTATAATGCAACTCATTAAAAATAAATTACACATTTATGTTAGTAGAAGACTGATGAGGGAAGGGTTGTTGTGTCCAGAAGCCTGTCTTTTCTCAGAATGTTTGAATTAGCCTATTAAGTATTTTACCTTTCTCTATAAACCTTGTTTCTTGAACTTTATATGAATTAAATACTCTCACACTGTAGAGCGTCTTTTCCCGGTTTCTTTGGTTTGTCAGGAAGCATTTGTATCAACTCTTTCGTTTCTCAGTGCAAAATCGATTTACTTTTAGGGGAAATCGGTTGGGCCAGATGTAAGCAAGTGGGAGAAAAGTTTAATTTGGTGAGCTTTGATGAATATTGTATTGCTGTTTATGGCCTCAAGCAAACATCATTCAACTTAATAAGTCTCATTCAAGTGTATCAAGTGAGTTGTGGTTCAGTTTCCTGTTTTGTTCTTTTAGAGACACACAGAGTGCAGTTCAATGTGTCAAATTACATCTAAATTTAGGGCACCACTCCTTGAATAAAAACTATTTTTTATGCCTTTGGAATTTCAAACATTTCACATTACATTTGTCCACATTTCTTTTGCTCCTGTGTCAAACCTGAGCAAATCCTGTGGCCTCCTGTGTCAAATCTGAGCAATAAAAAGCTTGACTACAGATGAAAGTTCATAATTTTTCTCCAAGTAAATGTAGCTGGTTTTATGTTTTATTACTTTAGGATTGAAATATGAAATTGTTCTGTATGGGGGGAGGCCCAGAAATTACATGCTCAAAATTGAGAGTTTCCAGCATATGAAATACACAATGCATCTGTTTTCGGTATTTTTTTTTCTTAGCTGAACAATTGTTTCCTACAAATTGAGCAGCCTTTGTTGTAAATTATAACCACCTCTTTATTTTTTATTTAGCCCTTCTCTATCCCTGGTCTCTCATTTCAAAGTGTTTCCTATAACAGAGAAACAAGCTCACCTACTGGCTTACGCATGTGATGGAAACTACTTTAACTTTTGCCATAAGGATATCTGTAACAAGTATTTATTTAGTGTCACACAAAACTGAAAAAAATCAGAATGGATGTTCTTGGTTTGGATGTCACTCCTTCCTGGTGTCACAGCTTCTACTACGTTGACAAAATCTGCAGCAGGACACATGTTGCTACTTGTGGGGCTGGAGTGAAGTGGGTTGCAGGGACTTGGATCTCAACGTGGAGGAAAAATACCAAGGTTGTGTTGTGGGTTGATAGTGTTAAAGATCCGTGCTCATTTGCCATGTCTAGAAGACGAGTAGTGACACGTAGAGTATTGAAAGCCTTCAAGTTCACAGTCTGCCACGTCTGTGTCTTGTGCTGGTACAGAGAGAGGCAGAGGAAAGAGAGAATACTATGGGTTTTTTTTGCAGGCTAGTACCTTAATGGGTAGGGAATGATTTGGGAAAATTGCAGGACAGAAGTAGATTATTGTTAAGATGTCACTCTCATGTTGCTCCACCTGTACTGAAAGTCTCATGCATCGCAGTAGTGGTGTTTGCGTTAAGCAGATACAGATTTCATTTGCTGCATGGCTTCCAGTGAGACACTTGTTTTTATGGAGACTACTCTACACTTCCAGCAAAGCTAATAGCATTATTTCACTACTGAACTTTCTTGTTTGTTTGTTTGTTTGCTTGCTTGCTTGTTTGTTTGTTTTTTAAGAGTTCAAGGGTCCTTTTCAATTCAGGTTTTCAAAACTGTTTAATATGTAGACTTCTATAGTCTAGTTTTGCATCTGTTCAACCCTCTATACAAGTTAGATGTTTCCTGGAAGGATAAGTACATTGTATTTAGGTCTCTGGCTGAAGACACTTGTCATTGTCTGAATTTTTTAAGGAAAATTTCCCTTAGCATTTCAGAAAGGAAGGAAGTGTGCAAGAAGTGTGTTACTCAGGAAAACCAAACTTACAGCTCAGGCAACCTTTCTTCCTCACCGGGAACATGTACACATTTGTGTCCTCCAAGATGAGCACTGAAGGAGACCCCTGCCTGGGGTTGGCCTCTCTGACACCTGCCTTTTGTCCCCCTGTGTCCTGGGAGCTGCAGAAAGGAGCTTTGGTTGCAAGGAGTGTATGATGCTATCGGTTCCTTCCTTGCAAACAGTTTCTCTTGTTGTTTTATGCTGCTGTTCTTGCTCTGGAATAGCCAGAAGTCTCTGTGGGGTGACCACGTTCTCACCTCTCCTGCAGCCTCCATGTGCTGTGGGAGCTGTGGAGCCTGGCAAGGTGTGAGCTCCACAGACATACAGCCTGGCATTCAAAAACCCCTTTAGTCTGTAAGGAAGTGCAGGGCAGTCTCCCTCCTGGTCTGCCAAAGGGCCGGAGTCTTTTGAGAAATGTAAACGGCATCATCTCTTGCAGAGCTTTCTGAAAGCTGAAGACTTTCTTGAAACCCACCTCTTAGATTTCAGGTGAGGAACTTTCTGGTGCTCATTAACTTTACCATCAGATTGAGTGCATTAATCCGTCCCTGTGCCGAAGGTGTGAGCAGGGCCTGAGGGAGCACCCAGGTTTGGGGACCTCCCAGTAGGTGTAGGTGCAGCTTGGTGTGGTGTGGGGATTGCTGTCTGCACAGAGGCTTCTCTTTAATACAAACCAATGACTGCTCTCATCCTCTGATATTTTTAATTAGATCTGCCTTTAAGTATAATATTTTTTGGTAGGAGGGACAAAAGAGGGTATTTTATTAGGTTACAGCATAAAAGTGCCATCTATCATGCTGCTCTGCTAAGATAGAATTATCAAATTTTTAATGTTCCTGTGTCTGGCCTGTCTTCTGAGACACACTGTAGTTTTATAGGCCCTGTTGTGTTGTCTTGGAGACTCCTTCTAGGTGGAGTAAGCATTCTTTGTAAATACAGTATAGATTTGAAACAAGTCAGTTTATTAATTGTACATTGGTATATGTGAGGTCACCCTGATTATAGTCTGGATGGGTAATGCCTTACTTGTCTTGCTCTTTCGCTTTTTCTTTGTAAGGTTGGGGAAATACATGACTTGTAACTGGTTGTGAAAACAGATTTTTCTGTCTTTGCACTCAGTTCTACCTTTGGATCCATTTTCCTTCAGTGTATGCATTCATGCAGTGGCACTCTGTGTAATTACCACTTTTTTGGGGGCTGGATGTTGCTTCTTCGGTTCTTAATCTGCCCCTTCTCTTCTCCCAAGAAGCCTGCGGTGGCAGAGGGTGGCACAGCCGTGAGCTGCCCGGCCCTGCCAGGAGCCTGTGACTTCACCTGGGGATATGAGGAGTCTGGAAAGAAATGTCCTCAGTTCCCCCCCTAGAGCTTTAAGACCCAACACTGTGTCATGTGATTTCTGAACAGTTGGAGAGGTAGGTGTGTAACATAGAAGCAAAACCAGCGTGTCTTATTGTCAAATCCGCTTAACTGATTCTTTCAAAAATATTTCTAGGAATCCTTGAGTAACATCTATGTTTCTTAAGGAACTAACTGCATTTTAAAAATTATTATAAATATGTAATTTCTAGGTAGTATTGGGGAAGCATTGTTAACATTGTTACTTATGAGCTTCTGAGATCCAGTTTACATTTCTTTAATTCAATTTGGATTTTCCTGACTTGGCTCATTAAAGTCCCTGAGAGAGACTTCCATCAAAATTAATTATATCGATGGTTGAATTGCTTAAGTAACTCGGAGAACTCAGTTTTGTGTATGTTGTAAGATGCTGTTTAGATAGTATGCTTATGTTTCATAAAATGAGACATTATAAACCCTATAGATTCTCATCCAAGATGGTTTTCCCAGAAGTAATGGCCTCTGACAAGGACCATGGATATTACTATTGTACATATACTTTATAATTGTCTTTTTGTAAATTTAGTTCTTGAGCATTGGAAACTAACAAAACTTGTAGATAATGTAATAAAAACCTAATAGTCACAAATGGGGTTCTGTGGAAAGGGTTACATTTTATCAAAATAGAAAAATAAAAACTTAATGGGACAGATAGTGATATTTCTCTTCACTGTGAAAGGACTATTCAGAAAAGCTAAATCAAGGTCTGCTTTTCCAATAGACTTAAAAATGTGTATATATAAAAAATAATATAGTTGTAGGTGTTAAGGGTTTTGCTGAATCTGTGCTTCAGCAATTTTTACTTCAATCTTGAGTGAGAATTTCAGTTTTCCAAGACTGCTGTTGTGGTGGGAAAAGAACCAATTTCTCTTTCTCTCTTGCATTTTTTTTTTTTTTTTTGTTTCAATGCCCTTGGTTACTTTTAGAGCATATTCTTGTACATTTTTCACTTAAAATCACCATAAAGCCACAAATTTGGGGTTTGAGATTCTCATTTGATTCCTATCTGTCCCATCTCCTTTTTGTGGCAATGCAGAGATATAAAAATAGCAATGGTAGTAATATATATGATGAAGTACCTGGTTTGAAAGGCATGGTGCAATTACAATTCCAGAACTTCTGGGTTTTATAGAAAGACTCCTAATCATGTAATAGAAAGTAAACATATAAACCTTATTTGCAAAGTACTTTGATATATTTAAAAAGGTTTTAAAATCTTATTTAGTTTTTTTCCCAGAAAGGAGTATAAATACAACATAATATGATTTACCATAATGAAAAACAGAATCACTTAGAAAACAGAACATAACAGTGTTGTGCTCCTGCTGTTTTATTTTTACTCTAAAAAGTTAAGAGCTGAAAAACTATTTATCACTTTGCAGATCAGGAGAAAATGCTTGATCCTACCATTGTGTGACTGCAGAACTTACATTCTCACAGGAGGAGGTGCCTCCGTTCCTCCTAACGTGCCTTGAAGAGCAGAGAAGCCCATCAAAGTTCAGAGCAGCTCTTTATTATTTTTGTCAGTGTTCCCATTGTGCACTGAGACTCCTCAGAAAGGCCAAGAGACTTTTTGGGGAAGGGGGGCAGTGAATGCATTGCAAGCGACCTGCGTTCTGGGAGGAAACAAATCGCTGAAAGAAACCTAGAATTTGTCTGCATTACAAGAAAATGAGGTTGGATATGAATTCTCTTGCATCGTTACAGAACCCAAACTGCCTACATTAAAATGTGAATATTGTGAACTTGTAAGAAGTTCCTTCTAATGACTCTTGCACCTGGCTGATAATACCAGTTCTCACGCTGTCAGAAGCTGCTATCCAGGATTCTTTCAGAGTTTCTGTAACCCAGACAGGGCAGCAATGCACCTTTAAACATTACTTCATTGGTATAAATAATTAGTCTTTAAATTTGAAAATAAATACAGTGAAGCCTTGAGAACTAAACAGGGCTCTTAAGGTTATTCCTGACGTTATCACACATGCTACATGTCCAGGCTCATTTGTAACATATTTTAAGGTTTGTATAGATCAGCTTGATATAAATCGTTGCAGAAAAGACAGAGAAAATCTTGTTAGGTTTGTAGTTCAGCAGTTTTGCTTTAAAACACACTGTCTGAAAAGAACGGATCTGATCAGGTTTGAACAAATGGCATAAATAGCGCTAAACCCAAGAGGCTGGATTTAGATAATTTTCAAAATATTTGTACAAAATATTTGTATTATAAATGTATATTTAATTTTGGTATAAAGTCTAAACACAAAGATAGTGTGTGTTGTCTGTGATGCCCTTGAGCTGCAAATCACTAGAGAATGGAGATAAGGAAGTATTTTTACCCAGGTTTTTTTGGTATCTGCTGTTGAAGGTTGTTAGAGGCAGAATACTGGGATGTGTGGAATGCTGGGATGGATGGAGCCCGTACAGCTGTGTGTTTTGGTGGGTGTCTTTATTTCTTTTGTGGGGAGTGGTGCATTTTTAATTTTTATTTACTTAGTAAATGCCTGGTTTTCTAGAAACATTCGAGAATTGCTTTTCCACATGGACCTGTGCCTTTAATGTAAGTAGAAGGCATCAATGGACTTATCTGCTCAAATGTCAAACCAGCCTGCTGAATGCTGTTGCACAGTTAATTTGTTTTAATGACATTTTTATGTGCATGCTATCTAGGGATGTGATTTCATCATCAAGCCGTATTGGTCCCTCTGGATGACTTTAGAAAAGAAAAGATGCTCAGAGAAACCCTTTGGAGACACCCGTAATTTTGTCAGTGATGGGGCTGCCTGGCATGGGGCCCGGGGAGCCGCTGACAGTGAGACCGGCCCCACACCGTACTGGGGGCTCTCCACCTCTGAAGTAAGAAGAATTACAATTTTCAATGCAATTCTTCTCCCACTCGTGGTTTGGAAGAGATGAGGTCTCACTGATCTTCAGTTTCTACCTTTTACCACCGCTTGAGTGCGCAGGAAAAAAATATTTCCCTTTTCTTCACTGTTGCACTGTGGTTTTATATCTTCCAGTTCTTATGTAGTGTAGATCATTCCATCTAATTATAAGTGAACTTAGTTAAAATAGGCAAGTTTAGTATATGAACCTGTCAGCTATGGTGTTTTTTGTTATTGTTGGCTTTTTCTTTCTAACTGCAGCAGGAACGAGATTTGCAAGATGACTGCTTTTGTATAGTGCTTCTGGCTTTATCTGTCATATCACAAGTCTTACTTGCTGTGAATTTACTGCGCACTGAAATGACATTACCTGGTTGATTTAGTATGTATAATTTAAGATATAAAAATCAAGGTAATATTATAAAGTTTTTTCGAAGGAAAAAATAATTTCTCACTCATCAGTATTTTGATTAAAAAAATAATATCCTACATCTTCTTAATGGAATAGTTAAGATATTTCAACACAGAAAAAACCACCAGCAACTCAAACCTAATTCAATAACCAAAGAGGATAAAATAATTTTCCCACAAAAGCGTAGAAAAGTAGGGAAAATATTTTCCCTTCCTTTTTCCATTTCTAGCTTGTCTTTTGAATGTCAGGCTAATAACTTCTTGCCATGTTCAGAATATTTCATTTGAGTTCTGACAATAATAACGGTGTTTTATTTGGCTGTCAGGGGCCCTGTAAGATGGACAGATAATGTGTTCATTCTCTGTCCAGTGAGAAAAGAATACATTAACTGTGTAAAATGACATGAAAAGAATGAGAGCTAGTTAAGTTGATTTTAGGGAAAATAAAAGCAATATATTTATTTGCAGTGGCAAATTGCAAGTTGTTGGTTAGATGGGTACTGGTAATTCCCTGTGGACTCGTATAAAACAAACGAAAGCAAACACAACCATTTATTTTTGTGAACACAGACGTCCACTTGTGCTCGAGATGCCGTCACTTGAGGCGCTTTCTTTTCTCCTGCACTTTGAGAGGTCTGAACCTTTCGCCATCTCTGTTGTAGGAGATTTAAACTCTAATGAAAAGTCCGTAGTGAACTACAGCCTCAAACAGGGAAATACACTTTCTGGGACATCTGGCGTAGAAAAACTGGCTGATTCAAGCCCAACGTGGTGTGTAACAAGTGGTAACTGCGTAGGCATCCTAAGGCTGTTTAGTGTGCTGCAAACTCTGAGAGCCTGACTGGGGGATGCGGAATAATTCATCTTGAGACTCCAGGAGGATCTGGCATATGTGCGGAGGCGTGCAGAGACTCGAGCAGTTACGTTTCAAGGGATGTGGCTGACTCTCCATCGTGGGCACAGCACCGTAGCAGTAAGGCAGACGTGTCCTTCTCAGCACTCGCTGGGTTGTGGCACATGGGGAATGCAGTCTGTGCTTGCTTACTCTAACTTTTCTCTAGTTTTCTCATTGTCCAGTTGCAGAATGTCAGAATATGTCCCTGCTTTCTTGCCTGGTGGCAACGGCATGGGAAAAGGAATTGCTGTCTGTTTATGTTGCTTTGCTTCTTGTACTCTCAGTTGCCTGAACGCCTTCTCCACCTCAGTCACCTAATGCCTCTGATACTTTTGACTATAAGACTTTAATGGAAAATAGCCCGTGCATGGGATTTCCAGCTGCTTGTAAAAGTTTGTATCTCACAAGAACAAAGTAGACAGATCATTAATAATGTATGGACAGATCTGGATTCCTAAATCTGAACAGCAACCTGCTTTTGCAGCCCCTTATGTTTCCCAAAGGCCTGTGGTGGCAGCTCTGCCCTAGTTAAGATAAGAAATTTTCTCCTGGTTATCAGAGCATGACGGGGATACTGAGTGGGATTATTCACTGAGGAGGGTAGAGTTATACTTGGCTGCATTACTAGGTTGTGTCTAAAATGACCTGCAAACGAGAAGTGGGCTGCGTTCCTTGCAAATGCCCGGGAGCCACAGTTTCAGCCAAGAGTAGCACGGGGCTCAATGGCTAAAAATCAAATCATCAATTTATTCTCTGCCTGGGGACAATTTCAGGGAAACTGGGGCAGGCAACCCCTTATTATTTTTAGCTTTTGTCTGGACTGTGTATCATTGCCAAGGATTAGTACCTCTGTGGGTCACGCTGGGACCTGCAGGCAGTCAGTGATTACGTTACACGTGCCATGTGTGTGATTTTGGTGATTGTGAGTACTTTTAACAGGAATTTTTCCTAACTTCCTTTCTGTGTTTTAATTAAAGTGATGCTGTAGCTTTCCACATAGTCTTCTGTCTGACACCAATAAACACTTGACTGATCACCTGTGTGACTAATGCCAAAGGACAGTTGTCAAGATAATCTAAGATCTTTTCGTGTATGCTAGAGGAAAGATGTCCAGCCATCCAAATTTTCGTCTGTAGCCCATCCATTTTTTACTTGAGCACAGTCAACTCTCGTTAGATTGCCGAGTTAAAGATGTGAAAATGACCCATCTTGTCATTTTGATGCCATTTGAACTACTTCTTCAAAATAAAGATCAAATAATAGAATGCATGGTGTTACAACCTTTGTTTCTTGCATTCAGTTTAGCTTTAAAACATTAGCCTTGGTCTGAAAAAAACCTCATGGACACTGTATTAACAGTCACATTAGTCTCATTAATTGCATTTTTGTAGCCTTTTAGTCAATTGTCCCTAGAGTTAGACATACAGCATATAGTGTTACTGTAGTTGTTCCTCTTTGAACGTATGTTCTGTAGATTTAATGTGTCTTATATGTTGTAAGTGATATTTGATGGAATTCTCATATTTGTTAACATCTAGTAGTTTATTAATTAGACATACAGCTTTTTAGTAGAATTTTACAATTTTCTTTATTTTTTATCTGCTCCTCTCCATTTCTCAAGTACCTCTGCAGCTGAGTTACACAGATGGGTACTTACATTGCCTAATTCTAGACATCTGATTTGTGCTAAAGCTAAGCAGCTATCCTGCTGTCTGCACAGGTAGTGGAACACAGCTTCACCCTCCAGAGAATCGTTCAGTGCGGGGCACACTGTGTTCTCCTGCCACTATGCAGAGACTGTCTTCTCAAAACAAGAATCTAAGATTGATGTCTGAAGTTAAGCAATGCTTCTCCAGGAAAAAAATCGTATGGAAATTGTCATTTTTTTTTTTATCGTTCAATCTTAAGGTCAATTTGCAAAGTTAAGTCTGCTGCATGACAGGATCTAAACGGAATGAACTGAGTGAGTAGAAGACTCTGGTGCACAGGTTGTAGGAAGTACGTCTGGCATCTGAAGAGGTGCCAAGCAATTTAGGACTTGATGCTCCTTGCTGGCTAACTGTTCTGCTAGTTCACAAAGTCCCAGACTTTGAGGTATCAGAAAAACATCTTACAGAGTATATGTGAAATGCTACTACTTTAGGTTTAGCTGGCATTGCTAACTGGGTTCTGGCAGCAGTGACTGATGTGTCTTAGTGAAGCAATATAGCCTGAATGTAGTCACAACTTGTATCTTTAAAGCGTATGAAACCTTTTAGTTTGTAAGCACTGTTAGTCAGTTCCTATTGCAGGTAAACGACTTTATACAGAAAGTAAAATTTTATGCATAGTCTCTATTTTCTTATTGGATGAATCAGACGTCGACAAAGAGATACGAGTGGGAGGTTACCAGGGACCTCCATTTACGAACAGTAGCCTTCAGTCACATATCCTACAGGCAGCCCTCCTCTTTTTTTCCTCTTGCGGTGCCCCTGCATGTGCTGCTGGAATTGGCAAACAAATGACTGCACAGTGAAATGTGTGTCTGTTGCCCTTCCCCTGGGCAGTCAGGAGGCTCCTGCCTCACTGAGAAGCCCAAGCCAACAGCCATGGCCAACTGGCATGCATGCTCTGAGCCCAGGGAGCCACCCGGCAGGCTCTGCACTGCCCTCAGGTCCATATCACACAGTCCTTCTCCTGGAGAGTTGCCCCATGCCGAGCTTCAGTGGTTATGGTGAGGATGTTACAGTTCTAGATTTTTAGCCAACCAATGTCCATGTTTTCCAGAGCAGAGCAGACGGATAATACAAAGACCTGAAATCTTTAATTTCAAGTTGGATCATTGGTCTTAGATTATTTTATTACCAAAGGGGACACAAAATGAGTGATGATCCAAGCTTTCCAAAGTTGGTCATTTAGGGATTAGAGGATGGAGGAAGCAGAAGTGTCTCTTCAGGTTCTACCACCAGGCGCCTTTTGCCAGCACTGGGAGTTGTATTTGTTTCTTTGTCTGACTGTGCTCTGCAGGTGAACCTTGCAAGAGGAATTGAGAAAACTGTCAGCTGTCAGCTCTCTATGAGGTCGGTTCAAGCTATTTCTACCTGACACGCTTGCATGTAGGATATACTAGACTGTTAATGAATCAATTAAAAGCCAAAAACCTTTCTTAGTTTGATGTTGTAAAGTAAAAAATTTGGGCTGAATGTGTTTTTCTGATAATAATTAATTACAGCTGAGTGCTTTAGTTGAACAGGTTTTTTTTATGATCTCTGATTTTTGAATTGTAGAATGTATGAGAATCTTATACTGAAGTGTTTTACTTCTGCTGTATTTATTTCAAAATTTTGTTGAAAAAGTCATCAGTGTGGGCAAGTGCTTTTTAAAATTATTTTTTAAATTGGATTCTAATAGTTTTGTAGGCACCATTTTTTGGGTGGTTTTGGATTCTTATATTACTGGATTTCTGGGATCAAAGTGAACATGGTGAAGAGGGAAGCATGCTGTTAACTATCCTTAACTATTTTGTCTCTCTCAGTATAGTTTTATTTCACAGAATTTAGAAAGTGTACTAAAATAGCATTGGAATTGTATCTGAACATGAAAGCTCAAATTCAGGGCTTTTTCATAGGAAATGTCTGCTGGAAGGTGAATGGAAAAGTACTTTGGTTTTAAGTGGAATTTATAAGGATGAGCAAAGTGCAAATTAGATTCCAGTATACTTCCAATGCGACATTTAGAGCAGCCTATATGGAACTGTTTACTTCTTTTGCTCATAGGCCTCCAGAGTTATTTTTGCTTTGTTTCGGAAGGGCTTGGTGACTGATCCAAGCTGTTCTGTGCTTTCAAAAGACAAGCACACTTTGCATTTCGTCACCCACCATTCCCTGTGTTTTTCCACTTCTGTGCAAACAGCTGAAGGGGCAGCTCCTCATGCAAACCCTGTGTGTCCATCTGTCCTGGGCATGTACCAGGGTCCCATGACCTGCTTTGGGAAGCATTGAGCCCGTGTTGCACTGAGGTGTGTTGTGTGCTGTATTCTTGCTCAGAAAAGCAATGCAAAACACCAAATGGAGTTCTCCTCTTGAGCACCTGGTGCTTCAGCTCTGCAGTGATTCACACCAGGGCCACACTTTCTTCTCCAAGTTACGAGTTGCTTCGTCTGCTGCTCCCCAAGGAGATACTCAGGGAAGTCCCTTTACTGAGCCTTGAGTTTTAGGGATGGGAGAGAAGTGGGACTAGCACATAAACAGCCCCAAGGGGACCCCAAGTTTGCTTGTGGAAGGGGGTGTTGGAAAAACAAAGTGAAGATGCTCAGTTGTTTTCTCAGAGGATACTTCATATACAAAAACCTTGATGGGGTCTGACGGGGCATCTTCATTATGCAATTTGCTAAATTAGAACTGGAGGAATATAGCTGATAACAGACCCCAAAAAAACTCATAAATTAAGCTTCCTTCATGCAAAACAATGGATGAAGAGCAAACAGAAATGCATATAAAGATTGCCACTTTTTTTTGCCCCCCCTCCTATCTCACCATTACTTGTGAATGTGAAGGAATGGCTCAGACAGTCCAGGCAGCATTTGCCTTCTGATAGTGTTATTTATCTATTGCGGGGGCCAAAACAGTCCTCAAAAACACCCAGTGCCACCCCCCTTCTACTTTTCCACCTCAGAAATATCTGTACCAAAACATCCAAAATCGGATACTTAGTGGGAATAAGAAGTGAGTCTGTCTTTGGAGCGCAGTGAAATAGTGCTTTGGTCGGTTTTGATTTCTTGTCAAGTTCTAGTAGCATTTCTGCTTTCATTACCATAGTATTAGACGTATGTTTGTGGAAAAGCCTGGTATTTTAAGCCTTTTTTCCTTCTCTACACATGGAGTTTTTATTGTATTTTGTTATCGAGGTCAGTTTTGTCAGACAGCGTGTGGGTGGCAGCGAGCGTGGGCGGATGGGGCTGGGGGAGGCGCAGCCCCGCTTCTCTCCACCTGATGGTTTCTCTTTGCACGCTGCCGCTCGCCTCTGCCAGGCCGAAGGGGTGTTTGCTCTGACATCTGTCAGGAACTGCAGTTTGTTCTGTGTGATTTCGGAGGGAATTCAGTCAAATCACAGTCTGGACTGAGCTTCGACACCCATGGCCACATGGTGCCATTTGCTGGGGCAAACACCTGTGTGTGTCCTGGGGCGAGCACAGCAGCGGGACAGATTTACGTTTATTGTTAGCGTTTTTAGGCAGTTGCAGAAGCCCATCTTTGAGGAATAATCTCATTTTCTTCTGCATTAGTTATTCTGGAATTATGTATTAAATGGCCCTATTACATATTTGAAACTTAAGGATTTATTATTTGGAGTTTTAAGGGACTTAGCATAGGATTTGAACTTCAAATACTCTTAGCGGCATTTGAAATTTTGATTTAGATCAGCTTAAGGACAAAATGCTTTATCAGTGATCTGTAAATTGCATTAGCTACAACTCAAAACACTGAAAAACTTCCTTTTCAGCCATTTGCCAATTCTCATAAGGAATTTTGTATTATGAAATTGCTCAGTCTTCAGTTAACACCATACAGTAGCAGTCCAGTGCTTTCAAACGTGTGCCCAAAGCTAGGCCTAAGCTAAGCCTGTTTGAGCGCCCTGGGGGGGTTTCTGTTTTAATGGGAGATGTTGCAGCCATTCTCTGTGTCTGAAACTTGAGTCGCTTTTAATGAGCCTGATCTTTACACCAGACAAGTCAACAGTGTTTGACATTGTAGACAGCAAGGAGAATGTGTAATGAAATGAGAGTTCATTTCCTCAAATTAATCCTTTTTTTTTTTTTTTTTACACTTACACACTTCAAACTGTGTATCTGGAGCTAGTTAGCACCAGTGTTTTCCAGAGAAAGATGAGTGGTATTTTACTCCTGCGTGCAATGCCCCAGTACATACAAAAAGGTGAATTTTGGATTATTAGAGCTGTCAGTGATGGATGGAAGAGGAAAAAATGGAGAAAAATGACCTTTCTTTTGTCATCCACCCTCCTCACTGAGGGTGCAGCCTGTGCCGGGGCGCAGGGGGCAGTCAGCCAGCACGGCTGCCCACCGCCCGCCAAGGAGGAGGATGGTCCACGCGCTGCAGGTTTGTAAACCAGCGGTGCTGGAGTTCCACGATGAGGAGGCTTCTCCTTCCTTTCCCCGGCTCTGGCAGCCCACTATTGCGCTATTTTTCTTGCTCCCCCGCTCCCTCAGACATGTGCACGTTGCTTCTCTCCTGCTCTGTCACTGCCTGCTTTGCATTTTTATGTTATATCCCATTTTGCCCTATGTTCTCCCCTTGACGTTTGAGGTTCCCATCTCAGGAATTCCTGCCAAGTTCTGATCTCAGCATCTGTTCCAAACATTATCCAGATGCTCTAATTTTGGGGCCTTTAAAGACTTGACTTTTCTGATCCTGTGTTTTCTGAAGCCCAAGTAACCTGAAGCACAGATATGATTGTGAAAGTGTTAATCTAATTGTTAAACAATAGTAAAGTCATTCTGGAAATGACACTTTTGACTACAAGAGTTTTTGTAATAGCTGGTATGTGCCGAATGTAAATGAATTCATTCTGCCTGGGATAAAGTCACTTTTGTGTAGCTGTGGCTAGATGGAGCTGTCAGAATGCGTAAGGCAGTTTGATTTATGTGCAAGGGCTACACGCGTTAGGCTTTCCTGGTACGCGCTATTCATTTTAGCTGCTTACGGGGTTCAGTGTGGATGCCCTTTTACTGTTTTAGCATGGACAGTATAATGTTTGGTAATTATTTTGGAAACTAGAGAAATCAGTTGGGATCCAACAATTAGGCACAGAGGCTGTGAAATAAGGTTTGCTTTTAGTGGGGGGCAAGATCATCTTAAAGCAAGGATGTTTGAAAAACTAATTAATGCATAAATGTTTTTGATTAAATGTGTGTTTCTCTGTATGTATGTGGGCAGAGTTGTTTCAGTAAGTGAATGGTGTCCAGTGAGGCAGGTAATTTAAAAGTGATCTTTACATCGGAAAAGGTGACCCCTAATGAAAACAAAAACTATTCTCTTTAGGAACTGTGCTCCCTCTGATTTTCAGTCTTTGCCTTTTAATATTAATTGCTAGGTTGTTTTAATTAAAAACAGATCTTGGAGGTATTATCTGCTTCCTCTGTTTAGTCCTTTTAAATGTTAATCACTCTTGACAGCATAATTTACCCAGCTACCTGTGCTAGCCTTATGCAATGCAGCTGCTTTGTGTGGCACCAAACTACAAACTGCACCCCAAACAGGCTTTCCAAACCTTCAAACAATTGTAAAGATTAAGTCTGGCAGGAGAAAAACAAAGAAAGAACAATTAAATGAAGACTTAATGAGACAGTGAGTCAGAAAAGCTATTTCAAGATGGCTGGAGCTTCCCCAGAAATGATTGTTATGCTGGAAGCAGAAGGTAAGAGGTGAGGCTGGAGGCAGTTTTGGAGCCTGCAGAGAGTTTCCATCAGGCACAATTATGAAGTGTATGTAGAAAAACACTTAAACAGAGAGACTAGAGAAGAAAAATCTGCCCCCCAACTTTAAAAAAACCCCAACCACCTTAACCCCTCCAGTTGCACTAGGACCCTCCATGGTCTTATATTGTCCCCTGTCACCTTCCCACCCTTGGGACCAGCTGTTTTCCCCTTCCCTCCAGAGCTGGCCATGCAAAGCAAAGCAAGCGTCCTCAAGCTGCCTTCAGCTGTGCCTGTGATTATGTTTTGCTTCAAATATTTTTAAGCTGGAAATATTTTAAAGCAAAATAGTGGTTTTTTTTTCATAGTCACAAATAGGCAGAGAATCACCAAATCTTACTCAAATGGCTGTTAACTTAATGAAAAATCTAACTATGCCATACGCGTAGAAGCAGAGCGAGCGTTCCTTTGATTTTCTTTGATTGTATTTTTCTATATAATTTACCAAGAAATGAAATTCAGCAACAAAGTCTTCCCAAACACGTGCTGATTTTCAAGGACTTAGATAGCCATGCCTCTCCCATCTATTGAAAAAGAAAAGCAACTATTCTTTGTGCTGGGCTCTCAGAGACTTCAATTTTTCTATATTTTTAAGGTTGTTTGAAAGGCAATGTTGAGTAATGAACGATTTGAGGGATTTTTGAATATATTATAATAAAAATTAAGGGGAACTATAAATGAGTCTGAACACCATTAGTTCAGTGAGCACTACTCAGAATTATTTATATGTTTATAGGTTTAAAATAAATAATCTCTTGTTGCACAAGTCAAATTGCTTGTTTTGTGTAATGTTTCTGAATGGAGCCTTTGGTAATCAGATTTCACACACGCTTTAACCTTGTGCAAAATTTAATGAAAAATAGAGTTACTACTGAATATACTGTTTTGCCAGCTCAACAAAAGATGTTAAGTTCTGCATATTTTTGCATAATAAAGATGAGTGTTGACAGTGTAATGATCCTTTTGGCACAGATAAAATCATGAGTGATTTTAATAACCTTACAACAATATTTGAATTCACTATGAAATATAATATAGACACTTCAGAGACAGGCCTGCTGCCCTCGTATGGACTGCCAGCTACTTCATAACCTTAATTTTTCTAGGAGAGAGAAGAGGAGAAACAAAGAGACCAGATCAGCCCAGAGTAGATGGGGAGGAATTAGGGTTCTCCAGAATGGAAGGGTGCAGTCCTTGTCCACAGGTTCAGCTGATGGGTTTTGGCTGGGAGACATTTGTGTTATGTGGTGGAAAATGCCTGCATGGGTATGGAGTGAAGTCAAGGTAAAATACAGGAATAAGAATATAAGAAGTTTGCTACCTTGAAATGATGGTGCATACAAATGTCATTTCTCTTTTGAGTGTCTCTTTTTAAAAAAGGTTTTTTGGCTTCATCTAGGTGATGTTGGTGCATTGGTGCCAGGTTTTGCAGTGATTTAGGGAATTCATTTTCAAAATGAGTTCTGAAAGTAAGACCGGAGTCTGTTGAGGCTTTTGTAGTAAATTACTTAGGAGTAGCATTCCATCAAAAGTCCCAGTTTATGATCCTGTCTCTTTGTTTATAATGCTTGATTGCAGATTTGAAAAGTCACCAGGCAGCTTTTAAAAGCAGAATTTTGGCATCTGATTTCTATGATTTTATGGGGAGAAAACAAGTGAGATGCCTTTCTGCAACCTTATCTGCCAAATTAGTGCTGAAAATGTGGCTTCAGACTGTTTTGAAAATTGTTCCAGCAAAAGTCCCTGGGGCTTTGTTACTATGTCCTTTAACTTGGGATTTTGGGGCAAATAAACACAGGCCCTGTCTCCTGCCAGGCTGGGGTGGATGGGAGATGGGTGTCCAGCTGCATGTGGATGCACCACAGAGACCCCTGCAATCCTCTTGGTTGTAGAAAACCTACAAGTGTTTAGGAAGAACTGTAGCATGCCAGTTTGGGGATTCTCTCCCATCGTAGGCTATCAAATGTTATCTAATGGGTATCTTTTGGTTAAGACCAGAGCTCCTGGTCTGGCACAGGTTCAGGTAACGAATCTGGTGAGCCCTGTGCCCGGGGGTTGCTGCAGGAGGGGACACCCTCACAGATCTCCCGGTACGTGTCTGTTGCCAGCAGCTCGGTGCTGGTGGGCTGCTACCTGCTATTCCTCATTTCGGAAGGATAGTCCTAATGGACTGTAGGTTGCATTGTTTTCACCATTGTTACATTTTAAAATAATATAAAATGTTAGTCACAAGAAAACAATCACTCGTTTGCATTTAAGATATTTTTGAGCATTATCTAAAGAAGGGGAGGCATGAATTCTTGCCTAATGTGCTGATTATTTTTGTCATTATGCGCAAAATGAAGAATATTGTTATTGTTGTTTTAAAATGCCAGGGGTAAATGTCTATCTCCTTGACGTTTTTTAATACCAGATAATGAAGTTAGTTAAAAAAACATCCCTATCTCGTTGTTTTTAAGACCTCTGAAAAGTTTATTTGGAGGAAAAATGGAAGTGCTATACAAAAGGCAAAAGGTACACAGAGTTTTTACCTTTTAAACAGACCTTGACATTGATTTAAAATAAGCTTAATTTAATAGGTATTGTATTGCACACCAAAGATAATTTAGGCTAATGTCAAGGACAAGTGTTATCTATTCCTTTGTTGTAGTGAGGTATTGAAATAATGAGTGGAACAGAAGGGAATCAGAAAATGTTTGAAGTTTTTCATCTGTGTCTCTAGATGGGTATTTTTAATCACATTCTCCTGGCTTTTGCATGCAAATTACACTGAACAGCACACACTATATAAAATGAAGAGCTGTATTTTACAAAATCTATTTTCTTGAAGTTTAATAAGCTTGCAAAGATTGGCCTATGCTTTAACTAACTAGGTACCTTTTTGTACTGCAGCTGAAATTAAAATCTTAGATTTTAAATGCTATGGTTTGATCCTGAAACAGAGGAATGGAAAGCCTGGTCTTTTTGAAAGTTTCTGAAACCTTTTTCTTGATAACTCAAGGGCTGCAGCTCCCAATGACAGATGAGACAACTGTTAAGATTTAATACATCTTTATTTCAGCAGTATATCTTGCTGTGTGACACCAGCCTCTCTAATAACCCCAGTGTCTGGATTACTTACTGCAGAGCATCCCTGCTTAACTGCTGGCCTCTCTGGCAGGAATCAAACATTGAGCTCCTGGATGGTCCATGGTGTTGACTCGGAAATCTGCCGACCTGCAGAGTCTTCCCATACTCAGGAGCTCAGCTGCATGGAGAACAATCAGGGTGTCTTTTTGAGCCTTGTCTTCTTGGAAGAGGAGGCAGACTTTTATTGTGCACTCTGAAAACGTAAAATTGCTTCCAAAGTAATATTAACATTGCCCTCAGTGTGGTTCACATATATTCATTTATGCTGAGGGATCCAAAGGGGAGAGAACAAACTGGGCTTATTCATGAGCTCCTATGTGTCCCTGCTACTTTCCAAGCACAGCGTTCTCTCTTCTGACACCATGCTTTCTTTATGGACCTCTTTAAAGTCAGGAGATAGGTATCTATCTATATATCTATCTATATATCTATCTATATATCTATCTATATATCTATCTATATCTATATCTATATCTATACCTATACCTATACCTATACCTATACCTATATCTATATCTATATCTATATCTATATCTATATCTATATCTATTTTTTTTCCTATTTCTTTTCAAAATGAGCTAAGGAGATACCATGGTAAATCATATGTTGTGGTAATTTTGCAGAGTATGTCCTTAACATTGAACAAGAGGGTTGTTTTTACAAAAGGATTTTGTAAGAAATCTTTTCCATATAATTTGAGGATTTAAGGAAATAACAGGGTAGCATTATATTCTACGTGCTTTCAAAGGAAGAGTCGGCGAAGAAACAACCCATTACAAAAATCCCATGATAACCTATGATTGAAAGTCTTTGTAATTTAGGACAGAGATATTTCCCCCAGCTGTTCTTATAGCCCAAACTAGCATGGAATTAAGCATTTTGGTACCCGATGATGGCAGGGGCTATAGCAACCGAGGAAGGCAAACTTTTCTCTAAATGTAATTTCTTAATTTTTTCTGAGAAGCATCAAAATTTTAAAAAGAGATTGTTTAAAAGAAATGAGGACGTTCTCTATTCTTGCACCCTCATTTTAGCAGTAGTTTTGTGTTTAGTTCCAGGCTCTTGGATCTCTTACCCCATAGTCTGAATCAAATCACTGTTGCAGTGAGATGCATCTGCAGCATTTCTGCTTGTTGGGTTTTGCGGGGCTGCCGCCGTCCTCCCAGAGAGCAGAGCCCAGCGGTGGTGCTGCCCCGGCTTTCACCTTTTCAAAGTTAGCTGGTGATAAAGTCCAACATCCAGCTCTGGGTTGGACTTGCTCTGTCCATGCGGTAGGTTTGGCCAGGTGAGCAGGTCAGAAGGACTTTGTGGGATAATCACTTTGTACGTGCTCAGTACGTGGTTCTGTCTGTCAGGCCACACACGCGTGCTGGCAGCTGGAGCCTTGCTTATTCAGGATGTTACGCAGAAGCTGTATGTCTGGTATATTCAAGGTCTAGGGTCATGAAAAAGCAAATCCAGCCAACCTGTCAGGCAGCTCAGTGGCAGCTACCTCTAATAGAACTTATAATACTTTTAACACTGCTCAGTTATTGTCTTCTTACTTTGTCTAAACTTCAGCCTGACTTAACCCATTGAGGGCGAGTAAAAAGCAATTCAGACAGACTATACACAGATTACTTTCCTGGGTGCCATAGTCATGCTTGCTTTTAGTTTGTTGCTCAGTAATAGAGGGGAGACGGGAGGAAAAGTATTTTAAATATATATAATATTAAACAAATATTTTTACACATTTTAAAATTTCAAATATATTTTAAATACTTTTAATAGTCTAGGAATTTAGAGTATGGTACCTAAAACTGCATTTAATTCCTACCGGAGAAGATTAGATTGCAATTTAATATTGGTTCTAGAATTTCTCAGATCAAAGTGCTGTAGGAAATGAATAATCAAAAGCAATGTTTTAATAAAAGCTTATATATTTACTCCAAAATAATTTCTTAGATTTAAAGAATCATGAAAACACAAGATTTTAAAACTATCTGTAACATTAAAGTGTCCTTTGAATCAATAGATGAGTTCTGATCTTGCAAATATGATTTAACTCGGTATGTGATGTTGAGCTTCGAAAGTGAAGAATATTTATTTAGTCAGCAAATTTGAGAACAACTTTCAATTCGACCTATGATGTATTTTCCAGCAGTGGTTATTTTATACCATTTGGTTTTGAGGGGGCAGATTATATTCAGCAAAGGCAGATGTGGAGTCTTACATCTGGGCTGAAATAACCCCACGGAGCAGCATGGGCTGGGGACACGCTGCCTGGGCAGGAGCGGGCTTGGTGTGCAACCTGGTGAATGTGTCAGCAGTGTGCCCTTCTGACAAAGAAGGACAACTCCATCCTGGGCTGTATTCCAAGCCTGTAGCCAGCAGGTTGACAGAAGTGACTCTTTCCCTCTACTTCTGGAGTATTTTGGCTTCCTCATTACAAAGAAGACATTACCATGGTGGCCCCACCAGAGGCCACCAGGATGAGTTAGGGGGCTGGAGACCATCCCAGGGGAAGGGAGGCCTTCAGGGGTGCTGTATGGCCCTGTGGTTACCCAAAACACAGCATTCTCACTGTAGTTGGTCTCTATCAGCATCTCTATCTCTATCCAGATGTTTTTCTGTGGTGCGCAGAAGGAGTCTGAGAAGCAACAGACACAAATTGCAACAAGGGAAGTTTCAACTTGATACAGGGAAAAAAATTCTTCAAACCAAGAGTGGTCAAATGCGGGGAAAGATTGTCTGAGAGATTATGGAGTCTCCATCCCCAGGGTTATTAAAAACCTGACAAGATGTATCCCTGAGGGACCTCCTCTTACAGACCCTGGTTTGAACAGGGGATTGGAACAGATACCTCCAGAAGTCCATTCCAGTTCTGGTTATTCAGTGATTCTGTGTGAGCTTACAGTTCTGTAAAGTCCAAATAAGATGTAATACAAAGTCTTAATTTGATAGTAGAATGTGACCCTTAAAAAGTCCTTTCCATTTTTTCCAAAAGCAATAATGTAGTAAAGTTATTAGGAGAATGTTGGTTGCTTGGCTTCCTTCTAGCTACACTACTTAGAAAAATTGCTATGAAAAACTAGTTCTGGCTTCATGACTGGAGTTGATTAATTAAGACAGGTAAAGATTTTATTGAAATTATAAATGTTTGTTGTTTGTGTTACAGTTTGTCTGAAATGGAAACTCTGCTTGCCCTTTTTCTCTCTTTAAGATGTTGGGTGGTTTGTAAGTCTCTTGAGGGAACACTCAGGTTGCACATATAGCACAGAATGCCTCTTAGATGCTGCTACTTTTACTAATTGACCTTTTTATGTCTATGGGGAGTAGTGCATTATTAGTGATTTTTTTTTTCTTGTATTTCTTCTTACCAGTTCATTGAAACAGTAGTTATATTTAAATGGATTATTAATGAACCATGTAGAAAAGTGAAGCTCAAGGAATAACAAGTATTTGGGTCTGCCATGGGGCTATAAAGTCAGTTCAGTAATCAGAAAGACTACAAATTGATTTCGTATTTAGTTTCTTTCATATTTGAAGAGTTATTGACTAGTCCCTTCTTAACTATTTTCCTACTTGTTTTTTTTCCTCTTATACTAATCTGTTCATTCACAAGCAAATGAGTCTGCCATTAGCTGAAATCTGATTTACTGCTGGACCTTATTAAACAAGTAAGCTTTACTTCTGCATTGTAATATAGACTGAGTAATATGCAGACCGCTTTGGGTACACACGTTTTTGCCAACTCTTTAGAGTTACTATAGGAATCTGCTGATATTCTCTTGCAGTCTGCTTTGGTTGTGCTCATTGCACGCTTGCTTAAGACTGGCAAAGTTTTTTGCTGGGGAAAGGATGCCAGTGATGGTTGTGATTAAATTTTCAGCCAGCTTCCCCATGTCCTCTTTCCAGATACTGGCTGCACATGTCTGAAAGCGTATGGCAATGCTCTGCGAGTGGTTGAAATCTCTCTCACCCATCAGCAGATCAGGTGTCTGTCTGAAAGTGTGTGCAGACATAGACCTACACACTGGGACTGCAGAACAGGGCTGGGCTTAACCTTCTGGCATCAGCTTTTAAAGGAAATGCTTAGAGTAGCTATTACAGATACGGAGATATTGATGAGGCTAATTTATATATTAAAATCTCATTTGGGCCATCAAAATCTCTTGCTCCAGGGCCTGAAGTCTTCTGTGAAAGTTATGTAGTTCAGTTATTTGGCTTAAGATCGTCTCCATGTTAAGCATAAATCTAGAACCAGAACCCTTGCCAGTGTGGGTACCTGCTGGAGGTGGGTGTTGAGCTGCACCCTCACTTGAGCTGCCTCAGAAGGGCTGTGCTCTCTATTCTGCCGGAAACAGAAGAATGATCTCTTGTGTGAAAGGCAGTTTTGTACACGAATGGCCGTTCTGCCGGAGAAGATGAGCAGCATCTGGGACAGGGAAAACACATCTGGAAGCGGTTGTACGGGCCGGGAGGGGAAGCGCAGGGTTCAACCCCGGGAGTCCAGACACTTGTGGCTGCTCAACGGGTCAATTACTGAGCAATTGGTCACTCAACAGTGGAACAAATTGGGAATGTCCTTGTATGAAATGATCTGATAAGTGTCCTTGTGGTGAGAAGAAAACAGATACTTAAAATGGCTATTAAACATTAAAAAATAAGTGATTTCAGTTTCACTCTGTTTTGAAAAGAGGGGGCAAGAAATGCAGAGGTTGTGAAAACCAAGAAGATCACTTGCCGTCTTTCTGGTATGAGAACTGTAATCCTGATGTTGAAATAAGTCTGAAATCATTACTGGAGTCTACATATGAACCAGTATCAAATTAATCAATAAATATTGCAAAAGATTTAACAAATTTTGGACATATACTTAGGAAAATGCAAAATTCAAAAGGTATTTTGACAGTGTCACTTGTCAGAAGGAGGGAAAAACACAGCAAAAGTTTCAAGCTTTATGAATTTCTGTGAAGTGGAGGATTTCTGGCTTTGTGGTGATTGCACAATTTGATAGTGATGAATTTATATGGTGTTAGTAGTTAAGGAGAATGTAGACAACTGTTGGTGGTGTGAATATATAAGACTGCATATGTGTTTACTTATTTTTAATTACCTTAGAATAGACTGAAATTGTAATAATTAATGTTGGAATGCAGACTGCTGCTGTGTCAATATTAAAATAAATCAGTCTTATTGCTTTTTAGTTATTTAAGTAAATATAACCTGTTTTGTATGATATTTTGAGTCCCAGACAGAGCAACAGAGAAGCTCATCCTGGTACGTCTTTCAAAAAGAACTAAAGGCTGGAGTGTAATTAATTCTGTACACATGGCATTGTGGGAAGTCAGTCAGAGGTGCTGTGGAGGGCTGGATGCATTACAATCCCAAAGCCAGTGGCATCTCACTAAAACTTTATTTCACTATCTCAGGCTGTAGAATCATTTCTTTGTAAGCCGTTTGCTTGATGAAGCTAGTATATTTAGCAAAAAGAATTAAATTATGGTGTGGTTTTGTTGGTTTTGTTGTCTTTGGGAGATGATGGTAACAGTAAAAACCACCTCTTAAAATATACTAAGGATCACAAGTCTGCTTTTTACCACAGGGATAACTGTTCAGTTTATTGCAGTTCTTTGGACTTTTTAAAAAATTGCTGTTGGTCAGACACTGAATGTTGCCTTTTTTAAAAAAAAATCGTGTCTTTTGTTGATAATTCATATAAGTTTATTTATATTTAAAAAATATTCATATTGACCTTTCAAAGACTTTAATTCCATTGCTGAAGTGGAATGAACCTTTCCATGAGTTGTGATCTGAACAGAGCCTCTGTCCTTATATTTGAAACTTCATTTTTCTTGAAAAACGAGTATAGCCTAAACAACGGGGACCAAACTCTTACCTTGTTCAAACTGATGATCCTTCCTGTGCCAGCTCACATTGATGAATGTGGATTTCTATTGACACTTTCTTTCCATTGCTTTTGCCATATTGTAATTAGCAATGTAAACATGCCAGTCTAAATTAAGCCTATCATTTACTAAATTTGTTTTGGAAAGACAAAGTGCTTTGTTGATACTTGATTTTATTTCCCATTTCCAGATTTTCAGATCAGTGACTAAGAAATGCAAATAGTATATCCTGTTACCCTGGGTGATTAAAACTGTTGTAACCTATTTAACAATATTTTCACATCTTTGATGCATTTACATTCAATTCCCATGGAATAAGAGTTGGATATGACCTATTATAATAACTATTATTATTAATGTCATTGATATGCTATTTGATCTTCGGCTGTGAAGTTGTATTGTTTTTTTTTATGGTTTCAAACAAGCCAAGTGGCTACAATTTTAACTCAATTTTGGTGGAAGGTCTTCTAAAGAGCTAGTATTGATCTAATGTTGAACAACTTAGCTATTTTCTTATTTCTTCGTGCATTGTTATAGTTTGTTCAGCCCTTCTAGTGATCCCTTCTGTGTAAGAATGGCTGGTATGGTGAGTTCTGCTGGTCAGGGCAAGTGATGGGATCTAAAACTGATGGACAGAGAACAGGAGACAAAGCTCCTGTCAGGTATTGGGGGTAATGTCAGAGTGATTCTGGATATGAATTTATCGTTCCTCACATTGTAAAACTGATACTGTAAATGGTTATGGTAATTTCCATAATTTCTTTTTTTAATTTTTAAAAAAATAAGTCAACACGGAAGCAGTCTCCTTACAGTAAAGATGCTGTTGTTTCAAGAAAAGACAGTCATCTTTGTTTTCTACTTTTTTGTAAATTTGATATTTAAAGCTTAACAAAATACCATAGCTTTTCCATTGACTTTGAAGGCTGGTAAAAGCTGGTATAGTAACCTGTGTTCCGTGCTTTGCCAAATGAAAAACATCTCTTTGGCCTTTAAACATGACTGGTGTCTCTCTGCCAGCCCGTTGGTTTTCCTGGCTCAGGGCAGTGTTTATTGCTGAGCATTCCTGCTGCAGAGGGTTCTTCTTATAGGTCCAGTGACCGACTTGAGTGGCTTCCCTCGAAATAGCTGTGAGGTGTCTCTTCGGATGTTTCTTCTTTTGTTTCTTGCTTCTGCAAAGATAGTAGTTGAGGTGTGAATTCTGGGCCTCCAGAGCTGCAAAAATGTATAATTCCTTTCCTTAAAGAATTTCCCTCGATTAAAGTAAAATATGTTGGAGAAATCAGAAACTAATGCTTGAATCATACTACAGTGGAAGAAGTTTTGGCTGTCCTTGTTTGCACAGTGACCTACCAAGCTCTGGAAAACAAGGTCCAACACCGTCTGTTCACATTAAGTCTTCCGGACTCAAAGACTTTCCAGATCTTTATGATGGGTGGATGGACCTTTGTAACGCCATTTTACAACAAACTTCCTGACTGGTGTAGCAGAGCTGCTACAAACATGGATTGAATTATAACCTGCTACTATAGAATAAAATGTAACGCTGATTAGGTTTGGGGAAGGCTAACATGGCTTGTGTTCTTCATGTTATATCCAAAATTGTTACAACTTGATAGGCTTTTTAATGGCACTGAAACCTTTTGAAGGCTTGGTGCTGTCAGAATGTCAAATACCTGCAAAACTACACAAGATCAAAAGCTAAGCTTGAAATGAGAATCATTCATTTTTAGATGTTCTGAAGTCATAGGTTGTAGACTGTCTGGAATAGGCAAAAAGCTGGAGGCAACTTACAGTAGAACTTATATATAGAGAGACTTATTTGCACGTACCATTTTACGCAGATATAATAGATATAAAATATTTGCAGCAGCATGCACTAATATTTTTCAAGCATCCTCAAGAGAAGAAAATGTAATTTGGGGATTTATCTTGATACATGCCATGCAAAGCAGAAAAAGATTGGGTATTTCATTCCCAGAATTCTTAAATGCATCATTTGTGTTTTGTTCTAAGACCTTACACATCTTGACTTGCAGATTAATTTATTTTAAGTTGCTGGAGATTGGTAATTAACTTGTTATAAAACAGATAGTAAAAGCATTACGAGTAAAATGTGCTTCTTTTGAGAAATATGCTTCAATTTATGTAAGCATTAGTATTTCACAGTGTGTTAGAAAAATTGAATTTCCAGTAGTCTTCAACTACTGACATTTTAGGTGTGGTCATGTCTCATTTGGTGCTGTCTTGGGTGTAGATTTCTCAAGCCTAAAATAATGAGTTGCATGCTAAAAACATGTTGTAGCTTTCTGCAGCTGCAGCCTGGTTTTCCTTCTACTCTCTGCCTTTCAAATAGCGCTGGATGGAGCACGGACTTTCTATCCGTTACCAATTCATTCTTTGTGTTTTGTGCATGCCAGAGCCTGAATTTGCATTAGATATGGGATTATTGGCAGAAGTTTGCTACTCTCCACAATTTCAAAACTACTTGTTTAAAAAAGTTAATGCCTGAAAGTACTTTCAAAAGCTGAATTCACAAATGGTTTCCAGGTGGGCTTACAGTTCACGGAATCACAGAATGTCAGGGATTGGAAGGGACCTCGAAAGATCATCCAGTCCAATCCCCCTGCTGGAGCAGGAACACCCAGATGAGGTTACACAGGAATGTGTCCAGGCGGGTTTTGAATGTCTCCAGAGTAGGAGACTCCACAACCCCCCTGGGCAGCCTGTTCCAGTGCTCTGTCACCCTTACTGAGAAGAAGTTTCTTCTCAAATTTAAGTGGAACCTTTTGTGCTCCACTTTGTACCCATTACCCCTTGTCCTATCATTGTTTGTCACTGAGAAGAGCCTGGCTCCATCCTCATGACACTCACACTTTATATATCTGTAAACATTAATGAGGTCACCCCTCAGTCTCCTCCAAGCTGAAGAGCCCCAGCTCCCTCAGCCTTTCCTCGTAAGGGAAATGTTCCACTCCCTTAATCAATCATCTTCGTTGCCCTGTGCTGGACCCTCTCCAGCAGTTCCCTGTCCTTCCTGAACTGAGGGGCACAGAACTGGACACAGTATTCCAGATGGGGTCTCACCAGGGTAGAGTAGAGGGGGAGGAGAACCTCTCTCAAAGTTGTGGTTTTTAATTCTTTTACTGATGTTTGTGAGAGGCAGATTGGAGTAAAGGGACTAATATTAAAATACGTAGGATGAGACGATGTCAAATTCAATTAAAAAAAAAAAAAAAAAAGAAAAGAAAATTACCTCTCTGATTCCTTTAGGTTATACCAAGTTTAAAGTGTTGTTCTAACAAAATAAATGATTTGCAGAGATCAGCATAGGTTTAAGTTGATTTGCTCCATTTACCCTACCAATTTGAACAGAAGAATGTAATGCTTTCTTGGAAATGTCTTTCAAATATTACATTATAGATTAATTTACAGGCTGCATAATGCTGTTATCCATAAAACTTTTTTACCCACCTTGAAAATCAAGTTCTAAAATAAATGTATATAAGAACTGGCCTTTTCTCTTTCAATAGATCACGGAAGGTAAATTGGGATAAATTATTTGTTTCAAGTAAAAACATTCATTTACACTGTAAAGAATATCTCAAATTTACCAAAAACCACTGTGATGTTTTTCCTGTTGCCCTTGCAATGGTGAACACAGATTTAGTAAGTCTTTATTAAATTAGTGACTTGGCTAAGTTTCAAATTGGGCTTGAGTTTTTAGGCTTGTCTCAGAGAAGCTGATTGCAAACAAATATAGAAGTATCTCCATACATTTGATGAAAGAAATTTTGCAAGGGAAGCCCACAACTTAAATCATATTAATAGACAATAGATTAACAGGTGGCAGATTAGTAGCCGATAACTTGTAATGATTATAAGCCTTTAAGGTGGCTTTGTATTTTTTTCTGTAGCTTTCAATGTGCATTAATTTGTTGTTGTATGTTTTTATTCTATGAAAATGTGGTTTTGCTCATGATTTAACTTTGTAGTAATGATGCACGTGGAGGTATCAAACCATGGGTGACAAATTCCAAGGCACAGGTATCAATTGGAACTCAGTTTTCTGCATTGCTGGGGAAGAAGGGGTTTGCTGGGGAATGTGCGACCCTTCCTTTCCTGACTAGGTGCCCTTCACTCTGCGGCTTGTAGTGATGGATTCTGTGTCCCATCAGAGCTCTTGACCCTTTGTACTACCCAATTAGTGGCTGCCTTTCCTTGGGCTGATGATGTTGTGATCTAGGCATTGATCTGCGTCTCTGCTGATAGATGTTTCATGCTCTTTGGTGGGAAGAAACAATGAAACACTGATCTACAATGGCACTTGGATGTTGCTGAAAGTTTTTTTTTAACAGTAGATTAAATTGTCATTTGCAGCTCGTAGCTGTGTTTGATGAGCAAGATCCACACCATGGAGGTGACGGCACCAGCGCCAGCTCAACAGGCACGCAAAGCCCGGAGATTTTTGGCAGCGAGCTTGGCTCTAACACGGCGTCCGCCTTTCAGCCTTACCAAGCAACAAGTGAAATTGAGGTCACTCCTTCAGTGCTTCGTGCAAGTGAGTAAATGCTCTCGGTATCTCAACATGTTTCATCTTAATTTACGAGGATGCCAAGTGCTGTTACCCATTCATGCTGCTGGGAGTATGATTCATTATCAGTCCTTATTGAAAGCTGATCAAAATTGAGAAACTGCATAAATGCTTCTTGCATGCAAGTAAACAAATCTTTCTGTTATAATAAATTATTTATAAACTGCTTTTAGGAGCAATGAACTCCCTCTGTGCTGCCAGTTTAAAGTTGTCCTCACACTGAAAAATCACAGCAAAGTTTCCAAATGCAGTTGCTGCACAGTGCAATTTTCAGTTTGCCAGTTCTATTCCATTTAATGAAGAAACGGGTAGAAAGAAACTAAATATAGGAGCACTTTCTACTGAACCTGTCAATGTTGCTAGGTTATGCTTGTCACCTTTCCGTAAAAGCACCTGCTGATACGTGTATTTATTGTGTTGCAAAAACACACTTTGAAAACCAGAAACCATAGCCAGGAACATTGCTTTATGTTGTTTATTTCCACACAGGGAAGATTAGTTTTCAAACCTATGAAGTAGGAATTCACAGTTCTTGGTCAGGAAGGATCTTTGAATATTTCAGCTTATTAAGAAGAAAATGACCAAACAAAATTTACTGTGTAATTTTCGTTGTTGTGTAAAGCACCATTCAAACAAGGCCATGTTGGAGAAAGTGTTGTGTCCCTCTTACTGTACTGTCTATCAATTCGCTCATTGAGGTTTTGAAGCAATGTCTCCATTCCAGAGAATTCTTGGCAGAAATCATTATCAAGTCGGTCCTTTGATACTCAGAGATGCAGCATTTGAAACAACTATTTATCATTCCCAAGAGATTACTTTTCTGTAGGTGTTCATTTAATTGATAAAATCTGTGTTTAAGCCATCAGGTAAAACACAAATGGAAAAGTTACCACTCTGTAAGTTTGAGAGGTTTTGTACCTGAGTGTTTTCTGTAAAATTTACAGAACAATACTTAACAATTAGCTGACATAGACTCAAATGTGTATCATTTTGAGCTATAGCTATGCTTGTTTACAACACCGAATTACATTAGGGAAAAGATTAATCCCAGAATAAAGAAGTGTCCTGGAATTTCAGAACCCTTCAGTGTTGCTGTCACCAGGGTATGCCATTGCTAAATGCACATTTCGTTTCTATGCACAAGCCGAAAAACTGTCCTCCTGGGTTCTCAACTTAGGAGAGCTTAGAGCAGACAGATACGTTTTGTCCTTAGTGTGATTATCTGGTGTATTATACAGTACATTGTTGTTAGTGCATCAAAATCATATAGTGCAGATAAAATTCAGTGATATATTGGACAGCTCACTTATCTTTGGTGTCATTCTGGAAAATACCTGGAATACTTAGGTAGTTCACCAGTTGCTAAAATGACCAAAAAGTGCTTTGAGACCCTAGGATACAAAGGTCTATAGAAATGCAGAAGACTCTTAAAACCATTGGTAAGAATTATAGTTCTTTTGAACATTTTATAAAAGTATGCAAAAATAAAATGATTGAAACAATTTGTCGTAAATGTGTTATCACAAATCAGATATGTTCTCTTATCTAGCTAATTCCTTTTTTTTTTTTTTTTAATGTTGACAATTAGATATATTTTGGTTTTAAGTGTTCCATGCCACAGGCTTAGAATCCCAGTCCAGTATTATTATCCCGTATTAAACATACCTATTTCAAGAATTTCATTTAAATATACATTGAAAATGGAAATAATATCCCTATTGTATTTCCTTTATAACTTGTGAAGTGAAGCATAGCATACAAATGGTATTCTCAGTATTTCAAATAATTATCTTCTTACTGTGTAAGTTCTATTCAGCAAATAAAACCCATCCAGTTTTGTGGTAGATGCAGATCCTGATTATTACATGTTGACAAGGTCATATATCTATTAATTGGATTGGAGATGGGATACAAAATTGCTGTAATTATTGTAATTTTCTAGCTAATTGCAGGGTTGGTGGTGAATATTTTACTTCTAACAAATGAAAAACAGTATTCCGTCTGAAATTGGTTTGTAGCATTTTCGACATTTTGTTTTACACCTCCGGTGCTTTTTGCTCGCAAGCCGGGCTCTGTTTCTCCGCAGTTTGCTGGCAGAAGCGGCGCTTTGTGCCGTTCTGCTCCCGCTCACCTGCACCCGCGGGGTCCGGAGCGCTCTCCCTGCATTAGGCTGGGGCTTAAGGGCCTGCTGAGATTTTCATCTCTTTGTTCTGGTTGCCATGCTACCCCTTTTGTTTGTTTATAGATCACGCCATCGCTCCTCTCCCAGCAAGGGAGAGGTTAGCTAGATCAGGTCCAGCTGGAAAAGCAATATTCATCTGGATTCTCTCTTTTCCCATGCACAAACACAGCCTGTACTTTGCACACAAGGGGGTTGTGTCAAATTGAATCTTCCCATCTAAATGTGGAAACAAAAATGGGACTGGCCTATACCCCCTAAGTTGTTTTGCAGTGTGAAAACACAATTTATCGATACAAGCGGTTGATTTATTTATGTTTCTTATCTAGGTCTTTCTCTTTTACTACTTTTCTATTGCCCAAGTTAAACTTTCTCTTGTATTTCATCAGTCGAGCTGCATTTTTTTTCTAAGCATAGAGTACACAAGGCGGTTTTTGTGTGTGCCTGCGTGCTTTCTGAGAAGAGGTTGGAAGCTCACTGCAGAAGATTGTTAAAGCAGACTGATGTTTATTCCCTGCTGAAATATAAACTGGAGGCGCAGGTGAAAATTGCCAAACCTAATGAGCAATTTGGCAGATAAGACAGGATGTCAGGCAGTGACAGTTCAGCAGCGGGTGCACTGCCTGTGAACCAAGTTGTTTGTTTCACAGTACTGCATTTAAATATTGTAAATAAAATCCCTTTCCAGCTACATGAGATATTGTGAAAAGGGTCATCTCTTTGTCTAGTTTTCTTTTTAAGTTATTTAGCTGTGTTAAATAGCCAAGGGTGGTCTTAGTTCTTGGTCTTGGTATGATTATGTTACAGGTCTCTCTGAATGTTTCAGCAGTTACAGTTAAAAAACATTTTTAATATATAGCATTATTTGGAAAATATATTGAGAGGTTTAGAGGACTGATTTTTTTTTTTTTCCTTCTAGAACATACCAGAGTGAGGGGGCTGGGAGATCTTCCTTTCTTTAGCTGTTTAAAGGGTGGGTATTGAGAAGATGAAGCCGGACTCTTCTCACATGGGCACATTATTGCTGCAGGCAACAAACGCAAGGTATAACAAGGAGAATGCCAGTTAGATATTAGGAAACCATTTTTCACCTTGAGAGTGAAACAGGCTCTTCAGAGAAGTTGTGGCAACTCCATCCTCGGAGATGGACGGAACTTGTCTGAGCGTGGCCTTGGGCAACCTGATCCAGCTCGTCCTGTTCTGTATTCCAAGTGACCTCCAGAGGTCTTGTCCAATCTCCAGAGTTACTGTGTAATTCTGTGACTCCAAATAGTTAAAAAAACTGAAGGGTTTGCTTCTTGAAGCTACTATTTAAAAAATTAAATTGTGTTTGTAGTGAAATATTTAGCAGAGTTCTGCCATCGTGTTGTGCACGTACAGCTACCCAGTGTGGTTTGGTATTGTACTAGCTTGTGCCAGTGGGACACAGGTAAGCTGACTGTGCCTTTTAGAACGCTGCTGCTTTTGTTTTCGACATGTCTTTGATAGCTATGTGTCAGTTCTTAAAAATAAGGTATAAGGTAATTATTAGGTTCTCTGAAAGGCTGGAGGGTGAGCATCTCCCCAAAATGCTGGCCAGAGGAGTCTAAGAAATTACTAAGAGCTGGCTGAAAATGTTGCACTCCAGCAATGGATTTACTCAAGTGATCCTCATCATGTATTTTAGTAGGACTCTTGGCATCAGTTTCTTATTCTGGTCACAGAAGAAGAGTACGGGAAGGTCTAGATGAGAATATTGTGAAGCAAGGGCACAGCTGGCTGTGAGGATGTACTAAAAGGGCAGAGGAGCAAAGAACTTGCTGCAGCTTCACATCTTTGTTCACCTGGCAGCATGGCCATTGCTGTGAGGTTCCTTGTGTACATATGTGCTCCTGCCCTGCCATAAGCACAAGTTTATTCCTCAGGGGTTAGAGCACGCATGCAGAATTTGTTGAGATAGTAAAGTTCATGACCTTACTTGCCTTCGAATTTGTGGATCACTCTGTGCCCTCAGAGTACTTTTTAGTAATTCACTGGCAAATTAGTAGGACATGTCAAGCATAGACCCTGAGGGCTCTCTTAGGTTAAGGACTGTTCAGTATTTTAATAAAACTGAACTGCAACATAGAGTATTGCATAAAAAGCTAAGGTGGAATTTCAAGCACTTTGGATGTCAAGGTTTCAGTCCAGCATTCACTTTATAAGTGTATAAACTGTTTTGAAATCAGTGAGATGTGTGCAGTCACTTCATCTAGAAAGAAAAAAGTAATTTGCAAGGCAACACTAATGCACAGCTAACTACACAGTGCTGCCAGAAGGATCTGGGCATTATAGTGTATTATTATAGTGCATCTGGGCATTATGCTCTTCCATCACAGGATCAAAGGTAAATGCTGTTGTGGACTCACTGAAAGTCTTCCTGCTCACAACTACTTCAGTGAGAAAGTGAAGAAAAAGAAATTGTAAGCGAGGTGGAGAGAGCAGAAAGAGAGTAACAAGACAAGGATGATTTGGAGACTATGACCAAGCGTTGAAAGGACTGGTTTACTCACTAAAGCCAAGATAAAAACTGATAGGGTCCAAATCTTCAAATATATTAATTTCTTCTCATTCTCCATGTCTGCTAAAAGAAGGGCAGTTGGCATTTCCTGGGGAAAAGCTATTTTTGGTAATCTGTAGGCCTAAAAAGCATTTTTACACCTCATGTAACAAGCAAGTCTTAGTGGTAAGGGTTCAGAGCCGTGTTCTGTGTGTTGTGGAGCGGGGCCATGTGCTATAACCCAGGAAGGCAACAGCCGGCTGGTGGTGGCAGCTGTGTCCTGTTCCTGGCCTTTGGGGTGTTTGGTAACCGCAGGTGAGCCATTTCTTGTGTCCATTGTAAATATGTGCGTATCTTTTCTTATAACATGTCACAATTTGAATGTTCAGAAAATCCAGTACTAAGCAAACCAGTTCAAGGTGGGAGTGCATAAATAAGTGTGTGAATTTCAAGTACTTTAAAATTGCTGTTTTAAATATGGCACTTCACTGATTTGATACAAGTATTTATCTAGAGTCCCAAATGCATATTCTGAGAATTAATTTGTTACTATTTCCAAGTGCCTTTGTTTAAAGGTCTGGAGCACTGCATGCTAGCATGTTGGCAAACAACTGCAGAGGTGAGTTCATGTTTGTTCTGGTTTCAACAATGATGATGGTTTCAGCGTTCTTTCCCACACATGGCCATTAGAAACTTTTTTGTTCTTGTTTGTATCTCTTTGACTCTTTATTCAACTGTGAGTCAGCTTTATATATGGAAATAAAGTCATTTTCAAGTGTTGAAGAACTAAGGAAGTAAGAGATTAAAAGAGGGAGTAAGAGAAAGATGAATTCATCAAAAGCCAGATGTTTGGAGCTTTATCAGATGGAGTTATCTCCAGGGTTAAGTAACTGCTTACAAAATGTAGAGAAAGTCACCCACATTTATAATGAAAGATTATGGCTTTAGAGACAGTGTTTGCTAAAGTCAGTGGGAGGTTTTCCACTAGCTCCACGGAGCTTTGGGTCAGGTCAGCTTTCCATGGCGAGTCTGCTTGGTCAGGAACCTTCATCAGCGACCAGCTGGTGTTCAGGTGCCTGTCATTCCAGTGCAGTTCCAGGAATGAATTCCAAAAGATTTCCTGACCATCATTGCCACTTTTATTCCATTGCCAGATTTTCGAATGTTTCCTGTACCATGCTGGATAATACAAAAAGATCCTTGAACTTGAGGCTTGCACCAAGCTGTTGGCAGCTGAATAAGGAAGGTTTCTCATGCATCCGAGTTTGAGGAGAAGATTTAGCAAAGTCTGTTTCCTCACCTTCTGGTGCTCTTGCTGTTCAGGAATTCTTATCACATTCATCCCTGTAGCTCTATCAAGGATGTGATTGTTTTAAAGCCAGAGTTATTGAATCAAAAAATCGGTACCAGGTGCTGCTTTCTTCCAGGAGGCTAAATTTGTTCTTTCTGCAGCATAGTTCTGACTTGAGTGATCTCCAGTTGGTGTTTTCTCCAAGTGTAGTGCTCTGCTGTTAATTTGGGATTGTTGAGCACTTTAAAAACCATGTGTTTTTGATGAGGCCATGACACGTTTGTAAAAACAAATGGATTTTAAACTGCTTAAGTTTCTAAATTAACCTTTAATATCTTCAATCTTCTCAGTATACGATCAAGCAAAATACTGTAGCTTCTAGTAGGATTAAAAAAATCCTTGAAACCAATAAAGCAAAGAATTTTAGAACTTACTGGATTCTGTAGAGGAAACTTGAGTAATCAGGGGGCATTTGAATATATCATTCCATATGATGAGGGCTTCTATCTTTGAGTACTGATAATGGGGAGTATTGTATCTGATACCTGGTTGTATTTTGTACCATAGCTAGAGAATGTGATATGAGCGAGATAGAAAGGAAGGGTTATGAAGATGTGAAATATTGAATTTTAATAGTTTAAGAAGTGAGGTTTGGATATTAGCCTAAATTTGACATCTTAAATAGATTTAATGATCACTTGAACAAGAAGCTATTATGGTAATCACAGCTGTATTCTAAGAATGTTTTGATATGCATGTGTGCTGGTGGTGGTGATATTGCTGGGTTTTCTATTCCCTATATTTAAATGAAAAGTAACTTTTTCCTTAAGGAACCCTATTTTTATGTATACAAAAATGTTATGCCATTTTATCCAATCAAACATTACGGTGTAGTGGCAGAAGTCCATTGTATTGTGATATCATGGGTTTAATCCTGTTGTGATAAAGCGGTTTGTTTATTGAAAGAGTTTGTCATCACACATGTATCAACTCTTTCTATAGACAATTTCTTGATTACTCCTCTATTTCTTGTTATGACATTGTAAGCAAACAAGAAGGAGCACACTGAAGGCAAAGGAGCATGAATCTGCAATGAGTAGGGAATGCTTATCATGGTACAGACAACCACCCAGTGAAATTTTTAACTTTATGGAGGCATGTGTAAATATTACACTATTTTTTTTAACCAACAGTTTCTAAAAACCTCATGAAGTATTTACAGGCACTTATTCTGAAATGTGATAAAACAGTATGCTTCAAGGCATCCTTAGTATCCAGAACCACCAGTCTGCAAGAGTAACTGGCATCCCAGTCGTGCTTTGCTTTGAGGCAACAGCATCAGTCTCTGCGGGGTGGACTACTGACATAAATCACTCACAGACATTTTGCCAACCAGAGAGGATGCAGAGTTTGTCAAATGTACTTATTCACTTGGCCCTAAGCAGGATGATCTTATGGGAAGGGTGTTGGAGGGCTAGGGAAGAGTGTTGTGATGCCGGGGGTTCTGTGCCACCCTCTCTATGGGATTACACTCTGTTCAATGCAACACCTAGTGGATGTCCGTCCCCGCCCAGACCCTTAAACAAAGAAGGATGTAGATATTTTCGACCACAAGCTCCAGACTGTAAGATATTATACTTAAAGTATATCTTTAATTAGGCGAAACTTGTACTTCAGTGAGAGCATTGTTGCTTATTTTTGTTCTTAGTTCACAAGGGATCTTCTTGCTCCCTTCTTTACTGCATTTCCAGCACGTGCACTCACATACTCTTTTTTTCAGGCAGGGATATGTTTTGGAGATAGACCATCTCTTTTGGTGATTACTGGGAAAAAGTTGCTTTGAATTCTGTGTCTTTTGACATGTTCTTTTGAGGGGGATGAAAGAGGGACAGATGGCTGCTAGTTGAATAGGCTTGTTTTTTAGTTTGTTTTTTATTTACTCTCTCATGCATTGAAAAGGACTGAACAATGATATAGAAATAACGGAGTGGATGAAAAGTAACTTTCCATTAATCTATTGCCTTTTTTCATATTTTTAAAAAGACAAAAGTTGTTATTTCTCTGACCCATCTCTTGTTGTAAATGTTAAATGAATTGTGTAAGAAAGATGAGCTTCAGAAATGCTGTAGGTTCATGGTTCATGGTAGGGGCAGATTAAGCATTTAGGGTGAGAATCAAGCATATGTATTTAAGGAACTTTTATTTGGAGATTTCGGCGCCCAATAGCACTGGGTGCTGTGGGGATGACAAACCTGACTTGAGCCCATGAAGGCGATGCGAGCCAGGCTGCGGCACGAGCCCGCCGCCCGCTCAGCTCAGCACAGCTCTGTGTCCCCGAGCAGCACACGGGCAGGGCCTCCTCAGCTCCCTTCTGTGACACAGATGGAGGCCCCTCTATGACACGGCCACCACCGCGCTGGAGTGGCTTTCGCCACCTGGGCTGGTGGTAGAACTTGGCTGTTTGGTTTGGAGGTGGATGTGAACTCGGGCTGCGTTCCAGGTCTGTGTTTCTTGCCTCTGTTATGGGTTTAGGTGATTAATTCTGTGAACATTTTTGGATTTACAGAAACGGGAAGTGATTGTGTATGTGGGAAGGGAGTTGAGCACCATGTGGGTTTACAAGTTAAAGCAAAAATTGGTGCTTAGGTTAAGATAAAATATTTGTACTACTACTTGCATGCATACAGTAAAGGGCTGTACAAAGACAGCAATACAAATCTATTGTGTTAACTTCTAGAAATTGTGTATGTGAGTCAGGGAACAGGCTTCTCAAAGCAAACTTTGATCAGCCATTAAAACCTTATCCCGAGGGGTGGATTTGATTCGGCTCTCTGTACAGCACTGTACACAATGGGAAGTAAAACTGGGATTTTTTTGGCAATTGCTGAGCAACAGCTAAGTCAAAGCAGACACAATGGTTGGGGTTAATATCAACCAACTTCACGTTCTGCATCTGAGCTAAATACCCAGGGTAGCTTGGCTTCTCATTATGGGAGAGGAATGGACACCATTAGGGTGAGTTTGTCTGACCTGTTTCACAGCTATTTTCAGGATGCAATGGAGTATGACCTAGACTACCTGCACTGGCTCATCTCCATTGATGGCAGTGAAGCAGGGTTGGTCAGTTCTGAAACAGACGTCTGTGGTTCCCATTCTGTATGGGATTTACTTCATACCATAAAAGTAAATTTTTATATGAAAGATTTTCTTTATGAAGTAGGATATTGCCTTAAAAATAGTCACTTGTGTATTTGGAAGAGAAAAGCTAAAAGTGGCATTTTACAAAGCCAACTATCTATTAGTTTGACTTACAAAGCAATTTTACGTGGCTTCAAAAAGTTCCTCCACAGCCATAACTATGAATGGGAAGCATGTTTCGGTTGTGTACAGTATGTCTTGAATGCAGATAGCCCCATGCCCCATGTTAGCTTTTCTTCTTTTTTAGAAAGTTCCATGTACTTTTATGGTTAAACCAGCAGTGTCACCTGCCTTGGGTCTGACTCTGGTATCTCGTCACATAGTGCAGTGATGCTCCCAGCTGGGCAACCTCTGCAAAGAGGCAGCTGTACTTTTTCTTGCCATGCATTCTCAGACCTCAAAGCATAACAGGTCATGCCACGTGGCACTGAAATGCCAGCCTAAATTTGGGGGAACAAGCACAACGTGGATTTACTGAGCGCTGAAGGACCTGAGTTGTCTTCACTGCTCTGTGCAGCTGACTGTGTCTGTACCCCCGTCCCTCCCACACCGCGCGGTGTCTGGGGGTTCGGAACATCCTGCCCTTGCACCCATGCAGGGAGTCCTGGCTCCCCACGGGCTCGGGAGAGGAAAGCTCTCTGTGTCTGTGCTCAGCCTCTGGATGGGCGGCTGGGGAAAGGAGCTTTACTTCAAATACAGGCTATTAAAGGAAATGCCTTTGCGGGTTTGCAGACAGAATAACAGTGAGCAACAACTGCTGAGACTGAAATAGCATTTGAACAGTTCATTTTTAGTAGATTATAAAAGAATAAAATTATTTTCACCAGTTTCTGACAAGAGAATGGACACACGTGCCTTGTTAACCAGTCTTATAAAATGTACAAATTGATCTCTCAGTGATTTTTGGTAAATCCTCTGCCGATTGGTCTGCTTTTGGGCCTTCTGGAAGCAAAACCTCAGAAATGTTTTCCACATATGAAAGCTTTATCCACCAAATATAAAAATGATGTTCATAGAACGGTTTGGGTTGGAAGGGACCTTCAAAGCTCATCTAGTCCAACCCCCCTGCAATAAGCAGGGACGTCTTCAACTAGATCAGGTTGCTCAGAGCCCCGTCCAGCCTGGCCTGGAATGTTTCCAGGGATGGGGCATCTCCCACCTCTCTGGGCAACCTGGGCCAGTGTTTCACCACCCTCATTGTAAAAAATTTCTTCCTCATGTTAACTTCTTCTGTTCCAACCCTTTTTAAGCTCTGAGGTTTAAGACCTTCGTTAGATGACAGAGGGATTTTAGGTCAAGCACTGCCTGACTTTCACAATGATTTCCATCTAAAGGGTCTTGCATAGTGAAGTCTCTTCATGTTTTATTTAAAGTTTTAGTTGGGCTCTTGACTCTGAAAAATAAATAAAAATGAAGGGCTTACTAGGACTGCTGCAGTGAAAAAATTATAGAGCTGCTTTTTCAAATGAACTGCATGACATTTATCATGAAAAATATCCATTAAGTGAGTGAATAAAGTTATTGCTCTAGTTTGACATACCAGGCAATATTTCTGTGAATATCGTACATGTAGGTGATTTACCTCTACCTCTGTTTTGAATTCACCTTTAAAGTAATAAAACATAAGTGGGCAAAGTCTTCTCATAATCCTGCTTTCCCACAGCTCTTTGCTGTGTTTCTTAAAATGTAACGCTACAAAGAAGTATTTTCACTTTGCCCACCCAAAATCCGTTGCTGGTAGTGAGACAGTATTTCTAGTTTGCACTTGGCAGTGACCAGGGGTGTGGGACATGTAGTCGAAGGCTCGGGGAGAGGGTCTGTGCTGGAGCACCGGCTCTGTGGTGAGCAGGGCTGTCCCCAGGAGCCGGAGGAAGAGGGGGGAAAGGAGGAAGATAAGCCACCTGCAAGCAGTGAAGGAGGAGAAAATGGAACCTAGCCCCCAGAACAGTGAAGAGTGAAAAAGCTTCATTGAAACTGCAGCCACGAATGTTAGTTTATTACAGCTTGGTCTGCATACTTCTTGTGTTAGCTGAAGAGTTTATCCTGTTGGCAGTTTGTCTGTGCAGTTGTGTGTTGTGGTGGCAGCAAATCCAGAAAGCCCACAGAAGATGAGAGTACCCAAAAAGTGTGTGACGGAGCCGTGTCCCCGTGCGGCTGGGAGGGAGCAGTTGCCGCAGGGCAGCGGGCGCTTGGCTGTGCTTGGACCTCCCAGTCTTCTCATCATGGCCACCCGGGTATGCACCCTGCAGGATGAGCTCACGGAGTGTGGTGCATGCCTGTGTCCAACCTAGTTGTGCTTTTATATTAGATTTTCCTTGAAGTTCTTAATGGCTGTGAGTTTGGGTAGTATTGTAATACTGATATTTATGTGCTGTTTACCTGGTGTGACTGCTGGTCTACAAGCCATCTTCTAGGAGTCTTAATTCATCCTGCATTTTACTAGAATGATTTTGTGGATGTGAATTCTTTGCATGGGATTCCAGTTACAGGCTGAATTGAATATTAAATTGCTCCTCAAACCTTCAAGGCAATGCATCAACTTCACTCATACTCAGCAATTTGTGCTGTGCTGTATGTGCCATGTACCAGCCTTAGTTCCTGAATTCTCCCAGGGCCAGGATTCTGCTCCATTCAATTCTGTTTTTCTTTTTAAAAGCTGGAATGTTTTAATAAGGGTGAAAGATATTTTAAATGAAATATTTTAATTTGTTCTCATGTTATGTACATGTATTTCCCTGCTCTCATCTAGCTTTCATCAGATGGTTGAAATATTTTCTGAGTACGTGTGCTTTCAAGGTTTTTCTGCAAATCTAATCATGTTTAACAGGCACTGAGTTCTTGTGAATCGATGTTGTGTTTTTCTCTATTTATGCCTCACAGATCTGGCTCAGATCTTGTCTTGAGTTCTAGGACAAGAGATTTTCAGTGTTTTTGGTATGAAAGCAGATAAGATTGGTACATAGTTAGAATTCCCTTGGAAAGGAACAGAGTTTCAGGCCTTGCAGGCATTGCATTGACTGCAAGTTTTGTAGAGTTTAGTAAGTTTAGTAGGTAATTAAATCCAATAATACAGCATATCTTGTTTCAGAAGTGATGGCTTTTGTAAGGAAAGCTGTACTTTTCCTCCTCTTTTTTAAAAGAAAAAACCTAGAGCAAGTGGTGTATGTAACATATTAGGAAATATGGTGTTTGCTTGATCTTACATTGGGAAAAGTTGATTTTAATGTCATAGTTTTAGCAAGATGGATGGTAATTTTCGCTCATAGATACATGTGCATAATTCAGAGTTTGATTTTCACCTTGACCATCCAACAGCCATACCTGTTTTCTTAATTTTTTTGACTTGCACTGCAATATAAATGGTTTGCTCTATGTTTCCTTACTTGATTTTATTCCTCACTATTTTTTCTGTCATTTGCATTAAGACACCTGAAAGGTCATTTTCAGCACTGAAAAGTGAGGAGATGTCAAAGGTAGGGCTGCTGATTAAGGCTGTTGGTGTGCTCTGTGCTTTCTGTCTGTAGTTGTCAAGCTGCAGCGCATGAGGCTCTCAGCATGTGTGATGGGGGTGAGGCTTCAGTGTGAGAGAAGGTTCGCTGGTGACTCTGCTCCTTCCTTCGGTTTCCATTTGGTGACTTCCAGATTGAGAACCTGGCACAGCTGGGTTAACCTGATGCCTTGTGGCAATTTTAGAAAAGGGAAAACCACTTCGTATCAGCCCATGATCAGAAACAGAGGGATAAAGGAAAAGAGAAGGCATGGAGAATTAAAGAACAAAGAAGCATAGCTCAGAAAAGAGGGAAAAAAAAAGAAGAGGAACTAGTGACAGGGAATACTGGCCTTCCTGGGTATAAATAAAAATACTTAACTGTTTCCTTGATGTTACTTTGGCATATAAACAATTACCCTAGAAGCCACGTAAGTGATGTATGATTATGAGAGAGAAATGAGTGGGTTTCTACTGCTCACTCCCTCCCTTTCTTTCTGTTTGCAAAACTCTCTGTAGAATCTGAGACCTGTTCCATGCCAGAAAATGCAGGAAAAAGCTAAAGATGTGAAAAGGGAGGATAATCCCACATGATTGCACTTTTGTTATTTCTCAAGTGTTAATCACAAAATGAAAAATGGTATTGTGTGTAATCTTAGATTTGTATAAGTGCATGATGACATTTTGAATTACCTTTCCTGAAACACAAACTGTGTTTGTCTCAGACGTAGAAGACATTCACTGAATTGCACGGCTTTAAAAATGACAGTCCTGGGGCTTTGATGGATACTGTGTCTCCTGAAATCTTGAAATTAAAGTCAATATTTTTCTGTATTTCCAACAGAAGTTAAAAGACTAAATGCAGACATTATTGCACAGTGTACCTGGGCTTATATAGGTGTTTGACAGGATGATCACAGGGTGTTTGCAGGATTTGAGTTATGAGGCTCGTTTGGGGTCTTGCTGTAGTGCTGCAGTGTGTGTGGTGAATGATTCTTCACATACTTGGACTTTGTGCTTTTCTCATTTAGTGCTCTTCTGTATTTGTTTTCTTAGCATTTTCTTTCTTGTGCAGTTATTTCAGCTGTACTCTCTCTCCCTGTTTATGGTGTCCATTCCAGCAGGTTCTGTAGTCTTCCCATCCCATCCACCACAGCCTGTCTCCAACTGTATTGCTGGTTTCCTATTCATCCCTGTTTTGTTTGTAGGTGGAGAGTATGGTATTTATTTGTTTATTTTTGTTTGTTTGTTTGTTTTTTAATCTATCTATCTATCTATCTATCTATCTATGTATAATCTATTTTTGTTATCGTTTGAGTTTTTTATTTTAGGAGAAACAGGTGAAAATTTGCTTTAGAGGTTGTTTCCATTTGTTTTTGATTCAGCTTCTCCTCCATGCTGACTAAGGAGGATGGACAGGATCTAGTTCCATCACCATGGCCTGGGCTGGTCTTGTTCTCCCGTGGGACCAGCTGGCAACTGAGCTGCTACCCAGGAAACCGGGACTAATAAAAATGCTCCATTAACTTTTTACAATATCTTGGCCCTTTAAAGGAAACTGATCTGTTTTGACCCAGCTGAAAAAGGGACATATTGAAACCTTTTCTTCCAGAGTATTTCTCCTCTTTACTGTACTTCATGGCCAAGTGCTGGCGTAGCTGTGCCACAAAGAATTCCTGAGACTATATTTTGCAACAATGGTTTCATGCGTGCTCTGACTTAATTAGTTGCAAAAACCAGCTTATATCTCTGGCTGTATTAGGGAGCTTCATGCTGTTGTGGCATGATTGCCTATTGTTGAACCTTCAATGCAAAAGACAGTTTACCTTGCAGACGGGTTTTTTTTTGAAAGAAAAATAGGTTAAAGATGTAAGCCACCATATAAATGCTAAGTATGATTACAAAATGCAAAAATAATTATATAAAATTCTGTGAGGAAAGCCATGCAAGAATGCCTGGGGGCCTAGGTTTTTATCCTTTTGCTTTTACAGCAAGAGACTAAAAATGCTTATGCAATATTTATTCAGGATATACAGCAAATTGGCGTTTGGAAGCATTCAATTTTCTTCATAATTGTTCTCCATTCACTTGGCCGATTATTAGTAATTTGAGGGAATTAGAGATGCTCCTTTTAGAAGTTTCTAGTGAACTCTTCAGAATTGTCAAACAATAACAAACCTGCCACTTAGGCAGCAATTTTCCCTCTCGCCCTGCTCGTACTGATGTTAGATGGCTGTTTGGAAAGGCTAGACAAGCAAACTGCCATGCAGCAAATCAGCAGGACATTTTTTTTCAGCCTCATGCTGCTGAGTGAATATTGATACAAGAAATTTTGTGTTTGTTTTGTTTGTGCAAAGACTTTGTGCCTCCAGTTTGGGTCCAGGGAGGTGTTTTCTTTTCTTGGCAGCAAGATCTGCAAAAGTGTATTTAGCTGAAGAATGTAATGCTATATCTTTGTGGATTAAACTTGTGTTTCTTTAGTCATCTCCAGGTGAGTCCCACAAGAATGTAATTCAAAGTGTGTGATGTCCAGATCTTCCCTTTTCCTCTGCCATAAAATGAAAAGGGAAACAAAATCATTCAAACCCCTCAGGAATGGGGTTGTGAAGTGCCATTTACTGAAAAGGTGGGGTCCTCTGCTCTCTGGCTGTGTCACAGGACTTCCCAAAGCACAGAGTGTGCGCAGGGACAGGAGCTGCAAACCTGCACCCAGGAAGGGCTGTTGGGAGGGACAGTTTGGTGGGGATGTCAGCGACAGTGGGGGACAGTGACCCGCTGGGCTATGGGATGGACCCACCTATAGCTTACGGATGTGCTGAGCGGCAGCATCGCTCAGTCTCTGTCTCTCCTTTTCTTGCAGCTTTAGCAGGACAAGGGGACCAACATCCCCACGCTGTCCCCATGCCCACTGGGAGTGAGGAGCATGGACATGCTCAGGTTGTTTAGACTCCTGTCCCTGTTGGTGTAGCTGTTCCCAGACCTGCTAAGGTGCTGATGCTGACGGGCAGCAGCGAAGCTCTTGGAGATGCTTAACTGCTTTTCCCTCCAGCTATGTGGAAGCACCAAAAATGATTAAACTTGGTCCAGTGATCTTATTTGCAATAACCAAACTGCTTCTAAGGAATGTGTGAGCAACTTGGCTTTACCTAATTTTGGTCATCTCACAAAAAGCAAATATACCTGTTTGGTTTATTTTAATTTGCCCTATGTTAGAATCGCCATAGTAATCACACAAAAATACAGTGATGCTTTGATTCCAAGAGCCGATGAAAACCAGGGGAGGTGAGTGAGGAGTGCTTGATGCTGAGCGGGGAATGGGGAACAGCCCAACCTGCCCTCCTGTCCAGCAGTTTGTGAGGCTGCATCCAGGAGCTGTGGCTCCATGAGTGGCCTCTCCTCTGGTTGGCTTTTTGCATGGTGAAGCAGAGCCCCTCTCTCAGAAATGTTCTGCTATGGAGAGGTGGGGACAACGCTGTTATTAATATTCAGATTTTATTTCCCACATATGCTTAGTCTTGCCTCCCACTTCAAACTGTTTGAGGAGGTTTGCCTTTTGCATAGGTACTGTGTGACTGATGGACAAGTTTTCCTGCTTTTCAACTGTGAGTTTAATAAAAAATGGGTGTTAAACATCCTTTGGAAGTGTTTTCAAATGTCTTAAAAATACATAAATCCAAATCTCATCTGAGACACAAAAGTGAACTGTGTCTTGAATTAATAACTTTTCAAGTAGTTTTACAAATCCCAAAGAAGAAACATGAAGTAATGAACTTGTTCTAAGAAAACCATTTAGTTTCAGAAGCATTTAAAAAATATTTTTAGCATTTATGTGAATGATTTAGAAGATAACATTTCAGTTTCTATACAGACAGGATCTCAACTAAAACTGTGTCTCTGTGTGAATACGGATTTACTTTTGTTCTGGGGTGACATTAAAAAACGTGTTCATGAGGATTCTCTGTTTTGAATAGCCTTTTTATTTGTAGTGGTGATCAAGTATCTTACATATCCTTTAACGTGGTAGATTTTTTGACATGTCATGTGAAATTTTAAATACATTAGCTCTGCTATAGTTGTTAAAATACTCTTGTTTTAGAGATTACATCAATATAGGTAACTAAACAATAATAAGCTATTTTTCTGCTCTCTTATTCTACATGAAATTTAAGGTAGCTATTATTAAACAGTAAAGTAGTTTTTAGTCAGAAGCACCATGTATAATGTAAAAATACAGTATTTTGGCAAAATAAATGTGAACAATTTCTCACAGTAATTTTCGGATTTTGAACTAAGCACTTCAAAGAACAGAGGTGTTCTCCTGCTAGAAGCACACTGACTGCTTGATGCACGCTGGAGAGAAGTTGATGATCTGTGAAAGCCCATGGATGTTCTGTTCACAGTCATTTGTACATCTTCCTTATGTTGTTTTGTGAATGCCCAGGTGCCGCATACAAACCTCATAAGGATGCATGTATTGAAAAATCAATATGCTATGGAGGTCTTAATACCAGAAAGCTTTCTAAATCCTAATTTAAGATAAAAATGGTGATACTAAGACGTGTTCCCTAAAATCCATTGCTCTCAGGTGGGTTAAAGGAGTAACTCCATCAGTACAGGAGATGGCTCTCTTCTCATGTGACTTTCTTTTAGTAGTATGCAAGATAATTTCCTAGATTTTGAGGAATGGCAAATAACCGGAATGGCATTTCACAGAGCCTTTGTGAAGGAATGAAGTTACAAAATGTTATTACAGTGATTTTTATTTTCGGTCATAGCTGCATATCTGTAAATGCTGCTGCTACGAGCTGGGTAGGAGAAGCCTGTGGATGCTGAGGGTTGGTCACTGTGGTGCTCTTAGAATTGCCCTTTTCATCCTGGGTGTGTCATCGAAGTACAGCTTGGGTGCTCTCACCCTGAAGGAGCAGTTCCTCCTTTGCATCTCCATGTTGACAGCTGGATGGATAGTGACCCTTCGGCGTTCCTGTTTTACTCCTGGATGTGTTTTCTCATTGACTGTTGTTGTTGCCCATGACACTGCTGGGCTGTCACTTGAGAAGGTGAGTGCTCTGTCCATCCTCTTTTGGACTAGAGGAACTGGAGTTCCTTTGTCTCCCTGGTTTCTCTTCTGTCTATCCTTGGTAGGGGTCTTGCCAACTTGTTATCTTTCTGCAAGGAGGCCTTGGAGAGAGCGAAGTGTCTGCAGTAGCACAAGGGACTTAACCTGGGTGGAGGTGCAGCAGGAGACATTCGGGTGCCAGATCAGTTGTAACAACATTTTTCGTCTGCTCTGCAGAAATTATGATGTGTTTGAGGGTTTTACAGACTACTGTTGTGCAGCTGATTACTTGCAGTGCCTTCTTCCTGGATATCCTGTCCTGGGTTATTTATTTCCCTTTGAATCTGTTGGGAATCCTCATGTTCAAGTAGCCACCTCCAGTTATTCATGGTAATGGAAGAGGACCAAGTAATATACACTGCCTGTCCCTTCTTTTTACATTTCAGTGTATCAGTACATTTTGGGCTGCAGAACAATAAATACCTTATTAATCTCCTTTGAAGAATGAAAGAGAATGAAAGCCCCTTAATAGTATAAAATTAATAATAATGATCATAATTTTAAAACTTAATTTTTTTGTAAAATAAAAGCTGTATGCCTCATGTTCCTTTTTTTTGCATTCAGATATTGTTGCAGCCCATTCTAGGATGAGACAAGGCTGAAGGCTCGTGGTATAGAGACAGCTTGGAAAAGTCAGCTGCTGGGAATCTGGAAATTTCTGGCATGAAGTATATATCATAGCATTTCAGTAAATATCTTCTGTTAGTTCTGGCTAAAGCTGCTTCTCCACTAAGAAAGATGATCTTCATCTCCGGGCTAGAACCAATCACAAATTGTAAGGAAAATTGGCAACTGCAAGCATGAAAAGTCATTGATCCAAAAATTCATGAACTGTCTTTCATGTAGTGAGATTTCTTTTTGAAGTTCAGCTGAGGCTCTTCCTATTTGCTTATTCTTGGTTTTGAACTTCTAGAAATAATTTTTGACTCTCTTCAACCTTGGCAATGTGAAATAAAAATAAAAGATTGAGAGGTATGTAATTAAGCATGCAGCGTAACTGCGTATTTGCACAATTGTAAAAGGGAGGAGAGAAAAAAAAGGGAAGGAAGATTATAAAAAAAAGATAGATTGTTGCTAAAGTTTCTCGAAGGTTTAGAAAATTTTATGCATTTCCAGAATAGAACAATTGAAGCTCCCTGTTGTTGTAAGGGGCTTCGTAAAGTACATGTAGAGAGAGACAAGAAAGCTCGACTTTGCAGGTGCTTCAAGGAGCAGCTTGTCTCCTACTGCTCATTAGGCAGGTTTTGGTTTTTTTTTAAAGGGATATAGTTTATTATTATAATCTTTTTCTAGTAAAGAAGAAGAATTAAAGATGCCTGTTGGTCTGTCACCCCTTGGCGAACAGCAGATGTTCTGTTTTATGGTCCCATTGTGAGCATTATCTGAACAATTTAGCCAACAACATCCAGCGTAGGCTCAATTGTCTTACTCCCTGTTTGGCTACTGGGAACACCGGAGTTTTCTGCAGAAAGTGATCTTTAACCTTGAGAGTTAATTAGAGGATTTCAACTTGTTGTGCTGATGGCTGGAACTTCTTATTCTCCGCTCATGTAATTGAAAGAGCTTGTTTGGATGCCACTAGGTTTATGTAGTCCCCAAACTTCACAGCTTCCCAGACCATTCTCTGACCTACCTCCCATGAAAGGTCAGGCCCAGCATCCTGTCTTTTTGCAGGGAGCCGCGCTGTCTGTCCTCCCGTGTCCTGGGCATGGCAGCTGTGCTGCCGTGCGTCCCCTGTGCATGAGGAGGGTTGGTGGCATTTCATCTCGTTACTTAAAACACGCAAATACTTGATTTGTCTTTAGGGATTCAGCTTGATACTTGAGCTGAATGACAGAAAAGAATATTCTTGAGATCTTTATTCTCTGCGCTTTGCCTTTGAGCTGTATTAGTCCCTGCGTGCAGAAGAGCCTTCTGCTAAAATTGTCTATTGGAGCACGTGGGGTGGCATGACATGGCCTTTTCCTAGTTCTGCGTCAGATCTGTTATTCTTCTTGGTCATCAGCGGCAGATATGAGCTCAGCAAAACATTAACTCGCGGAGATTCGATAACACTTTAAATGAGAGCGTGTTTCATGAATGTACCAACATGTTTCTAATAATCCTAGTAAATGTTTCTGTCATGGAAACAAGAACAAGTGCCATTAAAATTGCAGAAGCTGTTAGTCATTTTTAATAGTTGTTCAGGACTATGTTCACTCTATCTTGTTATAGATGTTAGCTGTAATGTTTTTTTTTTTTTTTTTTTTTTTTTCCATATCGGAAGCTCGGTAGTGTGCAGTAAAGGCTGCTTCTTCTCTCACGTTCTTTTTTTCCTTTAAATTTAGTGCATATAGCTGTGAAAATGCATGCACAGATAATTGATTGTAGCCCAATTTTATTGTTTGTCATAACTATTATGCTTCAGTTAAAAAACTATGTAAACAACTTCTTTAATGAAACTCTGTGGATTTTGGGTAGTGCAGGTTCAGCTCCACCTCCAGGTGTTAATATCCCCAAATTGTTGCCTTCTCCAGCCTGGCAGTGGCTTGCGAGCTGGGTATAAGCCACCATTTTACAGCTCGGACAAACGCAGCTGGGTTTGTGACGATTCCTGTACTCGTTGGCGGTGCAGCGAGGCTGGAGCCCGCCGTGCTCGGCCCGGCCGCGGGGAGGGGAGGCCCAGTGCCCAGTGCCTGCTCCATGTGAGGAGGTTCTGCTCCGTGGAAACGTGGAGTGGCGCCAGATGAACAGCCAAATACTTTCAAAGGTGGAGTATTCATCTGTTCCCTGGCAAAGAAATACCTCTTCCCTCACTGTTTCAAGTCTAAATGAGGTGAACAAACATCACACATTGTTTGCTCACCATGCACGTAGTTAAGATACCGATAGAATCTCAATGCTGCCTGTTATTTATCATACTCTAGACTATTTGGTGATGGTCCTGTTGTGATGTCTTTACTAATCCAGATATTGGGTTGTTTTTTTCCCCCTTCTAAGCTCCAGTAGAAATACTGTAGGTTTTCATTTCCTTGCTGTTGGCTGGTAGGGTTTCCTTTGGCGGGCGAGAGCCACAGAGGTGATGCAGAAGGGCAGCCGGAGGCAGCGTGGGCCTTGCCTTTTGAAAAGTCAATTAACATTAGGGCTGTAATTAATGAGCCAGTGGATGCAGCATAAGGTTCTGATGGAGATTAGGGAAGGAGAGAGATTCCTCTATCAGCTTTGTAAGAACTTGTGTAACAACAAACACACACTAATTACACACATAGTGCTGAATTGCACTTAAGCCTGTTTAACTCTTTGGTATCTAGACATGATCTGCATAGGAATTCCCACCTCACATACGAAGTGATGTAGCGATGCACGAGGCTGTGTTGACAGCAGATGTTGATAGAAAGTCAATTTTAGAATAAGTCAGAAGTGGATTATAGACTGGCAAGTAGTTCTGAACCCCCAATATCTGGAACTGCACAGTAATGGCGCTTCTACCAACCCCTTTTCCTTGTAAAAAGGCACCATGGTGGCCTGGGGACCAGAAGGGGATCATGACATTGGCAACCAAAGCAGGTTTTCTGTGGCTGAAACTCACTGATGAAAGAACCTTAATGTGTATCATGGAAACTATGTTATTCCTGGTTCTTCCCAACTGAGCTCTTCAAGTTATAGTCTAAATCCTATTGTTGCATCTGTATTTCTGCCCTTCTGTCCGGAGAAAAGTTGGAATCTTCTTCCTCTAAGTGAGCCTTTCTGAACCTACCCGAAGCATTTAGATTGTGAACAGTATACAGTTTTAACAACACTGCATTGTGGTCACTAACAGGAGCAACTTGACCATTCAGTTTTAGGGGATTTTTCAAAGTTGTGGTAAGAAAAATATCTGCCAGCTTCCTGCGTCTCAGAGCGGTGAAGCATTATCAACTCAAAGCAGCTATGAATTGCCTCCTGTCATTGCAGCCCCCTGCCTGCACTGCAAAATGAATCACGAATGCAGATACAAAATACAGTGCCTTCATTATAATATAACTAAATATCAATCAGAGTCTTATTAGCAAGGCATGATCTTTGATGTAAGCAGAAAAACTTCAGCAGGAGCAAAGCTGATGATGCTTCTACTGTCACACAAGTGTTTGAAGAGGTAGCAAGCAAGATGATATTTTGCAAAAGATTTGTAGCATCTGGGGGACTAGAAGTGCGCTTTTCCTGGATTTGTAGCCCTAGTGTGAAAATAGGTAAAGAGGCAACCCAGCATGTTTTAAGAAAGTCCACGAAGAACACACCCAAAAACCCGAGACTGCAGCTCATTAAAACATACTGAAACTTTTTTTTTTGACAGAGATGAGTAGAACATTTGTAAGATCTGACATTTTTGTCTTTTCTCTTGGCATGTAAAGATATTTGCATTTTAGAAAAAAGCCCAGAGAAGGGAGACAGAGAGGGTGTCGGTAATTAAATTTTAATTTCGGTTTTAAAGATCTTTCTCTAATTAGCTTTAAAAGTCAGTGTCTAAGTAAATTGAGTTTCAAGGTGCAATCATCTTTTTCCTCCTGGATCTTAGTATTCAAAAGTAAGAAGAAAGAATATTAGAGAAACAGAAGAAAGATTGTTATTTTAAAGGCCTTTCAAGATGAGGATTTAACTTTACCTCATTATTAAAATATAACTGTGGCAGGTTGATGTTTTCTTATTTTTGAATTTTAAAGTCAGTGAGCAGTCATGGTTGGGAAAATAGAAAACCTAGGTTCTATTAAAAGAGATTGAAAATTATATTAAGGAGGTAAGGACTTTTCTTCTTTCTTTTGCTTTGTAATAAGACTGTTTTGGTGGCTTGGTTGCATTCTTTTCACTGTTGTCCATTCTTCTAGGGATGTTTTTACTTCTTGTTTTTGATGGTAGGCATGCTAATGTACTGTCTTGTATTTCTTTAAAGGTATATGTTAGCATGTAGTGGGTTTTTGTTTGTACATTTTACACAGCCAAGTGTATTTTCTCTAAATCTATGTGAAGCTTAGGGACATGTGCGCCCCTGTCAGATTTTGAAGGCTGAGTCTAAGGGTCCCAAGACCTGCCTCGTTCGTCTGCCGAGACCATGTTGTGCATTTTTAGTGCTGTGGTGCAGCCTCTGCCCCGCCAGCCACATCTCCAATGCATGGGGCAGTGGTACGTGGAAAACAAGATCATTGTGATTTGTCATTATTTTAATGTGCAAATGCTTATAAATATGTCTTTTCAGAGCTAAAGAAATAAAAAAGCAGAGAACAATATTTGATAACATTGGAAATATGTCTGTGAGGAAGTACATAAGCTGTTGTTTGAAGATGAATAGTTAGAAGAATAACTAGAACAGTTGGGTTTGTACGTGAAGTAGTTATAAATATCTGGAATTGTGTGAAGTTAACAATGTTTTTTTTTCTGCTGCAAGAGGAATGGCAGTCTTGTTATTTATCCAAGAGTTCTGAATGTAGAGAAATTCATTTTAGAAGCTGATGTTTTAAAGCATAAACATATTTCCAAGTAGAGAAATGCTAATCATCTAAACTGTGTCATCCGAAGCTTTCTTGTACTTCTGAAAGGGAGAGCCGTGAACACTAGGTAGTTAGCATTTGTAGGTGAATGATGCGCAACTGATGTAATATTTGCAAATCTTAAAGCATTTGATAGAAATTTAAGTGTCCTGGAAATTCCAAGTTAGTGTGAGCATAAACACTTCAGTATGGTTGCAAATCAGTGTAGAAATCTTAATAGTTGGAGACAATCTTAGTCTAGGGATTATTGTCCAGTAGGGTGTTGTGAGGATTCCTGTTAGTTTTGGTTTTAACACCTTTAAATCTGGGAGAAACAATACTGTAGTTTGTTAATTATGGTTCCAGGTGTTCATAAACTAGGAAAGGAGAATAATATGAATGGAGTAAAGATAAATAATCCAATAGAGATGTAGTACATATACTGGAAAAATACAATTTAATTCAGCCTGACTAAATAGAAGCTAATGTATAAGAATATGGATCTAAACTCAACTTACACTTCAATTAACAAGACAAAGATACTGAAGTGAGGCTATAAGAAAAGTTTAAGGATTTCTGTGGGTGTTGTGGATTGATACCATGACAATAAAATACCCAAATGCAATTGTTGCTGGCTATGTATTAGTGTCAAAGTTCAAAAAAAGACAGGGAGGATGCTCCTTGTAAGACAGCACTGAGAGTATTTCATAAGAGAAATACACTATTCTGGGTGTCTTCTGAACAAGTTAAGATCAGAATAATATTTACAAAAGTGAACAGCAATAGAGAATTAAAAGAGGCAGAGGTGAAGTTATGTGCTGCACAGCACCATTTAGGGGAGAAATCCTGTAATTGTCTGGGACACGTAAAAGGAAGAGATAGTTTTGTAAGTGAACAGGGGCTAACTAGTAACAGGATGAGAAACTTGGAGAACATAATACCAATTTAGGAAAAAAAAATAATCTGAAGAGTTCGACCAAGTAAATTTGGGAAATGCTTCAAATTCTTTTATTAAAAAATCATTATTTAAAAGTGGAATGGATTCTAGGGGAGAGAAAAATACTGCTCTGGGCCATGAGGAGAGAGTTGGTGGTGTATATCTATCTTCTCCCTTTGCTGTCACTCTAGAAGTATGTTTCTGAAAAGATGGGTGACTGGTGGCAGCTTTGCAGTGCTGCTGTTTCACATCCCTCCCAGCAGCCACCTCCGCATCGCAGGCCTGAGGTTGCCTCTGCAGGACAGCTGATGCAGTTGTCCAGGGAGTAGTTCTTCCCCTCTTGGAACTGGTTAGATTTTTAATAGTTTTTTCTTTTCTAATGCAACATGCATTCATTTGTTTTGCACTGTTTTGTTTGTCTGGTGGAGAAGTGCTGGCTTATATTAGGTACTGCTTGGGTTTAATGGAGCTCACAAGTTCAGAGTCCGTGCCTCATTTGGTTATACCTGTAAACATTAAACATCTTAGCACGAATCACAACTGCATTTTTCACAACCATAAGATAATTTTTCATTTCTGTGCCTTAAATTCACCGCACACCAAACTGTGCAAGCTGCCAGTGGCACTGAGGAGCTGAAACATCAATTGAAATCTCCTTGGTTATGCTATATAAATATATGTGTGTATTTTTCTAGTCATGCCCTCCAAGCTGACATCGCAGAGGGAATTGAAATGGGAAGGTATGAATTAGCTCGGCTCAGAGGGTCCCATCCTTTGCGCTGAATGCCTGCACACAGGACATATTCAGCTTTATGGATGAAATTTGCCAGATCCTCAAATGCTTTTGCTCGTGAGCATATTTGAAAATCAGAAAAGGTGACGACCCTTTTAAAATACAAATGGAATTGCTGGCAGGAAGGAAAGGTACAACTCTGTGTTCTTAACATTTAAAGATGGTTATAAAATGTATATTGGCTGTTTTTATAATTTATAGTGAAACTGCTGTTCCTTTTAATAAAATGAGACTTCCAGTCAGAATTTCATGACTATGAATGTGAGCATTTTGTTATCCAGCTTGGATTTATCCTACAAATAACCATTTTCTAGCAGAACTGTGGCCATATACATAACTTAACGGGATTCTCTGTCACGCATAATTCTTTCTGAAGTTACAGTGTTGGACTCATTGCTGAATACTTCAAGTCCTTCAAGGTGGCTCAAGAACTGAGTTAGTGGTAACTTTCATGATTTGTAATTTAATTTTTCCTTAATTCTTAGACTTTTAAAACTTCCTGTAATTCCTTATTAGATTTACCGTTTCAAGTGCTTATTTAAAAGGCACCTTAGCTGCAGAAGCAAATCAATATTTACAGTGCATTAGTGCCACAGAGAATTTGAAGCCTTGTGATTAGAGTTCATTGCTGTTTTATCCACTCTTCAAAGAAACCACAGACTTCAAACAGTATCAGCCATCATCCTGGAATCAGTGACATTGCATTGGTCCCATACGCACTTCATCTTGTGGTTTAATTATTAAGTTCTTCTCCTTTGATTTTCCTTTTAATATTTCAAAGTATATCTTCTTCAAATCTATAAATCAGGTAAACCAGAATAAACCAACAATATATTGGTAGAATCTGTTCAATATATTCTGTTTTGTTGTTGTCTTAATGGAGAGTATCAAAACCAAGTTAGAATGGTCTCTCAGAATAGAACTGGAGACAGAAATGCAGGAGGTTGTATTTACAACTTCTGGTTAATGTAGTGTGAATAGGATTTAATTCTTGGATTAATACGTGGGGTGGTATTGACCATTGCCAAGCAGCATACACTAGAGCCAGCTCCATGTGCTTGTCCCATTCCAGCAATTAAAAAAAAAATAAATTACCAGATGTTTCATTTCAAGTTTAACTGGGAATTATTGTCTTTTATAATTCACTTTATTGTGAAGCTTGATTAATGATACAAATCACTTTCCTCATGTATGGCACAATTTTCATAAGGAGAGACTAGAACTGATCGTGTCGTATGTTTACACTGGCAGAATACCTTTTTTTTTGAGATTTGGAGAAGTGTTCAATAAATGTCTGAAAATACCTCACTGACTAATCGTACTAAAATTCAATGGATCGTATTCAAGGTGTGGCTCATCAGCTAACAGATTTTGTAGAGAAACTTCTTATGTTAATGTTTTCCCTGGAGGATGTTAATATTTGGGAATTCTGTTACATGATTAACTTTCTGTATTGTGAAAAGTCTCTGCTACTTAGCAGGGTGCAAACTGTCATGTTTTTGCTACAAAGCAAAAGGCAAGGCAGCAATAATCGCTCACTCACCTCCAGAAGTGCTGATGTGAGTTCCAGTTTCTTCCTTTGTTGGCAATTTGGCTTCTTTTCTTACAGAAGTTCACTCAACTGAACTTTTGTTTTGTCAAGTGATTTGAAGAAAGGGTGTAAGAATACAAGAACATTTTGCTGTCACGGTGCTTATATATAGATGTAGGAGCATAAGGAGCAAGTGAACTCATGTTCGAAAATTGTAATTCTGTGTTGTAGGGTGGGTAGCAAAGACAAACAGGATGGTATGTCTGGGCTGCTGTTTGGAACAGATATAGATTGGTGATTTTCTTAAGTGGCACTACATACTCCAGAGCCCCTTCCTAGCCCAGGCTAATGTAATAAATGAGAGTGGGTGTCCAGGCACTACTGTTCATGGGTCACTTCCCTGTGCGGCGTGGGGCCGTGGCCGGGATGCGGCTCTGTCACCTTGGGTACAGACATCTCTTGCCATTTGGCAGTGTCCTTTATTACATTTGCCGTCTATGGGGAAAGGAGAGGCTTCACCTTCAGCTCCTTCGTGAAACTTGAAGTAGTTGAAGGCAAAGCAATCAAAGAAAAACCTGTTATGAGTGTATGAGTATATACTGAGTAACTAAAATCCAAGTAGAGGTAACTCAGACCATAAATACTTTTCTATGTAATTAAAGTGTTATTTCCTGAAATATTATTTTAATTACTTCTAGTTGTTTTATACATATATATGATGTACAAATGTGCATATTTATGAAAGAAAACATTTTATTTGCTATAAATTGACTCCTGTGAATATTTTTATTGCGAAAATAATTTTACAAATAGAAAAACAGAATTTTCAAAGGAACAAGAAGTAGTATAATGATTGTGGGAACAACCTTAATTAATTCTCTGTTCTTCTTGTATACCAGAATGGACATGAAATAGAATTACTGTTTTGGTGTTTCGTTGTGTAACACTTGTGTAACATCTCAGCACCATGAGTCCTAGTTGTTAAAAAACAAACAAACAAACACCATCTCACACATTTTTTTTGTGTGTGGCATGGCTTCTCGTAGTTCTCAGTGTCTTTATAATGCCACACAAAATAAAATTCTATATGTAGTATTATTATACATAGAATTAAAATATTGTGAAACAAGACCAGTCACTTATCAAACTCCTGTCACTGTGTTTTGCTGCTAGTACTGTGAGATAAGCACCTTCAGCTTCCCCTGGGTTTTCATTCTCAGCTGCTGCCCAGCGTTCCTTTCCCACTGACTCTGCTCCTTACATTCCAGAGCTTTCACCTTTTCCTTTTCCACTTTGCATTCAAGGCTCCCAGTGCAGCAGTAAAGAGAAATACAAATGATAAATCACGTCCCCTCTGTTCTGATGCCGAGTGGGAGAGCGCTGAAGGGTCGCAAATGCAGGCAATGAAACTTCTGTTTGGGCAAGGAGGCGATGGACGTGTGGATATTTGTTGGAGGATAATAAATGAAATTGGAAAAAATTAAGTTGTATTTCAAGAGAAACTAACTTTAACGTGCCATCAAAGTTTCCAGAATGGATTTGACCTCTACATATATTAAAAGAACCTAACCCTTTCCAATCAGTCTACCTGCCCACTGCATCATTTATTACTAATGAAATATTTTTCTCCTGTCAGTCATGCCGGCTGGAAGGCAAAGGGAATCAGAGTAAATCAGCACAGATCGTGTTTCAGCTGTCAGGAAGAGGCAAATGCCGAATTGAAAACAGTTGCTTCCATAAGTTTTTGGGAAGGAGTGGAGAGGCTGTTTGAGTAGGCTGTGCGTCGCTGCAGAGGCTGCTGAGCAGCGCTGGCTGTGCCCGCTGCAGCCCTGGCTGTGGCGTCGGGGACGTGTCATCCTAGTGCACACCTCCTTTGCCACCAGGCTCTTGAATTTAAGACACTGGCTACTTGCTCTTTAAAATATCTGTAAGTCACCTTGGCCTCTTAGTTATTCAATCCTATGCTGTGTCTTCTTTTATTTTACACAACGGACAGAGATAGTAGCGATGCTGTCTTTGTACTTTTAAAGCCTGCTATATTGAGTGAGTTTGCTTTGGCCCTCGTTTTCTCCTCGTGTGGCCAGGCGGCAAGGCTGTGGTTTTGAGGAAACAGACCTTGTCCTTGAGGAACTATGCTGAGGTCGGTAACTTGTTACTCTGTGAAACCACATTTGGTCAAAACCACCCAACCAGAGCTTGAAAAAATATTTATCTTCTGTGAAAAACATTTTAAATCTAGTCAGTGTTTATTTACTGTCTGTTTTATTCTTCAGATATGCCTCTTCATGTCCGACGTAGCAGTGACCCTGCACTGATTGGCCTCTCAACCTCTGTAAGTGACACAAATTTTTCTTCAGAAGAGCCTTCACGGAAAAACCCTACAAGGTGGTCCACAACAGCAGGATTTCTTAAGCAGAACACCCCTGGCGTACCCAGTGCTCATGAAAGAAAGGTATATTTCTTTCCCTCTCTTTATCTAGTAAATGAGAAATGTGCGTGAATCTTTAATTGTTGCTTTGTCCTTCTCTCACCTCCTCCTGGTTTAAACTGGTGATTCCTGACCTTGTCCACCAAACCCCACTGTCAGCTGAGCAGTGTCCTGTGCTCAGGAGAGTCTCAGTGATGCCCACAGCAGGGGCTCTGAAAACTTGATTTTGTCATTAACTCTAGTTGAAGCTCTGATTACTCATTACTCTGCAAAGTGGGACCTAAATGCTGTCACATGTTTTCTTTGAATGCAAATGGGTCATGTTTATGATGATTTTTACTGATCTCCATAGAAGTCCTAATGTAAATGAATAATCTGCATGCCCACAGCCGGTCTGGTGCTCTCTTTCTGATAGCGTTGCTAGTTTTTACTTTCTGAGGCACTAGTCAGGTAATGCAAAACACAAATTGCAAGTGCTGTCTCTCCTTGATAACATTCTTAAAACTAAAACAGTGAAATGTAAAGTGAGTATTTTTTCCCTGATTTTTTCAGTATGATTTCAGGATCTCTACATGAATTACATTATTAGCTGGAGAAGTCAACAGGAACCTCTCTTCTCAGTGCATTATTGAAAAAAAACGAAACAAATATTCCCTTTTGTACGGCCCCTGACATTGCCCATAATTGTGATGGCAACTGCCAGACAAACTCAAAAGGAAAAACATATATACATTTTCCAATAGAAATGAGTCATTTTTAGAGAAAGCTGCACTTTCAGTTACCATTCTGACTGCACAGCACAAAATCCTGTTGGAAAATATGCAGCTACTTATAGCTATTTTATATTTTTTTTTCTTCATTATTAATATTAATTCTGCGTAGTACAAAAGCAAACTAAGACTCTGCAGCCAGGACTCCCACACCACAAACAAAGAAGCCTTTACAAGCTGCTAATGAGCTGAACTATCTTCAGTGGGCTTGTGGTTATTTCATAAAAGCACAGTGCTTGTAGGCATTGAGGTCCACATTCTTACAGAGATGCCAGATTAACACGGTATCGTCAGGTCTGTGCTTGGTCGAGATTCCAGGTAGGTAACAGTATATTTCCTGTCACTTGTACTGGTGTGGCACAGAAGTGCATGTTGTTTTGAAAAATATCTTTTATGCTATTCTGATTTGGAAAAGAAATATAATCTAATCCATTTGAAGTGTTAACATTTTCAGTTATTATAATTTTGAGACTGCACTTCATTACTCCACAGGCATAGATGTGGAGGGCCATACATAGCATAATCAGATTTCTTTGAGTGTCTGAAGTTAACAGATATTGGAGAGAATTGAACAGCAGCTAATCTTTCACACTAATCTTGCATCGTTAGTTGTTCAGCATGTACTTGCTCTTGATTTTTGTGAAAATATTTCATGTCTGCTGGAGCAGGGTGACCAAAATGGAAAGGAATGTGTGTGATCTCATGTAGTGATGGGAAGCCAGGCACAAGGGAACATTAAATCAAGAAGATCAGAAAGAACTAATGTAGGTTAGTTAGTACAATAGATACTGGTAATTTCTTTTACCATTTTTGCATGCTGTATACTTCGATTCTTTGAATAGAGCAGATCACTGAGTGCACTATTTTTGATAGGTGAGATGCAGTAACTAACTGGAATTACATAATAATCGCTTGTGCAACGCATTTAGCGAATTAATCCCAAATTCATTTGTGTTAGACTTTTGTTGGTGTGTTTTCAGTGTCTTGATTTCTTCATGTAAATCAAGATTTTGTAGTGAATCTTGGGAATTGATACTAGGAATTCTTCGTTCCTTTCTCAGTATTACCAATAATTTCATTTGTTGTATTATTCTAAAAGGTGAATTTTTGAAGGTTCTGTCACCAGTCACTTACCAAAGTACTACCACGGAATTTTTACAAATGTATTTTGCTTATTTGAACTATATGAAGCCCTCACTACTTTTTTTATGTTAGGTTGTTTTCTTCAGCTGCTCAGATAACAAAAAGAGATGGCTGTGCTTTGTTCCAGACTGTTTTGTTGATTATAGATGACACAGACATTTCAAGCAAAGCAATGAGAACAATCTTAATTTTCTGCTCAGCGCATTGAGCTTGAGCACCCATATATCTTTTGTGGGCTGTTGGCACTACGTAATGTTTTCACTGCAGTTCTCTCTCTTGACAGCACAAGAACATATGTTCTTGGGCTGAGATTTGCAGCACAGTTGTAGATTAGCAACTTTGCCCCAGCAGTATCTTGCAGAAACAAGAAAAGGGTTTCTGGGAGAGCTGCCAAAAACTTCATCCACCTACTGACTCTAAGGGGTGACATTACTTTCAGCCCATCACCTCTAAAGAGAAAAATTGACAGATAGAAACCCCGTCCAATTTTTGGAGGAATTAGCAGAGGGATACTGCATGTACCTGGCAGAAGGGATTTATTTCTTGGGGGCCAGAGAGAAGACTCCTTATTGGTGTTTGTTTAATTTTGGGTAAGAAGAGTTTGGAATGGCAGGGAAATGGGCAGATGCCCAAGCCGAGCTGAAATGAAGGGGTGGGAGTGCTGCCATGCACCGAAGGCTGTGAGGAGCCAGGACATATGTCAGTAGGTTCTGGGCAAGCAGAAAGGGAAAAGGGCACTGAGGAAGAGGGAAAAATGTGTGATGTTTGAAGGAACCTGTTGATGAAGTTGTAGTGCTCCCTGCAGTTGCTAGGGTAGATGCAGCGAGATGTCAGTCTCGCCTGTGTCCTTAGGGAAAGACAAGAATGACCAGAGAGGGACAGTTTGGTTTGGAGGGGCCTGAGCAGGTCCTGCAAACATCTGAATGTGTGCTGAACTGGAGATGCATTCTGCTGCAGCAAGTGGGATGTTTTGGTATGGAACCCTTGCACTAAACTGGATGTGCTCTCTCATCCATTTTTCATATCATGCCATTATAAAGAAACATATTTATTGTCAGGATGTCACAATACACTCTGTGTTTCCTTGGAATTGGAATCTTGATAATTTGTGGTTTCTATGTTGTTCACCTGTAAGAGCAACTTGAAACCCAGTGTTCTGTATCTCAAATTACTTATTTGTTTGAATAACTATTATTATTGATTATTTACAGGTTATTGTATTGTTGGTAACTGTACTCAGCTAGGGAATTCCTCACCTCTTCCTTCTGTATTGTTCCCATGAGTGGTCTCAAACAAAAGATTAAGTCTCGTCATCTGTGCAAGTATTCACAAAATTGGGTCATGATTATCAACAGCTTTAGTAGGCAAATTTACCTGTTTTTTCATCGCTTTCAGATGCTTTTTTGTGTATGAGAGACATATGTGTATTACCTAGTCATTCACAGCTTGACTTAATCCTGTATCTTGCTTCCTTGAGCCATTTTAATGAAATAAGAAGAAATCTCTGGGTAAAAGTATCTTCTCAAAGGCCTGCAGTAATACCTGATTTGCAACCTTTAATTTTGTTTGAATTGTGTTGAACTGTGCAGCTGAACAGATTGTACGCAGCTCAAGCATATAATATGTGCTTTTTTTCCAGTGCAGTAAAATGTTTTTTGATATTGTTGTTTTCTAAATAACTGTGAATTTGAATCGCATTCTTAATAATTCAATACCAAAGCCTATTGGCATAACTAGCTGCCCTTTTAGGTGTGAGCTGCATAAGTGAAAATCGGGTTTCTTTTCCCTTAGTTGTTTGAGTTACGGAAGAAAACGTGGAAGAACATAAACACAACAACGAGATATGTTGTATCTTACAGCAACCGTGAATTAATTAGCCCATATATTTTCAGTGTTTTGTTGTTGTTTTTGTCTTTTTGTTTTTGTTTGTTTCTTTTTGTGTGTGTTTTGTTGTTGTTGTTTTAAATTTGTGGTGAGGAATTGCATATAATTACAAATTAGTTATCTGCTTTGATCCTGCTTCTCTGAAAGATGCAAGGTTTATCTAGTTAACCTGCTTTGCTTACCGCAAGAATATACCATGGCTAACTGCCTTATGAAAAATCTCCCACTGTGACTTTCCTGAATATGATTCATATATTGTTGTACCAGAGCTAACAACACTGGTACAGCAGAAAGAAGTGAAAATGTACAGTAAGGTGGAGAGCTCACGAGAGAGTAATGAGAGAGAAAAATGACTGTGCATGGGCTTGTGTGCTGCTCTCGCTCCTGGGTTCACCCACCTGGAGCAGAGCAAATGGCTCTCAGCGAGCTCTGCAGGGGACAGCAGCCACAGCAAACAGAGCTGAGTCACTTGGCACAGCATTTTTTACCTTTGTTTTTCCTTCCTTCTCTTTTTGCTTTTGCCATTTAGTCAGCAGCCATGGTTTTTTGCTTGTTTGTTTTTAAATGGGTTTGCCCATATGTGTATTCTGAGGTTGCAAATAGCCTTGTAGGGATAATTATTTTTAGGAAGTGTTTTCTTCCTACTTGAAGGCCTAATTGTTTTGGGCTCTGTAAACTTCAGAGGAAGAATTTGGAGCTGTACGGGAGTGATTTAAGTCTCATCTACTGTCAAATCCCTTACCTGTAAAACTTTGTGTTTCCCACCATGTCTTCTTGCAGGTATTTTTGCTGTTCCTATGGGTTGAGACTGATGAGTACAAATTTTCAGCTTGTTGGATTGTAGTGAAAGATGCGGGACTTTCTAATCCTCTTTGTAAACAGACTAAAAAAATATTTCTGTAATGAAGTATGTCTAGATGGAAGAAAAGCATGCATTATGTGAAAATCTTCAACAATAATGGTGTGTCAGTGTCAAAATCAGATTTAAAGTGAAAATTAGTTTCATTTAGCTTTGCGTCTTTTTAAACGCAGCTTAGTGAAGTTTGCTTTGTCACTGTCACCAAAGACATCGTATTTCAATAGATTTTTACTATAATTCAGAGGGTTGAAGAGCTCTGTATTAGAACTGTGTGTGTCAGTGTCATTTTTTAGCCAGGGAGTCTGAATTGCAGAGCGTAAATCGATTAAATTGACTTGAGAAGACTGGACTAAAAAACTGGGCATCATTCTGGGCACAGGAGACCCAAGTGTTGCTGATGCTTTTTGGTAACCTCGTCTCTGGTTTGTTTTCCTGCAGAAGGGAGGCAGCGTGTCTCACATGAACAATGTTGGTAAAGTGCTGTAATACAACAAAATCAGCTAAGGAGAAGTACAGGGCAAATGCAAAGAGCCTGACAGCTCTCTCATGACAGGTTTTAAACCCCCACATAATGAATGCAGCTTTCTGCTTTCAAAATAAAAACGCAGTGTTTTAAACAGAAGTTCTGAAGGATTCAATAGCCATGAATATTTCTTCATCCAGGTTTATTTGAGCAGGGCTTTTTTTCAGTGAGACAGTCATGATGTTTTGTTGTTTTAGATGTGATTTCACATAAACTGAGATGAAGAGAGAATGAGTGTGAGTTATTCACAGATGATGAAATAGTGTCTTAATACAGAAAGTGTTGCTATAGGAGACAGATTAATGGAATTAAAAAAAAAAAATAGTTACCTGCATCAGTTTTCTTTCTTTGTGATAGTAACTTATTGCTGGCGGCTTGTTACATGATGACGAAATAGTTTAGAGGAATCATACTCCAAAGGAGTGCAAAATAAAAAATAAACACACTGTGCGGTTTTTGCCCTGGGTAGTGTGCAAAATTCATGACGCTCACAGGATCGCAGCACAGCTGAGGTGGGAAGGTACATCTGGAGATCACCTAGTTCAACCTTTCTGGTCAACTAGAGCAGGTGACTCAGGTCTGTGTCCAGCTGGGTTTTGTGTATATGCATCTCCAAGGATGGAGGCTGCATCACCTCTCTGGGCAGCCTCTGCCACTGTTTGATCACCCTTACAGTAAGAACGTTGTTTCTTATGTATTTCTTTATGTCTCCCTTGCCTTTTGTGCTTTTACTGGATACCATGAAGAAGAGCCTGACTTTCTTTAGCAGAGCAGCTATCTGTGACAGAATTCCTGACTTTCAAAATGTGAAAACAAATACATGTTTCTCAATAGCAGCAGCAGGTCAGAAATGAAAGTGGAAAATCTGTGCCTGGTGCACAGAAAGGCAACAGCCACCGTGTACACTTGACGCTGTGCTATTCTGTTCGCAGGGCACTCTGTACATGGACAGGATCCATGTTTGCATCCAAAAGTCGGTCATGACCAGATGTGTTAAGAAGCAGGGGAAAAAAACACTAACAAAAACAACAAATCCAAAGTGAAGGTGTGATTTCCTCCATCTCTTTTATTGTTCTACCTCTTTTCGCTCTGAGTCATCCATTTGTGGAACGTCATCTACTAAACTTCCTCTGAGACCAGATAGATTCTTAGTGCAAGAAAACAGGGAGATCCGAGAGCTGGTGAGTTTTTCCCCACTTCTGCTCTGAGGCTGAGCAAGTCTGTTGATCACAATCTTCATTCTCCATCAGTAGCGTAGGAAGAACGTGTGTTGTCCTCCCAGTGGTGTGCTCTCCTGTCTCTTTCTGTGTGATGGGTGAGCGATGGCTGGTCCATAGGCAGGACACGGTGCTGCATCACGAGCTGGGAGTGCCCAGGAGGGTCTGGGTCTGGTGATGGAGTAGTGGAATGTGCACAGGGTGTTTGTCTTGTCGCCTCAGTGAATGCCGTGTACAGCACCTCTCATGGTGAAAGCTGTGCTGAAAACAGAAAGCTCTCAAGTACAGGGTATAAGATAATCGAAGTTGTAATGAGTGTCTGACTTTTCCTCTGCCATTCATCTAAGTGAATGTCTACTTCAAAAAAAAGCATGTTTAAATGTTCATATCTGTTTCTTCTAATTTTTTATGTTCTTACAGCTCTCCCTGGGTTTGAAGGTGAAAAAATCTGGGCCTAAAAGAGTAGCTTGATAAAAGATGGAATAAGTTTGAAAAAAGAAAAAACAAAACAAGACAAATTTGAGGTTCAAGTTTAATGATTTTTTTTTTTATGTTTAGAGACACGCATATTGAATATTGAATATATATTGAATATATTTAGTTGTAATTCACAACCATGCATTTACAGTATACATTTGTGATTCCAGAATTTCTGCTGATTTATATATTTCAGTCTTGTTTTCATATTATCAAGGTTGTATATTGGTGCAAAGCAGGTCTGGATTTTGGCTGAGTGTGTAGCTAGCGAGAAAAAAGAAATGTAAAGTACAACCCTGGTTGCAGGCTGTGCTTCCCTGGTGCTCCGACATGAGTCTTAGTGTTTAAACAGTGATTATTTCAGCCTTTTTTGCTGTATTTATTCCATTTTTAGGTCATGTAGCACTGAATACTAATCACACCAGAAGAGACAGAAATACAACCAGACAAAGTAGTCTCAAAATAAAATTCAGAGCCAAGATGGAACTAACCTATGCAAGGAGTAATATGGCTGGGGGGAGATGGTAAGCTTTAATTAGTGGGGAAATTCAGCTCCAGTAAATAGAGGATTTAAAACCAGGAATGCCTTGTCATCTTCTGGGCTTGTTCCTGTTATGACTAAATTCAGGGCTGAAACAGATGTCACCTTGCCTGATTTTCTTTCACAACCTTGACAGAAAGGGGATGATCATTCTGTGCTACCACCCAGTTTTATTGTTGTCTTATAAATGAGCTCTTCAGCTCCTGGATAACGATGACCAACTTGAGAGCCTTCCCTGCTGATCACACAAAGCAAAAAAAATTTGGATGAGAGCTAAAACCATAAGATAGAGAATGATGGGAAGCTGTTCAGCGTGAAAAAGGCTTACAAATTAATAAACAAGCAAACTGAGAGGATGCCCAGAGACTGCGAGGTGATGCTGTAAACTCAGATAAAGAGAAACACACTGCTACAAGCCACCCACCTTGTACCTATTTGGGCCTTTCCCCACGGATCGCTGCAGGGATTCTGGCCCAGGTCTGGAATGAATGTGCGAGTGGGACGAGGTGACGGCTGCTTTGCTGGGAGCCTTTTGGGTCCCTGTCCCGGCGGGGTGGGCACGGGCTGGCAGAGGGGCCAGCGGCTGCTGGCAGCGTGCACGGGCACAGCTGCTCACCACAGATTTGGGGCACTGCCTTTGTGTTTCTGACCTTAAATCTCTGCTCTTCTCCATGCTTGTCAATGTAATGAAGAAAGAGAGGAAGAAAAAAAGGTTGGGTTAGTTTGAGAAGACAGGGCAGTTACCTCGTCGCCCTGCCCTCCTTTCTTATTTCAGGGCTGCAAATGCAAGTTGCTAAACACACAAGCAGCCAGCTGAACCTTTCAAATTTTAATTTTAGAGGTATGGCCACCTGAAAGCATCTACCCAACATTTAGAAGGGTAGTACTGGTGGGTTATCAGATATTCTTCATTTCAAGATCTAAACAGAATATCCTTGTAAAGTTTCCTGTACCCTGTTGTTTCCTGTTTTGTTCGCTCCCCAAGTAAATTTAATATTAACATTCTATTTATTAAATCCTATCTTCGGAGAATACTTTCAAAATTAGTTAATTATCAGCTTTTTTCCCCTCCTGCAATTTAATTTCTTGGCTCTCCCAAGGAATCAAATGAAAGGATGTCGACATTTAAAATAAACAAACAACTTTACAATGCTATTTCATCTTCATACAAATTGACATAAACCACTGTATAAATATGGGTACAAAACCAAGTATCTGGTGAAAATGGCAGAATTGTGCCTAATAGTATTATTGCATTTAAACAGGTAGCCATATGGATCCATACATAGCTGTATATAAACAAAAACTCTTTAGAGGCCTTTAAGTGGCGCAGCAGAAGAGAATATTTCACTTTTCTGAAAAAAGTGGAAGGGCAAACAGGTTTCTAAGTGTCATGTACAGAAATCTGAACTGTAGCTTCATGACATTTCAAATTAACTGGTTCATTTATTTTTCTTCAAAATGGAGCTATGGAAAGCCATGTATTTTTGGTTAAGAAGCTTAAAGAAATGCAATCTAGCTTCTGGATTACCATTACAGAATATCAACTGCAGTATGTTACTTGGGTTGATTTTGCGTTATCTTTTGCGAGGTTTTATTGTAAGAATAATAAGTAAAGGGTGAATGGAAGGAGCAGCTTCTTTCCTGTCCTTCAGTCTGAGAAATAACAATACACATTGCCTGGTAATTTCTAGCTTTGCATGTATACATGCAGACATAATTAGATTTTGTATTTTTCCATTGTAAACAAGAGAGATCAACAGCATGTTTTGGATAGGCAGTCTCATGTGTTTTACTTTACTCTTAATTTAGCCCATATTCTTTGACACTGAATATTTACATATAACATCACATGCACAGAAAACTGTCCATTCCTCATGGCCCCTAGATATTGCTTTTTTTTTTTCAAGGTCAGGCCTTGCTTGTCAATCAAAGGATAACATAGAATATATGAATTGGAATTGGACAAATCTGAGCATAAGGTGGTAGAACTTCAGCAGAACATTGACTTTTCAATTGCCTTTCTCCTTGTTGGTATCTAATGAGCTATTGTCGATGCATAATACATTAATTCCATTCATGGAGCTCTAGAGGAATGTCATTTGTGAAGACAAATCTTCCTGAAAACATCAGAATGACTACAGATTGGTCATTCTTCTTATCTATTTTCATCATAAATAGGGCATGCAAGTTCTTTATTAGACAATTAGATTTGCATCTTCTGCATTCTCAGACAGTTTTTGCTAGTGTCTGGAAATGACCCATGTTCCAGGTTGGAGCTGAGAGGAGGCACAGAGCTGTGATAATTCTTTAACATGGGAGTCCTCTTGTCTTTACTCCTTGGAGAATGGCCTGTTGCTGAGTGACCAGAACTGGTTCTTCTGGGCATTAGATGGCTGGGCTGTATCTGGATGATTGTATGTCCTGGTGTCATGTTTTTCAATCCACCCCAAGAAAAGGAAGCTTGGAAAGGGAACTGCAGAATGAGAAAGTAAACAATCTATTGCAAGGAAGAGGAAGCTCGCCTAGGTAGTGGTGTCAGTTTCTTAAGATGTGTGGATATTATAGTGAGTGGTATGATTAGTTTGGAGGTAAGCTGTTGAAATTTGGTACAATTTGTTTTCAAAAAGCTGCTAACATATTGAGAACAGTTCCAAATCTGATCTCTATGTAAGAAGGATTTTTTTAAAAAAGGGAATTTCTATTCCTTAAATGAATCTATTGTGTTAATTCAATTCCCATGTGTAATGTATTTTCCCTGTAAAATAGACATTAATCGTGCAGACCATTTGTGGGTTTTTTTTGAGAAATGAGGATCCAGTTGGTCAAATCCCTCATTTGTTTAAATTCCAGTTGAAAACCAACAGCCAACCAAACCAAACCAACAACAGTAACAAAACCAAAGCACAAACAAAAAACAACACAACCCCCACCCAAAGAAACCCCAAACCAAACAAAACATGAAACCAAACCAAAAAGAAAACAAACAAACAAAACCTCAACAGAACAAACAAACAATCAATCAAAGAAAATACTCAGAGAATCTATTTACTAGACCCTGAGACAGCATGAGAACTGGGTATGTGCGCATATTACTGCATTTATAAACAGATATTTGCATCAGACAGGTGTTTACATAAACTGTCTGAATGTTTTGTTAATTACAGCTTTTAGCATCCCTGTCTGAGAGTGACACCGAACTGTTCAGGGTCTAACAGGGACACAGCGGAGCATAAAAAAGAGAAGAACAGCCTTTATGGTGATTCCACAACAACAAATACACTTGTAGATGTGAATTTGCCCAGAGTCTGTCCAATGAAATTATAACCCCAAAAGATTAAGTCTCATCTCTCATCAACATGGACAAATTCTATCTAAAACTGAGTCCATCTCAAATGATCAAACCCAAGCAAGAGCTTTTCCCAAAGTTTACAGTATACAAGAAAAAAGAATGGGTAGCAAAAAAAAGTCAGTGTCAAGTGGTCTCTTTTAGTGGAGATCCTAAAAAAGGTATGTGCAATTTGCTGTAGAAATAATTAAAGGGAAAACCTGTTTTACATCTTTGGATCTTCTTCCAGAGACTTACATTGAAAGAGTCTTCAGTCTGTTTTACTTCTGTTATATTGCAATCTAATATTAAAACAACCAACCAACCAACCAACCCTCCCCAAACAACAACCAAACAAACTAAAAAACCCATCCTCCCCCGCCTAAACAAAACAAAACAAATCAAACCACCCCCCACCAGGCAAAAAAACCCAACACTCCAAAATTTGCCACACTTTACGTTAGCCGTGCAGGAGGTCAAAACAAAGGGAAAAACCCAAGTTATTCACTATTTGGAAAGTGGCCTAGTGGCAATTGAGATAAAAGGCCTGGAACTGTCACTGTGCTGTGCGTAGGACGTTCTGTTGGGTTCGATGCTGGGAGTCTGTCAGGGAACAACTCGAGTGAGTTTCTGCACTGACAAGCAGTAACTGAAGCATGCAGATCATGCTAATGCATCATTTCATCTCCAAGCTGCAGGGTCTTTGATGAGGAGCTTGTTATATATTACAAATCATCTGAAATTAAAAGTATAGCAAGATGGTTTCATTTTTCCCATCCCCTTTCACCCAGCCCTCCAGCAAAGCTCCGCAGGGACACCAGGCTGAACTAAATCCTAAGGTGTTAGATGATGTGTCCTCATTAAAAATACTGCAGAACGCTGCTGTTAAGTGTAGTGGTAATATTGTGACTTGGCAGTTTTAGTGTTATATTGATCAATTGCCATTTCAAACATGGTAAAGCTGACATGGCCCATGGTCCCCAAAGATGTTTAGGAAAGAAACCTTTTTTTAAAAAAAATTAGAGCATTTAATTGTAACTGATGATGCATGTCAGCCCTGGTCCCAGGAGTGCTTACAACTGCAGCTCCAGAAGAAATGAGAATTCCCTACGTGACCCTGATGGCTTCTATACCATGATTTTTTTTTTCTTTATGGTATTAAAGTTAAAAGCGACACATACCTTTTCCAGTCAGATGTTGGGAGCATGTGTGCTAATGCTAGATCATACTGAACAGAAGTAAAGCTTTCTGGGCTAACATTGCATATTATAAAAAAATACAGCAATGTATAGATATTCTAAAGAGAAAACAACGTCTGCAGCTGGTTCAGTAAATTGCAGTGTCTAAGCTGCAGGGATGTGTTCTTCACTTCCACCTCTGTAGTTTGCCACCACCAGCAAGGAGCAGGGATGGAGATCCCTGTGGAGATGGGGTTCAGGGATCCAGCAGCATCTTGGGGTCATACTGTGTCACTGTCACAAGAAGGACGGTGTGGACGTGCTGATCTCTCTGTGCCTGTTCCAGCTCGGTGCTTGCTTCAGAGCTCTGGCCCAAGCGGTGCAGGGATGGCCCTTTGCCAAAAGGAAACAAAGAGAGAAGTGGATGACTTATCTATGACCAGCTGTTTTTCTAATGTTTGGCCAACATCAGCATGACTATGTGTGTGTGATTGCAACACTGGTAAGGTATTTAATTTCACTCTGTTAATAGCGTTATTTTGAGCCTCTGAGCAGCTCTGGGAAACACAAGAAATGACAAGAAGCACATCTCTGGCTTTTACTTCTGCTGTCAGAAAAATTGCTGAGTGACTTTGATGTCTGCTGTATAAAAAAAAGGGTGCAGCTCTTAGCAGGAGAAAGGCAATCTTATACAGTAGTGGGCTACAGCTGAAATGTTTCAGTACCGGGGATGAATGTACTCTATCTGAGCACAGATAGGAGTAGAACTAAACTCCTTGAAGAATTCTTGACGTTAGTATAGATGCACCAAACACAGGCCTGATTAAACTCTTTTAGCTTACATAATTTCATTTACATTGTTTGCTGTGGTGTTTAAGACTCTTTACAGCATGAAGTTCCAACATAGACTCTAAGCAATAAGTCTGTTCTGCATGATTCAGCTCAGACAATTAGTATTGGAATGGTTGGAGAACAGCACATCCTTTGATGGACCTTTTTTCCTTCTCTCTTGCTAAAAAATTCTGTGCATGTGTAATGGATGCTCTGTGGAGAGAGAGTTTTCTGTAGCATAGATAAAACTTTTTAGAAAGTTTACATTGCAGTTTGTAAACATGAATCAATAACAAATAAAATTATCTATAAAGTACAAAAATACAGGAAACATCTCGTTGCATAGGAAGAAATTTCTATTCATTCAGACTAGGTTATGGTCTGTCAGAAAGTGAGTTATTGTTAGGTGACAATGACACATGAACCAACTGTATAGGGGGTTTTGTGCATAAAATGATCTTTTGTTATTTCTTTGTCAGATTTTGTTTTTGTTGTTATACCTTTCCACCACTTCAAGCAAGAGAAATTGTTGTTTTGGCTTATAGGAACTGTGCCACCTCTGTCACCAGAAGAGACAAAGTGAATAAGAGAAGCAACAGGAAGAAATCAATTTCACACTGTGCTCTGGCTTTTATGGCTTTGCTAAGGGACAGTTGTACAAAACAGTGACTGACTTCCACTGTCCCCTTCTAAGCAAGAGACTGAGCAAGTTTGTAGTTTACTGTGTGGTTAACCACACTGGAAAACTAGGGTTTTTTTAGTTTCTGAAAGACAGAGTTCTTACTCATTTGTGGCAGGGTAAACTAATTTATGATGGTTATTTGTTCATTTAGTTAATTGTGCAGACGTATTTTTACAAGGTTATCTTGTGGTAGTTGAATTCAAGCTTTAATGTCTTGAAGTGAAGACTTATTTTTTATGACAAAGTCTCTTTGAAGTAGATAAGTTTTCATCAGTTAAGAAAGCTTAAGTTGAATATGTCTGGGAAAAGACTGCTCTCGCACGGGAAGCTTTTGAAAAGTGTGCTACATAGCACGGTTATACAGAGACCTGGATTTCCTAGCAAAACCTGTCATACATTTACAAGAAATGAAGTTGTGACGGTCAATTGTAAGGGAATTGATGCTACAGTGCATATTTTAGAATATTAGACTAATACTGTGTCAAGCCAAAGAAATATCAATACAGTAAATAGGGAAAGGAAATACTCATGCTGATGAAATGAAGGATTGATTGGAGAAAGGGTCAAAAATTTGCTGTGTGCTATAAATATAAAAAAATAGCTTTAGCTATGAAAGTGCACTGGTGGGTTTATTTTATTTCTTTTAGATTTTTGAGATTCCTAAAAGCAGTAGTATTGCAAAATATGCAGGACTACAATCCTATTTTATTTCCTAATAAATGACTATAAGAAAAACAGATGCTCTCTAAATTATCTGATTTGGCACAAGGTTAGGCAGGCATTGACTGGAAAAAATACTCTGCTCCTGAAGGAAGGATACTTACAGTATATTTATAGTCCTCTTTTGAAAAGCTAAGCAGAATTTCAGTTCCATATATTATTTCAGTTGGAGGGAACTAACCTGTGTAAGTTATCCGTAATTGATTGACTTCAGGCTAAGGGTAACTCTCATCATTAAGGATCTGCCTTTGTGTTTTTCTTGGCTTTTGGTGATCACACTGGGTAAGGACTAATCATCTTTAGAGGCTGAAGAATTTGTGCAGCTTGTAGGAAAGATGTGAAGACAAACTCATCAATTAAAAAGAAAAAAATCTTTTCTGTATCAGTCTCAATGGGATAAATGTATCTCCATCAGCACCATCTCCATCTGCTGCTGTTTTACAAATGTGACTGTATTTATATACCTTCAGGCAAACCCAGCAAAGCATTGCTATGTGGAATAATAACTTCAAGTTTTGAACTCTATAGCATGCTATTTTGGTCTAAAGGACAGTACCTGGAGAAATGAGAGAGCTTTGATTGTAAAATTGATTATATACAGAGATTTGGGGAAATTCTGTAGTGGCCTTAGCTGTCACTGGATGGGCTGTCATATGGTACCTTTGCTTTTGGTGAGAGTGAAACTAAGGAGCATGGTGCTCTGAAAGCCTTGCTGGGTACGTGCTTGGGAAGTCTGTGCACTGGAGGTTTGAGGTTGGAAAATAGAGGTGGTAAAGCACAGGGGGTGCAGGAGCTACAGACCCACCGAAGGCTTTGTGTGGGCTTCACCGGTGTTAAGGAAGGGGCGCTTGGGCATGGAATGCCGGGCAATTGTGTTGTCCTTGGGTCCAGCTGGACCTGCGTTCTCCTCTGTCAGACTTCCTTTTGTATTCGTTTAATAACCAGCTGCATTGTTAATGTGCAAGGACTGGTTGTTTTTTATAAGACACTTTTTTGTTTCTTTTAAACTAGAAAGATGAAAACTACAGAAGCCTACCACGAGATACTAGTAGCTGGTCTAACCAGTTTCAGAGAGACAATGCTCGTTCATCGTTAAGTGCCAGTCATCCAATGGTGGACAAGTGGCTGGAGAGGCAAGACCAGGTAATATATATGTGTATATATATATTACTTTATCAATCTAATCTTTATGATGCTCCAAACTATTATGAAGAAGTGTATTCTTATGTGATATTGACTCTCTAAGCATGATAAGAGCACCAAGAGTATGCCGACTAAATTTGTATGGGATTCCTTCTGCTTCAGACAAAACCCCTGCATTAAGACTGAAATGGACAGCTGCAAGTTATTTCATTCTTGAGTCATAAGCAGATTTATAAAGTATATGGAGTACTGATCTTCTTCACAACTGATAACAACAGGGTTATTATAATTAGAGAGTATTATTTTAATAAAGATTATGCCATTGAAAGCTAATAATATTACTACAGAATAGCTGAATGTGTGTCCGTTTTGGCATTGCACTTTTAAATGCTTGTTATTCTTAACATTGCAAAATACATTATTTATAAATTTTAAGGCAGTGTTATATTTATTTTGTGTAAATATATATTCTGCTTTTGATCTTGGGCTTTTTTGAGACACTAAGTAATTCCAACTTGGGTTTTTTATTAATAAGCTGGTAGTCATAGAGGTTTAAAGTTCTGAAATTAAAAGTACCTAGCAGTCACTTTATGTGTTTGTGTGTGTCTGAAATTTTTCAAGAGGTGTCTCCAAGTGTACAATGAAAATGTGTCCTTACTGTGGAGACTGTGGAAATATAACAGGAAGCCCATATATAGGGCAGTGTGTATATGGGATTATTAGTCTGCTTATTATACAACGTGACATGAAAACTTCAAGGTTTTGCATTGAATATGAATGTATAAATTTTGTATTTAACAGCAATAAGGGATTAAGCCAGAATTTGCTTTATACAGAGGCGCTTCAAAAGGAAATTTGTCGTTTGACACAGCCCAAGCTGCTTACGCTGTGCCTTGTGACGAAGGGGAAGGTTTAGGGTCCAGCACTGGACTGGCATCCTGGGACTGGTCTCCTTCACCTACAAATCCTATACTGACATTTGAAGTCCAACATTCCCACATCTTAGGATATTCCAAACATTATTTATTTAACACATTCTTAGTTAAAAAGGAGCTTAAGTAATATCACAAAGTAGAAAAAACTAAAAAACCCAAATGTAAGCTATTAACTAATTTTTTATCTTGTAATTAGCTACAGATTTGTTTTAAATCTATGTTTTACAAAAAGCTTCTATCTTTAGTCCTCAGATATTTTCCTCTGCACCTTTAATGATAGTGATAGTTCCATTACTATTTTCCTCTCATAAGATGCAGAGTTAGTGCAGATGAGTTGAGCTGCTGTCTCTGTATCTGCCTGTGTTGAAATGGGAAGCTGGTGCCCAGATTCGAAGGCATCTCCTGTGACTGTTCTGCTTGTTTGATGTTTTCGAGGCACATTTGCATGCGTCGTTAGATTTTCACCGTGGCAGTTAATGAAACTGTTGTCTCAGCAGAAGTTGGATTAGGAATCTTAATAGTGATCATCTTACAAAATGTTGGATACATTAATATTTTAATATATGATGTTTATATTAAGTTTTTTGCTGATTTAGGTCTCTGAAAAGCTTAACTAGTTCAATTTATTCACCAATTAGGTAAATAATTGGGCACTAGTGGTAGTCTGGAAGTGTATTTCTTATCTGAGTTATTAATAACTGGTTGAAGACTGAAATTGCAAATATCATGTTTCTTCTGAGCAAGTTTTCTTCTTTTTGGTTTTGTTTGCAGTGGTGTTCTTTGAGAGAGGGTTTGTTCTTTAAATGTGTTAATGAATCTGCAGGTACCTCGAAGACCAGGATCCTTTTGTGATTTCATATCAGCAGGATAATTAATTAGACTGAAACCTGTTTAACAGGCTACGGACAGGAGAAGAAAACCTGTAGTGAGGGTGGGATGCAGTACAGCTCTGCAGGGAGAGGCGGTGAAGGGCCTGGCAGGGGACGGAGCAGCTGCAGACAGAGATTCTAACACTCTTTTTGGGTTTTAAACTCTAATATCTCTTTCGTTATCCCCTGTGGGCTTTTTGTTTCCTACTGGTACCAAGCCTTTCACTTCTGTGAAGAAGAGACTCAAGCAATGAGGTTGATGTCTGGCATAATCAATTAATTTAGCAGCTTCCAGCCCTGTTGGTGTGTGCTGGGTGGAGGTGTGGAGGGTTGGGATGGTGGGCGCACCCTGCCTGGACCTGTGGCCAGAAAAGCAGACACAGCTCTGGCACCCACACAATGCCAGGGCCAGGAAACCTCTAGGGCAGAACCCATCACAGATACCAGCGGTAATGATAGTCCTGGTGCAACCTGCCTTTATAGCTCTTTAGAGGAGCCAGATTCATCTTGTAGAGTCCAGAGGCTTGTTGTTGGATGGAGGCTTCTCTGGCTTGGGTTGAGTTATTTCTCTCAAAGCTTGTCTGATCTCTTCCTTTTGAATATGAGGTGAAAAAACTTTCCAGGATGATCTTTGTCAGCTTCTGACATACATGAACATTCACTGGAACTGCACGTTGAGGAGCGAAGGTGTGATGTGCCAAGGAAGGGCAATTGTTTTTGTGTGGACAACACCTTTCCTATAAGCAGAACTGCGGAGCAGACTGAATGTAGTTCTGCAGTATCACAGCCAGTTCTGCAGGTGAAACTGCAAGAGACCTTGTTTCTAGGAAGTCATTATAAGCTACTGTAGCAGGGACTAATAAAGACAGAGAATTAGATGTGTTCGAGTACTTGTTAAAGAAATGGTTCTGTAAACTTGTCTAGGTTTTAGCAGTTAAAAATAGAGGGATGCATGGAGCCTGTTAAAATTCCTGGAAGTAATTGCTTTTGCTCCTATCTCTTGTGCTTTACTAGGGCTCTGCTAAATTAGAGTGATACATCAAAGAAATGGAAAAGATTAATTCTGCTTTCTGAGTTCCTTTAACGTGTTCTAGTTGTATATGCTGGTTAGCTATATCTACCTAAGGATTGTTCCCAGGTAGTGCCACAGCCCTCTGGGCGTCCACAGGGAAAATGATCCGTGTATTTCTCAGAAAGTTTTGGTATTTCTCAAGCCCACAAAGTAAGTTATGGGAAACTGTTCATACCAAAGAACCATTTCATCATAATAAAGCAAAAAACACTTGAATAGAGTTTTAGAATACAGTTAGAAAGTTAAAGATGGTATTTTTTACTTTTATGATAATTTTTTTCATTAATTATCTCCTACAGATTGTCAAGTATTAGGAAAAAAAAATGGCAGTCTTTAATTTAGTTCTGAAATACTGTAAAAAAAGAAAACGTTGGGGTTTAGTTCTTCACTTTGCCCTCCACAGCACTCTCTTTTCCCCCACAGCAACTGAACTTTGAGGAATAGTTGAAAAATCTTATATGCTGTGAAATTTATTTGTATATATGGTAATGTCACTTTCACTTGAGAAATCTTTTTTTCCTCAGTCCACCTCAAGACTTGCTCAGGCCCTCATCAAATCAGGACTCATGCTGTTTGTTTCATACCAGGGAAACATGAAAAGGAGACGTGCGAAGGAGTTAAACTTTTCCCCAATTCCTTAGATTTAAGTACACAGGAAGCTTCTCTTGGGTGGTCATTTTAGTTTTATTAGTCAAACATTGGAACTGGAATCACAGAAGCAATCAAGGCACCTTGAACTGAAATAGTATATTCCTTGCTCTGCTGGCGAGGCCAGTTTTGCAGAAGGATCAAGGGTGCCCGGCTGTGCTGTGCGCCGGGAAGGGACACGAGAGCAGCAGGAGACGGAAATCCTACAGCAGCCCTGCTTAATTATGTAGCGTTTGATCAGCTTTGCAAATACAACGAGGTTGGATCAATTAAAACTATATGTAAATCTATATACATATATATTTGTATTTGATATATATCTGTGTACATGTATTTTTGTCAGTGCGTGGCAGTGAGGTAGGAGATGGAGTAAAATTGCATGGTTATTACTGAAGAACAGGTCTGATTCCTATAATCCCAGTAGCTTCTCAGTATCTAGCAAGAGCCCGTGATTAAAGCAACTCAAATGTATTCTGAAACGGGAAAAGATGTCGGTTATTACTGCTGCCTTCTTGAGCAGAAATGTGGTGTACGGAACTCTTCCCATAAGTTATTCTTGTTCATGACATCTGTCCGAAATAATCTGGTAGAGTTTCTGTGGTTCCTTTTTCAATGAGATCAGATGTGTGTTATATCTCCAGCTATAGAATACCTGCCTTCAGCTTGTATTTTCGGCAGAATAAGGCCTGCTTTGAATATGACTGAATATACTCTCTTAAAACATTTGGATGCTATAAATCAGTGTGTTTCAGTGCTGCCAGTTGAAAAAAAAATAATTGAAGCCCCAGAGGTAGGCTGGTGAATTTAAAACACTAATTTCCTGTGGATTCTCCTACTCCAGTTTACCTGTGTTGTCAAATTTTTCATTAACAACAAAAATTCTGCTTTTATTTTATGTCTCAGCGTAAGAATGTAAGACAGAAATGCAGCTCATTTATTTTGTTTAGTTGTGAATGTTTCATAGTGGTATGGCTGATGTATCTAAATATTTTTATTTTCACTAGTGTACCTCTTTTGTGTTTCTCCTTGTCTGACAGGTAGTTTGGCTTTTATTTCTAGGTTTTATTATGGCTGTAGCTACAAGGGGAAGGTCTACAACTTCTGTGTTTCATGGACTGGAGATGGAGAGACTTGGGGAGTGGGAGCTCTTGTTATCTCAAACTCCTCACATGTAGAGGCTGAAACTGCAGTAATAATTGTCATTAGTAAGGAGTTGTGCCTTAAGGTATGGAAAAAGGATTAGCTAGGCTTCAGCTGGAGGAATAATTTTGAACCGCTTGTCTGTTACTCTCTATAATGCTAAGACAGAGTCATTGCTTTGCTCTCTTTCTGTGTACACACACATTATAATTTGCCTCTTCTGATAGGAACCTTAATGAACATAGAACCACATATACATTATAAAATACACAGACGGTTTTAAAGCTTGTCATATTCCTTAGAAAGAATTTCTATCACAAAGACAGGTATGCATGAGTTCAAAGCTGTAGGCCTGTTGCAGAGGCCTCTGTCTTTTTTGGGGGTCTTCAGTGGACTGAAAGGCTGGAGGTGTGTGGGTGTAGCCAGGAAGCTATCCAGGGTTTGTGAACCAGACAGGACTACTCTGAGGTTGAAAAAAGTGTTATCAGGTAGCGAACAAGGCCATGGCTTGCACCGTTTGCTTGTTTCTGCAGGCAGAGCTATAGGACATGGCTGGTGTCAAGAGGCTGGAAACAGACTCTTATCAGTGGTGCCCAATGACAGGATGAGGAGCAATGGGCACAGACTGAAGCATCAAAGATTCCATCTAAACATGGGGAGAAGCTTTTTTACTCTGAGAATGCCAGAGCACTAGAACAGGCTGCAAAGAGAGGCTGGGGAGTCTCCTTCTCTGGGGACATTTAAGACCCTCCTAGACACATTCCTGTGTGATCTGCTCTGGTGAACCTGGTTTAGCAGGTGGGTTGGATTGGATGATCTCCAGAGGTCCCTTCCAACCCCAACCATTCTGTGACAGCTTGGCACCTGACTTATGTTAACTAATAGGCCATAGCTATAAGTGTGGGCTGGTAGCACAGCGAGCGGTGCATTGGTAGAGGATTCGTTAAATGTTTCTGTCAGAGCTGATCAGAAGACCTCATGGTGCCCCTGCAAGAATTCAAAGACTTCCCAGTCCCATATCTGCTTGCAAATTCAGCTTTTTTTACTACTTGAGATGGGTTCTTCGCCATGTGATCACACTGGCTTCCACCTGATGTGGTTGTCAACACCCTGAGTGCTACAGCAACTGTTTCATCTTGCTTTTGTAGTATGAAGAAGATGAAAAGCTTGATTTGGCCCAAGAATATTTTATCTTGGCTGCTGATGCTACTGCTCCCTTTAATTCTGTGTGTTGGCAAGATGTTAACTCCTTCAGCTCTGTGTTCATTGTTTCAGTGTTCTCCCTGTGTGATATTTACTACCTTAGAAAAAATACTGTGTGTAGTGAGCTCGAAAATTATAAACCTGTACTTAAGTTCTTATAATATAAGTATCTACATAAAAATATGGAGTGTAGGTCTGCATAGAGTGCTGAGGTGCCCAGTTCTCGCAGACACATCTTGGTCTGGGAAACTTTCTGGAACTGGTTCTGTATTACTTGCCAGAATGCTTAGAAAGTGGTCAAACAAGCTCTTATGATGGAGATATAAGTTCTCTACTTCTGTATTTATAATTTCTGCTCTTTAAGGTTAACATTTTTTATATTTATCTGTAGAGAGAATCAGAATCACAGGTCTCTTCTAGGTTTAAATCTGTCTTCGAACCTGACCGGCTTCAGACCAAGGTTTCTAAACCTAAACTTTATTTCCATATTGAAATGCCATTTGACTTTTAGGTTCTAACTTGATCAATTTCTGATTTTTATGTAGATTCTTAATTCCTACCCCTCAAGAGGGTTGTCATGTGTCCTGAATTCAGAAGAATCTCTGTATTCTTCTGTATAAAGCTTAGATTTGTATACACTAATACACATTTATTAAATATTATCTAAGTGTGTGTGTGTACAACCACAGAAACAGCAAAAAACAGCTTGAAAGAGAAAGGCTTATATTTATGCTGAGTGCATCGCTGTGTGCAGAGACAGAATCAAATTTCAAACTACCGTATGTTTTAGTTTAAAGAAAATATTAACATGGAATTTAGAAGTCTCTGCACTTTTATGCAAAATGGACACTCGTGGACATGACCTTAATTGTATATTTTGAAAAGAAATTCTTCATATTATTTGTCTTGGAGTCATGAATGAATTTGAAGTTGTTTTTCAGTGCTGCGGGTTTCAGTTTACATGAAGTAGGAGGTTGGAACAAACAGCTTTATTGCTTGGGGACAGCTGTAGTGGTGGTGCTTTTATAAACAGTGTTTCATGCTGGCATCTATCTTGTTCTCCTTTGAAAAATAATCTGTCATTTCATACTGTGTATTAAATAGGTGTGACAGTTTGGGGGCTACAGTCGACTTTCAGTTATGTGCTGCTGTGTAGATATGAATTCAGTGGCAGAATGTAGCTCTACATGTCGGAGATGTGATGTAAAAATAATAGAAAAGGCAATTTTCCTAAAAACCTCACAGATTTTAAGTGTAATACAAAAAGACATGCATTGCATTCAGATGTATATACTCACACTCCCTCTCTCTTAGATATATGTACACATGCACATAAATATGCATATAGACTGGGCTGAAATTTAAAGAATCGTAGAACAGCCCAGGTTGGAAGGGACCTCAAGGATCCTCTGGTGTAACCTTTTGTGGGAAAAGGAGCCTAGATGAGATTATCCAGCACTCTGTCCAATGTCATCTTGAAAACTTCCAGTGATGGGGACTCTACCATGCCCCTGGGGAAGTTGTTTCAGTGAATGATTGTTCCTACTGAAAAAAATAAAAGTATTTCTTATGTCAAGATGTAACCTCTCCTGGTGCAACTTGTAACCCCGTGTCTTCTCCAGGTGGCCTCTTGTGAAGAGAGGGCCTCCATCCTCTTGGTAGCTGCCCTTTAAATACTGGAATACTGTGATGAGGTGCACCCTGAGCCTGGCACTGAATGAGCAAGAGAAGATGTAGCTCCTTCAGTCTTTCCTCATAGGGCAGGTTCTCCAGCCCTCTGATCATCTTTGGGGCCCTCCTTTGGACCCTGTCCAGGCTGTGCCTTTCATGAGCTGTGGGGAGCTGAACTAGATGTGGCATTCCAGGTGCAGCTTGACAAGCACCCAGCAGAGTGGGATGTTCACAGCTCTCTCTGCTACCATTTGCTAGGAGACCTTCTGTGTTCTACAGAACCTTTCTGAAGAGAGGTGGCACACATGAAGGGCATTTTCAGACTTGATAGTAACCATGCACTGCTGTTTTCTGCCTTTCTGGACCAAACTATTTAAATAATCCTGTTTTTATGGTAGCTAATGGTAATAAATCTATGATACCAGGGTTGTCAGTAATATTATTTGAGATTACATGGAGATGCTGTGAGAAACTTTAAATAATTTATTGCTGTTAGTTTTCTGACTATTTTCTAAATATTTTCATAGAATCATAGAATAATTTCGGTTGGAAGAGACCCTCAGGATCATCGAGTCCTAACTCTAGCACTAAACAATGTCCCTAAGAACCTCATCTAATCTGTTCTAGGTGAACCTGCTGGTGGGTTGGACTTAGATGATCTCCAGAGGTCCCTTCCAACCTGAACCATTCTGTGATTCTGTAAATGCCTCCAGGGATGGTGACTCCACCACTTCCCTGGGCAGCCTGTTCCAGTGCCTGACAACCCTTCCCGTGAAGAATTTTTCCCTAATATCCAATCTAAACCTCCCCCGGTGCAACCTGAGGCCATTTCCTCTTGTCCTATCACTTGTTACTTGGGAGCAGAGACCAACCCCCTCCATGCTACACCCTCCTTTCAGGTAGCTGTAGACAGCGATAAGGTCTCCCCTCAGCCTCCTTTTCCCCAGGCTGAACAGCCCCAGTTCCTCAGCCGCTCCTCATCAGACTTTTTCAGAATATTATTATCTCTGGCTCTTTTGACTGCTGTCTGTCCATGGTAGCAGGTCAGATAAGGACATCTGAAAATCTGCCGCTGGGCCTGGAAGAGCATTTCTTCTAAAGGATGTCACACGTCTTCCTTTTCTTTTTTTATGAACTTGTTTTCTTTCTTCATGCTGTGAAAGAGGTTTATCTTCTCATGTGTTTACTTTCTAGTCCAGGCGTACATAATATATCCGAACGAGTTGTTTATAATAGAAATGCTCTCACTATTTTCATAATGTGCTTGTTGCTGCTCCCATGCCGTGTCCTCAGAAGCCCCGGTGGGAAGGCGGTGTGGGCTGGTGCGGTGCCGCCCAGCTCGAGGCGGTGAGGCCCGTGGGGTCCCGGGGGCTCGTGCAGCCCTGTCTGCGGGGGCGAGCTGGGGGACGGGCCCCGTGACAGCAGAGCCAGCGATACCGAGCGGGAGCTGCAATTACAGCGTGTCACAGTAATGCAGAAGTGAAATACATTAGTAAAATTAAAATTTGTCCTCATTCCCTCAGTGGGTAATACAGTTAATGAAAATAGATCTAACCAAATTAAGATAATTTATTTCATTAGTTTACAGCACTATCAAACTTTTCAGGGCAATATGGCCCTTCTGTACAAACCTGACATAGATGCAGTTCCACTCTTCACTTCAAAGACCACAAAGGTTAAAAGTTTTAAGTGTATTAAAGCAATTCTGTTAATTGTGTCTATAGAGGATTCTCCCTCGCCCTTGGTAAAGTATCCTTAATTTAAAATTCACATTATATTCATTCTGCATTCTAGCCTTTTAACCAAAGTGTAAATATGTAAGTGATTACTTGTATCTTTGAGGCTTAAAAAGAAATTCTGCAGTTTTGTTTCAGAAGGTGGTACTGGCAGTACATGTATTGATACTTTATCCTTTTTCCCTTCCAATTTGCGTTGTTCTCATTTTCTTCGCTCTACTTTTCCTCCTGCATACCTGCTTTGTGTTTTACAATACAGATTTCTACAGGACAGCGGGCAATTCCTTGGAAAGAGACAACATCTCTAAATCCCAGCTCCTCAAATCCCTACTCTGTTTTATTTTCCAGAGTCTTGAGGATGTCCTTTTTTATATTCTATCAGAAAGATACCATTCAAAAGCAGGTTATCCCAAATACTGTTTTTTTTTTCCTGTTCCTTTCAAACTATAAGAAAACCCAAGATTGAGAGTTTGCTTGGTTTTGTTGCCAAGCCAAACTTCTTTAATTCTTCCTATAATTCTGCATTAGAAGTCAGTCTGGCATTAGCTTAAGCTTCATATTAACTTAATTTTCAGTTTAACTTAATTTGTGTTTTAGAATTTGCTTGACTTTAAATGGTAAAATAAGTGCCTTTTTTTTCCTTTCTCCTAATAGTCCATTTTTCTTCCTGGTACAATTTTTATTCTAAATGGCTAATGTTACTTATTTAAAAGAAATATTTATATTACTAATTAGTAGTGGAAGTTGCAGTCCTTCCTACAATAAAACAGAACAACTTATCCAGACAGGAACATGGATATGAGGGTTATTCGCTTTTCACTGTAGTTTTTAGGCAAGATCCAGGTAAATCCCTGTTGAGTCGTGCAAGTCATTTAATTCCAAACAGAACAGAAATAAAGTCAGAGTTGTTATTTTAGGCAAGGGAAAATGACAGATTTTATCTGAATGAGAAACCTCACTTATTGAATAACAGCAGGATGATTTTAATACTTTTATTTATTTCTATGAATTATTAATGATGAGAAAGATGCTTTCAGAAAAGGGCCAAGTTTGTCCTATCTCTCGTGGAAGTGATGGTTAATTTATCTTCCATTGATAGAAATAAGGAAAGGCTCTTCTTCTTTAAAATCCTTTGTGGACAGGTCACTTTAATGACATGGTTGCACTTTGCTATAAAGGGGGGAATAGTACTGTGTAACTTGGAGTTAATAATTGAGTTATGTGGAAGTAATTTGTCTGGGTTTTTGTTTTATTTTGGGTTTTAAATTTAATCTCGATTTTATTGCTTAAGTACAAGCATTTCATTATTGAATGTAGTACTCTTTGGCTGTATTAAGTGGTTGCTGTAATTTATAGGATACTTTGAGAAATGTCATGATTCCTCACAAAGTGACACAGCAAGATTTAGTGAGTGCAGCAACTGAGTGAATGGAATTACGTAATATGACCTGGTTGATGCGATATACCGTAAGATTTTAATTTATTTCACCAATATAACTGGAAAAGAACATAATAGACCAGCCTTGCCAAATCATTCGCTGACTCGTTTGAAAAGTCCATTCTGAATTTATCTTGAAACTACTTGGAAATGCACGTGAAATAGTCAACCTCCATGGCTTCCAGGATTGGGAGGGTGTCGAGGGTTAAGATTGCGGGGTGACAATAAAACCCTGGCAGATGTATTGTTAACCCCCTCTCCCCGCCCCACACTTCCCCCTCCCTCTCCCCCTTTTTTACTAAGGAGAGGCGATTGGGAGGAAAAGAAGCACAGAGTGAAGAGAGTTAGAAAAAATTAAAGATGTTTTACTAATGCTACTAATAAGAATAGAGAAAATAATACAAAATATACAAAACCAATCTTGAAAGTCTCAGCAACTGCAGAGCCGGCAACCAAAGTCCTGGATTAGACTCTGCAGCCAACCGGAGCTGGATTCAGTCTCTCACTAGGCCTCAGTTCGCAGGGATGACTAGCAAGGTCCTCTCCTAATGTCGGCCATAAGGAGAAGGGAAAAGGGAAAAACCAACGAGATCCTCGTGATCTCCCACTTTTATATGAAGTATTCACGTGAATGGAATGTTATACACAGTTGGTCAGTTTCTTGCTCACTTGTTTCTCGTTGCCCCTCTCGCGAGATGTCCATCTGTGCTTATCAATAAGTTTGCATTCCGTTGCTAGGTTTACCAAAACATGTGTCTGGTTCTCCAGGAAAATGCAGTTAATATGAAGGCTTTAGCTGACAGGCAAATTCACTGAAAGAGAAACTTGTTTTTAACAAAACCAGGACAGAGGGAGTGGGCAGGGAGAAAAGGAATTCAGTTGCTTAGGAAATCAGGATGTGTGAAAAAGTTATTTACTCCTGTGTGTGTCACATGCAAAACAGAAGACACAATCCCTCTCTTCTTTTAAAATGTATTTCATTTGATCTGATTTAATAAGTAATTGTTTTCGTAAGACCCAGCAACTAACTGCCAGCTGCCTTGTGGCACTGATAAAGGCTTTTGCTGAATCCATGTGCCAAAGAAGGGAAACTGAATTGTAACTGATGCAGTTACTCTGGTTGAGGTGGGTTCCATACTTGGGATACACAGAATTAAAACAAATACAGTACAACTAGTGTTTCCATACTTGGGATACATAGAATTAAAACAAATACAGCGCAACTAGTGTTTCCATACTTGGGATACATAGAATTAAAACAAATACAGCACAGCTAGTGTTTCCATGAGGAAGCAATTGATTGAAAACATGTGAAGTACTAAAAATATTAATGAACTTCCTGTAATGTATTGCTGTAAAGATTTTACTTTTGAAATAAATGTTCCTTTTAAGTTTTTATCTCTTGTATGTGATATTTTAAGAATAAAGATTGTTGCCCAGATTCCATATTAAGGTATCACTCACGTTCATGCCAGCTGCATGTGATTAAATTCATTTGGACTGTACATTTTTATGCTGCTTTTTTCCAGCCCAGAGATGACTGTTTATGAATTTGAGCAAAATAAATTGGCTATTATTATGTTAGCATATTTGCCATTTAAAATATCATTTGTTTTCACAGTTTAAAAATTGTTAAGGGCACCAAACACACACAGCTATGAAAAAATCCAGAAAAAACAACCTTAAGGCTGTATATTGCAAACATTTTTACAGACTGTGGAATAAACACCTGAGGAGTGAGATATCCACTATGAACAAAACCTCTGGTCCTCTTACTATTTCTTCAGAATACTAGGCTGGAAGCTGGTGTTCAATCACTTTGCATCAAAACTTAATTTCCTCTTCCTTTTGGATCCCCTTATTTGTCTTCAAAAATCTTTACTTTCCTAATGTGTAGGAATTCACGATTGCTTATAATTTCAACTCATTTATCCAAAGCACAAGCTAAATTAAATGTCCCGAAAGAACGTGGTCATATCTGTGAATGTCTCTATTTAAAATTATTGAAAGTTAGTTTGAGTATTCCATCATACCATTTTTATTTATCTTGATTTTTCTAGGCATTAATTGTTACAACAAAGGACAGATTTCATAAAGCAAACCCATCAGTGTTTCTTCTTTGTAGTTACACTTTGTCACTATAAATAGCTTTCTCTTCATGACGACTCTTTTAACTCGCCCTCTCATCAGAACTGATGGATTTTGCTGGTGATTTGAAGGTCAGTAAAACTGGTCTCTCTGTGAAAAAAGCATCTTATACTATTATACTTCGGTAGGATAGTGTCTATCGCAGCATTCTGGGTAGGTGAAATTAATGGGGCTCAAGGACTCTGCCGTTTTCTTCCTAAATTAACAAGCGTCATTCTTACTGAAACACCGAACATGGAGCAGGAGGCGCTTCAGCTCCATACTGGGGTGTCAGGGGACAGCACAACGTACTGGGATGTGTGCTGAGAAATATGTAGGGGAAAAAAGATAAATGATCTCTGAATCTATGTGTAATTCCTGCCTCACTGCAGTGCAGTTCCCTGATGACCTTATTTCGGTGTACAGCTACATGTGCATGTAAATGTGCGGAGAGGCAGAGGGGCAGGGAAGCTGTGCCCTCCCACGCTGGCCCCTGGCTCTGAGCGCTGGCGTCTGGCACCTGTGGACTTGTCTGACTTCAGAGACGAAGCTCCGAACCCCAGGGTGAATTCTGAGCAGCCCGCAGCTGGGGCTGGGATTCGGGAGGGTGGGAGTTGTTCCCAAACCGCATCCCGGGCTGTTTGCACAGGACAGACAGTGGCTGCTGGAGCTCTGTGTGTGCTCATGGGAGCTGAGGGGTGGCCTGGTGAGAAGAGATGCCTCGCTGGGTCATCCCGGTTCGGAGCCTCCACAGAAGACAGTGTTGATCCAATCCATGACAACGTTGTTTTTGATTCATGACATTCATTCTGTTTACCAGTTAACATATAGCAAACTTTCCTGTTCATTTTTACAGTTCAGCGCTCTTACTACTTATCCGTATATACATGAGAGTTAAATTACGTACATGTCCATGCTTATATATTAGAAATACAGAACACTTCCTTAACTGCCCACTTTAGGAGCAGTATTTGAAAGTGCTGTCATTGTTGACACACATATATCCGTGTCTATCTATGTGTCTATCTATATAATTTGTAAAACTTACTTTATGAAAAAGGGTTTTCCTGTAGCTGTGTTTTAAATACATTCATATTGTGGAGATCTCAGTCACCTTCCTGATTCTATGATTATCCTGATAACTTCAGCAACTGTTTTAGAGGAGAAGGTGCCCAGTGTAAACTTCTGCTTGCTAAAAGTGGTAGTAAAGAAATATAATTTTGTTTTCTTGGAACTTGACTTTGTTTTTTAGCCCCCAAAAGCAGTAGTCTTTATGGTTATATACAGCTAGCCTGATACTATGGTGATGGCATAGGATGCTGGGTTTGTCCAGTCATGTGTAGCAGTGTCCATTTAATTAATTTAAAAATCCGGAAAGTTAGTCTTAAGTAATGAATTTTAAAAGTACTACTAATAATTATTCATTTCAACTTTGGATTTTAAGAAGATCTTTCAGGAAAGGTGAAGCTTCAAGCATATACGAGTTACACATCAGTTTATTGATTTTTCAAATCTTGGATTATTTTTCTTTCCCTGTTTTAATACCAGTCGTCTGAACTGGGATAGCTTTTAGGTAATTGTGGTGATAGAAATCAATGAGACCCTAAATAAGACTGGAGGTCAGCAAAACTAATAGCATAGCCAAATCTAAGATTGAGGAATCTGGGAAGCACATTCTCGCTTCCATCTGGACCAAGAGGCTTGAATATTGTTTCAAGAAGGAATGTTTCAGAAATGCTCAAATAACCAGTTCATGCTCAGTCCTGTAGTATTATAACTGTGTAAATGGATTCTGTAAGCCACCTCTCTTATCTCATTTACACAGGTTTTTTTCTTTTCTTTCTGAAGGCATTTATTTCACAATGCTAGATAGTTTCATTTTCTTCCCTTCTGTTTTAGCAGACAGGCAGTGCAGATATCACCATCTCTGACTCGTCATTTTCTCTCTGTACAATACAGTGTATTTTGTGGCTCTAGTGCAGCAGTAGACTGGCCCAGAAATCACAATCTGGGATTATTGTCTTTGTGGATCCTCAAGGAGTAATATTTTAAAGTCACTGCATCTGTTGGTACTTAAGAGCATGATTTTTACTTTTTATTTTCGCCAGTTTTCACCATCTGTGTGTCTGTTTTTCGGCTTCTTGATTTAATTTTTCAGTTTAATTTCTCAGTTGCACTGGGATTTCTTTCTCTTTCTCACACATGCTCTTTTTGACTCATCCATGGACTTATATTAAAGGAAAATGATTTACGGCAGTTACATAGTAAAATTCTTGGCCTTTACAATTTGTATTTTTTAACAATATCTTTTTACCAAGTCTCTTCTAGTAAATGCACGTCATTTCTGGAAGTGAAATAAGTTTTATTAGACTTGGTTTAAATTTTAAAAAATTAGTTTGGATTAAATTGGAGCATTTTGGCGGGAAAAGCTAGCTCGGTCACATGAAACACATTCTAGTCTTTCATACTCATTTAGTTTTTAATGCCCAAGAGGGAATAATTTTCTTGAGAAATCTGTGTTATAATCATAAACAGACATAATTCAGTAATTTTCTCATGAAACATTGGCTGAAGTTTTGGCACTAATGACTTGAAATCACACAAGCAGGAACATTTTTGTTTAAATTCCAAGAAAAATACTAAGGAAATATATTAAAATAGAAACAAAATATACATACAGTGTGTTACAGACTGTTTTCAATAAAAAGGATGTATCTTCATCAATTGAATAAATGTCTCATGAATTCAGGCATGTTCCAGCATTTCAAGAATGTTCTGATAGTACCTGAGTCGTTTTCTCTGCTTATCCCCAAGAACTTTTTTAACAAAAAAATATATTACGTAAATAAATTTTTAATATACAAGAGTAACTGTATAGCACATCTATCAAATATTTTGCTTCTGTATATGTTTGTGAATATTGAAAACCTCACTGCTGCTCTGATCTTTTCCCTAACATATGTATTTTGCTTCTCACTTAAAATATAATACGTTCTTAGGGTCAAATTTAATGGCTTTTAGAAAACAGGCCGTTTTATTTTTAGCCTCTTTCAATTATTTTGTAACTGACCATTTTAAAGTTTATTTTTACCTGCTGGTGTACTTCCTTGCTTACCCTTTCCAAAATATGGAACTGTTTCCTTTTTCTTTATTTTTTTTTTCCTGGTTTCTAATGAGTATTTTTTTAATAGTGCTGCACAAAAGAATAAGTCAGAGTTACAGTAAAATACCAGAATTAGCAGGTAAAATACATGTTCCTTTTGGAATATGTGGCTCCTATAATCTGTAATACCCTTTCTGCTTGTTTGGGCTGCTTTGAATTATTTTTCTCAACAATGCTGTAGACTATCGAAAGACCAAAAGATTAGCTTTGTTCACTTGAGAAAGCATTTTTTGAAAGTATTGCTGTGAAGTTCCAAGGAGAGGAATTAGTCATCTTTTATCTACATATAGATTTTCCTAAATACACCCTGTAACCATTTTTTAATATGTTATGAAACTGGGAGACCGTGGTGGTTTTTCACTGAGTGATTTTCACTTTTATTCCCACTCAATTCCTGTTGTGTTTGCTGAAAATGTTTTGTTCTGGAGGAAGAGGAGTGTTAGTGCCTTACTTTAATTTCTCAGTTGTCTTTAAAAAAACTTAGTGAGGTTTTCTAGTTTTGCTATTAGAGATACGATCAGGCCCTGTTTGAGTTGTACCAGGAATGATTTAAACTCCTTTTTTCAAAATCTGAGTTCCAAAATTTTCCCTGTCTCTAAGGATTTCATTACTGCCAGTTTTAACTTTCAGATTTCCTGCCAAATATTCTGTTACCGTAAGTAAAGGCGAAAGCTGAGCGAGGAACCCAGTACACGTTTTCCAGTGTGCTGCGACATATGCCCTTCATTACAACACTAATGACATCCATGCAAGAATGGAATTCATTTAGAGTTGCTAATATGTGATGAAGAGGTTGCTGAACATTTGTTTTCCTGTGGCTTGACTCTTGAGAAGTTGTATGTTTTCAGTTGACAATAAGGTTTTCATCTTGGGAGAATAAAAAGTAGGATGCTTTCACTACTACAGTTTGTTGTCCACAGGGCCAGCAAAAATGATCACCTCTGTTGTCTTTTTCTCTTGCCTTCCACATGGAAAACGTGTTGGTCTCATTCTCACGAGATGGAGCTGTAGTAACGCGTGAGCAGAACTGTGTGTGCGTTGGTCTTTCTGTAGTATCCGTGTAGTGTGGGCTGAGAGAATTCAAGCAGTGTTAGGAAAAGAGGATTTGAAGTGGGATGATGAGAGTGGTCCACCAGTTTCCAGCAGCATCCCCTCCCATCTGGAGCCTTGGTCCTACCTTGAACCTGAACGGACTGTGTGAGTCTAAGGTTAACCCATATTTGAATGGCAAGCACTCTGTTGTGCTTTATATTTTCAAAACCTTTTGGGAAGCTAGATGTAAACTCCCATGTTAGATAGTTTCCCAGCTGACTGGTACATTGAATTCATTGAGAAGAGGAACGGCTGGTTCAATTCCTTTCTATCCCTTGTATCACAGTCATTTTCTGCAACGATGCGTAAGGATTGATTACCATAGCAACAGTGTTTTAGCTTGTACTGCTGTGAATGTGGTTAATGATAATAGAATTATCTAGTCATTTAAAATCCTGTTATATTATTAGGTCATCTGAACCATCCTCTTACTATGTATTGAGTTATTCCCTGTAGCCTAGCTTGCAGTTCTTTGTCCATGCTGCTTTTACATGTGTTGAGCAGTGGGGATTCTGCTTCTTCCCTTGGGAGACTTTCACAATCTGATATATCACCCTATTAAGGATTTTCTTCTGATATTTAGCCTCATTTCACCTCCTTTCTCCCAGCTCTATGGATTTGTACCACATGGAAGTTCTGTTCCGATCTTCTTCCCTAGCAAGCATTTGCAATTAATCCTCCTTCTTAAACCTGCATCAGAACATAAAATCTCACAATTTGGGCATTTCAGGATTTTTTTTATGGGGAAAAGCAGGCTCCTAAACCCATCAGCTCTTCTTCTTGACTGCCTCACTTTGACAGGAAAGCGCCCTGTTCTCAAATACTATTCAGACTACCTGAGCTGCGTAGACAGAGAACTTCCAACTCGCCGGTGCTTAGATGCGTTTGCTTCAGCATATGCACCACTAGAATACTGATTCTTGTGCGTGCCCGTGTGCTCTGCTCCATGTGATATCTGTGGTCGTGTGTGATCTCATAAAGCACAAGAGATGCTCCAGAACCCTTGCTGCCCATCAGCAGAAGTGACCTCTCAGTCTGCCCTCTTGTATGACCAGCCTAGGCGTGGTGGGCATAGGTCTCTCTGCTGCCATCCGCATACACAGGTTGCACACTCCATTTTCTCTTGTCATTTACTGTGTTGGTTCTAAATCCTTTCTACCTCCATTGCTTTTCCACCCTGAAGAGAAATAATTGCCAGTCATGTCCAAAGAGACATACAAGTGGAAATGCAGTTGTCCAGCTCTCCTTCAGGCTTGTCACAGTCTGTGCTATGTGTAGGTTGGCTAGACCAGGAATTTGTTTAAAACAGCTAAAATGAAATACTTTTCTATATAGTGAGGTCATGGGTCACCTGCAGATATGTTACATCATTGTCATACTCTGTGGTGGTGTGGGTTTGGCAAATAAGGCTGAAGAGTATTGACATCTTTCCAGTTGTTCCATGTTCTCTCTGTTGTTCTCACTGCTACTTATGCTTTTCAACTAATTTTCTTCATCAATATTTGGTGTCATGCAGTTGCCCATTTCTTTAGCTTTTATTCATCTACAGTATAAATACGTACATACTACATTAATATTCATCCATACTACCTCAAGAGGGCAGAAAACTGGGAATTGCCATTTGAAATTACTTTTAGAGCTAAATTTGCTGCAAAAATATTTGATGCTGCACTAAAAAACAGTTATATTAAATCTACCTCCGTATTATCATGGACTGTTTCTTTAATTTCTGGTGGTTTTTCCTAGTTTTCTTTTTGAGAGGTAGTGCTACTTTTTCCAACATTCTTCCCTTTGAGGCTTACACTAGATTGCATTTCTCAGAATGCATTATCTTACGTTTATTCAAGTTTCAATTTCCTCAGTCGCCAGGCTTCTCAGTCCACCAGTGTGATATATATATCTGGAAAGTCTCACAAAGCTCATTGATCATGTTTTAAAAGATTGTTTTAAACTGAAGTTCTATTTCACTGGCAAATTTCATCACTTTATTTTTAACTTGCTCTTCCAGATTATTAATTCTTTAGGTAACATTATCTTGCTGTCAGTCCCTTAGGAAAGTGTTAGCTTTTCAATTTTAAAGATTATTTTAATGTTCTTTTGTTTCTGTGTGTATATACACTCTCTTTTTCTCTGTTCATTATTGCCTTCAACGTGGTTATATGTAAGGAGAGAAAGACAAGTGCATTCCATTAAATTTAAGGATTCCTCTTGCCTACACTGTTCTGAGCCTCTAAGTAGCTGAGGTTAGGCCACAAAGAAAAAGTGCAGAACTTCTGATTTTATTAAATAAAACTCAACAGGTTTTCAACTCATCTGTTTGTTTCTCCCCATATTTTCTTCAAATCATGCAATTCTGTGTGAACACTATGAGCTTTATTAGTTTTAGTAAGCAACCACATTCTTTATCACAGATTTTTTTATTTTTTATATCTTATTGCAAAGGTTCATTCTCTAGTCTCTTCAAGATTGGATTTCTGGGCTGGTAAAGCAAATGACTTTCTCCTCCCCATCTAGTGTGGCCAGCAGGACTAGGGAAGTAATTGTGCCGCTGTACTCGGCACTGGTGAAGCTGCATCTCAAATCCTGTGTTCAGTTTTGGGCCCCTCATCATAAGAAGGACATTGAGGTGCTGGAGAAAGTACAGAGGAGGTGATGAAGCTGGTGAGGGGTCTGGAGCAGGAGTGTGATGAGGAGCAGCTGAAGGAACTGGGGCTCTTCAGCCTGGAGAAAAGGAGGCTGAGGGGAGACCTTATCACTGTCTACAACTACCTGAAAGGAGGGTGTAGCATGGAGAGGGTTGGTCTCTGCTCCCAAGAAGCAAGAGATAGGACAAGAGGAAATGGCCTCAAGCTGTGCCAGGGCAGGTTGAGATTGGATATTAGGAAAAAATTCTTCACGGAAAGGGTTGTCAGGCATTGGAACAGGCTGCCCAGGGAAGTGGTGGAGTCACCGTCCCTGGAGGTGTTTAAAAGGTGTTTAGATGAGGTTCTTAGGGACATGGTTTAGTTCAAGAATTAGGTTTAGTTATGGTTGGTCTCAGTGATCCTGAGGGTCTTTTCCAACTGAAATGATTCTGTGATTCTGGTCAGGGATACTGGTAGGCCATTATTGTCCTTTCTCAAATTGGCTGGCATTTGAGGAAGTACAAAATACTCTCCAGTCCTAATGGCATCAAACCTGGCTTCCCAGGATGAGAGAAGAGCTGCTTGGTGAATTACCTGAGTTATCTGTTATAGCGAATCTTGTGGTGTCTCCTGAGATAGCCAGAGTTGACCATCACAAGATGCTGGAATAGCCCAGGCAGTCAGTCTGAAACGTGATGTATTCTGTGAATCTGGAGAGTGGAAGTACCCAAAGATCCCGCCCAGGGAGGCAGCGGAAGAAGCGCTCAGTGCAGTTTGATTTCTAAAGGTGCTTCTTTCCAAAACCCCAGCATTTTCTTGTTCTTCAGGTTTTTGCAAGCTTTCCTTTCATAGTTTGAAGCAAAAAGCTTCAGAACGGTAGGATAATTGTGCATGCTTTTCACTGATTTCCTAAAAGTAGTTTTTTTCCAGTTTCAGAAAATAGGTATGAAGTGTAAAAGCAAAATAAACACTTTTTTAGGAGGCCTTAGACCGGACTAGCTTCATTGACTGGCTCCATGTGGTTTATGGAAAATTGATAACAAGCTCCCAGATATTTGGAAACCTTCAACTCAGCTTAAGTTGTAACTGATTAAGTGGCAACTAAGAAAACCTTATGTCAAAATTGGAATGTTTAAATATCTGGTTTAACAGCGTCTACCTCCTTTTAATCCTTATTGACATAGGTTGTTCTGGTTCCTTATCAAATTTTGTTTCCCAAAATGCTATTGTTAACCTTAAAAGAGTGTTTATGTAGACATAAACATAAGATAGACATAAAAATAGACACAAAATATACTTTATGTATAAAGTGCTATGAGTTCTTGATGAAGAGAGGCACTTGGGCATGTGCCTCTTTGACATGCGTATCATTTCCATGCCTTTAACCTTTTGTTTTGAGTGGGGTGGATCGAGAGGAATTCAACCACAAAATGCGTGGGTTTTTTTCCTTCTGTTTATGCATATTAGTTTTTAATGGATGCGGGAAATAGCACTTAAAATCACTGTTGTGCCTCAGTCTTAATTTGGTCTCATCTAAGGAAGATGTTGGAATTTGAGTAATTCGTATTAAGTTGTTTAAGTAACTTTATATTGTCACAAATGAAGTTCAGCTGTAGATTAGAAGCTGGCAGAGGGAAAAACAAATTATGGAAAATAGGTCAGCAGTATGTAAGGGCAAGAGGGATTTATTCCTGGAAAGTGTGCTCGTTTTGAAAGAGGGGGAGTGCTGAGATGGCAACTTCAGTGAACAAGACACAATTATTTAGATTACTTGAAAATAGGTAGGATTTTGAAGGAGGTAATAGAAGAGGGATGAAATTGGACACAGAGCAGTGCAAGTTACTGAATGATGAAATGAGTGCCTTGAGCTGGATGCGAAAGTGCAGATGAAGTGTCCTTTCAAACAACAGTCTGAGGCCACAGTGTTAGAGACATTTAAGTCATCTCTGCTGCTGAAAGAAGCAGTCTTGGCCATTCTTTGCTTCCTCCCTTGTGCCTCCCTAAGCTTTTACGAGACTGTTAATTAGACTGAACTGGACCAGCCTGGGAAACATAGCCAATTAAAATTGTTTTGATTAAACATTAATTTTAATTTAGATCTTTTGTGTAATGATACAAATGAATGAATATGCAGAAAGGAGAAGGTGGACAGAGGGATCCAGTGATGAACATGATCGTCTGGGGAGGGGAAGGGATGGGGCTGCCTCTTTCAACAAACCACATCTGTGGTTTGCGCTGGCTTTGCAGGATAATTAAACGCCAGGCCGAGGTCTTATTATGGGCAACACAGTGGAAATACATCCGCCTGGAAATACTGCACCTCCATCAGATGTGCAGAATTCAGGCCCTACTGCTCTGACTTGGGACAGAAATGCAAGGGAAGAATCACAAATGGAAATAAGGTCTCTGAGAAGAAGTTTTTTAAAAAAATATTATACTGAGAACCTGGTACCTCTTTGGTGCAACACAAGGCACTAAACAAGTTATTTCTTGAAATGCCTTCCATTTTGTGTAACTTCCAGTTCATTTGCAGAGTGCTTCCGGAGCTGTGGTTCTAGCACTTGAATGATGTCCTACTCTTTGTGGTCCCTGGATAGCATAGCGAGATGGTGCTGTTGATGCACTTTGGCTCTCAATCATGTTTCATCATGTGCTGTGTAAGAGTTTTGCGTGACAGCGAGTGGAGCACACGAGCTGGTGTGGGCTCAGGACCAAACTGCTCCGAGGGCTCCGGTGCCTTCCCCAGGCTCCCTGCAGTGGCCGTGGGACCTGGGCTGCTGTCGGCTGCCCTGAGTGTCTGCAGTGATGAGGCCAGGTGGCTTTTGATGCTTTCAGAAGTTTACTTAGTGCTATTTGATTTCCTTTATTTGATTGTCCTTTTTGGTTGAATTCAAGAGTACATGCGAGTACTTCACATTGTTCTGAAAGTAAGGCTTTGTCTGTATCAGAGACGTCACCCAAAACTGAAAGCGTCTAAGTCTGCAGGTGAACATCAAAAATATAGAAAGAAATTTTCTGTGCCTCAGTTTCCTCAAATAAAGAAAGAATTTGGAAAATTACTTTTAATCTTCTTCCTGAGGGTGCAGTGAAGCTAAAGTCGTTACTGTCCATGAAGTGTTTTGCCATACTGTGCTGGAGGGCACTACAGAAGTACTGAGTACTATTTATTTTTAATTTGATTTAATGCTTTTGATTAAAAAATTAATAAAATTGTCATAGACCAGATTGTAACCCTGTAGGCACTAGGAATGGAGCATTCGTAAATGAAGCATTTACTGAGAAGTTTGAAATTGTTTTTCATGTTGACTTCAGCAAAATAAATTGAGCAAAGAACAATGAAAAATGCTATAGTATTTTCTGTTATTGAAGTGGTGAATTTGTTTGGTGCCTAAGGTAAAATCCATGTTGTGCAAAAGACAAAATAGGAAAATGCTACAGCATAAGAGGGGAACTCAACTGAAGCAATTTTAGTGGAGTTTCTCAGTGAAGGATGAGGTGGAACGCAAAAAGTGGCATGTGACTGTGCAGTTCAGCAAAAGAGAGGTGAAAGGCAGAACAGCCACATGGTAAAATCTCATCACCGAAACGTTGCGCAGGAGCTGAGAGGTTTGGGTACCTCATGCCTCTGCAGTGAGGCCGGTGCCCGGCGCTGGTGTCCTGATGCCGGGGCTCCCTTGGGGACCTTCTTCCCCTGGGACGTGCGTCCAGGACCTTGACTGGTTTTGTTCCTTTGGGGGAGGAAGAGCCGAAACAGGAAGAATTATCTTTAATGTGTGCAAGTTAGGGATCCTGTAGCTCAGGTCTGTTTGTCCGTCAATGTGGTGTGTGAAACAAAAGACCTTTAAAACAGATATGTAGGTATTTTTCTCTTTCCAACAGTAGGAATTTAAATCAAAAAAGTCATAAATTGAAACTATATCCTAGCAAATCCTAGCAAATGAGAACTGAAGATAAATAACTGTCTAAATGAGAGGAAACCAATGTACTTTTCTTTAAGCGGGATGATAAAATAGTATATTTTTCTAGTTCTTTGGGCAGGGTTATTTTTACTAACACAAAAGCAAAACCTTTGAAAGCTATATTTCCTAAATGAGATGAAATTCAAAGTTAAAGAATACATGCTAACTTTAAACTCACATCAATGTAGGAACTTTTACCTTATTGGAAAACAGATATTTTAATTAAAATTTCAAAAAGCCAAGTCTTCCATAAACTTTCTGATGTTGTCTCTAAACAGTCCTGAGCCATGCTCAGAAAAATATCCAGAACTGAATCTTGTTATTAAGATGCCTGTGTGAGTAAAATGATGTTTTGTGTGACAGAGAACAGAGTGCTATATAGGGCTTTAGCTTGCTTCTAAATTGACTCTTAGGTTCAGTACTCAAGGGGATCGAACTGTTCTGTACTTGGCTGAAGCCAGTGAAATCCTCGTGTGCCGATACAGATCTGCAAATCAAGCAACAAGGGAGTATTTCAGATTAAAAAAGAAGAAAAAGAAATGAATAAGGATAAAAGGGCTATGAGACCTGTTTGAAAATTGCCTAATGACAAATTCAAGTTGTTAAATAAGAAATGCTTTTAGTATCTTAAGAAAAAATCCACAGAAGGATGAAAATCACGGTCCTTGAAAAGGTGAGGTGAATCATAATATATTCAGGAGTGTTACAGGGAAAATGTGATTTATGCAGAATTTTCTCCTTTCCTTTGTCTTGATATCAAGGGGAAACTATGTGACTCATCTATAATACATTTCTGCAGAAGTCTTTCAGATCTCTAAACTTACAGGTGGAGGCATGTGCGTTTGGTTTCTTCAGGGGAAAAAAGTGTGTGTCCCAATTTCATTTATCCATTGTCATTTCTTCTGCTTTTAAAAATCATGCAGGACTTAATGACTTTTTTTTTTTTCTTTTTAATGTCTGTATACAGAATAAGCCAACTTGTCAGATTAAAGGAAAAACTATTTAAAATTCTGTTGTTCTACATTAGTAACAAGCAGGTGAACTCAGTGTGGATCTATTTATAGGAGAACTAATGGATGTGCCTAACTTGACCTACTTCAGACTACTCAGCGGAAAAACAAACACACTGTAGTTGCACCACTGGCATGTAATTTATTTTTTCCTACTTTAAGAACAAAATAATGTCTTTGCTGTTGTGATCTTAGGAATACATATGTGTATTTAGATGCATATAGAAGCATGTATATTTCCTGAATGCTGTAGTAACACTCCATGTTAGAAGTATGCAGGGAGTAGATTTTTCCTTCCGTAAACAGCAACTTCTCCATATAAAATGAATGTTAGTTTTTTGTTTTTTGCTGGTCCTGAAATCTCAGATCTGTATAACCTGAAATCGTGGAGTGGGAAGAACTCAAGTTCTTAAAGAAAACCAGACTGCATTTTGTAAAAATCACTCCCATTGTGAAATAAGTAAAGCATCTTCTGCCAATGCTGGGGCAATTTTCTCTATATACTTGGGTATTGTATGAGTTAACCAAGGGTGGTAGTGGTATATATAGGTGCATATGTATGTATCAGTTAACAAGATGAAAGGGAAAGTAAATAGTATATTAAGTCATTGACCAGACGTGTTTGTTGTGTGGCAAGTGCCACACTTGTGTTGGCTCATCATGTGGGGATGCCTCTGTAATTGAGGTAATTCCTGCATTATTCAAGGTAAATAATAAAAGGGCCTGTACAAAACCAGGCCTGGCCTTTGGGCTAAACTTTCCAGGGCAATTTGATTATACCTTGACCTATAATTGTAGCCTACTTCCAAATAAAGCTGTTAACTATTTCCATTAAATATATTTCCCGTGACTCTGACATCAAAGTATGACTGTGAATCTGTGTTTAATATGAACGCTAGTGTTTGTTTTACACTGGCAGATCCTGGTGGTCTGTATGTCAGTCTGTGAATCATATGAAAAGAGTATAAAATTTCAGAGATCTGAACATGGCAATAGTCTTCAGATAAGCCTTATTTAAAACAAACAGACTTTTGCCTGTGAAATGGATATGTTTTGGATCCTGAGGAAAAAGAGAAAGCAGAATAAGAACTGTAACTAGGCAGTGACACAAAATGAACCCATTTTATTTTTAAGACAACAATCAATTTGAGGTAATTCGATATAGTTGTACATGGGTCTCTGAGATAAGTGCTTCTCTTTGCAATACAATGGACACATCTATAATTTGTTATTGATCAGATCATCAGAAAGCTCTTCAGATGCTTTGCTTAATACTGAAAGTGTGGCAGTCCATGCTTCATATATTTCAAATATTTAGCACATGAGAGGATAGTACTTTGTTGTTGCCTCTAGTCTTTGAGTTGACTTTCTGTTATCACATTGCTTTTTAAAAGCTCCTGTTAGTGGATGTCCCGAGAGGCAGAGCTGCTGGTGCTTGGATGCCCTGTCTGGTCATGCCAAATCTTTTCTGGTTATTCCCGTTGGTTGGTTTTGCTTAGGGAACTGGGAAGTGTCTCAAAAATTCATTATGTGATGAAATGTCTTATGTTTTGTTCTTCTTCAGATACTTTGCATCAAATAAAATGTTTAAAAAATAGGTTATGGACTGCAGTTATTACCAGGTGATAAGAAAAGGGGGAGGTGGAGCTCATCTGGTATATTTGACCAAGAAGAGGCGTTTTGTGGCTCAGCATCCTAAGCTGCTGCTGAGACTATTAATATACATTGTAATATTACTGCTTTTCAAAATGTTGTATCCAAGTGTCTTATCTGTATTTGTCTTTGCACGCATAGTGTATCATCCCCAACATATTAACTGAGAAATGCACTTTTAAGTGATTTTTTTGCCACTGTTGTAGAGCAAATCAGTGCAGGAATTAAGAAGGGGCCCAATGTTGTCCTCATCTTAAGTCTGTCTTTGATATGAGAAACAGATCATCAAGGTGTCACCAGGTTCAATTTGGCAACAGTTTACCCATTTGTCATTGAACAGGAATTCAGGTCACTGAATTACCATAATTATAATATTTTCTAATATGCTGTGAGCATCATGGTGTTGCGTATTATTTGTGGATTTAGAGCTGTTGCAGAATGGCTGACCATGAAGTAGTAGTTGTGCTACGGCAACACTTGACACTTCTTTAAAACGTCCTTTAAATACGATCTGGTGGGAACAGCTACATATTTTTGTTATCCATTTGATATTTGCCATCTGTAGAGGAACCCTGATGCCTGGATTTGTCTCGGTAGCTCTCAGTTTACAGCACACCTCCTCCTGCCGCCCACCCCGGGCTGTCAGCAGTCCCGCAGGAGTCACTGAGACGATCTGGAGTGGGACGCCCTCAGCCTGGCGAAAACAAACCGAGATATTACCCAAACAGCAAGTACAACGTATGAAATATGGTCACAATACAAATTGTGAAATGCTTGAGAATTAGCATTGCTTTAGACATTACTATGGTTTTCCTTCTCTATCAGATCACGTTTTGTGCAATTTCCATTGTATGAGGTTGCCCAATTGCCTAAGTACCTTTTTCTTTCTTTTAATTTTTTTTACCCCCTCAATATCCTTTCTCTGCTGGTAGGCATAGACTATTCAGCTACGTTAATTAGCAAGCGTGTTCGATCAACAACAAAAAAACCCTCTGAGTTTTAATGCATTTCATGCTGTTTGTTGGCAAGCTACCACTGTAAGGTCATGTCTGAGATTTTCTTTACTGTAAAGCAGCAGAACCAGCAAAATGTCTCAAGTTAAATTCACTAGCAAGAAAACCTTTTGTCTAACCTACTAAAACTCTTAAAAGGTTCTTGTACTTTTCAGTGCTGTCTGTAGTGCCTACTGTAAAAAAGAATTAACTCCGGCATCATCTAGTAAAAAGCTTTTTTAGTGGAAGCTCCATTAAATGGCCGATCAGTATTTGTGTTGTGCTCCTGCCATTGCCCCGGCTAGCTGTGCTGTAAAGGTGTGCTCCACCAGATTGTTATATATGAATATATGTCTGTGATTTCTGTGACATATCACAGGTTGTTGATCCCCTAAGCACTATGGGCTTCAGTAAACCTTTGAACTAATACACACTGCAAAACAATCGAGATACTGTATGGCTTGCTCAGTTTTTATTAGTATTACAAGGCTTTTAATATATGTTTTAAGAAGAGTCGTTAGGCATTAAAAAAAAGGATAGTCAAAACTGAATGTAGTGTCATATAGGCTTCTCAAAGGAAAGTTGTATCAAATGATATTTTTTGGCTATGTGGTGTTCTGCTTTTGGGACAATAGGAAATCAAATACGTCTCTCTTTAAATCTGTAAAAACATTTCCTGTCAAGGCGCTTCACAACAGAAGTAGTGCCATCATGAAGCCAGCCAGGTTTGAGGCTCAGCTTGATCAGTTTATTAAATGGGAAATAAGAGATGATTGCCTGTGATAGCAGGGGATGAATTTGATATTCATCAGAGACCTGGGAAATCCCTTCCATTCTGCGCTCCTCTGTGTCTGTATGGTATCTATTCACTGATTTGAGCAAGGCAAATTTCATTTTAGAGTAGTGAGGCATATAGAAACTATATGAATATTACCATTTCCAATTGTGGGATGACCATCCAGCACAAAGATGTGATAACATAGGGATGATTGAGGTGTAAGGAGTATATTAACTCATATGCATGTAAAAAAAGATCTTTTTGTTGTTCATTTAAGTGGATGAAGATTTAATGTAAGGTTTCTCTCCTCTCTTTCTGAGTTATTGATAATAGCAGTGCACCTAGTATAGGGCTGATGTGGATTACACAAAGCTTTCACCTAATTATTTGTGCATATGTATGTGTTCAAGAAGGAGAAACCCTTTTTTAAAAAAAATTCAATAACTCTTTTTTTTTTCCCATGTGATCTTTATAACTACTCTTCAGATTTGATTGAAAATTGCCATTCTCTGGAGACTGGGCCAGTTAATCAAGAAGTGAGAACATTAGCGCAAAAGCCTGATGCTGGTATATTTGTGCTATTTAAGACACAGGAAAATAGGTCCCTTAGGAGCTGTTTCCTATCAAGTCTGATCATACAGAGAGAGAACCTACTTTATGTTGCAAGGACCAAACAAACATTTATAAAACACAGCTGCCAGGAGACTAATAGGAAATACAGTCTCTTCTTCCATAATGATTACAGAGAAGTGCAAGAGACTAAAAGGGGAAAGATGAAGGGAAGGACATATTTTAATAATGTAAGTGTTATTTTTGTTGTGTCCTGGATGAGGGAAAAAGTACTGGCGTGCAGCCTTTCAGGAGCTTTTAGTTATTGATAATGTGTCTTTCTCTACAGTAGAATCTAAAGTACCTGTTGGACGTTATATACTGTTTACAGTATATAACCAATTTACAGTACTTTCACTCGCTATGCTAAAATTTTTAAAAAATTAAATGCTAGAAAACAAAGGAGTTTGAATTCTTCCAAGACACAGAGGCTCCATATTGACAGGCTTTTATTTGTGGAGGAGCGTGTGTCTGATGTATTTATCGTATCTTGCTCACACTGGTATCTCTGCCTTTTTACCATGACGGCTGCAGTCGCTTGCCATTGCAAGACCCTGCTTTCTGTTGCTGACGCTAGAAAAAATACTGAAAGTGTTTTATAACAAGAACATCCACCCCATGCAAAAATACTTTGCTGCAGTTACTTTGCAGACTAGTAACAAACCAAAACAGGTTTCATTATGTTTTAAAAGATGATTCCTTTGTGTAGCTCTTGTATAGCCGTGTCAGCCCATTTTTTCTGCTGAGGCTGGATCTTTTGTTCAGTTAAGAACTTCACAAGTCAGACAAAAAATCTCATTTGTGTACAGTGTGAAGAGATTTACTACAATTTACAGACTTTCTCTTTTCACAGAAAATGTGGAATCTCAGGGTGACTGGGCCTGCTTTCCTGGGTGAGGGCTCCACAGCGGGGCTGGGCCTGGCTGGCTGGGCTTGCCAACAGCCCCTTCCCGGCCCTCAGACAAGGTGGAGGATTAAACTCTCTAAGTGGACTGTAAATTAACAGCAAAGTCAGGGCGGGAAGACACAGGTTTGGGAGAAGGAGCCTGTAGATGGTGTTGGAGGAGCAGGCAGAGACTCAAGGGGAAGGGATGCGACACTGTGGGGTGCAGGAGTGAACGAGGGAAACGTGCAGAAGGGAGGTTGGTGGTGAAGCCTTAGCACAGCCCCACACATGCATGTATTAGGATAATCTTTACAGACAACTTCCCTTTCTTTGATCTTAATTTTGATTTATTCAGTGTTTACATAAGTGACCAGTCAGTTTTTTCCTTTTGTGTTGCTCCATGTTGCTGATTTGCCATGGGGTGTTCAAGTCGTTTCAAACCAGTTACTTTCTTTTGTACAACCATTATCACTAAAGTACCCAATCACTTTCTGGACAATAATGAAATAATTATTATATCCCTCTGAACTGAAAAAAAATGCACCAACCAACCAACAAACCCAATAGAGAAACAAACGAAACCATCCCCCCCAAAAAAAACCCCGCAACCAAACCCAAACACTTTTACTCCCATTTTTTCAGTTATTGTTAGGCTGGAGCTGTTGCTATTGAATTTAAGAGATAGGATTAAGTGTTCAGAGAAGACAGATTTATACAGAACTCTTATGTGCCTTCAGAGCCCATTTCCCATTGTGTCAGACTGAAGAAGATTGTAATCAGCACTTACTTGGACCAGGCACCAAGAAATAAAGGCTGCACAAATGGAACGTATAGGAATTTAAGTGACCGCACTAATTTTATTCAGACTCCCTGTCAGCTATTGAGTTTTCTGCAGGTAATCATCTAATGAAGACGAGGGAATGTGAAGAAGTTCTGCTTATGTTTTTGGGGAGTTCATTACAAATGTATTGAACAGTACAGATTAGTGGGAAAGTGCTTTTTTGGAGATGAAGTAGTGGATTAATCAGAAGCAGGAGCTGATGTTATAGTAATGAAAGATAAAATGTCCAGTAAGATAGGAAAAGCATGGCTGGTTTTGAGCTTTGGAAATGAAACAAGGCAATATTCACTCAGAAATAATCTGGGGAAATGTAATTAAAAGGTCAGTTTGGGTTCACATTCATTGAATAAGGTTCTGTTGGCAAGCATAATGCTCTGAGCATTTTGTAATCCTAAGAGGTGTTAGGGGTTTTTTTCTTCAAAAATACAAAACAAATTGGCAACTTTTCATATGTTTTTTATTAATGCTGTGCAGGTGAACTGTGAAATGGACCTTTCTATATGCAGAACTACTGGCATTAATAGTCCATTTTGAGCACTTAAGAGTTTTTGAGTTGTTAATTTTATTAGAGAACTTGGAACAATAATGAAAAAAAAGAGTTGTTGGTATTTTCAGTTGGTTCGTTGGTTGTGGTTTTTTTTAGAAAAATGGCTTCAGTTGCTTTGGCACCTACATAAGCTTATTTTTTTACCATGAGATTTGCAAGAATCTGCTACTGTGTACCTATGCACAAACTTGACTCTTATAAGACACAGGAATTTTGTACAGATTCATTTAAAAGAATAACTCTTTGAAATTGTTAATTCTCTTAAAAAAACTATGACAAATTTTGACAACTTTGCTTTCTTTTTGATGGCATTGTGTTGTTTCATCTCCGTGTGAGTAGCCTAAATACGCAACAGAAGGTGTATTTGCGTTATGGATGGCTCTATCCATGCCTGGTGGCACAGCGAGGCCTGGCTGGGAAGCCCTGACTGAGTCATCTCAGCAAAAGGGAATTGGGGGAATTTTACAGCGAACACATCAGGGTATGCAGAAGTACACTGAAAGATGTTCTTTAAATTTTCCTCCGTGCTGTAAAAATGAAACTATCTTTAATTATTTCAATTTTGGAAAAAAACTCAAACAACCTAAAACATCATTCTGTCTGTAGTAACTGTATGTTAAAAGCTGTATCTTTTGATATAGCAGGAATTGGTGTAATAAAACCTGTAAGTCTGGGAGTATGCTTAAATCAATTATTTCTGAGAAATGTCTACAATAGTACCTGTCTGGCATCTTGGAAACTTTCTTGGTCTTCTCAAAGTCCTTTTCCTTGATTTACCTCATGATAGCACATCCAGGTGGAATTTGCCTTTCAGAAGAAAACTTCTTTCCAAATAAAGAAATAATTGCTTGATGTAGAAATTTTCACAGCTAGTTACTTTTCTTAGTAAATCAGAATTTTAAGTCAAATCCCTCTGCAGGTGTCCCAATTTTTCTCTCCGTTCAATGTAAATCAAAATCTGTGTTATTGCGAGAAGAGAGCCTGATTACTGTAATATTAAAGATTTTTTAAAGGCTACATCATACATCTGTTGATAATGGCAGCAGTGCTTTCGTTAGGGTTGCGATTCCTCCTCTAAGCACCTACTTGCAGGCATGTGCATGTTTTTGATACAGATCTGTCTGCCATCCGGGAAAAGCCAGACAGAGGCATGTGGGAGCTGCTGTTTCTTAATTGCTTGTATAACTGACAGTGAGCCTGGTTCCAAAACTTGTTGTGTTTATAATTCTCGATACAAATGGCACAAAAAGTAGATACGGTGGTGCCAGATAGCATCTGTTTTACATAGCTTCTGGTTTGCAGTTTCTAATGCATTATATTGTAATATTAAAACATGAAGTATAGGCAAGAGGCAGGTAAGCTCGTTATTGCCTTCGTACTGGCTGTGCTGGGGGTCCAACAGGGGGATGCCCCTTTCCAGGGGAGAATGAACCTCTGGACCAGGTGGGACAGAAAGAAAGGAAACGGGATGTGCAACACGTGGAGAGGTGTAAGTGTGAGCTGACGTTAGGAGGCTGTGGGAATGAGGGCAAAGATGCTCTCAGGGCTGGGAAGTGGTGGAAAGAAGGATTTCAACAAGGGTTTAGCTGGAGTTGTGCACAGTGGGCTGCATCCCAGGAGGGCGCTGAAAGTGGGTCTGCCAAGAGCCAGTCCCAAGGGCTGCTGCAGAGACCGAGTGGGACAAGCGGAGTTTTATTTACAGACTTAGTTTAAACTAGTCAAGGGAAGAACTTGCAGGGCTGAAAGATGGTAAAGTGTAGGACCAAAGTGATGCTAGATGAAGGATACTTACGTTGCATATATATTTAGATGACTGCTAAAGTGGCACAGCATAAAGCCAGATGTTTGTCAGCAGGGGCTGACAAACCTATACTAATAGGTAGGATGTTATTTCAGTCTCTTCTTACGTGTGCATATACTTACCGTAGGCTTACTTACAAAGACCACACACAAAAAAGCCAAAAACATTGTATTAACCAAGTAACATGCATTTGTGATGACCTTTTAACATAGCTTGAGTTTCAAAATCGTGCCTCATGAGCAACTCTGATTTTAGACTTGCAGATAACAGCTTCAGTGCAATATAAATAGGTAGTTTTCTACAATCACCAGTGTCTCTAACTTCAAAACAGGAAACCCATAGCAACAGGGATCTGCAAGATTCTGTAAGAAACAAGATGGAATGCTTCTTTTAATGTGAAACAACTCCAAACGTTCTGATTTTCCTGTATATACCTTTTTGAGTGTAACTTTAGAATTGTCATGGAGATTTGGATATTTATTTATTTTTAACCTTTATGCAGTGGTACATGTAGAATGTCAGCTGAAATCAGTAAATACAGAAATGTAAGCACTGGCTTTTATCATATTAAAGAATCATATTGGGTTTATAAACAACTTTTACTACACAGAAAATATTTTGAGTTCTTGTTTAGATTCATAATACAGTTTTAGGCAGGTTCAAGATGCTGGTTAACCTTTGAAATGTGTTACTTGCCTAGTGCTTAACAGAGACAGATGACGAAGAAGTGCATATTAAAGCCTCTCAAAACACGGGATCATCAATCTTCAAGTAGCTCAGCTTCCCGCAGCGCGCTGCCAGCCGGGGCCACGCGGCAGATCCACAGCCCGTGGTGCATCCAGCCTCCTGCTTTGGCAGCTTCTCGGTGGAAATGTCAATTGGGCATTACCAAACGCCTCTGCTTGCCTTTAATATCACTTCAATAATTTAATATATTGTCTGACTCCATGTGCTGAACTCATAACTTATCACACTATTTTACTGACTTGGTCGGTCTGACTCTAGAATCTGAGTCTGTGTTTCAAACCTACTGTTCGCAGTTTATAGTATTTTCTGTTTGGTCACATGGGTAATTAAAAGCATAAGCTGGTGATGAGTAAAATAGGTATAAAAATGTTTTTAGACCTTCTTACTGGTAGTTCTTGAATCACCTTGATCTAAATTTGAAAGTACAGCATTCAGAACTTTGACATTAAAATTATACATTTGGTGAATAATGTATGACTTTTTGGAAAGTCAAATTAAAAAGAAAATCAATTGGTTAGCATTAGAGCCTCACGTAACTCTTTGATGTCAGCCTTTTCTGGCATGCTATTAATAAAGGCCTGAGATAAAATGTTTAAAGGGGTCTTGGTATTTTATGGAATTATACAAGCTGCGTTTTCTTGTACTCTTTTTAACTCTTTGCAAATGAGTCTGAATTGCCTTGTATATTCATTTAAGTCCCCAGTAACCTGCCCAGAGAGAACTTGGAAGGAGTTTGCTCATACGGTGCTGACCATCAGCTGATTTTTGTGCTTTTACTTGGGTAGGTTTTTAAAAAATACTGGCTGTGCTAGCTTCTGTAGCCTTGCTTTTACAACTGTAGTAAAATCAAGATATAAAACTGACTAAACTATAAATATAATTACAAAAATGTGTATAGTGTCAAAAAATTTACAACAGTCTCTTACAGCAACAGAAAATATTTTTGGAGTCATGGGAGCACATTTCCCCTGCATACATGGTTAGCCCAATAATCTGAAAATGGTAAGAAGACATTATTAATATGAGTTAACCTATTATACCTAGGTTTACTTTTCTTTCTTTTGTTTTTGATATGTAGGATGAAGATCGAACAGAGGAGGACAACAGCAGAGTTGAGCCTGTTGGTCATGCAGACACTGGCTTGGAGAATGCTACCAATTTTTCCCTGGAGTAAGTTACTGGCAGAACACTTATTTTAATGACAAGTCTTGAGACTGAACATAGACTAGCAAAAAACGTCAGAATCATATGGGTAATACTGCTCTTAAGAAAGTGGAGCAGGCTTTTTTAAGTCGCATCATGTTAGTTTTAAACAATTTGCTTCATGGACCTTTTTAAAGCAGATTTTAAATAGTTTACAACACCTGTGCTAAAAATGAGCGTTGGAAACTTGACAATTATATGTGCTGATGCTACAGTAGATTTTCTGCCTCAAAGAAGTTGCTTATTTGATGGAACTCTGAAAACTCGACAGAAGGAATAGGGCCAGTGGTAGCACAAATAAATCAACAGGCAAGAATTACACAGGGAAAATCATGAGACCAGTCACCAGTTCACAGTCTCCTGGGAAGATGTGCATGGGGTCACGTAAGCTGTGTGGTCAAAAACCCCATACTTTGTGAATGGATCAAAACTGATGTTGTTCAGGAATGGGAAGCTTCTCCTTTAAAAAAAATGAGTAAAGGATGCATTATTTCCTCATGAGATACAGCAAGCTTAACCTTTCACATGTCATGGCAAAGAGCTGATCCATCCCTCACTATGGAATTAATGAGAAAACATCACTTCTACCCTTAAATTAAACCTTTTGAATGGATTTAACTTAAATTTTAAATAAAAATAAATATTCTATACCTATTATTTCTGAATTGAAGTATGAATTAGATTCAGAGGGTTTAAATGTTAGATAAAGATCGTGGTGAAATCTGTTAGGCTATACATGCTGAGTTTTACCCTGGTCCATTTACAAACGTGTTATATTGTAAATTCCAAATGCTGCTTGCTAAATAGAGTTTACAGAACTTCTTGTCACATTTAATGCTTCTTGGTGTTGCCCTTAAGTAACTTTATTGGCTTTTTATCCTATGCTACTTCATTCTTTTTTTGGTTTGATATTGTTCTTTGTACATTTGTTTGGAGTACTTTGACCAAAGTTAGGAGAACATCAGGGTAAGAAGCAGTGGAACAAGTTAAACAGCATTATGAAAACTCACTCTTTTCTTTTAAATTTAAGCTATGTTTCCACTTGTGACAGTTCCAGGTGATTTGCCATTGATTTTCACTTGTTCTCTTCCTCAGCCCTCGGTTTTCTTTTAAGTTAATAGGAGAGTCCGAAGAAAGTTGATCAGAGGGAGCCATAGGCATGCGAATAGCAAAAAATGCCTTTTGGAGTCCCTTTTGGACGTGAAAGACATTGCTTGATTCCCATGAGCCGCTTTGCACACTAGTTAATGAAAACTTAGACTTGATGTACAGTGGGAATGAAACGAAGTGAGCCTGTACAGAAACTGGGACAGGGAACATTTCCAAGTGCTGTAATGCTGTCAGTCTTAAAATGCTTGTCTAGGTCTGAAGAATAATACTTTTTTTGGCTGATGTCTCCCAGCTCTCCTGTGGTTGCAATGCTTTCTTGAACTAAACAGTGGAAACAGGGATAGAGACCTTCCTTTTGTGGTGTTAAAAAAACAGCCATGAATTGAGGCATACAGCAAATGTAAAGGCTACCTTAAAATATAATTTAAAAAATTAATTTGGAAGAAATATAAAACAAACTGTAATGCTGGATTTTTGTTAACTTCCTAGCAATATGTGGTCTGGTTATTCTCAGACTCCAAATTAAGTGCTGCAAGCTTTCGGGATGGGCCACCATATGATCGAGAGCTTATTGAAGGAAGTAGAAAAGCTTTTACTGCTATCATAGGGCATTGGTCTTGCTCTTTGCTCCATTTCTAGATTAAGCTTGATTTGTACGCTTATGAGAAACAAGCTTCTCAAAGATCTGTGTATATATATGTAGTGTCAGGAAATATGGAAAAAGTAAGTAATCCTAGGGAGAGGCATAAGCCACAGATTTAGATTGTGGCTTTCATTCAGATCTGTCACTTCCAGATTTGCTGAGAGTTTTGGCCTTCGTGTATTATTTTCTCATTTGAGTATTTATAACTGTGGTTTATGGGCTATATTCCACCTTTCCAGATGTGGGTATGTTTCAAACACATCAGTAGATTTGGTCCACATCTTTTTTCTAGAATCTTTGGATGTCTCTTTCTGAACCTGTGCTTTCCTCTTTCACTTTTTCTACTCTACAGCAAAAAGTTTAATTGAAAGCTATATGCATAGTTGCTTCAGGAGGACATCCGGTTGCTTTTGAATGTTACAGTGAAATATTACTTTGGAAGCTTTGACTAGTAAGAACGTGTAGATCCAGCAAACTTCCAATAAAAGAAATGGAATTAGAATAAAACAACTGAATGTGTTTTAAAACTAGAAGAATTTAACTAATTAAAAATTAAATAAATCTTACTTGATTAAGCAGTAGTTATGTAAAAGCTGATGTTAAGGCTTAGAGTGGGCTCTCTCTAGGATGCACAAATAAACCATGCCAGTGCCATGATCAGCTTTTAGGCTTTTGAGGAAAAATTGTATGTGGTATTTAAGATAATTCTGCTCAATGGTTGAAGCAGTTAACTTAAATTTAAACTTTAGAATAAGGAAGAGATAAAACAATATGCGTGTGATGGTGATACCTGTTTTAAAGGAGCAAATTAAGTTTACAAGAAATTCTTTGACTTTTGTTTGTTTTATTAATTGAACTATTTTTGATGATTGATCTCCTTTCATGCCATCAGATTAATCTTCAGGTACGTAGCATTCAACAATGCCTTCATCGCCATGACTTGATTTCTGGAATGGTTTTGTTTTGCTTTGTATGTTTGTGTGGGGTTTTTTGGTTCCTTCACGGTACATGTTCATATTCCCTCATTCGTCATTGTCTCACAGTGATATGGTAAAGCTCGTTGAAGTCTCCAACGACGGCGGGCCTTTGGGAATCCATGTAGTGCCTTTCAGTGCCCGAGGCGGAAGGTAACGTATCGTGTAGGATTTTAATTGAATTGTAACTTGCTGTGTTTTATCTTAGTTGTCTTAATTTTTGTGTTGTGCGCCTTTGCCTTCTGTAGAATATTTTGTGTTTTTCAAAAGGCAGTCCTGAAGAACTGCAACTTCACTGAGTCTGTACTTGAAATGGACTCTATAATGGAAAAGCTCTGCTTAACAGGACTTAGAACTGTGGAGTTTTAATAGAGGCTCTGTTGTAATCTTATGGGATATTGAAGTATAGAGATTGCCTTTTGGACTCTTAAAAATTATCATCTGCTGCTTTAATTCAGATGAATATTTATGCAGTATTTCCTTGCTGACCGTTTAGAGCACAAGTTCCCAAATAACAGCAGGAGCCTAAAGCAGAGGCGTCCCGCGCCTGCGCCTGGTAAGACTGGGAGAGAAAACAGTCATCACACTTTCAATATTTAGTGTTGTCCTCTCTGTTGGGGTTAAAATGAAGCAGCAGAACGAGTTGAAACATTCTGGTTTTGGGGAAGGTGAATCATTTTATTATATGGCAGGCTGGAACTCCTGAAGTTGGATTGTTAACAGAAAATAAAAGTGTAAAGAAAGTTCTTTACATTAAATAATATAATGTGAGGGATTATATTAGGAAATCTCTATTGTTTACTTTGCTAAAGTAGAGTTTTAGCATTTACAGTCATTAACGTAATCTCAGAAAAATGCCTTAACTTTTGTAATAATTAGTTGTGGATTCGAAGCTTTTAAGTATGTTAAAAAACAATAGTTCTTCAGGCATATATACAAATTTTCTTTTGGTGATGCATATTCTAAGAACACACTGTGTTTTCCCTCTCTAAGGAAAAGGGGCACAAATACATATTTTAAAAAGTAATCTGAAGGGGTTTTATATTCTCACATGTCTGTCGACTCAGCAGAAATTTCAGTTTAATACTTATGAGGAAAACGAACTTGCTATACAAAACATATATCTCAAATATTAATATCCTCTTTTCAGAAATTATAAATGTATTTTTTGTTCTAGACCAGATACCTTCACAGGATTTTAAACACAGTGTAAAAGTTTTATTTGCAATTATTGCTTTAAACCCAACGCTTTCATAGCCATACTGACATGTGTTATGAGAAAATGCAAATTTTTTTCTATTTAAGGCTACTTTTTCTGAGCACTACAAGTATTAAGAACAAACTTCTGTAACACGGTAAATTCTTCTCTGCATAATCTGAAATTTAGTAAATTTAGTGTGGAGATGGAAAGGGCATGGGTGAATGGTACTTCAAACATAAACTCAGGAGTAAATCCTATAAAGCTGGAAATGGTTGAAATGTTCATACCATTATCTGGGATTTAAACAGTGTGAAGGCCAAGAAAAAGACCAGTTTAAGAACATTGCCTGCCTACTAAATACTCATTTAATAAAATTGGTGTTAGAAATGTATATTTTGACATTTTGAATAAGAATTTTAACTCAAGTAAAATTCACTTCCAGGATGTTAATGTGGTTGTCAAGTCTGAGGTGAAGTTTAAACTGTTATATATAATGAGAAAATGTAAAATGAAAAAGCCATAAACACAGAAATAAAGTATCTCACCTTTTTTTAAGGATGCTAGTAATGTCAAGAGCTATGAAGGACTTTTAACTCTTCTTTTGTCCTGAGTTTGGGATTATATGATAAAAATGTATTCCAGGAAAGTCAATTTTAAATACAGATGTTTAGAATCAAGGCATACTTGAAAATAAAGTTCTGTTACAAGGGAAATCATTTGTATATTAAAATGTATCTAATTTTTCTTCATAATACTAGAACTCTCCTCATTGAAATATAGATGGTATGTGCAATTGCTGTCTGATTTTTTTTTTTGACACCCCCCTTCCCCTGAAATAATCTGCTGGAGGGAGAAGATAGTTGGGTCCATGTCTTGAAAGTGTGGAGGAGCAGTCAGAGTTGGAGAGGACCTCACGGGTTTCCCCCACATTTCTCCCACACTCTCTGCTTTCTAGTGGAAGAGTGGAGTTGGTAGCTCAGCACTGATGGGCGCTGGTGTTGTACGGCAGCACCCACACCTCCCCCTGCTTTCCCTCAGGACGCAGGCATTTTCTCCAGGGTATCTGCTCAGGAGGAACCTAAATATGCAGAAACAAACACAGCACTCAGTAAAGACTTTAGGGGATGTCAAAAGCAAAGGATCTGGTGTATTATATGACTTAGTCCATTGGCCCACCGTTGTTTTATATTTGATAGGTGTTTGATTCCAGTTATGCTATGTTTTCAATTATTCAGTTCCTTTCTTTTGCTTTTAAAAACATTACTTAATAGGCAATGCTTATTAAATCAATAATTTTTAAAAGTGAAAAAGTATAAAAACATATTAATGCAATTCTCCTTTTTTTTCCCCGTACGCAATAAGCAGAGGCCTTCTCCCACCAAAAAATCCTTCCCTCCTTCAAAGCAAACACTCCATACCTCTAAAAAATTATATGCCGTAACTATGTCCTTTATTTATATTGAAGAAATATTTGACTTTTTCATGGTCTTTTGAGGGTTTGATTTTGAAGTAAGACTCTGTCTTCAATATTGGCTTTTGATCTTGAGCAAAGTCTATAAAGATCTCTGCCTCTCCTATATAGATGCTACTAATTATTTCTGTTCCTAGTAAAACTGAGACTTTTTTTAAATGGAAAAAAATAATCCCTGTGTTTCTCTGAAAAAAGGACTATTGTTTTGTACAGACAGAGTCAAACTTTCTTCTATGGATATGTTTCCTTATTATCCATCTGGTTTTACCTCTAGAAGTTCATTGGTCCTTTATTGGACTTTTTGATTGTATGATTTGGGTAACAGAGTTTGTTCACCCTATCAAAATGTAGGGGCATACATATTCATCACTTTACGGTTGTGAAGTTTTTCAAGTTTGGTTTGCAAAACCTACCTGCACATTTTTGCAATGATATAACTGGAGTACTAAGCAGAATAGGAGGTATGAAAATGAAAGCAGAAAGACTGACAGAATAGAAAGTGAACAGATACAGAGTAGAGCAAAGAGGAAGTGGATGAGAGGAAAGCATAAAAGGAAAAGAAATTATAAATCTGTGCAAAATTGCCTTTAGCACCAATTCTTTATTCTTATTAGGTGCTCAGAGAGGAGGGCAAGTACTCAGTCCCTTAAAAATAGCCTTTGAGCAATCCTAGCAGAGGGGGGATGTTATGTTGATGCATAAGTGGGGTTGCATAGAGTTCTGCTCTGCAAACTTACTAGTAATTGTAGCATAATTTACCATTATAGGGCCTCTTCTGCTTTTAAGAATGTTTGTAATCTTCTCCAGCTCTATATCCTTGTTGATCTTCCAAAATCCTGCCATGTCTGTCTTTGGAAGGAAGTTCAAGTGACACAAGGAATTTGTGAGATAACATCAGAAATCTTTGTGAATAATGATATGGAAGTTATAGTCCTTAGACTCCTGTGAAGTCTACTTAGTAAAACAGAACAGAATAGGATTTGGATATTCATCTGAAAACCCCATAAAGAATTTCCATTAATAAGTATCATACACTTTACTTTGATGCAGAGCAGTGAGTTTGTAGGACTCTGCCAGCTCTTCTTCCTATGGAAACGTGCCACAAAATCCATGATAAACTGTACAGCTAAATCCTGGCAGCTAAAACTATTTAATCTGTGTTTTTATGTTGTATATTCCAAATGTCTTACAAATGTGAAGGAAATCTCAGAAGAATGGAAAAATAAGAGACTGAATTTTATTGCTTTTCTTCAGCTTAAATGACAGTTTTGACAGATTTTATTAAAAAAAAATGAAAAACCTCAAATGAAGGTAGGCATTGATGTGTGCACAGTCCCCACACTAGAAAACTGTTTATGTGTTTTTATATTTTTCTGTTCTATAGTTTTGTGGTGTTGTGTGGGTTTTTTTTTTTTTTTAATCTTTTTTTTTTTTTCTTCCTTTTAGTGGAAGTGTCCTTCATTTTCTAGAGTTTATAAATCACTTCATATTTCATTGTAAAAGTTTTAGTCTTTTTCTCAAGTTGCAAAGAAAACTAAAGAAATACCTAATGGCCATTGTCAATACTGAGAGTCCTTAATAGTGCCTTCAAGGTGCCTCTCTAACCATCGCACTCTGTTTGATCATCTAGGAGCTGTGTGTTATCTGCATCTCCATTTATTCCTCTCCTGCATTTCCAGCCTTTTAAGTCTCAAAAGTAGCCATGGTTTTCAAAAACATACGCATTGGGAAAAGAATCCCTGTGGTGTGAACGTACCATTCCCTCACTCTTTTAGCTGAATTCAAGGCTTTCTTTGTCTGATCTCATCCTTTTAAAAGTTATATAAACTTAATTTGAAGTATTATTCAAGCTAAAAAACTGAGGAGTAGTTACCAAAGGTTGGAAATTGGTTCCGAACTTCAGGCGTGAAAGCTGATAAAGTTATTTCAGTGCTTCCGCAGTAGTGACGTGACGTCAATGTGGTGCAAAGGAGTTTATGTCCAATTTAGCATTGATCAGCCACAATAATTCAACTTGAACAAACAAGCTGATTTGCCTACTCTGACCTTTGAATCTCAGGAAATTTATACCATGCTTACGTTCCCATAAAACTCAGAGGTCTTTCATTGCATGAAACTGCTACACATCTGCTTCTCAATCCGTCCTTATTTTTGCCTCTTAATCTAGTTTTTGCCTTTTCATGTTAGTGACTTTACATAAACATCTAAATTGCTTATTTTCTCTTCTGTCTGATTTGATTATATTACAGTTAGCTTGCAGGTAATAGGTAAATAACTTCAGTGTGTATGTACAATGGGCGGTGATGGCCAAATCATATTCTAGATCCTCAATGTAATATTCTTATTACTCTCGTACTATTTTCAATGTCAGCTTTTATTAAGACAAATTATCGTCATTTCTGTACAGCTGGATGGCATGTGGGGAGTTCACAATTTCAAAGAACTACCCAGACTAACTCAGGCAATTTGGATGTCAATAAAACATTTGCTGCTTATTTCTAGTTTTATCATTGATTGTAATTTACACTGAGAACTGAAATGTTAACACATGTAGCTGAGTTTATTTTAATTGTATAATTAGAGTAATGAACCTTGTGGAAATACAGTGGTGCAAATGCTAATATAATCTAAGCTGTTTACATTCCCAATTAGGTATTTAAAACAAATACAAAGATTGAGCTCTGTGCTTTGATACTGTTTCCCTTCTGTCCCCATGTTAGCTAACGTTAGTCTAAACTAGCACAGGTACCAAATTTCCATTTATAATTATTGTTTCTACAGGGTTGCAGACTTGCAGAGGTTCACACAATGTTTAGTCTCGTTTTTGAAGAAGTTATAGTTTAAAACATTTATAATGGAAGAATTCATGTTAGAAAACGTGTTGACTTTAACTGAACAAGATCAAGCATTCAAATGCACGTATGTGTGCTACGTGATTGTGTTTAGACAAATATGTATACTGTCTTTTGTATTTTCATAGAATCATAGACTCGTAGAGTGATTCGGGCTGGAAGGGACCTTAAAGATCATGTAGCTTCAACCCCCCTGCCATGGGCAGGGACACCTTCCACTAGACGAGGTTGCTCAAACCCCCATCCAGCCTGGCCTGGAATGTTTCCATGGATGGGGCATCCACAGCTTCTCTGGGCAGCCTGTGCCAGTGTCTCACCACCATAATCACAAAACATTTCTTCCTTACATCTAAACTAAATCTACCCTCTTTCAATTTAAGACCATTACGCGTTGTCTTCTCACTGCAGGCCCTTGTAAAAAGTCTCTCTCCAGCTTTTTGTAGGCCCTCATTAAGTATTTGAAGGCTACTCTGAGGTCTTCCTGGAGGCTCCTCTTCTCCCAGCTGAACCCCAACTCTCTCAGCCTGTCCTCATGGATGTTCAGCCCTCTGATCATTTTCATGGCCTCCTCTGAACTCGCTCCAGCAGGTCCATGTCCTTTTTAATGCTGGGCACCCTAGAGCTGGAGGCAGTGTTCCAGGTGGGGGTCTCACAGTGAGGATCCTGGTTTCAAATTTGACTCAGGCTGTTCCATCCAGCCTTGAATCTGTTCTCAGTGACATTAGCTTTATATACCTTGGTTAACCTAGCTCTAGCATTTGTTAAAAAGCAAAATCTTCATGAGCACCATATGTTGTGTCTGAGATGAGCAATCTTGCATTAGTAGAACTTGTAGCCTTTGTTTGGTGAGATTATTTACAATTTTGACTGGTCATTTATTTAGGCGTTACGTTATTTTACCATTGGTTAGTATTAGTAATATTTTTACTATACTTAAGAGCTTAGGTGAAGAAAATTTAATAAATGGGAAAAATTATGCATAAGGATGCATCTTGTATTGTTATTTTCATGTAATTTAAGAATGTGAAACAGTAGAGAGCAGTTTTTAAAAAAAAATGCTATGCAAAAACTGCTGATAAACCAATTACTTTGTAATCATCAATACGTGGAGACATTGGGATGAAATAATCATATTATTTTGTGTAGTGTATTATCACAGTATTAACTTGAAATGCTATGCTTTGTGTAGAATATGTTTTGATATTTGGTATGTTGATATTTTGATATTTTTACATTCAGTTAGATAAACAAAACGGCTGTTGCAGTTACTGCGTACGCTGTAGTGCAAGCGTTGCATGCACATCCAAATTCTGAGTTGGCTTTGGGCATTACAGTGGAGCACAGCTGCATCCAAGAACTGCTGGGCATGAAGTGAAACAGAAGGAAGGGTAGACACAATTCTATCTTCTTCCCCTCAAATATTTTCATGGTTTTCTCTTAAATGTAACATTCCAAATTTTATATTTGCTTGCTTGCCTGTTCTCCATTTAGAGATATGCTCTTCAGTAACTTCAGTTTGGGGCTCAAAGATGTTGTCTCCCCAGAGAAAATCAACATCTTAAAAGTGAAAAAGTTGCCAACATTTTTTCTAACCATCAGTTTCATCTGTAGGAAAACAATAATTCTGAGAAAAATAATGTAGTGAAGGTATACAAGTATTTTTCCTTTTATTGAGCAACACAAATATTTTTATCATTAACATTTGTAAATACTATTTTAGTGCATTCTGCAACTAACAGACATAATCTCTAAAAATTATTTATGTAATTATTTATGATGTTTTAAAAATCTGAGACTATGTTCAAGGCCAATTTTAATGAATAGATGGAATAAGAAGTTGGATCAATATTTTGTAAATTTATTTCCTATGACAAATGCCTTCAAAATTATCAGCAAATTTTATTACAATAAAAACAGCTCAACATGCTCATTAAGTTGGTGTTGGACTGTTGTGGACTTTAGATTTTTTTTCATGCAAACTGATCTTGGGAAAGGCAATCAGGAAACCACCTGGAATATCTAGGTAACACTTCCCAGATCATATCCTAAAGAGTGGTTCACTAGCTCAGTGATCAGATAAAAACCAAACCAAACCAGAACTCCAAGCAACAAGAACAACAAACCCAAACCAATACCAAAGCAGGGAAGAATTAATTTTGCTTCAGGGAAAAAGCAAAGAAAAAAATTTCTTTTTCCTTTTTATTGGGAGAAGCTGCGTTGTTGGAAGGAAGCTACAAAAGGTGAAACTGTCCAAACCCAAAGAATATCAACTTGGGATGGGAAGCAATAAGACTTGATACACACTAGTATCTGTTGTGTTTTACAAACCTTGTTTTTTCTGAAAGACGTGTGTTTTAGAGGAATGATACTTCAGCTTTATGGAATGTTTCAAGGTCCTTGTGCTCACCAGTGTTATTGCACAGGGACAGGTTGCAAATTGCAGCAGCTGGGCTCATGTCAAGCCCAGTCAGCGTCAGTGGCTGCAGCCAGGTGGTCCATCAGGAACCAGATGAGGGTGGAGAAGGTTTCCCTCTGGTGGGACACCCTCCCCACAGGTCAAACGTTAGGTATTTGCAAAATACTCTGTATCAGTTTGTAACAGAATTAGTATCACTTAAATGTTAATGTCTGACTCAAACTTCATTCGATGATCTGTGTTGTTCAAATGCTTTATGTTGTTTTTCTTCTCACAGTCTGTTTATATGTCTAGATCCTTTCAACAACATATATTAATGTCTCTAGATTGTTCCAAAATGGAAATACTATTAGGATTGTTTCTTTTACTCCTTCATCTGCCTTGTAGGAGTGAACGTGTGACTATTCTGTAAAATAAATGTCTTATTTGCATATATTGATAAATTGGTAAATGAAGAATTTAAAGTGGAAGAAATAAGATAATTTTGCTTTTCTGGCCAATTTGATGAAGTGCTCAAGTGCTTATATAACTTTTGAGTGCATGAGGAGTCCTTTTAAGCATCACTGGCTGCTCATTTACTTTGAGGTATGTGTGAACTGAAGTGCTGTGATCACTGAAATTTTTGCACTGAAGGACATATGTGGGCTTGCAATTCCTGCCACTCAACAAAGTATTTTTCACACCATGCCTTGAAATGACTTCTGAAAAAGTAATGCTGTTGACTTGGATGCCGTGAATTTAACCCACTGATGCATCCTGTGGAATTCCAAAGTAAAGCTGATATTCTTTAAAAAACTCAAACACAATGTTGATGCAAGAATAATCCTGAAGACTTAAACCTTCTTCAAACCTAGAGTTCAGGTATAGAAACATCATCGACTTCTCACACTGCCCTACCAGTACCTCAGAAATTTCCCCTTCAGGATCCATTTAATAATTTCGGGTTAAATATTTGTTTGCCTTTTGTCTCTAACAATGTCTTTAAGATGACATGGTGGGTAAGCACTACACAGAGGTGACCAGCTAGTTGCACCGGGGCTATCAAATAGTAATTGACTTCAGTCATTACCAAACCAAGTAATTTAAGATAATGTGGCGAATTAAAAATGGCATTTAAGTTTTTAAATTTCCTCTTTGCTGTTTAGCAAGACAGTAAATTAAAAATCCATTTACATTAATATAAACACATTTGGTTTGCATGATGTTCCTGAATCGTCTATCCATCCTTCCATTATAGGCTGCTTCTTATGTGAGATGACCCCACATTTCACTTGCACAGAAGCAATAGTGATGGCTCTGGTATTCTCTGCTAACTTAGAAATTCAGATTTTATGTTGAACTTGTTCAAGTTCATTTAACTAGCAGAAAAGATGCTGGCTGTCAGATGTGTGGTGCTTCTTGTTCAGAAATCTAAGCCTTGTAGAAGGATGGACATAGTATCATCACACTGCCTTGTCGTTCTTACTCTTAAATGATGTGCTTATTTCACCTAGGATCTTTGTTTCATGGATAATAATTCAGGTAATGCTTATAAATCATTTGAAACTATGGTATTCTACTCCAAGGTAAAGATGATTTAAAATTTAGTTTCCATAGTGATTCTGATAAAAAATCAATAGGATTTTCTATGTTGCAAATTGTTAGAACAGTGATCATTTGGAATCTTAATGTTCCAGAACCTTGGGGCTGCTGGTAAAGCGATTGGAGAAAGGTGGAAAAGCTGAACAAGAAAACCTTTTTCGTGAGAATGATTGTATTGTCAGGATCAACGATGGAGACCTTCGGAATAGGAGATTTGAACAGTAAGTATATTTACCATGTTACATTGCTTTATTTAATCTTTAACATGGCACTTTGCAGTAATTTGAGGAAATAAAGTATTCAAGAAAAAATTGTCTAAGATCGCCTTTAAATTAAAGAATAGATACACTAAGGGACTTTAGTGGTTTTTAATTATCCAAACAACAAAAATTCAGGATAATTATTGTCATTAGAGTATATGCACTTTTAATTTGATTGGTTTTGCACAGTATGGATTTTTTCTTCTTGAGTTGGTAAACTGTATATCGTGAAATTCCCATGTGATTTTTTTGCTCTTATACATACAATTAATCATGTTCAATAGATATGGGCAGCATGGGGATTTTATTTTTAACATTCTAAAAATATCTGTGGTTTTGTATGTGTGAGAACTAAAGGCCCTATTTCAGAAACTTGCTGAAGAAGTTTGAGAGATCATAAATATTTGCTCAATGGAAGCCTGGACATGGTAGAATCCCGAAACAGTGCATCAGAACGACTTTTAAAAGTGAAATCAGGTTATAGTCCACACACAGATAATTGAAAGAGAAGGCAGAAAAGAGGTATGCCGAAAATCAGCGATTTTGATGAAAATAATATTGTTCTGAAAACCCTAACACGTTGACGGCCAAAGGGATATCCTTTATTCTGATCATCCTATACTTAATATAGGTTTGAAATGTATTTTTATTTCTTTGACTCTAACTTGGATTGGAACACGACCTTGACACCAGCTTGTCTTTGCTTCTTCTGTGGTTGTGAGTCACAGTTTGTGAAGTCTGTGAAGACTTGTTGACTGTGTTTACTTTGGATCGTGACTCAGAGCACCATGTCAGTCTGTGCAGGATTAAGATTTTTTTTTTCTGTTTCTTAATGTATTCATAGAATCATAGAATCATTTCAGTTGGAAGAGACCCTCAGGATCACTGAGTCCAACCATAACTAAACCTAGCACTAAACCATGTCTCTAAGAACACCATCTAAAGGCCTTTTACACATCTCCAGGGACAGTGACTCATCACTTCCCTGGGCAGCCTGTTCCAATGCCTGACAACCCTTTCTGTGAAGAATTCTTTCCTGATTTCCAATCTAAACCTCCCTTGACACAACTTGAGGCCATTTCCTCTTGTCCCATCACTTGTCACTTGAGAGAAGAGACCAACCCCCTCCATGCTACAACCTCCTTTCAGGTGGTTGTAGACAGCGACAAGGTCTCCCTTCAGACTCCTTTTCTCCAGGCTGAACAGCCCCAGTTCCCTCAGCTGCTCCTCGTCACACTTGTGCTCCAGACCCTTCACTGGCTTCATTGCCTCCTCTGCACTCTCTTCAGCACCTCAATGTCTTTCCCGTGGTGAGGGACCCAAAACTGACCCGAGGATTTGAGGTGGGGCCTCACCAGTGTTGAGAACAGGGGGACAATCACTTCCTTAGTCCTGCTGGCCACACTGTTCCTGATACAAGCCAGGGTGCTGTTGGCCTTTTTGGCCACCTGGGCACACTGCTGGCTCATGTTCTGCCAACTGAAAGGGTACTAACTTAGAAAAGGTAAAGTGTAAAATATACTTTTTGTTGGACTGCATATACTCTCAGCAAAGTGTGGGAATACATAATCTTTGTCTAAAGTGTAATTTTCATTCTAATAATTCTGCTGGCACTACGATTATTTTATCTGAAAAAGCAATTATCTGGGTTCAAAACAAAAGGACACTGCGGTCCTGCCATCAAACTGTCTGCATTTCTAGACCGTGGTTAAGGTTTTTGCTTTTCCGAGGCCAGTATTTGGTACATTAGTTGTTAAGCATATTTAACCATTGTGTTACCCTAAGGCCATAAACCTTAGCAAAAAGCAGACCAAACAGACTAGCAAACAGATTCAAGTTTTATGGTTTATGCTTGAGTGCAATGTGTCTGTCAGCTCATGTTGCTTAATTAACATCAGTAATTATGTTTATAATGTCTTGTATAGTCTGCCAGTCCTATTTTGCTAATTTTCTGTTCATTTTGAAACCCAGAGCACAGCATATGTTTCGCCAAGCCATGCGTACGCCCTTCATTTGGTTCCACGTGGTCCCTGCAGCAAATAAAGAGCAGTATGAACAGTTGTCCCAAAGTGAGAAGAACACCTACTACTCCAGCCGGTTCAGCCCTGATTCCCAGTATGCTGACAGCAAAAGTATTAACAATTCTGGACTTCACACGTTACAAAGAATGTCTCGAGCGGGTAACCAGTCCGATCAGACAGACTCCTACTCGCAGCTACCTCATAGTGTGAATTCATCAGGGAAACCACCCTCGGGCCTGGTACCATCACCTCAGAAAGTTCTCACCTCCACTGCAAACAGTGGGTATAACACCAAAAAGATAGGGAAGAAGCTCAGTATACAACTGAGAAAAGGTAAGGCAGTAATGTGCTCCTCATATAGCGTGAGGGATGTTTGTGCAATGTATATGCGTGTGTCTGGAGCCCTTGTGCTGGGCAGGACAGCTTGGAGAAGCACAGGGGAGGTGAAGGATTGATGTTTGGAGCCACGTGGTTGAGTCATCCTCACCAGCACGCCCAAGAGTCCAGCTGTGCATTCCTGTTGTGCAGTGTGTTTGCAAAATGACATTTTGAAGAGTGCTTTAACATAGTTGTCTCTCAATTCACACAGAATCACAGAATATCAGGGATGGGAAGGGACCTCGAAAGATCAGCTAGTCCAGTCCCCCTGCCAGAGCAAGGAACACCCAGATGAGGTTACACAGGAATGTGTCCAGGCGGGTTTTGAATGTCTCCAGAGAAGGAGACTCCACAACCTCCCTGGGCAGCCTGTTCCAGTGTTCTGTCACTCTCACTGTGAAGAAGTTTCTTCTCATATTTAAGTGGAACCTCCCGTGTTCCAGTTTGTATCCATTGTCCCTTGTCCTATCACTGGTTGTCACCAAGAAGAGCCTGGCTCCTTCCTCGTGACACTCACCCTTTACATATTTCTTAACATTAGTGAGGTCACCCCTCAGTCTCCTCCAAGCTCAAGAGACCCATCTCCCTCAGCCTTTCCTCATAAAGGAGATGTTCCACTCCCTTAATCATTTTTGTTGCCCTGTGCTGGACTCTCTCCAGCAGTTCCCTGTCCTTCTTGAACTGAGGGGCCCAGAACTGGACACAATATTCCAGATGCGGTCTCACCAGGGCAGAGTAGGGGGGAAGGAGAACCTCTCTGACCTACTAACCACCCCACTTCTAATACACCCCAGGGTGCCATTGGCCTTCCTGGCCACAAGGGCACAGTGAAGTACAGTAAGTGCCACAAATTCTGTTGACCAACACCTAGGGAGTGGTGAATTATTTAACTAATACAAGTCAATAAGCTAAAATTATCCATATTCTGTACTTCACAGATATAATGATTTTTCAAATTGAATAACTGTGCTTTTGCTGTTGGCTTTTAAGAGTGTGGTGGATCCAGTTGGTAAATTGGACTTTCTAATTTTCAGCTAAAGCTTTTTTTTATTCCATGGGGTTGTGAAAGTCTTTGTTTGAACAGTTGAGATGTAATGTGATATTTCCTATCTTAGGCTTTATGCTAATGTAGTCGAGACTATTTAAGGGCAGAGAAGAAAGCAGTGTGTGCTTATCTCAACATCTGTGCTGTAAATGCACATGTAGGTGCATTAGTACATCTGTGGAATTTTTATGGTGTGTTAAATGTCCTAAGTGAGAAAATTTGATGGTACCCTCTAGTTGTTTTTGGAGTATAATCAAATGGCATTTAATGCAAGTATTTCTTAGCTCTTGGTAAATGATGTATTTAAAGGATTATACATGTTACAAGCTTTATGGTATTAAAATGAGTGTATTTAAGGTTAGATGTAATCTGATATCTAAGAGCAAGAGTAGGGTTTACATTACACAGCAAAAAGTTTACCCATGTGACAGTATTCTCCATGAATTCAAAGTACATTCTCCTTAGGATCATGTATGTGCTCAGTGTTATTAATTTTTATTAATTAATCTTTTTATTGAAAGGTATTGAAGGTAATGCATTGAGTGGTAGAGATTTTACAGTTTCACAGGTATCAGGCTACTTGTCACATGATTGTTATGCTTTCCTTTCTGTGAACTTCACATGAACCACCAGATTGCTTTTTTCTGGTTGCTGAATTTTAAGCTCTACAAACTTGGATGACATAAGGTTGAGATGACAGTTTGCTTCTGTTGTTGATGCTCCTTCAAGAAATTCTTTAGGCCATCGGCTCAGATCAGCTTGCTTGGAAAAACCTATTATTATTGGCTGAGTAAGGAATCACAGGGCTTACAAATATACTCTCTGTCACTACAGTAATTTTTACCTATTTTTTGTATTTGCGGAAACCTGTAGAAATATCGCTCAGACTGAAAAGAATTCTTAACCAAGAGTGGAAATGTACTTTTCACATAATTTCAAAGCACCAACAAAAGAATATGGAATATTGGAACACAATATTTTCCAGGAAACAAATGTGATGTTATAGCTGCTTGTAAGAAAGGAGAATATAATATTGATGTGTTAAGGATTGTTTGACTGTGATGTGAGGTTACATTTTGGTCCTCTTGTACTGGATACTGTTTCATAAATACTCTTCCTACTCCTATAATGTAATTTAGCCTTGCTGGCACCAGATGGTTTTGGAAGATGTATACTACCTGTTGATAGAAAGTGATCTGTAACATACTTTAACATCTGCTTTGCAACTTGAGAAGTTTGGTGGCTCTCATGCTAGTATAAACTTTGAAATCTATATCTAGAATGTCTTTCAGAAGTTTAGAGTGGATATTTGTTTCTAACAGTTTGCTTATCTATGAATGCTACTAATGCAGAAATGGCACCTAGATCAGATTACAGACAGACAGACAGAAACTAGTGTTCTGTATTTCGCACATGATGATAATAATGAAAAAAAAAGCATGAAGAGACCTTTTTATAATTGCTGTCTTTCACTCGTTAATATCCACTGCGGAAAGAGGCATATTCTCCCATTTTGGCTTTCATTTGATCCCTCTGAGAACATACATGTGGAGCAACAAATGAAGCAAACACTTAAGGATGCCCCCAAGTAGTTTGTTATAAATATGAGTGCAATTGGGATGTTGATTGTCTTTGATTATTTCTAATGAAGGATGTTGTAATAATACAAGCTTTATAGATATTTAACGGATGTGCTTTTTTTTGTAGCTAACAGACAGCAGTTATTTCACCAATTACCATCAATAGATTAAAAACTCCTTGTGGGGTGCATTAAGGCATACAAGCCTGTAAGGCTTCATCTTGAAATTCACTTTTGATTTAACCTGTGCATTCTCGTTAGTGATGTAGTACGTGAGAACTGACTCTTTTTCAATACAGACGGACCTTCTGTATTATAGCTGTGTTTCAATATATTGCATGAGATTTATTATATAAAATTTCTTGGTAAGATAGCCCTACAGTATGTGCTTCTGTAATTATGATTTCTTAATATTTATTGCTGTTTTGGCATTTTAAAATAACCTGAACTTTCATAGGATTTAGCTGTTTAATAAAGTCAGAAGAGAAGGTCAGTCATATGTTTCAGTCAATGCAGAATGTTTGTTGGCTTTTCTAAATGAAAATGGATATCTGTTTATCTTTCCTTAAAGGTCAGGGCCTGAACTTTTAGCATATAGATATAGGGGTTATTGCTGATATTCTAATGCCATTAAGGCTGTATAACAGTCGAGCTTAATAGCTCACACAAATTAAGATAGTACCAGAGATGACAGTGAGCCTGTATTTATATATATATTGACATAAGCTGATACACAGTAAGTATAAATAAATAAAAATAATTCTTTACAGCTAAAAGATATAGAGAAAATAAGACCACTGATATAACACCCAGGGTCTTAGAACGAATTTTGTCCTCATATACACCAGCACAATTCCAGAGTGGTTTTTCTTTGACTGCAAGGGTTTGAGCCAATGCAACTGAGAGAAATTTAGTCCAGCACTTATAAATAATAAATAACCAATTATACAACAATTGATTCTGAGGCTCAGTCTTTGAGCACTGAGCAGTCGCAGCGTTTAGTCTGATAGTGGCTAAAGCATTCAAAACACTGCTTTGCAGTTGGGCATTGTATTACTCAGACTTCATTTATACTGTTTTTGACATCACTGTGCTAAGACAAGCCTGAAGTACTCAGTCTTTACATTAGCTTCATTTTATTTGATTGCCCTTAAGTGTAATACTCATAGCATTGGATCATTTCTATGTATAACTACGTATTTGTCTAGCTAAATTAAATATATAATTCTTTGGATAAAATGTCAAAACCAAGCTCTTGTTTTCTAAGTTGATCTTAGTTCCACCAAATATTTTGCTATGTTTTTTGCCTGAAATATTCAGTGAAGCAAGATTTCAGTCCACATCTACCCGCTTCCAGAGCATGACCTGTCTGCCAGATATGGGAGTTCTGATAATACCTTCGGTTTTGGCCCAAGTAATATTTCTCTCTTGCAAAATAATATAGTTTCAAGAGAAATAAATGAGTGGCACAACCGTGGATACCTTACAGCAGGAAAGCTATAGGGGTGGCCAAGTCCATCACAGAAAGGGTGTCATGGCCGTATTCTAGGAGAAGGTGAGCCCTGGGAGGAAGGAGGGGCTTTTGTGCAGCACAACAGGGAAAAATGGTTAAATTGGAGATGTGAGGAGGATTACGAGACTCTTTGCACTTCAGAGTTTCTCACTGGATTCCTGTTTGGCTTGCTGGCCCTTCTGTGGTTCATAATGTTCTGTTTTATGTACAGAGCTGAGCTTAAACACTGCGAGTCCCACCAGGTGTTCAGTGTCACAGTGCAGAGACACTCAGCTCTGCGGCAGCCCACTTCTTGTCTTCAAGAAGTCATTAGAGACACAAATAAGATGCTGTGGTTAGTTTGGGAGGATGCTAATTTAAAATGGCATCATATTTGCTATGGACTAAAGCACATATATAGATGATTACTTGTACGCCCTGCTATATAAACCCAAGTAAAACAAGATAGGACCCTGAACTTGTCTGTCAGATATCCTGCATTGTGTATCTGAAGTGTACAGATTTACATGCATTTTTCATCATACTCTCCCATTTTCCCACACACTTTCTTGAGCCAGACTTTGAACTGACATTTTAAATTTTTATTGAAAATTCCTTTTGAAGTGATATGTTCTCATAGACTGACTTTAGAATTCCTGTTCAGGTGCAATAGAGGTGTTTGTCACTTTTGAAATGAAGCATGTAGCTTCCTAAATTACTTAAGCGACCTTGAGAAATGAGATTCAAAAGTGATGCAAATCATTTTGGGCATTATTAGCCACTGAAGAAACGTAAGCTGCATCAAGTTTCATCTTTCCATTTTTAAAAAGCACTTCCGATCACTATTTATTAGCAGACTGTAGGAAAAAAGGGTAGAATGTTTCTATTAGGTTGATCAAAGATTTTCTTGAGAGGTCTGAGCTATGCTTGGAGAAATAAAGTTTTTCTAAATCACTCAGCTACACAAAAATGGGCATGCAATTAATTTGTCTTGATTGTGCATGTGGCTGCAGAAATTTTATAGACAGCTGAGCAGTCAGCCTTCTCAGCAGTCATTTGCACATACAGTTACCCTGACTGCGCATACACAAATTCTGAAAATAGAGGGCTTTTACTACGAGCAGTAAAATAACTTTTCAGGAAGTATCTAAAATGATCTTGGTTAGTTTAGTAAAGCCCCTGACAATGAGAAGAGCTTATTTGCTGTTCAGCACTTGCATGAGGTCCAGTCCTTAATAAAAACTGCTTTTTAGCATTAAACAGTAGGATAATTATTTCAGCAATCATCCATCCGCACATGGATCTCAGGAAAGAGTCTACTGTGAAAAAGCAGGAACTTGAAATGCTTGGAAGGGCAGTGTCTGCTCTGATTATTGTCAGAGAACGTTTGGCCCTTCTGCTTATTTTTATTGTAATGTTATCTCACTCCTTATTCTGGATCATTTTATGATCTAGTACTTCCATTAAGTGGGGATGCTTTATTTTGTAATTTTTGTGACTTTCTGTCACAAACTGTTCCTATGCGTAACCAACCTCCCTTATTGTTTTGTGAAAGGGAGACAGTGTTCTTTGTCTTTCACGAAGAATCCGTACTTTTCCTTAACAACCCTTTATTCCATCTGAGGCCTGTTCACCCACATGGATTTTCCATATCTAGGTTGTTCTGAAACGTTCTCTGCTTCTCTTGCATAAGTGCTAACAAATGTGGTGCCCAATTGTCTAGTTATCAAACATTTTCCATTGTTTTAGAAGTAAGATTTAGGGAGATCTGTACTAAAGTACCTGAGAACTCATCTGCATTTTCTTAAATTAGAGGAGAAAGAAGAACATGATTTGCTTCTAGCTCTGTTTGCGGTACTGAAAGGGAAGAGAACTATAAAAGGAATATCACAAAAAGTTGACAGTGTGGGTCCTTCAGATGGTCCTTATTGGGTTTCTGAACTAATGCCCTTGTAAGAGTGACATGAAGGTGCTGGAAGCAGTGCAGAGGTGATGCTTGCTTTTCATCTCATGTTCTGGCAGTGCTCCTGCCCAGCAGCACGTTCGGCTGCTGAGAATTTAGACCTGCAGTTGATGCTGGATGAGGACCACGCAATTTTTCATGCAGAAGAGCCTTAGAAACTCAGAAACATTATGCCAGGCACTCTTTTCACGGTCAAGTAGATAATCCTAACATTAGTGAGAAATTAAACACTTCTTGACTGAGACATAACAGAAAGTCTAGAAAACTCTAGTAAGATATAATATTTTTTTAACGTCCTGTCAGTTTATGATCAGGCTGATTCCAAATAAGATGATGATGTTAATTCTGAATATATATTTGAATTACATGAAAGTCCCCCCCACACCTTAATGCTACTAGATCTTTTTTCCCTAAAAACAACAACTGAAGCATCAAATCCGCCCCTCTTCTGTTTGTACAACATAGCTCTTTTACTACTGTAACTGGCTTTTTTATTCAACCTAAAACTACTTTGTCTTCAGCTCAGAGCTGGCTGAGCTGCTGAGGGTGATGTGACCTTAGAAGGCGTGTTCAGCATCACATTCAAGAGAAAAGGGGGGCTCTACCTTGTCGAGAGAGCTGCTGATTTATCACAAAATGAAAGCTGGAGAATTTGAATTACACGAATTAGTGTGTAATTTTTAAATGTTATTATCACTCGATGTAATTTGATCGTTGTCAGAGATGACAGCTATAGAGGGAGGAAGATGTTTTCTACCCTCCTTTTAAAATCTGTAAGAGAATAAATTCAACATAACTCAAATAATCTAGACTTTACAAAGCAAAGCTCCTAGCTTTGAGTAGAATGACTCCTGTGTTTTCAAAAACATGGAAATTCCTTCTGTTTTCTACTCCTTTTCTGGTTCTGCCTTTATGTGTGTCCAGTTTCTCCCATATTATTAGTATAAATCAGAGATATCAGAGGAGCCTGCAGTTTGTTCGCACAGTTCCTTCATTATTATAATGGAGTTTTACACCCTAAGAACTGGAAACATTTTAGCAGCAGGAAGATATTAAGATCTTAAACGCATTTCTATCAACAAGAGAACTGAAATGCGTGGAGTAGAGATAACTAAATCAGTTATGTGTATAAAAAGAAAAAAATCCAGTCACAGAAGTAGTATTTGTTTTTAGCCTCAGTCAAATGTATCCATTTTCTTCCCAGTCCTGTGAGATTTTAATTTATACATAATAAGCATAAGAGTTTATGAAGCTGTATTATACAGCTAAGGGCAGCAATAGTACACAAATCGTAAAATGAAGCAGAGAAAAGGTAAAAGGAAAACGACACCCAAAAGGTGTCTCATGCAAAGCTGTACAGAGCAGCACAACAACATGTAGCCCAGTTGAGGCCCCTTCTTTCCACAGAAACAAGTAATTAGAATTTTCTTGTGCTAATATCTGGGCTCAGTGTGGATTTGTGGCGTTCTGCTGGCTTTGGTAAAGGCTTTCTGGAGATTTGACAGCAGAAAATGCCACAATCCAAATTTATATCCTGTGTGCATTTGTAATACGAGCATTTCAAGTTCTGTTTTTTCCGTGGGGGTTTAAAGTGAAGTGTGTGAACCAGACATCTGTAATGATGCTGTAATCAGGCTATGGGGATTAAGCTTATTAATAATGAAATATTGTCCTGGGTGTGCAGTCATGTTCTGATACTGCTTTAGAAATTTTAGCAAACAAAACCTGTACTCCAAGAGCAATATTCAACACAGATTCTTAAAATAAGAAAAAGACAAATTTCATTTTCTATGAGATGTGACTTAAAAAAACCTTATAGAGACCATCTTCACATGTTGCAGGGAGTTAGAGCTCTATGAACATTTGAAGCATCATTAAAATTGTGAGGTCTCCAAAGTAAAATATGGATGTTATGAGATCTAATACTTTTTTCATCTCTGTGTAATAGCACTGATAAATTTTATATCACCCTGAAAGTGAATGAAGACTTTCAAATTCAATGACAGTTTTCCAGCTATCCTGAACGCTGCAGTAGGAAGAGAGGTTGTCTCATGATAGTTAGCCTAGAGGAACTGATCCAAATTTCCCAAACAATACGAGCTGCATGCACTTGCTGTGTGTCCACGAGGACTTAGATGTGTTCAGGATGAAGATTTTAAAAGGTTGTGTCACCCCCAGCCCTGTCACCTGTGTCAATTTACTTCTTAACATGATTAGCGTCTTGATAATAAAATATATTGTACTAAATGTTAATTAAATGTAATTGTGCACATTTCCGAAATCTGAAGGTAGACTACTGTTGACTGTATTGGACTCCTGCTTCATTTTCATGTGTCAATATTAACCTGCTCGGTAAAAAAGTAGACTTAGCAAATGAACATGGGGAATAGTATGACACAAATTAATTCAGGCTTTAACCTGTGGTGGGTTGATCTTGACTGGGTGCCAGGTCACACCTATCACACTGCTCTATCACTCTCCTCCTCATCTGGACAGGGGATGGAAACTATGATGAAAAGCTTGTGGGTGGAGATAAGGACAGGGCTAGACACCTCACCAACTACGGTCACAGGCAAAACAGACTCAACTTAGGGAAATGAGTTCAATTTATTGCCAATCAAATCAGAGTAGGATAATGAGAAGTAAAACCAAATCTTAAAACACCTTCCCCCACCCCTTGCTTCTTCCTGGGCTCATCTTTACTGCCAGTTTTTCTGCATCCTTCCCCTCGACTGGCACAAGGGGATGGGAAATGGGAGCTGAGGTCAGTTCATCACGTGTTGTCTCTGCTGCTTCTCCCTCCTCACGCTCTTCCCATGCTCCATCATGGAGTCCCACCTACAGGAGACAGTCCTGCATGAACTTCTCCAACGTGGCTGCAGTTCTTCACGAACTGCTCCAGTGTGGGTTCCTTCCAGGGCTGCAGTCCTTCAGGAACAGGCTGCTCCAGTGTGGGTCCCCATGGGGTCACAGGCCCTGCCAGCAAACCTGCTCCTGCGTGGGCTTCTTTCTCCAGAGGATGCCAGGTTCTGCCGGGAGCCTGCTTCAGCATGGGCTTTCCGTGTCTGCAGGGGCACAGCCGGCCTCACCATGGGCTGCACCACGGGCTGCAGGGAATCTCTGCTCTGGTGCCTGCAGCACCTCCTGCATCTTCTTCACTGACCTTCGTGTCTGCAGGGTTGTTATTTTTTCTCACATTTTCTTACTCCCCTCTCCACCTGCTGTTGCACAGCATTTTTTTCTCCTTCTTAAATGTTATCCCAGAGGTGCTACCACCGTCTCTGATGGACTTGGCCTTGCCCAGCAGCAGGTCCATCTTGGAGCTGGCTGGCATTAGCTCTGTTGGATGTGGGGGAAGCTTCTGGCAGGTTCTCACAGAAGCCACCCCTGTGGCCCCACTGCTACCAAAACCTTGCCGCACAAACCCAGTGCAAACCTCAAATGGTTCTATAGTTGTGTGTCTTTCGCGTAGGTTGTGTTCAGTTTCCCAGGGTTCATAGCTGTTATGTAAAAGTTTGGCTTCTGTCTGTCCCTGTGATTTTTATACAAAGGGATGTGTTGTGCAAGTTTGAGGGACCATACCTGATGTTTCCGAGTCCTACCTGCAGGTTGCCTTAGTAGGTCAGATTAAACGTGGATTGGGCATGTGTATGCCTTGCTAGTGAACTTGAACTGTAGACGTATCTTGACAACCTCTGAGATGTTTCAAATGTAAGTTGTAGATAGTGCCACTCTGCCAAGGCGGCTCTCTGCTGAATGGCTGTCTGCATTTTATGCCAGATTAAGTGTCCTGAATAGACTCGATGTGCAATGCTGGGGGGTGGGCAGCTTTCAACATAGCATTTCAAAGGTGATTGATAACACTGGACAGATTGCATCAAGGAGAGGATCACAAATGAGCTTTCCGCATAGTAGGAAAGGCCTCTACTTGTCCTCTCAGCTTGTGAATCCCGGAGCTGGAGTCCTCAAGTACACTTCAGTAACCAGTTATGGGCATTATTTCTCTGAAATACAAGCTAGTCTCATTTGCCATATTGACTTGACGCCCTCGCTGGATTTCTCCACATTATCTTAAACGTCTCTGTTTCACTTCAGTGAGTCTTAGCCAAGTGTAGTCAGTCACCTGGCCGCGCAGCAGGACCTCAGGAGTGGCAGCTTGGCTCTGCTCCCTGTCTGCGTGGCAGAAGGTGGGATGGAACTCAGCAAGAGCTGGGGTGAAGCCCCAGGACAGAGGAGCTGTTGACAGAAACAGCCTGAGGTCCCTTGAAGCAGAACAAATGAGATCACTGAGGTCTGGTCCTGTCTGTCACCTGCCGGTGTCCATAAGTGAGCTGACAAAGCCCCGTGGCCAGCAGTGCTGGCCGACTGACACTGCTGAAAGAGTTGCAAAAGAGGAAGGATCAGTGACAAGATCCAGATTGACAAGGGGTAGACAGTGATAGGATATCAGATATGCTTTGTTCTGATTCCTTGTCACTCAGCTTATCTGAAATAGAAAGTTGGAAATATGGCAATGACTTGGAAATCATCGGAACAGCAAGTTGCAAGGAGGGCCTGCTGAGCCACCTGTGCCAAGACTCAGTTCTTCAGCTATAGTGTTCTTTTATATGCTGTTTCTTTCCTTTTTTTTCCATGCAGTAATTCTTACATTTTATATATGTATTTTCATGAATTATATTAGTATCACTAAGGTATACATAACATTCTGCTGGATAAAAATAATATGTCATATAAAATGTGCATTTTAGCAAGTAACTTTCTACATTCTTTTTGCAGGTACAGAAGGCTTGGGATTTAGCATTACTTCAAGAGATGTCCCAATTGGGGGCTCTGCTCCAATTTATGTGAAAAACATCCTTCCGAGAGGTGCAGCTATTCAGGATGGGAGACTAAAAGCTGGAGACCGATTAATTGAGGTGATGAAGTGTTACATGTTGTTTGTCTGTGTTTTGGCATGAACCCATGCACTAGTTCACTTCCAAAGGCTCTTAGTTAAGGAAAATGTTTACCTCTTTTTTTCCTTTTTTTTTTTTTTGGCTTTGTCTTTTTATGTAGCAGAACAAAGACTGTGCATTTTCGTCTGTTTTAAGAGTTGGACCCAGACATACTATGAAAACATGAGTTTATCTGTCCTTATGTGAATATAGTGTCATAGCCTTGCATTGCTGTTGAGAAATCAGTTGAAGCAAAGTGATTGTTACCTAATAAGTGGCATTAAACCAGCATGGAGTGACACACCAGAAATTACTGAAGGTGTTGCCAAGTATGGAAGACAATACCCCAAAAAGGTTTAGTGAATTAACTGAAAGGGACAGTATAGGAGGAGGGTAGTGCTGCAGAGATTGAACGCCGCTTCCCTCCTGAAGGGAGGATGTCCTCAAGGGAATGGAATTTCTCTTAGGCACACAGCAGACACCTTCCTGCAAATTGAGCTGGAGTGATATAAGATGTTACCACCTACAGCTCTTCATTACTGTCCCTAAGCCAAATGACACTGGAGGTACAGCTGAGATACTAACTGCCTCTCAGTGCCCTTCAGACTTCACTTTCCTGCAAAATCGGCAAAGTCAGCTTGAATTTTTGCTGGAGGATGGCCCTCTGTAATTACTGTAATTCAAGGTAACCCAAATGACTTGGGTAAAGGGGACTGGGAAACATTTAAGATGATAGCTGTGGCATCTCGACTGTGTGAGCTGTGATCTCTTACGAGGAAAAGGAAAAAGATGGTTTCCTGATTTCTCCTGAGCACCAGCTCCCTTGTGTAGTGCCGTTAGCTGATTTGCCTTGTGTTTCCAGAATGGTTCTGAACAGGCAAGCCTGAGAATACCATGTCTTTCTTTGGCTTCTCCCTTACCCAAGTTAACTCATCGAGTGGGGAATTTACTTGTATATATTCCATACCTGTCTGTCCCGGTAAGCAGTGTGTGGAGGCCAAGGGGCTGGACCTCTGAGCAAAGGCAATATAAAGAGTAACTGCCCCGAAGTTATTTGGAGAAAAAAATGATTTTCTACTTTTGACGAAAGTTGTTGTGCAAGATATGTTTGGAAGATATGTATAACACCAGAGAATGTGGAAACAAAACCAGTTTCGAGTCATACCTTGATTTTGCCAAAGGACTTCTGTGCAGAAATTCTTGTAAAAAACACCTGTTAGACGGGATTAGTTGGCTTTATAGTATATTGTTGCTATTAAAAAGTAGAGAAATATAGCTGTCCTGCTCGTTACTTATATTGGTATGTAAAGAATTTATGTTTAATTAGTTGTATTAAGTGGAAGCCGTACTGAGCCAATAAGCAGATTGCTGCAATGAGTTCTCTTTAATAGTGTCCCATGTGAATGATATGACTTTTCAGTATGAATTTTTACTGTTTTTCCTGATTTGGAGTCATATCAATTTTTAATATTTTCTTTGTCACAGGTAAATGGAGTTGATTTAACAGGAAAGACCCAAGAAGAAGTTGTGTCCTTGCTGCGAAGCACCAAGATGGGAGGGACTGTCAGCCTTCTGATTTTTCGACAGGAAGAAACATTCCATCCAAGGGAACTGGTGCGTAAAATAGAGAGCAGCTAAGAGATTTAGATGAATATGAGCAAATGATTTGATCTTGTCACCTGCTAGTAAACATGCATGGCCAGCACTGAATATAAGGAAAAAAAAATAGCTTTTTTACTTTATTTAGAAGATTTTACATGAATGCTTTTTATTCTCTTTGAGATCTGATATTGGAATTAAATATATGTTAATAATGTATAAGTGAGAGTTTTATTTTGAGTGAAAATGTTTATTATAGAAGAAGCTATTGGATGGACTTTATTTAGGTGCATGCAGACAAGTAGATTATGTCATATCTTTCACACGGAGAAATCTATGTTTGAAAGCCTGCCATTTGTCCTCCTACCTGCTCAATAAAATATTTCAGAGCATATAATATTATGCCAAAACAGGATATGTAAATACATTTCTATCAAAAAATGGAATAAATAAGGAATAGGAGCCTTTTTTGAATATAAATGCAATCTCTGTGGAATGGAAACCCTACAGTTATTAATTTAGCAGGGTAATTCAGAAAATGTTTCTAAGGAATTTACATGAAATGGAAATAAAATGATATTTCATACTGTACCTCCTCCATTTGCATAGTGTATGCAGATATTTCTCTGATAATTATTCGAGATAATTTCTGTTATGAAAAGGTAGACTGTGGATGTAGCAGTCTTACTTTGTTCTGTATTCAATTAAACTGCTGAAGTTATTTATTATTTGTATTATCGTAGCTATATATAGCCCTAAAAATAACTTATTTGGCTGCATTATCATGAGAAAAAAGACAAATATAAGTGACAAATATAAGTATGATGAATAGATTACTAAATTTTTTATTGGATTTATGTTATTTTGAATGCAAAGAGAATAAAATATTGTTTTGCTGTTTCAAGATGTTTAACATGAACTTTTCAAAACTACAAAGAAACCTAGGGAGTCCAAGTGGCAGGGAAGATTGCAAATGAACTCACTTTTGCCTTAGTATTCTTGGAACATGACTTCAGGTACTGAGGTGATAGTTGTCATAAAATGAAGAGAAATGAACAAGTTGAAATCATATTATGCCCTATCTTATTGCTGGAACTGTGAGAGCAATCTGTTTATAAGTTCCTATGATGTAATTTTCACAGTGTTGCTATCTTACGTAAAGGTGAATGAAAATGCTTTTTAAGATTTCTAAATAAACTTAGAAGTAAGAAAATGTCTTAATTTCGTGTATATTATTTCTATAGTAAAATGAGGAAGTTGTAATGCATAATTTAACACAATATTTTGTTTAAGTAATTGCAAACAAAGGCATAATGTAATACAGAGATTTAATAGTAGTACTTGTAGTTTTAAAAATCACAGCAAACAACTCCCTTTATAAGAGTTCCACCTCAGTAGCTCACCTGCTGCTGCTCAGGTGATTCTTTCTCAGCTATTTTGGCAAATGCCAGCACAGAGAAGCCAGATCTCATCGTGGCTGTGTCAGGTAGTAGGTGGGCTCTGCGCTTTGTAGTCAGAGTTCAGATCTGAATGGGCGTACATTTCTGTAGCTCCAATGGAACGAATGATACTGTGAGGATCTGACAGTACACGTGTGATGATCCTCTGCTGCATAAGGATTTGTTTGTTTGCATTTTGACATGAAGAACTGTTAGGTGTGCTCTGCTGACAGCTGTCAAAGAGCAAGAACAGGTTTGCTGGGGAAGGTGTTGAACTAAAACCCATGGAAAAGGCCATTCTTTCTTATCTGGTAAGAAACAATCCTAAAAGAAAAAAAAAAGTGTTTTCAGTTAGCTCCTGTCAATGACTTTTACTAGCTTTACATACCAAAAATAATTTAATGTTGAAGGAGGGAGAGGAATGATCTGAAATCATGTCAGTTCGTCTTTTTCACATGCAAACCTTCTTTGGCCACTTAGGAACAATTTCTCTTTGAATCCTTCCCCTATTTCTGTCATACTTTCTACATTTGTGTGCTTTAAGTATTAACTGAATGAGATGTGTCTCAGAAACCATATGCATAAAATCACGTTATTTGATATTATCCATCTCATGAAGGGCAGGACTTGCTGTTGCTTGCTGAGGAGCACTCAGTATGAAAACCATTTTCTATTTACCAACATTTGTACAGATAGTAAACCCAGTAAAAGAGGTGTTTAGATTTTAAGGTTTGGGTTACAGCTTGTTGAATGACTTTTGAAAAGTTACTTATCCTTGGTTTTCTTTATAACTAAACTGAAGATAATACACTTTCAGCAGAGTTGTGGAGTTTAATGTCTTCGATGTATATTGCTGTTATTGTCTGGAAGGGTCCTATGAAAAAGTGCAGTTTTATCTAAAACCTATGGGAATGTTAAGCTGAGCCCATTTAGGTTAGTATGGAATCTTTGTAGCTGTGGTCAGGATAGACGGTGTGTGTGATGGAGAACCATCATCCAGCACAGCAGACCATGCTAAAAGTGAGTAAAATGTGGATGCAGGGAATAAAATGAAATTGGCAGGAGTTAACTTTTCTGGCCAGTGAGATCTAGAAGAATGATTAAGTTTCTCCAGAATACCAGGCATTTTATTTCTTCCAGAGTTACCTAATCCCAGATAGATAACATATTAGAGCTCATCCACATCACTGTGAGAGGCAGATGGTCTCTTAAAAATCTTCCTTCCCTGTCCCCTTCCTTTATGAAAGGGGTGAGGATTACTCTGGTTAAGTAGACTCCTGTTATACTGTGGTTACCTCACATAAACAAAAATAACTTGCTATGAAGGATTTTCTTAGGGCCTGCTACTGACAGTGTGAATCCACTGAAGGGCTGACTTCTGTTATTCAGCTTTTGAACTAAATTCTCAGCACCAGCACAGCTTGGCTGGCAGAGTTGGTCTCCTGTACCCTACAAGTTAATCTGCCCCTTGATACACTTAGGTCCTTTATATGTTCCTGGTAGTTGGCTCCTTCATCTTCTTTTCTTATTGCTTGTTGGCTGTAGGTTAAAGCTAACTGGATGTTTTGGTTAGTACTTGACCACCACATATTTTGCTTATTCATTTGAATCTCCTGCAGAACGGCCCAAAGCAAAAAATTCCAGTAAACACTAGCATTTGGTTTTGGCTCAGCTGAATTGAAAGAAACAGCTCATTAGCCCAAAAGTGATCAGCCAGTAAGGCTGCTCCTGGGTGCTCAAAAGGGTTTTAATATGGACGGATGTGGGCCTAGAAGAACAGAAGTTCCTTACATGTGTTTCCAGCATTGGTTGGGAGATTCAGAAAGGTTTTCCAATGATGTACGTTTGCCTCATGTGCCCTGAGACACAGATGAGGAATGCAAGGTATAGGAAGGTCCCATCTGTGGTGGACTGAAAGGACCCTGCTATCCTTGAGATATCTAGTGCTGTAGTTCTGGTTCATCCAAACACACTCGAAAGGGGAATCTGTTGTTAAGATAAGAATGGATGTTTTAAAAAACAGATGCTTGTTTATAATATTTGGAGAGGTTCATCTGGACTACTAAGGTCATTCTTTGAAGCTTTCAAAGCAGAAGGGAAAGGCCAGGGAAGAAGATCCCTGAATGAGAATCATTCTTCCTTGGCCAGATAGGCACCTCCTTCGTAGCCACATAGTCAGCTGTGCTGGCCTGAGGTTGCTGAAGGTTCTTGTTGTTCGCTTCTCACTTGGTGCTGTTTAGACAAATTTGAATCAGGGAGCAAGATGAACACACTTCATTTTTCCATTACCACTTCACATCAGAATTAGAGCTCTTTGTTATCCCCCTGCTGATAGATAGTATATGTCATATGTAGTCGTGTGCTTATTTATTTTTTTTACTTCCTTTAGAATGCAGAACAAAGCCAGTCACAAATTCCAAAGGAAACGGTAAGAGCTTTGTCTTTTCCATACTGGAAGACTCCCAAATGTTTTTAAAATGATATGGCACTTCTCCATCGAAGTTTCACAGGTTATATACTGTAGATGGCTCTCTCTAGCTTTACATTTTAAATGCATTTTTTTAATGTAATTTCAAATACTGTTTGAATATTATATGCAATTCAGTTATTATGTATGTTCAAGTGCTATTTGAAATTACATCTTTTATACACAGCTAAAGGCCTAAAGTTGGAATGATAAGACTACACTGTTAGCTTGGGTTACTTGTTGTAACTAGTTGTTTTAATTGTTATTATATGACTGAAACCTGAGATACAGACACAAAAATTAGGCAGTTTGGATTTAAGTCACAATTATACCCTCACAGCAAACCACTGTTTGTTAGTTGTTTTAAGAAACTATAGTGAAGTAGTCAAATTTAACCCTTTGAAGGCTGCAACAGGTTGGTGTCTAATGTGTCGTTGAGGCTGTGTATTGAGGTTGTATGCTGTTTACAGACATCATTTTGGTCAGGGGAACGGCATCAGTCTTAATACACATATTATTATATTAAGAAATGCATTTTTTTCTAAAATAAGATATTTATTTTATGAAATATTAGCAGAGGATATAACAGTGTATTTCCTTAAAGGTATACTGTATCTTAGTTAAAACTTCAAGAAACTCATTCAATTAGGTACCTATTTCAAAATTAAGTAATAAATTAGATTACGGAGAAGTTAAGAGGATTCATGCTGGGCTTTGAAATTAGTTAGGCCTCTGAAAAACAGAAAAAGCTTGTCTAGATGATTCAGCATGCCTTACTTAGCAATGGTGCGGTGGTGTCTGGGACAAAAAGAAAGCCAAGACTAGGGAAAGAGACGTAAGAGCCATCTCAGTGAAATGGTTGAGGGTACATTGATTGATACTGTTAATGTTTCAGGCCAATGGAATATCACTGGAAAAATAAGTGCTTGGGTTGACCGTAGCAATATTCACTTTTATCCCTCTGTCTTTTGATGTCATTCTAGTCTGAAAGCATCTACATAAGAGCTCTGGAAAATTGTGGGTGTATTGTTGTTTCAGACATTCCTCACAGTATCTGTTTAGTACTTTTACTCTCCTTAGTGGATGTATGTTTTTCTCTTTGTAATTTCTTGCCATGTACTGCTGATATGTAAGGAGATCAAAGATCAAAACCCAGGACAGTATTTCTGCCTGTAATTGAATACAATTGAAAATAATTTGTGGGTGCAGCCTTATAAAAGTGTCCTGGCTTTAGCAATTGAAATTCTGCCCCAAAACCTCATTAAGATAAGGCAGGTTGCCTATAGGGTGTTTATATAAAGCAAAGTGAATGTTTTGTACCAAGTTCCATGGTGAAATCTGTTCTCTAGGATTTTTCTGATTGACTTCCTGACTTCATCTAACAAAAGTCCAAAAGAAAATAAGGATCTCTCATTTGCTTGCTATAGATCTGAGCTAAAAATTGCTTGTTAACCAGGAGATTATTCAAGAGGGACAGGGAGTGCATAAGTAGCTAGGGATTTCTGAAAAAACAGTCAGAAAGCTCTAGCAAGCCCTGGAAATAGGGGAGTCAACTGGGAAACATGTGGAGATGTATTTGGTTAGTGAGGGAATGAGGCTGGAAAGCTGGTCAATACAAAATGTTTTTGCGCGATGTCTTGGGTTTTTCATTCATTGTGGGGTGGGATTGTTTTGTTATCTGTCTGAAGGCTCAGAGTAACAGTGATCACTAGTAGGAGCAGTAGGTCTCTTTAAATTCGCCTACTCCTGGGTGGGAATAAAAAATGGAATAAATGTGAAAGGTGTCAGTGGTTATTTATAATACACAATGCTTTTGAGCTTACCTCCCTTCCTCCAATCTACTTTGCTTTGTATAAGTGTGATACTGCAGTTCTAAAGAACTAATTTCCCACAGCTGCACATTAATAACACTGTCACACACTTTCTTACTATTATTATTATTATTTTTGAAAGTGGTTTTCATTGCTTTCCTTTATTCTATTTGGTTCTGCCTCAATCCCTATTTATTCCTCCTCTATCTACTTTTCAGGTCTTTGAGATTTCTAATCTTGCAATTTCTGTTTCGTTGCCTGCTCTGATCTTTATGCTGTTAGTTTTGAGGTTTTAGTCTCCCAGTGTCAAGGACTTGATAGTAGAAAGCAAGGAAAAAAAAATAAAACCCAGAAAAAATGATGAAAGCAGTGAAGCTATAGGAATGGGAGGTGAAATACAAGTCTATTTTTAATTTAAAGGAGAAATGGTTGCAGTGGGTTTTTTTGTTTGTTTGTTTTTATGTCTTTTTGGGGAAACAGAAGAAAAATGCACCTTTGAAATTAAAAAAGAGAAAAACCCTTGAAAATGCAAAGCCTGAAATAAAATGTATAAGCAGACCCCAAAGTATGAAGCCTGATTTATTGACACATTATTAACACTCAGGGGTTACAGTCATGTAAGTGTTATAATACTTGGAAATGGTTTACACTAATATTGTGGCACTTGGATGCAGTAGTTAGGGTCTTCATAGATGAAATAAAACGAAACCTTAAAAATTATTTTCTTCTTTATTTGTGGCCTGAAATCCTTGAGAGAGTTATTTCTCACTATCCATATAGGAAAGCATATGACTTCATATTTTGCACACAGATTCTTGTCTTCTCATTCTTATATGAGGAGTTTTTGTAACTTGCTAAGCTGACAGAATTTAAGCTTTGGTCTCCAGCTATCCATAAGAAATGCAAATTACTAATGCAACCGCAGCTTCTATCCAATAACTGTGCCCTGGTGAAAACAGTGCCGCTGTTTTTACCTTTTATTTTGCTGATGAACAGAACAGGTGCTCGAGCATTAACTCCCGGAGCAGGGAAATCTCGTGTATCTTGGTTAGAAGATTGTTTCACCCAGCCAGGAATTTGTACCGTTTGTGTAGCTGATGACAACATGGAACAGATGCACCTATTTCTAAACATGGTGATTATTTGGAATGTAGGAGATTGACCGTAATAGGAAAACTAGTAATTTATCATTATTACATTTCTGTTTCTAAGCATAATTATCTTAATCTTGTTACAGAGCATTGAAATGAACTGTTAATTATGCTATGTAAAACATCTGCCAATTAATTTTTCCTCATACTCTTTGAAAGTCAATAGTGTTTCAGTAATATTTTGCTTTTACAGTTGTCATTCACTGTTTGTTTTCTGCATTCAAACTGGCAAGTTAACTTTCATAGAAGCATAGTGCTAGAAAAATAATAATTATCATATATGTAAGTATTTTGTAGGGGGTGCTGTCTATTTGTAAAAAGAGATTTAAAGTTAGGACTGAGAATTTCATTCTCTGACTCTTGCACTCAGCAGCACGGGGAAGCTTCAGTTTTCTGTTCTCATTTGTTTTTCTGTCAAATTGCTGGAAGTGAGCAGAATGTTATGAATTTTAGTGAGAGCAGGATTTGTAACAGTGACATAACAAGAGCGGTTGGTGCGTTGGAACAATATATAAATGTTTAGCAGCCCTGATAGAAATTGCAAATGGGATTGCTTTTTATTTTCTTCTGAATTTGAACATCTGATACTCTTGTTATCATCTAAATTTAATTTTGATCATCATGTTCTTTCAGAATCCAAGGATAACGCTGTGCCTAAATCTATCAGTATTTCGGGGTTCAATTGCTGATTTTCCCATAGACTTTTCTGTGTGATTCTGAGTAAATTGGATACACATTGTATGTAAGAATTCATCACCTATAAGAATGGGATGATTGTACAGACTTGATCAGAGGCATTTTATAAGAATTAATGTAAATTTATTTTTTGTACACTTTTTGTTTGCAACTATTCTTGTTATGAATATGAGAGATATGCTAGCAAATGCCTGGAAAGAGCTATTTTATATTGATTAATGGATGGAAAGTTCTTGGAGCTTAGTCTTGGGGGAAGAAAAAAATGCACTGAATGTTGAGCTTTAAGATGTTGGTGTTCTGAACATGTGTGTGTGTTTTACTCGTAGTGAAAAGCTGTTTGCATTACTTCAACATGTGTAGTCACTGTGTATGTATACATAGCCGTTTTAAAAATACTCTTATGTTCCCACCAATTCATATTTGGGACTTCAGCTTTCATAGCAGCTTCTTATCATTCAGTTGATGCAACTCTTCCTTCACACAGAACCTTCTTTGGAAAACAGTTTAGAGCTTCATCAGTTTCCGTTGCTGCAATAGGTGATCCAAATGTCTAAAAATTGAGCCAAGATTGTATGCTGACTAATATCAGCCTATACCTATACCAGTGCTGGTGTCATTAGATACAGAATGATTTTGTTGAAAGACGAGAGGTTTGGCTGATGATTAAACTGTTGCTGTTATTTCTTCCATGGTGTTTAGGAATACTGCAAATGATGGGTGCTGATTATTTTTATCTTCTAATGGTGTGAGGCACAAGGCTGATTACTATGTTTTTAAAAATAAAACATAGAATGATAGAATGGTTTGGGTCAGAAGGGACCTTCAAAGGTCATCTAGTCCAACCCCCCTGCCATGAGCAGGGACATCTTCACCCAGATGAGGTTGCTCAGAGCCCCGTCCAGCCTGGCCTTGAATGTCTTCAGGGATGGGGCATCTACCACCTCTCTGGGCAACCTGGGCCAGTGTTTCACCACCCTCATTGTAAAAAACTTCTTAGTGTCTAGCCTGAATCTCCCCTCTTTTAGTTTAAAACCATTACCCCTTTCCTATCCTGATCTTTCTTATAGGCCCCTTTTAAGTACTGAAAGGCTACAATAAGGTCTTCCTGGAGTATTCTCTGGGCTGAACAAACCCAGCTCTCTCAGCGTTCCCTTGTAAGGAGAGCTGTTCCAGCTCTCCGATCATCTTGTTGGCCTTCTCTGGACCCTCTCCAACAGGTCCATGTCTTTCCTGTGCTGAGGGCTCCAGAGCTGGATGTGGCACTGCAGGTGGGGGTCTTACCAGAACAGAGTAAAGGGGCAGAATCACCTCCCTCCAGCTACTGGCCGCAAACAGCCATTTTAGTGATATTTTGAGTGGTTTCAGATTATATTTTTTATAAAGTTGTGACATAAATAACAGATCAGTAGCCATACAAAGGAAATACGTAGTGAATGTGTAATCTGCTGCAGGTTACTGTTGAGTTTAGAGTCTTTTACCATAGGAGGTACTCTAGCATGTTCTGAGGCATTAATGAGTAGAGCTGAAACATTAATTCCTAGTGAATAATTAATACAGCAGACTGTGTTTATGAATGTTCTTTGAGTAGTCGGAATTTCCCGGAACGTACAGTGATAATCGACATAAACTGCGTAACGCTGTGCTTGGGATTGACCCTCAGGACTGTAGTTTTGACTCGGTCACCTGCAGGGCTGCAGTGTGGCATGGCCAGGCTGGCTCCCTGCAGCACTGCGGCAAAGCTGCAGCTGTTTTCTCAAAGCCTGTGTTGGTAACATTGCTGGCCAATTGCTGGTTTCATGGCAGGCAAAGTACATATCCCTTCTCTGGGGTTCTGTAACAGGCTTGCCTCAAGGCCACCATTGCAGAGTCATCCTGAAGCCATACTGGTGTGCACATCTTTATTTGCCAGTATTATACTATTTCCTGTGTACCAGCCTATGTTATTTTGGATAATAAGCATCAACTGTGTAAGGCATTTACAATTCAAACAGCACATATAGGAGGTGAGACTGAAAGGGGCCCCCAAGTCCTTTAGTTCACCATGTGCTAGCACAGGCAGTAAGGTCATCAGGTTCTTGGCCTAATTTGGGTGAGTGCAAAGTTCACATTGTTGCTTAAAATTCCTATTTACACATCTGAAAACACATTGGCTATGTGCAAAGCTTGTTTTACTGCACTCTTGGCATTATACTCTTGGTGTTGATTCTTCCTTGCAATTCAAATCCAGGGAAAACAGTGAGATGAAGTGGTTTGCCACGGTTGCCTGGAAGTCTGCAGCAGTAGTAGAAGTGAGACACAGGTCATTCCCAGTACCCTGTGCTGACATTGCCTCGTGAGGAACATGTTCCCTGCCGTGGACTTCTACAAAGGCATTATTTCCCTTTCAACTTTGTTTTTCTGTCTGGCTTTCCCAGACACTATCTGTTTCTTTAGTCTTTCAGGTCTTGTACATCCAACAGGCCAGTGAGAGAAGTTATAAAGATTTTTAGGGAGCTGTTTCATTAGTGTGTTGAGCATTGAAGTTTTTCTTGAACAAGAGATAGTGCAGAGAGCTGTAGCTTTATAAGCTTTACTAGCAGAGCAGACACCTGCTGTGTATCTAATCCCTTGGTTTTCACTTCTCTAGGATAAGCATCCTGTAAAGAAATGGGGTTAGCATTACAATCACATATTTGTTTCAGAACATGCAGTAGGAGCACAAAATTTGAGTAGGAACAACAGTTTGGAACAGGCCATGTTGGCCTGGATAAAATACAGTCATTATGGCAATGGCAACAGAAGTGTGAAGTTCTGAGATGCGTAACCAACAAAATAGTTTTAGTGGTCTGACCAGGTGATTTGAAATGTAGAATCTCAACTTCTTAATCCAGTTTCTGTGACAGCGCGGATCAGAGTGTTAGCATTAGGGAGAATAATGTTTGCACAGACAAGCAATGGAGTTTTTATAGAGATAAATAACAAACATGTGGATGTACTTAAATATGGGCTTTTGCAAAGCTTTGATTTTCATACTAAATGAAAAGCACATGTTAGAATTTTTGTGCTTTTGAAAACATTTAATTTTTTTCGAAACCATTTTTAATCCATCAAAAACATTAAACTGAAGACATTTTTGAATGTGTAACATGTTTTTTGATATTAAATTAAATCCTTAAAATGGACATAACTGGAAATATAATGGGTCTGTTTTTCATGAGCTAGCATTTCTGCATATAAATATGTACCAAAGTTAATCCACATATAATGTGCAAAAAAACTTTTCCTTGATGGGATTAAAATTAAAGCAGACCACATTTCCCATAAAATCTCAGAATTCAAATTTAGTTTTTGATATTTAGCAGCTGCTGTTTGATTTGAGTAAGAGTGCAGTCTTTGCCAGATGTGACATATTAACTTGCTAATCTGAATAATGAGTCTCAGTGTATACGTGCAAAATAAAATTCATTAGTGTTTATCTAACATATGGGAGGTATTAAAATACTTAACCTAGGAAGAGTTAGAAAGAGAGCATAAGAATTTTAGTTGTTTGGTTGGCTTAAGCCCTATATCATTTTATATCTAGACAAGTAGATACTTTAGACCCTTATAACCTGTAATGCAGCACATAATTGTTTGATTAAAAAAAAATAAAAAGATAAAAGGCCTTGTTGTATTTCAGGAGGAAAGCAGGCCAGGGTGTGCATGTCACTGTTGGATCAGTAGGCAGGCTTTTCTCTGCTGGAGGCCCAGTTTAAAATCCGAATGAGCAGCTGTAGTTATATTTCTCTTTAATGCCTGCCCAGGGCAGGATGCATCAGCTCTCAGTTATTCCTCCTCAGGAAAGGCCTCAGCTGCAGTTGGAGAGGTGTGTTACAGGCCACCTACATCGCTCTGTTTTCAGCACCTCCAGCAGTTATACATCCTCTTGCACTTTTATAAGTACCAAACTTCACGCCCCATGAAACAGTTGTTGACCATGGATACTATTTTGCTTCCTTAAAGCTGCTAGATTTACATTTTCTACATTTGTATTTGTGATAGCATACAATAAAAGTGAGAGTCTTTTGGTGTGTATTAGTTTAGAAGGTGGCCTGCTGTGACAGCAATGGCACCCGCCTAGCTTGAAGGACAAAGTAAATTGATTCATCTCTGATGTCAAGAATGTTTTTGCACAATAGTTAAGTGAAATCTCCTTTCTCTTGTGTACATCATGCATGATTTGAAATAAGAATTCTATTTAGTTATAATAATATGGTTGTTTTCCCAATGTATAGGAGTTATGATTTCTTAGTATCATAGGTGCCTTGTGAGAAAGAATAATGAATTTGATATTAAAATCTTCTGAAGATGGAAAATATCCTGGAAAAAGCTGTGATGTTACGTTGGTATTCCCCTTTATTGGAACCAGATGACTAAACCCTGGATTTTGCAAATGCCAGTTCTTCTACTTTTCTAGCATATACTTCCTAGACCTGGTGGGCTCTTAACATTCACGAGACTTCAAACTCATCTTTCAAGAACTTCAGATTTTCAGGGTGGACAAATTCAAGAGAGAAGATGCATTTGTGAGGCAAAAGATTGATGCGTTAACAAAATAATAATTAAACAGAGAATTACGGGCTTAAGACTGTGATGTTAGAAGGATGGACACAGCAGGATTTGAAGGCAGGTGAAGTGAATAGTGCAGATGGGGTCATTGGAGGTGTTAGGTAGCACTGGTGCCTCAGCTATTGTGTGAATTTATCATGTGAATTTCATCATCATATAAGAAGGGTGTGTTTGTATATGTACATGTATATGCTTGTGCATACAAGAACCCCGTACATGTTTTCATGTGTGTTATGTACATAACTTGGAAATATAGGTTGCCCTCTAAGAGTGGGAATACAGAGCTTTCTTAACTGCTCATGTGAAAAGAAGCAGGAGCGCACTGGATTTTTGCTGAGAGATTAACTTATTTCTTTTCTGTATGCATGATCACAAAGTAACTTGCAGGCAGGTTTCAGTGACTTAATAGCTGCTGAGAAGACGGCATGTCTCAGCTCGCAAGAGAACGAACTTTGCTGGAGAGAACGCAGGCGGCTTTGGAGCTGCAGTGGGCCGCTTCGGAAACTTGTCCCAGCTTGCTTGAAACTTGCTTCCCCTGTTAGGTGGGAGGAGGGTTTTCTTTGCTGTTAGGTTTCTTTTTTCACCCATCTCGTGCTTCTTGCTCACCAGCTAAACCCTGACAAGATTTTTAAAGGGAGGAAGTCCCAAGCAAGAAATTTCTTTAAAAATTAAAAAGGATAAGGAGGAGATGGCTGTTGCTAACATGATGACATAGACTTATTGCACTTTTAGTGTCAAGGTCCATTTTAACGTTGTTTACAAAATTAAATCAGGTTTTATGATCAGATCAGGAACCGATGTTCTATAGAAGAGAAAAATTTCCCTCCTGTTTTTCCAATGGTGCTTTGTAATCTCCGTATGTATCAAAGCATAGCCACAAGCTTGCTCGAGTAAGGAAGTTTATATTTCAACTTATGATATATTTATGTTGTATTTAAAGAATGAAAAACTTATATCAAATTTCATTTATCACACATTTATGCTAATTATGAATTTGAAGCCAAAAAATACGTCACCTATATATTTTATCACCAATCGACTTTTTATTACGAATTACATACTCAAGCAGCTTCATTCATCCAGCTGAAGTCATTTCAGATGACCTTTTCCTCAGCAGACTCTGTCTGAACAGAATATTGTTCTGCCGTTAATTGTTTTGGACGCAGTGTGTGAAAAATCTTAAGGGACTTGATTTTTATTGTTCAGGGTTCACAGTGCATAATTCTGCCCGCATATTTACTCCTGGCCTGTCAAAGTATATGAAGGAATAAATTTCTCCCACAGATCAACTAATCATGAAAATACTGTTGAGGTGTTTGATTGACATAGAGAAGCCGTTAATTTATAGCGTATCAAGATCAAATGGAAGTTATTGCAATTAGGAAGTGATTGTGTTCTCAGTTGAAATTTTTAAATGCCGCATTCTAGATTTTTTTGCATTTTTATGCTGTCTCATGGATGCATTTGAGAATTTATATGGTTTGTTACATTTAGATACTTAATGTTCAACATAATTTACTTTTTTTAAAAATAGCTGATGTTTAATTGATTGGGGAGAGCTGCTGTATAGGTAATGTTTCTGTACTTTAAAGGGCTTTGGGGAGCAAAGGTTTCAGCCAGTCTGAGGTTTTGTTTGGTGTTTTTGTTTGTTTGGTTTTGTTTTTACAACTTTGGTTCAAAATATTATGTTATCAGGTTAAAAACTTCCTCCTCATTTCTCTGAGAGTGGCTCCTTTATGGCATGCTAAGAGGTTCCTGATCACTATGTAGTTCTGTTTCAAGGTTTGTATTTCTGAAGTTGTATTCAATGAATCATACATAGTAAGACCTTTGGTACCATGGTGTGGCACAAGTGTTAGAGTCAGTATTTTCATATCCATTGTCCTTGAATCCTGATGGTTCAGTTATTCTTAAAAGCCACATTTTTCTCCTAAGTATTCTGTGAAAAAACTGTAGGATATCAAAAAGAAATATTTGTTCCCTCCATTGCTTAGCTGGCTTAGTTGAAAAAAGCTGTGGATACCCAATGAAGTCCTTAAAGCAATTTAGCCTTAGCCCAGTAATGGTATTTTTTTTCCTTTGGATGAGTTGCATAGTTTTCTCATGGCTTCAGCACTTCTGTTCCAGTGCTGAGGCTGCTGTTTATAATTTTTTCATGAGCATGATCTGCTCACTCACGTGCAGCTGCTAAGGAATAGTTTGCTCCAGGCTGGGACCTTCAGTTTCACCTGCATATTTGGGTATCTCTAGCCCGATATTTGCTTGTTTTCTTATTCAAGTCTCTAGAAAACGAGCAGGGAGAAGCCTCACATTAAGAATAGTGTGGAGCTGACAATGCAGCTCTTTGGTGTGGCTGAAGAGAAGTAGTGTAGGGGCCATTATCCAGGTCCTTGGGGATGCTGATGGAGATGCTGTCTCCAATCATCCCTTTGGCATGTGGAAGTGAACCCGGTGGACTGTGCAGGGAAGCTGTTTAGTTCTCTGCCCTGAAAGGGAGGTCACTGGGGCTGAAGTTCTGGCAGATTTTTTAGAACATTAGAAAATAGTGAGGGAGGAAGGGGATCAAAGGTAAATTTACAGTTTCTGTAGTAAAGAAGAGACAATAACCTTACTTTGCTCTTTTGGATTACCTGTACATCCCACCTTGGCTTTGTCTCCCTTTTGTCTCTCAAGCTTTTATTCCTACTATTATTTATTAAGGAATGTGAAAGTGGTCAGTGTTATAGTAGCTAAAAGATAATGTGCATCTCTCTGAGATTTTTTTTTTATTGTGTAGCTACCTGATAAAAGATGCACTCAAATGTGTCCTGTAACTAGTGCTTCTGTGACCCAAACAGGCAAATCAGACTTGTAATTTTCCCCAAAACTGGGGCCTTTTTTTAGGTTGAGTATTTTTCCATGGACACAGTGCACCTTTCCCTTCCTGACAGCTAGCACAGATTGTCACAGGCCAAGAGATGCATTTGGATAATGGGATTCACAAACGAGCCAACCTAGATGTGGCACTTGGATAGGGGTGTAATTTTTTTTTTTAATTGATGAAGCATTATGTTTTGTCATAAACGAAAAACAGAGATGAGCAAATAGTGTCTAATGCAAGGGAAGGGACTGGTGAACACATTAAGGTTCATGCTTTTAACCAAGTGGGAAAAGACAGACCCCCTGTTTTTCTTCCCTCAGCTGTTCTGGTTCTCTCAGCAGTCTGACTGCCTTCCCATGTGACATTTTCACATTGCATTTCTAGGTCAGTGGTGACACAACTAGCATGCTTGTGCCCAAATTGATCATCTTAGTCTACTGTACACCACATGGCTTTCACATCCGTCTTTGCCATAGTCTGTGTTTGGATTTCAGAAAAGCCTGTCAGCTTCGCCTTTTGTCAGGCCTTAAGAAACAGGAGCGGCTCAGCAGGCGCACGTTAACTTCTCATGTGTCTTGTCATGCTACAAGTATCTGGGAGAAAAATAGGAGGAATGAGCTTTGCAAATAGATGAGAGTGACAAGGGGAAAGTCAGTATAAAATCAGTGTTATAATGGATGTGATGTATTTGCTAAGATTATTAAAAAAATTGGACAGATTAATTCTTCCAGAGAAGAACTGCTGACTGTTGGACTTTATTGTGCACCTTCTGGTGGATGTTCTCTTAGTGTTTCCCTTTTATGTGGGTGAGAAAAAAACAGCACATTTGGGTTCATGAGCATGTTTCTGGAGGCCAGATACTGGGCCACTGTGGAGAACTGCCTCTGAGGGCATAAATTTTTTTCTTTGATATTTTGCTTAAATGATCAAGTTATAACTAAAGCAGTTCTAAACACTTTATTATAACTGGAAGGTGTCAGAGACAAGTGGGCAGTGTCTACTGCAAAGGACAGGGCCAGTGAGCAGTCCATCCCTCCCATTCCTCCTTTTGGCAGCAGTCTGTTGTGCTTACACGGTGCAAGGCCTGTCCATTTTCTGTCCAGGGTGCTGTGCCCACACCTGCTGCCCCCACAAGTGCCACCACGCTGTGGGGACACCCCAGGGCCCCCTCCCTGCCCACCACCACCCCAGGCTCAGCGGGAGGCAAAGCGAGAGGCCGTTCTCCTGCGCTTGTGCGACCTGTGGGTGCGCGGAGGGGTGTCGCTGAGCTGGGACACTGGCACGTCTGGGGCTGTAATTCCTGATGTTCAAAACCCGGGATTGTTGCAGCTGGACAAAAACTGGGTGTGGAGGGCAGCAAAGAAGCAAAGATGTGAGTGAGAGGACAGAGGTGAAGAGCAGAGCTGGGAAAGGCAGGAAGATTGGTGCTCAGAGCCGGATTTGATGCTAAGCTTGGCAATAGCAGAGAGATGTGCTGTTGTGGATCTCAGCTGTGTAATTTGCTGTTTTTCTGAACACAGCTACTTTTAAACAAAGTGAAATGAATGAGTACATTTTGAATTTAATTTTCTTGTACTTAGTTTCTCCCCATGACTGCAAAGCTGCCACAGACGATGGTGATATTTTTAAAATTCTATAGGTTTGCAAGTAGGAAAATATTTCTCATACAGCTCTCCTTTGGCTAATGAAATAGTAGATTACATGTGAGTTGGTGTTAATGGCACGTTCAGTAATGACGCATGATTCAATTATTTTACTAGACAGTGAAACACTTAGACACAGACATAAGATATTTCTGAATCTAGGCATCAGCTGGAGGTGATTGAAAATACAGTATTTGCGCATGTTTCTTCAAATAATTACTGTGGAAAATATTGTGGCATTTTAGTTAAAAGCAGGGGTTTTTAATGCTAATAGCTGTGGAGGGAAGATATTTCCCAAAGAGAAATGCTCCTCTATAATCCCTTGCTAATTTTCCCGACAGAAAGCAGAAGAAGAAGAGCTTGTCCTCACACCTGATGGCACCAGGGAATTCCTGACATTTGAAGTTCCACTGAATGACTCTGGATCAGCTGGACTTGGCGTGAGCGTCAAAGGTAACCGGTCAAAAGAAAACCATGCCGATTTAGGAATCTTCGTCAAGTCCATTATTAACGGTGGAGCAGCATCTAAGGTAAGAGGGGACATCTGTGTACTTTGGTCTTCCTCAGTTTTCCATAATAAGTCTGTTTGGAAAATAACCACAGATTCAAGAAGAATGAGATTGCTCTCTAACTGCCTTTTTCCAATTACACCATCAGAGGTAACATTTAGATTTCTACTCAGATTCACATGTTTGCACATACCAGGATTTAAACAACCCTTACAGATTGTCGGGAAGGATATGAGCCGTCTCTGGTACAGTTCAATTAGTATGCTATTTGTGCAAACATGTTATGATAATAGCTTGCAGTGCAAACCTATAACTGGAATAGATATTTCCTACAACGGCTGCAGTGGAAGCTATTATACTACTGTTCATTTGGCCATAAACTATTAGGACTAAGCATAGTTGTTTGATTATTTTATTTAGGATTTTTTTTTCCTCTCTCCAGTAGACTAAACTTCTTTTGGGCATGTCTTATGTAACTGGCTATAATCCTTCGTTTTCCAGGATGGCAGGCTTCGAGTGAACGATCAATTAATAGCAGTAAATGGAGAATCATTATTGGGCAAAACAAATCAAGATGCAATGGAGACCTTAAGGAGATCCATGTCCACTGAAGGAAATAAACGGGGAATGATCCAGCTTATTGTGGCGAGGCGAAGAAGTAAATGCAATGAGGTAATAGGCTTTTGATATTGGGAATGGGAGTTTTCACTTCCAAGGCATTTTCGTTTATAAGAGATGTCATGATTCCTCTGAGACCTAGAAAATATTATTTGAGAAGCTAAAGAAAGAAAGAATTACCAAATTATCTGAATTTCAGTGTTAGACATGCTAACCTTATTACCAATCAATAAAGGTTTTCTTTTGAGTATTTTCATCAATGAGTAACAGGAAACACTGAATAAAACTATATTGATTTTGTAATTGGATCCCACTGTTTATGTGATTTTCGTTCTTTGGAGTTTTTTATGTAGGTCTATTGAATCTCTCATTTATAGACAGTGTTAACTGACTTGCTGCTTTGTCACTTTCAGTTTTTTTAATTAAGAGTAGAGATCTTACATTTCATTATTGTATTTTATCTAGGTAATTAAAAGTTCCATGTAAAGATTCTGCAAAACTTCATGCAAATAATATTGTTATTTCAGTTTTAAGTATGTTGTGTCTTGGCCTTCATTGCAGGGAAGCATGAAATACTAAATTCAGGGTGAAGTGGTGATTCTTTTTCTGCTAGCATTTGCAGCTTCTGTCTCCTTCAGTGTAGTGTTAATGTGTTGATATTTTGAAACATTTTAATGACTTCCAATAGTTTATCTTCTAGATTAATGTAAATAATGCTATATAGTAGGAATATGTGGGCATATGATACTGAGAAGGACTGCAGATGCCGTGGAGGACTGAATGAGACTTAAATATGGTTTTGACAAATTGGAGAAATGCACTGCATTAACTGGGGTGCAGTTGAATGGCAGGTCAAGAAAGCATCTGTTTCTTAAGACATCTAAAAGTCATTCTTTCATTCTTGTGAACACTGGTAAGGTCTTATTGAAGAAGTTATTTCTTGAGCATCATGCTTCAAAAATGATGTGCACAAATTGGTTTAGTACTGCTGATCTTGCCTGGGGGAAAAGGAATGGTTTATTTCTTAATGCATAAAACTGATCTTTAAAAAATTCCAGTCTACAGTGTATTACAAACTCATGTTTGAAAAAGACGCCTCGCTGAAAGTATTAAGCTCCTCTTGATTAACTGCTTATACGCAGCTTTAATAAATACACACGCAGGTTTATATATACATTCACTGCTAGAAAGCCAGTTTGGGTGCAAGGTTCTCATTTGGCATTGAAGGAATTCTGACCATTTTATATTTGGTTATGTCCTGTTCTAGCCATAATTCTGATCTTGGACTCTAGAAAGCACAGACTGTCCTTTGGAGACTGTTTCTTATTCCTACCCCATTTCAGATGCATAGAAAGAGTGAAGTATTTTAGACCATTTCTGTGTTTAGTATCTTTTTTCAAAAAGGATGTGGAGGACGTTCACTCTTGTCTTAGTGAAAGTCTTCTAGAGCAAATGTATCAAGATGATGTTTGCAAACATGACAGAGCAAATTCAGCAGTGATGAACCAGAGACTTTGGTCCCTAAATCCGATAGAATTTTTGCTCACTCAAGTTAGGAATAGATTGGTGCCCTACATCTGCTTGACATTTAGTGGGATTTATTTTGTAGAAATCACATTCCAAAAAGGCACAGCTCTGTGTACAGTATATCTGTTCCAAGATGAAAGAACTGATTTTAGAATCAGATATAGATACACTGAAATGTATCTCTATGGGGCCAGGATAGGGACCTCTGTCTGTCTGAGCCAAGTTTACACTTTTTTTCTGCGTTTTCCCAATTCCTTAATAAGCTGGTGCCTTGAGCCATAATGATTTGGGAAAGTGATGATGTGTAATTATTGGTGCAATGATCATCTTTACAAAACAATTTTTGTAACTCTTTTTTCTCAGAATTATTGCTTTCGTGACAATCAAAGGAAATATGATGTCAGTATTATTTGCATATTTTAATATGATGAAAGCACAACTTGCATGGACATAAAGCTGTTTACCTGCTGAGCTGGCAGTATTCAGGAAAGCGGTTTTCTGAAAGTCTGGCAATACCCAGATTTCAATGAAATGTAAAGTGAAGAGAGAATTTGCGATTAAACTCTAGATCTTTGTTAAAGAATTGGACGGATTTAAACTTTTGATATTATCAATCTGCTATAACACTGATAAGCTATGATAATATTATGTATGTATCTTGCATGAATACCATTAACGAGTACATTATTCCGTCATCTTAGCCCCCGGGTGATGGATGTGTGACCTGAGACGCAGCTGGAGAGCAGCGTTGCACACCTGGGCACGGCAGTGGGACCCGCCTGCCCAAGGAGCATCCAGCGTTGGCCATGCCTGGCAGGCTCAGCTATATTGTGCTTCATTCAGCAATGTAGATTATTTCCAAGTGCTGGCACAGAAGAACGTCCCTTTGGAATGTTCCTGTAGCTGCCACCAGCCTAGTATACAGTCTCAGCAAAGATTTTTAGTGTTAGAACAAAAGATAAGTGACATCTGACTGGCGGCAAATTCGGGACTTGCAGATTAGAAGTAAAACCATGAGAAGGGCAGACCCTATCTTGATAAATCACACCATTTATCAGCGTTTTCATAATTTTTACTGTTTTTTCTTAAAGAGAAAAAGAAATATTTAGCTTTTGAGGAAGTATTTCCCTGTTATTTTTCATGCTTTTCTCTTTCTTTTGGTTCTCCAAAGGAGTCACCGTGAAATAATAACAACAACAACAACAAAGATCCAGTTCAACTGATTTCTTTCCTGTGTTGATTCAGCATTGGATGTGCCCAGTTCATGGAAAAAACCTTGGCTCATGCTCTTGTTAGTCTTGCAGAACCAGAGTTAAATGGAACAAGCTTGATTATATTCCCTTTTGTGTATTGTCATCAGTTTTCCCTCCTCTCCAGTGGCATGGCCAGTCCTGCACTGTGGTGCAAGGTCAGGACTCAGCACCCTGGGAATCCTGACCATGCCATGGAGCAGCCACTCATCTCAGAAAGGGAATCCATGCAAGGGGTAACAGTGCCAATGCAAACAAACAAACGAACAAAACCACAACAGCAAAAAAACAGACCAAACCAAACCTTTTTTTCCCTGGCTTTAAAGCCAGTAATAACTTTGCATTTGCAAAATCAAACTGAGTTGTTTTGAGATAGCCAGGCAACCCAGTCTGCTTTATTTTGGTCAGTAAAACTGAGTTTGAATTGGATTTTAAGAAAGTTGGTAGTATGGGTACAGTTCTTTTGGTTTTAATATTCATTTTCATAATCAGCCCTAAGAATTGCGGGGGGGCAGGAGGAGAAGAATTCATTTGACAGGACGGTTCTGCAGAATGCCATGCTTCTGTGTTTCAGTTCAGAACAGAATTTTCACATGCTTTTTTATTTTGATTGCTGTCTAGAAGAGAGGACGTCTCATCCCTGTTGTCCTGGGTTTAGAGAGGCATGGACAGTTGCCTCCAATCTGCTGTGCAGGAGCTGTTTCTTTGTCAGAAAGCTTTCTCAGGCTTCAAAAATCAAAGTCTACTTAACTTGAGCATGAAACAGTTTCAAAACTTTGTGAAGTGACCCCTGATACTCCTTTTTCATGCCAGTATTATTCTTGTACAGCTTCACCAGTTCTCATGTTGTAGACTAAGCCTCCAAAGCAATTATAGTAACAATAAAAATGTACATAAACACCATAAGAGTATTATCCTGTCTTCAGAGAGGTAGTGAGGAGATCATTTACATCATCAGCGCTTACATAACTGTAAACTCAAAAGAGACCACAAACTTCCCAGAAGGTAAAAAGCGTTTTTATGCTTTTGTGGTTTTACTGAGCTGAAGAGTTGCCTGTAGAAAGAATTTCCATTGAATCACCAGGAGATAGAGTATAATCCATCCAGGTTTTCAAGTGAATTATCTTGTAGTAAATATTGATATAAGCATGGAGTGAGTGGTAGCTATGAATGAACTCCAAGCCAAAACTGTGTATCTCAGTTTTCTCCTGTTTGTATTACATCTACACAGAGTATAGTAATATAGTTAATTCTGTAAGCTGAACTACTACAAACCTTACAAAGCTTTGTTTAATATCTCAGCTACTCCAGACAAAATCACACAGTGAATATTTGATGGATGCTGTTAGATCAGTGTAACAAAAACATTTAGTTTGGGATTTGGATCTATCCAAGGTTCCCTTCCCTCCTTTCAAAAAAGTTAAAGATGCTCTCCAAATTTATGCTTTCGACTTTCCACCTTGCCCTCTGTGATTAACATTGCGTGTTGATTCTTCAACTTGCCTTTATAAGCACAGAGAAACTTTAAGGTACATTTCCAAAGTTGTGCAGACAGTGGCACAACTGGGAAGAATAACAACAGTAGTGACTTGATATTCATATGTGGTCAAATTTTACACTCCAGTTTTCAGATGTGGCCATCAGACTTTTAGATCTTTAACTCAGGGCTGACATTTTTAAAACTACTAAGATTTAAAGAGAAGTGCTGGTGCTCCTAGAGCCATGTTCTGTTAATTAGTGATATTATTGTGATAGGCCGTTATGGGCAGGCAGCTGCTGGCTGTATGGCTGTAATGCATACACAGCGCTGAGGCTCGACTGTCAGGCAGAGCCGTGCAGCTGCCAACAGTATGTGCTGATTCAAGAAAATATAGGTAATTGTTACTTTTGGAATCTTGCTGCTTTCAGTCCTGCAACCTGGACAGCTGAGGGGCACAGATTGCTCATCTGCGCTCTGCTCATGTCACACACAGGCAGCACTTGTCTGCCATTAAGAGCAAGAGCATCACCATTTTCCTCAAAATGAGATATTTCAAGGTGCTTTTTTTTGTCTCTCTCTCTTTTTTGACAGAATTAATGTCTTGTCAAACCTGCCTGAAAAAAAGGTTTGAAAATGATTTGCAGATCCCCAAATTTCTTGCTGCGTGCCCGTTCATTTTTGCTCCAGTTGCTGTGTTGAAAATGGAGCATACTGAGAAGTGGAGAAACAGTCACGAAACCAGACCATATAAGGATCTCATCCACTGTTTAAATAAATTGACTGGTAGACAGATCGTTGGGAGAGACTTTTCAAATGAGTGGCTTCATTATAAAAGAAAGGAAACATCTATTTTTTTCAGTTTGGGCGGGAGTATAAAACATTCAGCATCATTTTTCCCTGCATGCATTACCTAGTTTCCTACTTTGAAATTGATATGACAGGTTTGGTTTTTTTTTCTTTTCTCACTAGATTAGTTTTGTGACACCTTTCTGGAGTTCATTTAACTATTGAAAAGGCTTTAGTATCTTCTCCAAAATGGTGATTTCACTGTTCACTGCCTTTTCCAAGTCACTGGTAAAGCTGCTCACAAGGCTAAGCCCTGATTCCTGGGGAAACCTATAGCTGACTCTTCTCCACCCTGAAGACTGATTTTGTTTCCAATCTAATCTGCCAGATTGCAGTCCAGAAAATTAAAACATAGTCCAGTCCCGTGAAAACTTAGTTTCTTGAACACCTTTGATATGACGCCTTGGTAAATGCTTTTTGAAAATGCAAATGTCATGTCCAGTTCATTGCCTGAGAGCTGGGAGAGCTTTCTGGCACCTTTGTGCAACTCCAGCACCCCAGTGAGGCCGGATTTCCCCATGGACATCTACGTTCCCCATGGGCCCGTTTCCATCATGGTCAGTGATCTTACTCATAATTGTAAATGCCACCATTTCATCTGAAAGCAGGTCAGATGCCTGGTCTGTTGTTCCCAAGATCCCCTCTAGATATAGAGGCAAGCCCCAGCCCTCTGACACCATGGCCACTTGTAACAGCGTGTGGAACACTTTGGCCAGCAGTTATGCAATTTCATGGTTGAGTTCCCTCAGGGTTTTTGGGAGAATGCCATCTTACCTGGGCGACATGTTGACTTCTCACCTACCACTTTGGTCTAATGGTCCCTTGTATTTTCTTCTGGCTGATCTCACTCCTCTCCTCATTTGCTGCAGAGAATGGGGTCAGGTGTGGAAATCTCCCCAGTACCTTCAGCAGTAAAGACTGAGGCAAAGAAACCGTTGAGCTTCCCTGCTGCAGGCTTGTTCCTCCGTAGCCCTTTCGCTCTAGTCATCAAGGGGTCCAACTTATTCCCTGTGTGCTTTGCTACATCCAATGTCCTTAGTCAACATTCTACTTCGAATCTGAACATCCTCTGAAGGATGCTCCTTAAATTCTTCCTCCTGTTTCTCAGTTTCTTGGGCTGTATTGGTATGGGGTCTTTTTTTGACTGTGGCACCTTTTGCCTCAGCTTCTAATACTGGACTTGTTAATGGTCTCCTTTGAGGCCACTGCTGGTCTTTCTGGTGCATGACTTTCAGTGTATTTAGGTAAACTTCTAATAGTAAACATCCCAAGAAATATTTTTAAATAATAAATGTTAGATTTTGGGAAAGAATGCACATGATTTTCTACTTTGTAATATCATGTGTCTTCTGTTCTGCCCTTCTACCTGTTTGCATTTATTTTAACTTACTTTTTGCTCCTTTATCTGTTTTCTGTCCTTGGTATCAACTTACAAGCTCTGTCTTGGCCCAGATTCACCCCCATGCCCCATAACCTACCATCTAACCACATTTTGCAAAGTTGTGCGGGTTCCCTCCCACCATTCTAAAGCATTTTTTGTCTTCTGCTTGCCTTTTAGCATTGTCAGGACAGGCATGTAGTATTTCTTGGGAACACTGAACTAATTTTACATTTACTAGTGCATGACTGTGCATGTAAGTCAAACATGACTCTTTTTACTGGCTATTTACCTACATTTTCATGTCTTGCCAAGTCTGTCCCTGAAGAAGGATCCCATCTTGGGTGGTTACAAAGAAAACCATATTTAATGTTGGTAGTATTACTGTAAAAGTAGCTCTGTTGAAAAAGGAAGCTGAAGCATTTTGAACATCTGAGCCACAGTACACAGATAAGAAAGGAAAAAAGAAGCCTGGAGAATAATTCTGTGCAACAGAAAGAGCTTCAGTACCCAGGATGCAGTGTAATGTATAGTAGATTTGCATGGTAACTTCTTTAAAATCCATAATGCTTGCAAGTCAGTGTTTGGATAATTTACTTTCTGAAGGAAAAAAGCAGTCTGATTATTGTTTCTTTTTATTAAAAAAAAAAAAAAAGATTGTTTATGCTTTGAATATTTTGGCAATGTTCTAATGCATAAGCTTTTTTCATATTTATGTGCATAACTTCAGATAGGATGGATGGTGGTGTTTAAGTAAAAAACACCACATTAGTTGTCCTTTTATCATCTAGATAAGCAGCAGCTGGGCTAGTTAGTACAAACAGTGCTTTAGCAAACAGCTGGTTCTTATCTGAATGACAAAGGGCCAGGGTAGAGACCTTTTTTATTTAAAAAAAAAAAAATATTGTTTCTATTTTTATTTTAAGAGAATGGAGAGAAAAGGAGCTGCAGGCAATCTGTAGCATGTGAGGGTTTATTGCATTTTTATGATTATGTTCATTTATTATAGATCAGTGCTAGGACCCAGAGAGGGAACTCTCTCTTTTCAACCTGGAGAGGAGAAGGCTCAGGGGGATCTTACCAGTGTCTATAAATACCTGATGGGGGAGTAAAGACAACCAATCCAGACTCTTCTCAGGGGTGCCCAGTGCCAGGATAAGAAGCGAGGGACAGAAACTGAAATACAAGAAATTGCTGTAAACAAAAGCAACAAATGTTCTTCTGAGACTGGGGTCAGCCACTGGCACACGTTGCCTGGAGAGGCTGTGCAGTCTCTGCCCTTGGAGGTGTTCAAAACCAACTGGACAAGACACTGGACAACTTGTTCTTTCTGACCTTGCTTTGAGGTACCATCCAACTGTTGGTAGGAAGTGTAGGGGCCAGTTGGTGCCTCACTTGCCTTGCCAGGCCTTTAATGAAGGTCAGGAATTCATACATCTTTGTTTATGTTACCTACTCTTTATCAGTTAATCAGCTTCAATTATACTGGATAGCACCGATATGAGCTAAGGGAAGGAACTGGAATGTGTAATTCAAGCTCTTTATTAGAAATGCATCAGGAGGAACTACTTTCTATTTGAACTGCAATTTTACTTTGGACTGTCGGTCTCTTTGTCTTGCCCACAGCACAGTTTTCAAATTCAATGTATTTTTTTCTTACACAAACTTTCTGTTAACAATGTAAGGAAATTACCTTTTTTTTTTTTTCCTGAGAGCCAGTTATATAATTCCTGTCTAATATTTGCTGTTTTTTAAAAGGCTTTGTCTCTTTTATAAAATATAATTGGCTGTCAATACCTTTGTTTAAACCCATCTTTTAAGGTGCTAATTAGAAGTGGAAAAGTTTTAAAAGTTTTCCCTAAGAAAATGATAAAATACGTGATTCACTTTACAAAAAGCGACCATCTAAACATACCACTTCTGCTATTTCTTTTATTTACCCTGTACTTTACTGCATTACCAGGAGTGAATTTCTATGTATTTCTCTGATTCAGAGCTTTCTTCTTGTCAGTATCTTTCTGAAAATCTCTTGAGACCTTCCTACAAATGAGTTTGAAAGTTGATGGGTTGTCACATGAAGGAGGACTGTGCGATATCGCTCACTAAAAGCTGGACACTTGTTACATAAAGTCATCAATATAGCACTGGGAGAATAAATCCCAAAGCACTTTGATATTTTCACACCTTATTTAAAGGCAGTGAAATAAAGGTTAGTTTATTTAATGCCTTTATCATGCAAGTTTAAGCTCTCAAGCAGTCTAATGTTGCTGTGCTTTTTTTTTCTTACAGTGTTTCAGAATTTAACATTTATATTCTTTTTGAATTTGCCGTAGATTCCTTCATAAAAGAGGCTACAAATATTGTTTAATTTACTTTTCAGTGAAGCTGTCACTTGTAATCTGCAATTTAAAAAAACTAATAAAACAAATCCTCATTTCACAATTTAAACCTTATTGAGTCTAATTCACTTGCACTGCAAGTTTATTATTCTCCTGCAGCTTGACGTGCCTCCAATTGTAATTGTGTTGACCCTCCGATGCAGTAAATCTCCCCAGTGCTTATCAAACTGGGAGAGATAAGTCTACAATTTGGAACTTCATTAAATATCTCATTTATATTAAACAGATGATGGCTTTGAACAGAAATAATAATTTTTACAGACTCCGTAACCTCCCAATTGTGGTCTCCTCAACTTTGTAATGCGATGTTTCGCAAACCTCCACCCCTCTGCGTACCGGGCGTTAGGCCAGCGCCCAAATGTCAGAAGTTGTTAGTCCATTGGGCTGACTTCAAAGCCTCCGCTGTAGACACTGTGGCCGAGTGCTTTGTAGCCCTCAAAGGAGACTTTTTAAAAATCTTTCACAACATACATTTCTTAGTCATCTGGGGATTGCGGGTGGAGTGATTAATAATGGGCAGCTGTTTAAAGAAGAAGAAAACAACCAACAAACGTGTTGCTTGTTATTGCAATTCCTGAAAATATGAACTACTCCTCTCGTGCTTGTTCGGAGACCAGTCCTTGGGATAAGCCCAGTTCACAGTGGCTTCAAAGTGTTTGTAGCATGCTTAGTATCTTACAGTATCTGGTCCCTGCTGTATTTCAATACATATAAAATATATGCCATGGGGTTTGCATAAGGACATTGTTCTCGAGGTTTAACTATACGCTTCAATAAGAAAAGGCGGGTTGGTGAGAACAGCTAATGCTTTGATGTGTGAGTTCATACGATTACCCTGCAAAACACATATATTTTTTAATATTTGTTTATTTTTTTTAATAGTGCTGCGTTCAGTTCCCGCTGTTTAGGTGAATTGGTTTAATGGTCTTGGCGAAGCTCCTCCGAAGCATTGCCAAGTACCAGCAGGGTACTAGAGCTCAGGTGAACCCAGCGCTCTAGGGGCAGGCAGGCTGGATGGTGCGAGGGCTGGGTGATGGTGTGGGGAGTCTCTGCTCTCTCCAGTGAGCAACTGGGCGCTCATGAATTGGGCAGCTGAACTGACCAGTGAGCACATGGGCGCTTCTCCTTGCTCCCAGGGCCTCTGTGGGCACCACAGCTGCCTGTGGCTAATGGGGTGCCTAAAACCAACTGAACAACGCCAAATTGTTTTCTTACATTGCCTCTAACGGGCACTGCTTTCCACTGGGGCTTACTGAAGAAAACTCGACTCCTTCCTCTCGTTTTGAAAAATCTGAGAGGCATATGCAGAAAAACAAGGAGTGACCAGCTTCTGCAAACAAAGGCTGAGCTGAGCTGAGAATTTGCTCAGAGGAGCCTTCTGGCAGAGGGCAGATGGGGCCACATGTGGAGTCTTCTCCTCTGTACACGTGGCCAAGCAGCCCATCTCCATCACTTCTTTCACCACCTACCTCCTCTGTCTTGTAACACCCCGGGGAGTTCTGCCTAGGGTCGTGGTGGGCAGGGACCCAGCAGCTCTGGGAGGTGAGGGCTGGGGTGGGGGGCACCTCGTGTTTTGCCTTCATTGGTTTTTGTGGCTCTGCCTGGATGCTGCAGCAGCACTAGGGATCACGGAAGCTTCCAGACTGAATGAAGCACTCAAGGTTTTCTGTACCCTGTGGCCGGGAAAGGCAGAGCAAATAACTCGCCATAAGTAGAAAAAACTTAATGTGAAGCCTGACTATTTTACGTCCCTCCCTGCTTCTGCTAACTACAAAATGTTTGAGTGTTTGCGTATGGGTTGCTAATATGTGTGGTGGGGTTTTCTGGGGGTTTCCACAGTGAGTACATTTGAAAGCAAATCGCACGACTTCAAAAAGCATCAGCAGCCCAATTCCAAATAGAGTTCCTGCTCTGAGCTCCTGACAGGAGCCTTGTTCTGACAGGCTGTCAGTGTGGGAACGATGGCCCAGCTGTCTGCCTGATATTGCTGAAAAAAGCCAAAAATATTTTTGGGAAATTATCCAACAAAGAGACACCAAAATGCAGTGGTTTTTTTCACCAATTTTCTGCCGAAGGGTTTGAAATTTGACAGGGCACCATGGGAGGTGTAGTGTAAAGTGGCTTAGAAAGTTCATCATTAAGCAGAGCTGTCATTGCAAGTTATATTTGTCCGAGGTGAGAAGTTCTAGCTCATTTGGTGCCCAGACAGGTCTAAGCCTTAGGCAAGTTGTTACAGTTCTCCCATGCTGCTAAATGGACCCTGGGCGCTGATTTTCCTCTCTCTGTGCAGTTGGAGTCGCCTGGGAGCCCCTCAGGGCCAGAGTTGCCCATAGAGACCCTGCTGGAGGACCGGGAACGGAGGATTTCCCACTCCCTCTACGGTGGGATCGAGGGGCTCAACGAGTCACCCACAAGGAACGCGGCGCTGAGTAGGATAATGGGTGAGTCAAATCAGCTCTGCTAATCAGGGCGTGCTTTTATTCCTCTCTGTGAGTCATTGAAGGGTAATTAATGCAGCATGGGGATTAGAGAACATGGAGGTTGCACCAACCAACTTAAAATGTGCCTTAAAATTGTTCCATGCAACCATTCGGGACGGTTAATGGGAGAAAGTCAACTGGAATTATGAAGTGAATTTTGTATCCTGTAGCAGGTCATAGAACAAACAAGGGGCGAATTTAACATAGTTTTTCAGTGTCTGGGACAATAAATTATTGGGTGGTCTAGTCTCCATGTTGAGCCTTCATTCACATGAAAGTCAGTGGGAATTTATAACTAATTTAATAATTTCTTCTCCTCTGTTTCAGTCATACTACTATGTAAAAATAAATAAGGCAAACTTGCATCCATTTATGCTAATTTGGGTGTTTCATGAATTTGTTTGAATTTTTGCTTTGCAGGACATGAATTTTAAAACCTTATAACTAATTTTAAGCATCCCTTTAGTAGTTTCTGTGCCATACCATGAGCATGGCCCCAGTGGATAATGAGGTTATTAGTGATTGCTCTGCAGCAGTTCAACTTCTGATGTACAGAGCTAGGTAATAAAGACTTGCCTTGCCACGGGAGTGGACAGATTTACTGACTAGCATGGGATTAGTTTGAAAGGATTTTCAAATTTAAACACAAAAAGCAGCTTGATGAAAATAGCACCTGACAGAAGATGTGACAATTGCTTGCTTGAGTTGCAAGTTTTAAACGTAAGACCTGGCCATTAAATCTGGGACTTCTTAGTGTGCTTGACACACAGAGAATATATTAGAAGATGCTGCTACAAACTTGATATGAAGCAAGGCTGATCTTAGTTTTGAATTCATAGAGATTTATTTTCAACATTAGAAAATGAAAGTCCACCATCTAAACTTTTTCAGTCAACAGTTTGTGTATATATTTCACTCTGTTTTGGGGTAGTTTGGGGATTTAAAAAAAATACTTTTTTGTTTATTTGTTTGCTTTTTCTTTGTGATAGTAGGATAACACTGTTGTTAAACTCTGAAAATCCAGAAATTTGCTATTCAAGTTATTTCATCGATTAAGTATTTTTTGCACATTTGGTCAACAATAGTTAGAAATAAATCATATTCTGTTCTGTTGCATTACATTTTGTGCAGCTTGGAAGAAAAATTGTATTCCTGAGAATCAAAGAAGTATGAAACCTTTGTATCTGAAGTCACATGCTACTTAAAGAGAAGAACTGAAAAGAAATATTCAGTTGTTGACAAATTTAGGGAGCATCAGAATAATTTGGAGACTTTAGCACTGCTCTCCCATAGAAGGGACTGGTTCTTGTGGTGTTGAGACTTCAGATAAAACATTTGCAAAGCACTGCCTTCTGTTTTTTCCATCAGTGTTGCAGAGGATTTACACATAGAGCTCATATAAGCGTTAACGAGTTATTGCTTAAACACCTTGTCCAGTGATGGGAGAGGAAACCCTGAGAGAGCGTGTGTGCATGTGTGTCAGCAGCGCGGTTTATTTCCACACCAAAGGAACACAGGGCTTGTTGTGCTAAATACAGTCTGGTATCATTCTGGTATCATTTAACAACAGACACTAACTGATGTTTCAACAAAAGATAAAACAATCTTTCCAAAGCTCTTGAACTCTAATGCTTTTGCATATCTCTCTAATGCAGACATAGGGGAAAAACCCCATCCTGCATTTTTTGTTTTATAACCTGAAGTTGATGTTTTGATTTCTTCTGAATCATCACTTTTATGTATTGTTTCCAGAAACCAGGAATTATGTAGAAAATTGGTTGTTTGTGACTTAAGTATTTTGATTCTTTAGTGGGAAGCACATGGAAAATCAAATTGTGCCTGAACATCATAGTAAATGTGAACTAGTCCAGCATAACTGAAAACTGGTCTTGCCAGGACTGGGTCATTCCCTTTTGCAGTTACAGTTTCATGGAGCTGTCATCTTTAAACCCAGGTTTTAGGCAACAGTCAGTTTTCTGATATTCTAATTTTTCTGAATGGATCAGTACCACAAGGTTAAAACTGCAGTGTTTACAATCCTTTGTGATATTATTGCATGCATGCTTTCTTGCAGCACCACACCACAGTGAAGTATGTTACCTGTTGGCAGAGATAGGTACAGTTATTTGGTTCAGAATAGCTAAAATTTGTAGGACTCGAATAATTTATTATACAGTGAACTTCCTGTCTTATTAGAACTGATAATAAGAAAAAACTCAGTTTTGTTTGTTTGGGGTCTTTTGTTGTTTGTTGTGTTTTGTGGGTTTTTTTAATATTTTTTTTTTTTCTTTTCATGGGAATGTATATGTGGTATTATATGATTCTGCCAGAGTTTTCCTCCCCTCTTGAAAATGGACCTAAATGTGAGGATCAGTCCTAAGAACACTCTGGCTGAGGAAGACTGGAGGTCCGTACCTTCCCGTGCCAGCCCTGCCCGTGACAAGGAGCCAAAAGGAGTGGTTTATGTAGTGCTGATTCCCTTGAGTGCTCTCCACATATGGAGGAGCTCTCTGACTCACGGGGTCTCCGAATCGCCTCTTGTCTTTTTATTTACCCCTCGATGGATTTAGCTATGTAAACTTTTAGTACTCTTGGTACCTTGTGGTGAGGAGGTCACAGTTTGATTTCACGTGTGAACGAGTAGGTCTTTCTGCTTCTTTTGCTTTTGTGTGAAATTGATGGATTTTGAGTTTTCTTCCCTCCTAAGTTAGACTATTGAGAAGTGATAATCTCAAGGTCTGGAAAATTCTTGCTATTTCCAGTCATTGCTTAAAGCTGGAACAAAACTTCTAAGAGACATTTGTTTCTTTTAAGTATATCTAGTGTAATTTTCAGGAAAGGTGTTTAAGACAATTTCCTTACTCTTTTAATCCATAACTGACAGCAAGAAGCGGCTGTCAGAGTCTTGCTGTGATAGTGGCAATAAAATACCAATTTTGGAATGTGATTTAAATTATGTAGAATAATGTTTGCTTACTGCAAAAAGGCTACATGAATCTTTTAATGTTTCTGATTATTATATTGATCTACTTTTCTAAGTGACTATTGCTTTTTCACTTTATAATATTTCACTGGAAATTTCTGATGGAGAGGAGACAGTGCTTTCTGTTTTCAAGGAATGATATTTTTGTTTTAACAAAGTGGTTTTTCTTTGTACAAATTGGGTCTTCTAAGAATTAGAGGGCTATAATAAACCCTTATATTTAGTTAGTTATTTTTAATATTTTCAGGTTGCCTGCTGGTGGCAGGTTCAAAATAACATCTGTGTTATACGGGTTTGCTTGGCTCTACGATTAAAAATTCAAGTCTCTTCTGATAACACCATTCTTGTATATCATCCATTATGCTCCTGAGTTTTGCAATACACAAATACATAGCTACTGTCTATATAAATTATTCTTATTCAACAAACAGCTTAATACAAAGTCCTCTTTCATCTCTTTCTTCTAGTTGCTGATATATTTTTAATGAACATGGTGGGTTTTGTTGCTAACAGTGACTAAACAGGAGTTATTTATCAGGGGTACACCAAGTAACACAATAGCTTGCACTGAATCTGCTTTTCATCCTGAAGGATCCTCCAGAACTTCATAAAATTTGATAGTTGCTACACAACAGGAAATACTTTGTTTTCTACACAAATAATTACTATCTTTAGGATAGAATCAGGAGGAAGCACTACTGAAAAGAATTTATCTAGGGATATGGAGTGTGTGTGTCAATAAAATGAAAATAACCCTTCACAAGCAGCTTGCAGTTCCCTGGCCGGTAATCTCATCAGAATGTGATGGTCTGCTTACAACAGTCTTGACAGATCTGACCACTCTCTAGAAATCTAAAACCCGGAGACATTTTTATCCTTAGGTGTTCCCCACACATTCATAGAATCATAGAATCATCTAGGTTGGAAAAGACCTCTAAGATCATTGAGTCCCACCATTAACGTAACACTGCCAAGCCCATCACTGAACCATGTCCCTAAGTGCCGCATCTACATATCTTTTATACCCCTCCAGGGATGGTGACTCCACCACTTCCCTGAGCAGCCTGTTCCAATGTCTGACAACCCTTTCTGTGAAGAATTTTTTCCTAATATCAAATCTGAACCTCCCCTGGTGCAACCTGAGGCCATTTCCTCCTTTTCTATCACTTGCTACTTGGGAGCAGAGACCAACATCCTCCATGCTACAACCTCCTTTCAGGTAGCTGTAGAGAGCCATAAGGTCTCAGCCTCCTTTTCTCCAGGCTGAACAGCCCCAGTTCCCTCAGCTGCTTCTCATCAGACTTGTGCTGGAGACCCCTCACCAGCTTCATTGACCATATTCCTATCCCACCTCTATTTAGCTTGGAAAATTAGATTATGTGAGTATCTATGCAAATTTTACCAACACTCTGTATATTTCTGGAGACAAATACACTGTTAGTGAAAAATTAAAAAATGAAGACCTGGAAAATTTATAATTTCTCATTGCACAGTTCTCTGTACCCCTCCTATAGGAATTCTTATTGCTATTGTTATCATCATCATCATTACTATTTTCTTTTATTATGATTTCTATTATTTATTACTCTATTCCTTACTTCAGTTAATACTTCATTCTTCATCACAGAGTAGCTGTTGCTGATTTCTTGGTCAGGTAGGTTAGGAATCACCTGTCATGTCAGAGCGAGAAAAGCCCTCTACTTGTGGAAGAGACTTGAAGTGTACCATTGGTCTGAATTCCACAATATTAAAATGCTCATGAGAGTCACTCATTAAGTAATACTTGGTTTTGAACATGTAATAAGGGTGTTCAACAGATTTCTTAGACATTCCTTTAAAAACAAAGCAATAGCGAAAGCACAAGAACCAAGCCAGATACAGCACCATGACACTGCAGCATAGTGGGGGAGCCAAGTTACTGCAGCAAACATTAACAAAACTTCAGAGAGTTTCGAAGTTTGAAAGAACCTGTAGTAGTTGTGTTCTACATGAGTAAGAAGCCTGTTGTTCATTTTTTATACTGTGTATGCTCAGAGGTTTTTGGAGCCATTTATGTTGGTGGTTTAAATTAGGTCCACACTATTTTCTGGTCTGTTATAGGTCTATACTGTTATAAGTTTGAAGTGTCACTGTTTGACATATTTCTCCTTCTAAGTTAAAGTCCCCATAGACCTGGAGACCACCCATTTGCAACTGGAGCTCCGAGACTTCTTTTTCTGCATGGACAGATGGGAGCCCTTCTTGGCCCATAGTTTAGTATTGACCTCAGGCTACACTTGTTTAGATTGGTAACTTGTTCAAGAAATTTGAGCATCAATGTCCTGAGATGAGACATGCTTCAAAGGGAGAATGTTTTCCCTTCTTTATTACACTGTTCAAAATACTTCATATTATTACAGATTACCTCACTGAAGTTGAATTAATATATGCAAAACTGGACTTGGAGTGTATTCAGACTCTAAATTTTATAGCACTTCTCTGGCCTGAGGGAAAATTATTTTCTTGGAGACGTTTGTAGACAGCTCGAGCAACATCTTAGGTTTGTAGATCAATCAAATATACTGATGATTACTAGGTTTGAAGTTTCTTTGGTGGTTCCTTGTAATAATTCTCACAACAGTTGCAGAGCTTCTTTCTCCAAGGGTATTTTCTGTCCACTTCAGCCAAGCTCACTACAAAGGACATCATGAGCCTGTTGCTGAGGTCAGTCTGACCATCTGCTGGAGGTGAAGCCTCTCACCTGTTTTGAGCTTCATCTGCAGTGAAAAGCATAGGCACGTCAGATGGGTTTTCTCCTCTATTCCAAAGGAACTATTAAAATGCCAGTCTTCTCCATTGTCAAATATAAAGAAGTAGTGAAAAGTTTAAAATGTTACTGAATCACTGTAGCCTCTCAAATGGGAAGTTCAATCTGTTGAATGCCAGAACGTTATACCTTTTCACAATCAATTCTTTGGAGACATTATTAACTACGGAATTAACAGTCTTGTAGGCATTATGTTTGGAAAAAAGTATATTACCAGGCTAAACATTAACCTGTCCATCAATAAGCTATTACTGGGCAAAGAATCAGCTGTTATGCAAACTGAACACATTCATTTCAGGTTGACAGTGATGAGATGTTCACCAGTCACTTTTTCTTCTGATGTTCACCACTTGCTTTTTCTTCCAGCCACTTCTTCAGCCTTCTTCAAGGATCTCTTCTGAAGTCAGTTTTCCGCCCTTTGGAAAGCTATACGCAAGGAATTGCCTAGTGTAGGGACGAATTTAGCTAGCTCTTTACACATAAGGTTTTCGTTTATTTGTTTGGTTTTTGCTTGTTTGGGGTTTTGTGAGGTTTTTGTTTTTATTTTTTAGTGGGTTTTTTTAGTTGGTTTTGGTTTTGTCTCTTTATAATTGCATGCAAAGGTAGTGATGGTAACTGAAACGTTGCCAGAAAAGAGGAAAAACGTATTTTCCCCTAATTCTTCACAATCTATAGTAAAAATAAAGTGTGAAAATATTTGATACATCCATACAAGCAGTTTATGTTATGGAAATACAAGTTTTGCTATATATTATTTTCGTGGTGCATCGTGGGTTTAGAATAATTTAGTTTGTTGTCAGATTAACGGTTGATTAAGGTAGCGCTTTTCTGCTCATGAGATGTGACTATTTTACTGTTTGTGTGTTTTAGTAAGATAATACATTTCCAGGAATGAAATTCCTGTAATGTCATGATCATTCGTTATAAAAGATGTTGTGTGTAGTGAGAGTTAGAATCAAACATTTAAAAAGACAAATCTTTCCAAGTTGAGCATAAATATCCAGGAGGAAAAACTATTTTTAAAGAGATTCTATCACATTGAAAATTACGTGCAACTAATATGAAATAATCACGCTTAATAATTAGCCATTGCCTCAGATAACTAAATAGTTTTCATGCAGATTTGCAAATCTGTATTTTACTTAGAGCAAATTTTAGCTTACTGTTTCTAGATACTGAAATAACCTCTGTTTATGACAAGTTAAAATTTTAAGGAGTGATAAATCTATATTTCTATGGTCTTGCAAATAATTTAATATAACCAACATCCTCCCTACTGTATCTCATGTACGTATCCTGAAAAACAGATTTATTCAGTTTAAACCATAGTTATTTTAAAAATTATTGCAATGAAAATACTATTGTTTCTCATACTTTTTATAGCTTTTTAGTCTGTTTTGGTGACATAAAGCTTTCTATAGGTTTAAAAGTTTGTTCTGCTTTTCATGCAGCAGTTTGAAAATTGTTATCCAATTTTACACAGTGATATGATTATTAGAAACTGTAATCATGTGTGTATGTTTATCCCTACGAACGCAGCCAGTGGTAGTGCATTTATAATATTTACATGCACACTAAAACTGATTTTTACTTGGAAACAGTGTTTTCCTAGTTTGTAAAATCCTCTAAATATCATCTTTTAACTGCCACTCTCATAAATTAATGCAATGAAGTCTGCTGCTGAACAAAGTATAATGCTGAATCTTTATTATGTCTCTTTAATGTATGTGATGACTCTAATTGAAACATCTGAACAACTGTGTAAAACTTATTTCAATTTGGTGGTAATAGAATTAGATAGGGTTTTTTTCACAAATTTTATATGTGTGCCTCCAGATTATTTTGTAAAGGAGAGAATGAATATTCAGAATCATTTAGCTTCAACAGCGAGTTCTCATCACCTGTTACAGGTCTTACCTTTGTGGAGGCACAAAAGGGTTCCAAGTTCCCCTTAACAGTCAAACGAGTTTCAAATTTCACGACAGCAAGCTTGATTGGGAGAAGCGATGAGCTCTGTTAGTTCCCCTGAACTCATTTTTGGTTCTGCCAAGCAATTTGCTGCAAGGGAAGCTCCTGTCTTCTGGAACAAGTGCTTTCCAGTGGTGCCCAGTGACAGGACCAGAGGCCGTGGGCACAGACCAAAGCACAGGAGGTTCCCACTGAACATCAGGAGACGCTTTTTCACTGTAACTCAGCACAGGTTTTGCCCAGGGAGCTGGTGAAGCAGCGAGATTCAAGAGGCATTGGTGAAGGTCCTGGGCAGCTGGCTGTAGGTGTCCCTGCTCGAGCAAGAGGTGGTTGGACCAGATGAGAGGTGACTTCCAACCTCAACCCTTCTGTGATTCTGTGCTACTCTTGCAGTGGGCCGCAGATACAAGTGGTGTATATTGCGTTTCAGACCTCTGCACAGGCAGATATGTTGTGAGACATAATTAATTTTATTATCTGTGTTGTATCACTCTTATCAGTAGCATCGCAGTTTAACACGACATTTTATCATGTGTGATATATTTTTCGAGGCGCACTCTGCCATTATTTAGGCTTTGTTTTTTTTTTTTTCTGCTTTTTATTGCTCAGGTAAATATCAGCTGTCTCCAACGGTGAACATGCCCCAAGATGACACTGTCATTATTGAAGATGACAGGCTGTCCGTACTCCCTCCTCATCTCTCTGACCAGTCGTCATCCAGTTCCCACGATGATGTTGGGTTTGGCACCGTTGATGCTGGCGGATGGGCTAAAGCTGCAATTAATGAGTCAACAGACTGGTAAGAGCATGTTTTAGTGGAAGGGAATAAGACATGACTGCAGTTCTGTCTTTTTCTTTTGTTTATTTTTTCGCTACTGCTAATATTAATCTTCTTTTTTTTTTGTAATCACTTTTAGCTTTCCCTGTTTTCAAACTGATAATTGTCCCTATTTCAGGAAGGAAGTCCGTGCGGATAATTTGGTAGAATTTCTACTTCTGGTTGCGGTTTTGTGCTCTGTCAAAGCACATTTGTGGCAACGATACTAATTGTTACTAAGACCAAATCAGTATATAGCTGTGTTAATTTTATGATTTCATATTAATTTAGTTGCCAACTGAGCTAGCTTTTGTTAAAAAAACTTTGCAAAATTTAAACACTTGAGTTTGTGAAAGATGAAAGAATCATTCCAATTGGAAATTTAAATTTATAAACCTCACTGTAAATATTTCTAAGTCTGTAAAACAAATATTTTATTTTTATATTCCAGTATATGTAGAGGAGCCTTTCAAAACTTCTGTAGAATTTCTTCATTTTCCTAATAATGTATTTTAAAATCTGCTTAGAGGTCAAAGCAGGTATTTGTTTTGCCCCAGTGTTAATGCTTGGGCAACAAGAAATAGTTAAGATTTCTGTATTATTCATTAAGAAATACCTTTCATATAATTGTATGGTTTGTAACTATCATGCAAAGGCAATTTACAGTAATAATTCAATATTTAAAAATATGGAAAGTGGTAGTACCACGTTTAAAATGGTGGAAACTAACTTTCTATGTTTTATCTGCAGTAAAAATAATTTATGTGAATCTTAGTTGAATCTCTAATTACTTTTATACATTCTAATATGAGAGTCTAAATGAGAAATGCATTGAGCTCCATTATTGACTTCCTTAGGCTCCTGGCAAAGAAATACTGTTTATTGCTTAGTACAATTAATACACATCTAAGATTTAATTTGCAAGTCCTGTAATTATCTATATTAACAGCAAAATAAAAGCCCACCCTGTCCACTGCCACTTCTTGAAGCCAGATAATTACCACAAATGGTGCGAAGTATATGAATTTTCTTATTTTTCTTTTCTCTTGAGCCTGTTATGAATGTGTCAGCAATATCTTAATAAACCAGCAATAGCACCTGCCAGCTGATATGCACCTGTCAGCTTCTTCTTTGCTTTATATTAGTTTATTTCGTTTTATGTCCAGGAATTGAGTTCTGTATTTTAAGCACTGTTTTAATGATTTTTTTTCATCCTCATTTGCTTTTTACTTTCTTTAATGTTGCAATTCTTCTCTTGGACAAGTCACACCTGTAATTTGGGCCCTTGAAAAGTCCATCTGTCTTTTGTAAAAGCTTTTAGAGCTGAGAATCTGAGAGTTTTAAATAGAATAGTACTCAAGGCTGCACATAATAGCTTATTATTGAGGGATTTTTTTAGCTGAATATGAGCAAAAAACCTACATCATAAAGTAAGAGCCCATTTGAAACCTGCAGATGCTTTTACATCTACTTCTGCAGCATATTTTACTATTCATATGCTTTGAAAATGAAAGTAACAGTAAAGAAAATAGGGATTAGATATTGTGAAACTGATCACGCTCAAAACCTTTGAACATGTGTCTTTATGAGAAATTGTAAAGGTCTTCGGATACAATTGCACTTAAAAGAGTAGATCAGTGCAGTGCCTCACTATCTAATGCATTCTATTTGTAAAAAAGTAAATAGCAGTAGAATTAGATTGTTGCATTAATTTCCTGCTGCTAATGGATGGAGGAAGACTTGTAAAACCAAGGTGCATTGTATGATTTTGCTGGAAGGCACAAAGGGTAAAACTAAGAATATGGATGAAGGGTTATCCAAACAAGAATGGCAGCTGTTCTGAATCACAGAAGAAAACGTAAGCTTTTCCAGCCTCACAATATCTCCCTAATCCTTGATGAAAATGTTATGAAAACAAAGGGGCAATAAGACAGGATTAATAAGTGGAATTTTAATAACATTGAGGGTCAGAAGGTGGTTACATTCTTTTAAGGATCAGCTGTCATTCCAGAAATCTTATTTGTTAAGTATGCTAGAATATAGAAAATTGCATTTGGCATGCCTTAATGACTTACACTAAATTCACCTTCTGTCTTTTATTAATGTAGTTGAAAAATATTAAAATGAGGTATTTTTAGGGGCATTAGTTCCTCTGTGCTCATTGGCTTTTCAAGTTACGGATCTTCAGAGGGGCTTTTGAATACTTCTAGGCAATGTACATGTATTCAAACTCCTGAGATCTGTGCCTTAATTACTAAAACACCCTCCTGTATCATTAATAATAGAAATAATCAGGACATGAAAATTGATGCCTCTGCATAGGGCTCAGATGTTTGTACTGTAAAAAGGTATCAGATGTCATGATGTCAGAGAGCAAGTAATTTTTGGTGCTAAGTAGCGCCTGTAGTTTGCAGGATACTATGCAAACACAGAGTAATAATCTCTCTAATAAGTGTGCACAGAAGGTCGGTGTGATAAGGGCAGGCAAGGGAAGCGGAGAGGAAAGCCCCCAAAGGTGGTGTCAGCAGAAACGCTGGGATCCCATCTCCAGAATTCCTGGTTACTGGTGCTGTGTCCAGACCCCTCTTTGCTCTCCAGGACCTGTGGGGCCCTTTGAAAGTTTTATTTAACTTCGGAGTTTTACTCTGTTCTTAGGACTGCAAGATGAATATATACGTGCATGCTGTATTTACATGAAAATGATACTCAGATTTATTAGAAGCTTTATAGATATGGATCAAAGCAAGCTCAGATGAAAAAAGGAGCATACAGCCAAAACAAATAGTTTCAGAAATTCATGCTTTTTGAAGAAAGTGTCACAGGATACATTTTGTTCGGCCAGATGAAGCTGGTCATCTTTAACTAATGTGAGCTTTGTTAACAGATGTTGCTAGAGAAAATTCTCACTATGTAAAACCGCATTTTTCTGGCCTTCGGAGACAGGGCTGACTAGCAGTAAGCCAGAAACTCCTGTGTGGCCTTGGAAAGTCATTTATGATCTGCTTATGAAAGGTGTTGAAACCCCGTAAGTTGAGCTGAGTCACTTGGAGGATGTTTTCAGACTTAGGTGGTTCTTACCTGTATGTTGCGCTGCTGTAAATGCTTGAAGTGTATATTTGTCTTGTCTTTTTTATCATTCTATCATGTGGAGATAATTTTTTCCCTATTTTGTGGGAGGGAGTTTGAGAGCTAAATAGTTATTTTTGAGTTCGGGCTCTGATTCATCAGAGGTTTTAAGCATATGATTCAAAATGTTGCTAAATTGTGCAGACATCTCTGAAATAGTTGCAGTAATTAAATGTAAAACATTATAAGCCTGAGCCAGAAATATTAAAGTCAAAAAGCACTTGACGGTGACTTTTTTCATATAAGCTCTGTTCCTGCTCTCACTTTAGTATTATATGCTTGTCATAGGCACGTATCTGATTATTTGTAAATCTGCCACTACTAGACTGAATTTCTTCAAGGCTGCCCAGTAATATGGAGAGTGATTTTCATCCTTTTTAGTAACTGGTGCCTTTGGAGACTTTTCCTTACCTCCCTATACCATTGTGCCTAATTCCCAGGTGTTTCTTGATCAAAGATGCTTCTATAAATTATAGCACATGACACATAAGCATGTGCACATTATGTAATTTAAAAGCATAAGTAGGTTTCTGCAAAAATCTGCTATTTGCCTGTTTCTCACTAGGTATGAGACGTGTATTATACCTACCCCTTAAAATAGAAAAGAATTGTTTTGAAACTTGTTACTGAACAGTATCATGTATATATAAATTTTTTGAATGGCATTTAGTCTACTTAGAAATCTCAGTGACAAAATATTTAGCTTTTTTTATCTTGAAGTACAACAACAATCAGAGAGGGGATTTTGAAGGATCTTCTTCCTATTGGATAGAGAACAATGGTGCAAAATACTAATTTTTTCAGTATTTTCTGCTTTTGACTTCTTTCTGTGCCAGCTGAAGTAGAAATCTAAATTCTTTGTGCTCACCTTCAGGCTCTTTTTGGTACTCTTCCCTTTTTCAGGCATAGGAAGACCTTTGTGTGAATTTTCTTTCATCTAGTTTTTTAGCAGTAAGCGATCTTGGCATTTCTTTGTTTTTTTTTAATTGTTTTTAACGAGCATTGTGGCCATTGTGACACATTGCAAGCCCAGGGTTTAGCTTGCACACCAAATTTTGCCTGCATTCCTGCAGGCATGGTTCTTCCAACATTCGACCAGCATGAATAAATCTATCTCCAGCTGCTTCTGGTGTAGCACGATGGAACACCCATCACTGCTTGCTGAAGACCTGACTTTCTCAGCCAAGGTCATGCAAGAAAACTGCAGAAGAGACTGAGACTGAGTCCAGTTACCCCTGTTTTCCATTTAGTGGTGGAACCATTGTGGCAAATATTTGCTCTGTATGTTTATCTGTCATAGCCAGGGTTAAAACCAGGAGATGGTGAGAAAAATTTGGAAGTGATATCACATGTGGAGAGAACTTTTCATGCCAAGTCTTTAAATGAAGAAGTTTTTTAAAGGTCAGTGTGCTTCAGACAGGACAGATACTACTTATGCTTCACTGAAAACATTTTTGTGATGAAGAAAAATGGGTAATTTGCTATTAACAGAATATATGTTTCTCATGAAGAAAACAGACCTGTTTCATTCTTTCTCAAATTATTCCTGTGTTGGTGCCGTACATTCTGATAGTAAATGTATAGTACACCAGAAATGTTTTTCTTATATTAAAACCCACAAATGAAATTCTTGATACTTTTTAACTGGGATTGCTGGATGCACCTAACCAAATCCATGGTGTGTGTCAGTGACTACTTGCAGTGGTTGATTTCAAACTGTATATTTTGTTGCTGGTAGAAGTACATGCTAAATAAATGCTTTTCTCTGCAGAGTGAAAGGTTGCGTGATCTTGACAAATGTTCGCATGGTTTTTTTCCCTTCTTACAGCACTCTTAGTCCAGATGTTGATCCAGTGCTTGCCTTCCAGCGAGAGGGTTTTGGACGCCAGAGCATGTCAGAAAAGCGTACAAAGCAATTTTCAGATGCCAGTCAGTTGGAGTTTGTTAAAACACGAAAATCCAAAAGCATGGATCTAGGTAGTGAGTGACGTTTTTTCAATTATTTTATTTGAACCTGATTTTCATATTGTAAGTATATAGATTTTGTAATTCCGAACACGTCGTTTATGTGCAGTACTGCTGCACATAATGTCTACTGGTGGGGAGTAAAGTATTCTTGATGTGAATGGCCAAGTGACCTGTGTATTGTTCGTAACACTTGTAAATGTCCATACATATAAATATTGTAGCCCTCTGCATATGTGGTTATACATAAATATAAAAGGTATTTATTAAAATGGAGGTGAAAAGTGCATTAACCAATCCACATAGAATAGATGCGTAAAACTGTGCTGTGCTGTGGTTCTGGGTAGGCAGGATTATTCTCAGTTCATTATTATAATGCAATTAGTCTTAAAGATCCTTTGTGGTCTCTCAATTTGTAGATGGATTTTGATTAAGGTATTAAAGATGCAAGTATTTTTTTGAAGAGTTCATTCAGAATTACAAAAATGGAGCTAGTTTGACATCTGGTTGAGACCCAAGTTTTAATATTTATATCAGAAGCCCTGTAAAGCAGCAGCGCCTAAGACAGGCAATCGACTATAATCATTTATACTGATAACACAACTGAGAATAAGTAATCGCTAACAGGCCATCTATTTTGTTTTGCCATTGAATTTAGATTCTGAAGTGCAGAATCTAGTAACCTTAAACAGTGAGTTTTGGTTGTTTAAACACACAAAATTCCCTACTCATAATAATAAAAGATAATACAACTTGCTCCTTTATGATAATTGTGAATATCTCAACTACAATCCTTAATGCACCAACTTCCTCAGGGGACAGTAAGGTTGGTGATATTGACTTGTCTTGACTAGTTGTGATGTGCTAACGTGTAAATAACATATTGTACCTGCCTGTGATGTGAACATGACTGACATTGCATGAAGGTTACTAGTTTGCTGCCATTTCTTCCCAGAATGTTTGCTTACTGTTGCAGTTTATTTGCATGAAGTATGACATTGCTACGGTCCTCTAACTTGAAAAAAATATATGCAAAACAGAAGGAATGTTGGATGCATGTGGGGCATGGGCACTAACTGGGCTAACCATTATACATTTACCTTTTAACAGTAGCTGACGAGACTAAGCTCAGTACAATGGATGACCAGAAAACAGGTAAGAATTGACAGTAAGGCTGTTGCTATAGAAACCTTGGTCAAAGCAGCTTACCACAATTACAGAACTGCCAGTCAAATTGCATGAAAACATGAATATTCCAGTACTTGCATGGCTGCTTTCTGTTGTTGTGAATAATCAAGTCGTACAGAAAAAGAAAAGTCTCTATGGTGATAAGTGTCTAGGGTAGTATATTCAAGCAGGTCATACTCGTAACTGTAGGTAGACATCTGTTTCTACACTTTGTAATCGTAAATATGCACGGTCATTTGGATTCTTGTCCTTTCAAAAACATCTTGGAAAATCTCCTTCTAGCTTCAAATTCTCATGTTTAGAGAGCTGATATGGAAGAGTCAAATGTTTGGCTATTCCAGTGCTAACACAGTGCTTGGAAATAATTCTTTTAATTAGAAAACTGCTACCTTTGCCTTAAGAGGTCATCAGATACATGTTGTGAGCTGAGTTGAAGATTACTGGCTCAAGTTGATTTGCCTTTGGAGCTGAAACCCGAGCATCATAACAGAACAAAAGAATATGTAAATACAATCTTTTCTACATACCATTGATTGTGACTTTTCACACAATGATAATGAGATATAGGTTTCAAAGCATATTTTTATTATTAATTAAAATAATGCACAAACTGCAATTATGAACCTTTATGATTTATTAATATAAGTTAGCTTTTGACCTTTTGAATGCTATTTTAATTAGGCTAGATCCAGAGGACACCATAACATTACTCAGTTCTAATTAGGAACAATTCACCATTTTAACCTGGAAATATTATTTATTTTAGCACAATTTGTGGAGTAGGGCATTCCATGCAGAATTAATAATTCACAACTGCATCTCTGTTTAACCACACTTCACAACATCAGTAGCAGTACTGAAAGGCTGTTAGTAATCAAGTGATAAATTTAAAAATTTTATTAAACCAGCTAAAACTCCCAGCTCTTAAAATGTTGCAGAATATGGCCACAGACTCACAGCTTTAGAACTTGGAAATGAGTACACAAAATTAAAATGTATTCATGTTTTGAAGGATTAAAGCCATCAGAGTGTGAATGTACGAATTGTGTTCATTGTTATGGTAAGGAAAGTGCTTAGGAGCTGCCTTCACCCCTGAGCACTGTTCACAGAAAAAGCATTACAGATCAAACTCAAAATTATTTTAAATTGCTTTTCATTTTCTTATTAGGCTGCTTATTGGAATGGCATGTGATTAGAATAGTGTAAAACCAGTGTGTTTTAGTAAAGTATGATATTTAGATTTAAAAGTGCATAGCGTCTTTGGTGATATTAATAGAGAGTGGTATTAATCGAGTGTAGTTTTTTCTCTGTGTGTTACACCTGGATTAAATTCCAAAAAAGAGACAAATCAGACAACTTGGGTGAAAGAGCATGACCGTAACCATCTGGAGTGAGCAGTTACATATTTTGTGTGCAAAAGCTCAGTGGCTGGAAAAAAGGCAAAACACCTTTTACTCTACTTTTATTTTATTTATCTTGTGTGCTTTTAACCAGGTTTTGTACATAAACACTGGATTTCTCCCATTACTGAAGATGGATGTGGTTGTTAAACAAACCACTTACTGTAGTTTGGCTTAAAAATCGTCTGGTTCTAAGAAAAAAAATGCTTCAAATGTGTGGTGAACTATGTTTGAAAGAACTCTAGAAACCAGAAAACTTCAGCATATATTTACTTTAGAAAAAAATAAAAACAAACTCTGTTACAGTCAATCTTGGACTTAATAGTATTGGCTGAAAAGGTGAGCGTACAACTCACCAGCCCTAGTTACTGCAATAGATTTTTAATTGTTTTTCTTTCTATAGTTCACGTGAAGTGCCTAATCCTTGCAGTGTTTACAGTTCATCCTAGAGGTTAGAAGTATATTCAGTAGCAATTGAGCATGGCTCATTTATTGAGTTCCAGGCATACTATGGTTCCAGCTGCTTATTTTTCCACATACACATCACAAAATGAAAAAGAAAGAAAAAAGTCAAAGAAAATTTATTTAAATTATTTATTTATTTTTACGCAATGCTTTGAAAATTAACTGTTTTATTAAATAGATGCATTTTTGATGTGGTTGCTTGCCATATTCTTCCTTTGCCCTCTCCAGCCAAAATTTCACACTTTTATTTTATTGATTGAACTGGAAATAGAAGAATTTATCAAATCTAATGGAGCAGATGTGAGTAAATCAATAGACTCACTGCTAATGTCCTTTAAGAAAGTGCTTAGAAAGTACACTTTGTGCTTTTGCAAAACCGGTTTAATCAAATTGAGGGAAGTTTTTGACATAAGTTCCTGGTAGCATTTAACCTTGAAGTTAATAAAAATAATGTTTCAGAAACAAAAAAATAGTATTTTAAGTCATTTAAAAATGCTGAATGAAAAAAATGTATCTTGCAGCTTTTAAAAGTAGTAATTGAAGGAAACACTGAAGGAAACTTTATGTATCCTTTGACACCATGCTTTTTGCCTTTGCAAATTGCCCAAGCGAATGTGTGGCACTGTGTAAATACTTTATATAAGAGAAGCGGAAGCGTAATGAGTTGTTAAACAGCATCAGCACAAGGGAAGAACAAAGGGCTTGGAGCAGGGAGCAGCACGTAGGCTTAGCGTGATCTGTGTGTGCTTAATGTCTCTCTGGATGTGTGTGTGCTGTGGAGCTCCGCGTTGGGCGCTCAGCGCCGGGGGAGGGCAGCTGCACGCAGGCCTGGCATGAGCAGAGGGTGGCTGCATGGCCTGGAGGGCAGGGCTGGGCCATGGTCCCCAAGGGCTGGTCAGCTGGGGCCACGAGTGGTGGTGCATGTGTGGTGGGCAGGGGCTCTGCTTGGCGGGGTATGAGCAGCCTACAGAACCCTGGAGAGATGGCGGGGATTTGGGGGCGCAGGGTGGAGCTGCACGGGCAGCGCAGGGGGACAGGGGGGTCTGTGGGAGCAGCACTGCTGGGAGGCTGGGCCGGACCTGCCTTAAAGGGTATTGCTTAAGAAAATTGTTGGAAAGGCAAATTTTGATAAACTTCAAATTTTAGAAGCGATAAAAGAATCTCTTTCATCCCTCAGTCATATAAAGACGCTTTAGGTAGATGTGTCTTTTTCTCTTCTTTTTTTTCTTTTCTACTTTAAATTCTGGTGTCAAAATAGAAGTCGTTCTGAGCAGATAACATTTCTGCTGATTACCACCAGTGCTGTAAAGGCTGGAAGAAAATGCTGACATTTTTGTATTTAGAAAACAAGGTTTTGATGTGACTCATAAATTTTAAACAGAATCCATCTTAAAGAAAGTTTGCTGTTTCTCATCAGATTATGGGTAAACAACTCACTTTCTGACTAGTGAATTCTAGTAATAAATTCTGAATTCACTCAATTTACAGGGAAGCTTAGCTGTATATTTTGAAAATAGTAGACTTGCTATGAAGTGGCCATAGAAGATAGTGAAGGTATTAAAATATACATAGCTTTATGATCACAATGCTTAAATTGCTTGCAAAAGGACGTTTCCCTTTTTCAAATTCCACAGCCTGTCCACATTTGTGTCCGTGGCCACCCAACTTCAATAAATATTCCTATCATTTCTGTAATCCATTATTAGTTTTACAGTACTCAAGGAACATGAAGTCATATCCCATCTAGTTTTTCCTTTGGGAAAGCACAACTTGCATAAACATAGTTCTCACCAAGATCTGTACTAGGTGGCAGGAAATGGAACTTTTAAATGTCCTTCATGAACATTAAATGGGCACATAAATGCCTTCTTTATAATTACTGTTTACAAAAAGAGCCACTCAGTAATTGGGAAAAGATATATGAGTATTTCATTCAGAAGGCTGCAAAGCAGAATCTGGAATAAGGAAGTTTACAGTAAGTTGTCATGTAAGAGGATACCCTTTCCTTTTGTATATGAAATTGAATCTGTCAAACAGCTGGTTTATATACGATTGTCCCGTTTCCTCTTTTTTTTTCCTTCAAAATGTTACATTCATTTTTCCTGTCTCATGGACTGTTTTTAACAAGATACAATCTTGAAAAGCAAAAAAAACAAAATAAAATCTCTTTTATTGTTTACTGCGGGCATTAGCAGAGGAGTAGCAGATTTTGGCATGTGCTAGAAAGTGGGCAGTTTTATAGGGCAGTCTAAATTGGAGGTCTGTTACTTGGTAAAGAGAACATTAAGTGAAAATACTTGCCTTAGACTTCAGCCCATATTCAGAAGTTTGGCGAACCTGGCCTGCGGTTTGTTTGTGCAGCTGGGAAGCCGCCAACCCCCCTTGTCCCAGCTGGCTGCTCTTGTTCACCCCAGCAGCTGCTCTGGGCCCCCAACCATCCTCGTGACCCTCAGCACTCCAACAAGGATGGGATGTAAGTGAGGGTGGCTTCTTCTAGGAGATGTGAGTTCATCAAGATAAAATTTCTCACTTGCTGAGGTGTGTTTGTTTCTGGCCGAGGGTCCAAACAGCAAGACTCTGGACCACTGCGGGAACCAAACTACAAGAGTTGTGTAGACCTGTGAAAGAAGATTTTTCTTTTGTTTCTGTTTACAAGTTTGTCTTATCAGTAGGGCAGCTGAAAAGAAATACTTTGACAGCTGCTGTTTGACTTTATTTGACCTGAGGGATTTCAGCTTAACTTAATTGCTCAGACTGTTAATAGCTGAGTAGAAAATGGAAGTGTTTGCTCTTGCTCCATCTCATACCAAGTTTACAAACAACTTGTCATACTGCTATTCTGCATCCCTTCTGTAGGTCTAGTGACCTTCTTCCTCCCCAACCAATAGTGGACAGTGAAAGAAGCTGGTAGTAGTAGGGTAGTAGTAGTCTTCCCCAGTGTAAGGTGACTTCATATACCTTTGTTAAGAACAGTGACACATGCTGTCACTCTTCTCCTTCCTAATATCAACCAGAATAGGGATCAACTCCAGTACTTTATATTTTTCTGAGATAAATACTTTATTTTTCTTTTTCCTTTATTGCATTATTCGCACAAGACCTTGCTTACAAATGCATTGTTCATTGGTCTGGCATTCCTGAGGGTTCGGTTCTTGGCTCTGTCTCTGTGCTGGCACAAGTCATTTTGTATCTGTGCCTCTGTAAGAGTTGTGATATCAACTGAGGAACAACCCACCACCTGGGACAGCTGTTGTGCCACAGCGCCCTTCTCTGTTCTGCTACCTTTAGGCAAAGAAAAAACGTGGATTTTCCATATTGTAGGTGAGAGCTCTGGTCTTATAACTTCAGGAAATGCGGCTATGATGATCTCCCACCTCATCTTTCTCTCTAGCTGCAAATCCTATGGAAAATCTGGCCAAGACCATACTGCACTTTTGAATAAAATCACTTCAAATAAATACAGTGATTTTTTGTTTGTTTTCTCCTGGAAAGATTTCTGCCAGTTTTAAAAATAATATGAGATCTAATTGTGCAATTGTCAGCTGATTTGCACTGTGAGTGCTTGTATCTAAAAACAGAGGCTAGACATTTAGTCCACAAACCTGAGAAGTTCAGATGGGGAAAGATTTTTGCAGAACACTGTCTGGGGCTTTCTTGGCACAACTCCAGCTGTGCTGCAGCTGTAGGAGCTGCCCCTGCCCCAGCTGTAGTGCTGCCCAAACATCAGCCTGGGGACTGCCGGGAATGTGCTGCTTTTCCAGCTGGATAACTGGTATTGCCTGACTAATTGCATCCTTTGCACAGATATTTTTAAACAACTTCATGAAATCCCAGCAAATCAACTGATGTTTCTCAGAAGCATTTCATTATGAAATTGTTAGCAATTTGATGCAAGTCTTTAAAACTCGATTAAAAGCAAACGACATGCTCCTTGAAGCCAGAAGTCAGGCTACTTTGCAAAGACTGTTACTCTAAACACAATAGAATTCCTGCCCATAATCCACTCTCTGTTCATCACTTGCTGGTACAGATGCCATTTTCTGCTCAAAACAAAAATAATTAATAGGGATTTTAAAATTTTCTTAGATATATATCTCTGCTGTCTTTATGAACTATATTTTACAGCCCCACGATTACCTTATCATTCAAATTGTTAAAATCGTAATAATGTATTTTGGTCTCTCTTAACTGATTTGAAAACCCAGACATTGCTAATGTTGTCGGTTTTGTTGACTGTGACTTGACGTACTCATTCACTTCTGAGACCAACAAATCTGCAGAGAATTCCCTACAGATTATTAAGAGATGATGTGAATAATGTTAAGTGTGTCCCCAAAGATTTTCAGGATGGATATGCATAATCAAGCATGCAGTTCTCAATACTAATTCTAATTACCTTTTTTTTTTTTTCTTCCCTAAATCACTAAGGTTCCCCAACCAGAGATGTGGGGCCTTCATTAGGTCTGAAGAAATCCAGCTCATTAGAAAGTCTGCAGACAGCCGTTGCTGAGGTGACTCTCAATGGTGACATTCCCTTCCACCGCCCGCGCCCACGAATTATCCGAGGACGAGGCTGCAATGAAAGCTTCAGAGCTGCCATAGACAAATCATATGATAAACCTGTAGCAGATGATGATGACGAGGGCATGGAAACTTGTAAGTAAACTATTGCTGTACGTGAAGAATGCTAACAATGTTGGTTAATTCCTTTAGAAAGTGATTTAAAGTAGTAGAAGATAATTTTAGGATTTTTAAAGAATAGATCTAACTTCTCTTCATGAGTTTTTTTTCAGGCTTTTTTCCTTCATATGTATTAACAGATTGCAACACTCTGCAGCTTCCTTCCTTTCTAAAATAAGGAAATAAGATTATTAGGAATGTGTTTACTTGAATTACTATGAAAATTTTCTCTAAGACAGCTAATTAATTTGCTAATGTAAATTAGAAAAAAAGAATTATGCAGAAAGATAAAAAAACTACTGAATTCATGTTACAAAAATATGTGCATATAATTTTGAAAGAGCACATTTGTAGTGTCTGGGGGAAAAAAAGAAATCGCTGTCCTTTAATTAGAGTAAGGCTGGCAGATCTAATAAAATATAAAGTTAATGATCAGCTATTACCCACCCTAATGGGCATTCATTTACATTTTCAGTTTTTTAACCCCAAGTATGACCCAACATGTGGAGGATGTCATTAACATAAAAGAATCACTTCAAAGCTAACCTTATCATTATTGAACTATGTAAGAATGGGCTGGTAAAATGACAACTTGTATTGAATGAAAATAGTGTGAATGGTAAATTACCTCAATCAGAGGTTTTATTAAAATCATTGAATTTTTAACCTTCATGTTGTACTACTTTCAACTTGTCACATACCAGCAGAATTTTTTTTTATTCAACCTGCAGCTAGTTAGAAGTTTATGAATGAAGATGATGGTAGGAAGGCTGAAGTAGTAAAAAATGAATGCTAACAGAAAGTGCTTAGAAAGAGATTTTTCACTCTCTGCTCTTTTTAAATTTTTTTTGGTTTCAGAAAGTCTGTTTCATAAGTGTCACTCCCTACCATTCTTTTATAAGTTACTTGTGTTATCACTCTTTTATTTTTTTAAAACTCTTTGCCTTTTTTTTTAAATCTGCCTGTTTCTAAAGGTGTTCTGAGACTGAAAGGGAGGTCGTTTTGCCAGTCACTTTTCTGAAAGGTAGTTATGGATGGAATTAATTCTGCTTTACTTTTCCAGCACCTGGCAATTTCACACAGCAGTGAGGCTAAATGCTGGCCTGGTGCTGCTGGCTGTCACTCTGTTTCTGGCCAGGAGAAGAACAGACTTGAGAAAATGTGTATGATCCTGGTCATTCCCCCAGACTACATGCTGATGGTCTTTTGGGACATTAGACCATGTTTTTCTAAAAGGCACTGTTTGCTGTAATCACACCGATACTAATAGCCTGTTTTGAGGCATCAGATTTCCAAAGCTTATCCAGAAGTTGCAGATGGTTTAACTTCATTTGCTCAAAAATATAGCAATACTGTTGTCATGAAACGCTTTCTAGGTAAGTATAGGTTTATGAGATTACTGTAAGGGGTTTTGAGCTTGTTGATGCAAGGCACAGAGAGCAGCAAGGAAGTTTCTACTGGGAGCAGGAGAAAACAGGCAAAGTGGAAATGCTGTGGGGTCAGTCTTTGCCCTCATCTCTCTGTATGGAGGAAGCCATCTAGATGTAGTGGACCAAGAGCCATCTCTTGTCATGGCAGAGCAAGAGTGAGGCTGTTCTCAAATCTTACATGGCGAAGAAGGGTTGAGCAAAGGGTGACCAAGCTATGTCATAGAATCATAGAATCATTCCAGTTGGAAGAGACCCACAAGACCATCGGGTCCAACCATAATATGTGCATGGAACACATTCGGTTGAGTTGCTTGTGTTTTAGCAGCTTCCACGTATTACAATAAAACATCTAGGAAGTAACTCAGAAATGTGCAGAGCCAGGTTGGTAGAAGCAGGTGAGTAGCAAAGCACATATAGTAAGTTGTTTGGACAGAATTCAGTCCTCAGGGTCTTCCACTTCTCATGGTGGCTGTGAGAACTTAGCCATATGTTGCCTGGGACCAGCACAAAATGGCAGGTCCTCAGGTCTGTCTTTATGAGAACGTGTCCATGTTAGAACTGAAAGCAACTTTGGTCTGCTCCATGATATGTGTCCTCAGGCTCCAGACAATTAACCAAATGGTGTCTTCTGCTGGACAAAGTCTGGGCACATACGAATATGTAAAAGTTAGTTTAACAGTCTGGTTCTGACATGAATAATGCCTCACTGCTGCCACAATTAAATTGTAATTATTCAATTATTCAATAATTGTTTGAAATTAAAATGTGGCTTTCTTACATTACAAAACATAGGAAAACATGTTGGTGGTCAATTTGTTGATGCCCTTGAGGTTGGATTCATTTGTCTTACTTGATTTTTCCCCCTTTCTCCACCAGTGTTTCAAGATCACTTCTTTCTTCCAGACAGTGATCCTCTTTGGAGTAGCAAATAATAGCTCTGCAGTAAATTGTGTAGAGGAATTCTTAACATGTCATCACCCCAAATATGAAAGCCATAAAAATACAGGCAGCGCGTGTGGGAAAGGAGCAGTTTTCTCTTCTGAATGCATTTCCTGGCCTTGGAACAATGTGTTCTTAAATTACTAAATGTAGGATGAAAGTCGGGCAGCAGTGACCAGATCTGTGACAACATTTTAAAGAGTATTTGAGAATTTGAGATGATTTAATGGATGTAAAGACATAGCATTTGTGGAAAGGTGTGGGAGTTCAGCTTTTACAGGTCATTTTTCATGCCTTTTTTTTTATTTTCCTTCTTCTCTTAATACTTTTAATAGCTCACTGGAAGCAGAATGTTTATCTTTAGTGTCCTGAATGAGAACAAGGCATTTGGACTGGGAGAGATCAACAAAGCTTTCTAATCTTTTGCTGAATCTTAATTGCTGGAATCTAGGGCTGTATTAAATATCACAATAAGAGGCCTAGGAGCTTAGTGGCAAAATAGCTTCACATTAAGTAGCTTTGATTCCTCATGTGTATCTTTTCTGTTTTATGGCCTAATTAGGAGAATAGCTTCATAATACCTGTTTATGTTTTCTCTTTAGTACAGTGTGGTTCATGAAATGACACTAGTTTTCAGGTTTAATTGATGTTTAAAGTATACTCCGATTTAATTTTTGGCTTCAGCATCCCGCATGGGGAGGCAGGAGGTTGCACGAAAGGAAGGAAATAACAGCACCGAAACAAATGCATTCTGTGTTTTGCAGTAACCTGATGTCATTACTGCAACTTAACAAAAATTAGGAGTTTCATTTGTAGCCTGGGCTTGAATTTTAATTGAGCAGCATTTGCATTTGTTCTAAACACTAGTAATTAGGTATATGTTAATTGCAGAATGACTGTGCTACATAAAAGTGGAACAAGTTTCTTCATGTTGAGTCCTTCTAAGAAAACTGGAAATCTATTTAGTCCAATAGAGACACCAGCATTTACTCCAGGAGAACAGGCGTTCAAGTTCACAGCGCTCAGTCTAAGCTATAGGGTTAATTGCAAGCAAACTGTGTATGATAGACAAATATTTATTGCAGCACAAGTGTAGAAAGGAGCCAATATTATCTCCATAGAACATGCAAAATAAATGATAAGAGCAAGCATTGTTATGACAAGTTGTTCAGCAGCTCAACATAGCACAGTACACTTAATACATGTTTAGGATTAATTTAATGTATTGTTCTATGAATATGAACAACCATAGGTCAAAACTGATTAATCTTTAAAATTCTAGCAGTGAAGTACCAAGTATACACTTGACTTCAGAATTTGTCAGAAATGTAATGCATTTTTTTTCTAATTATATTCGTTTGCAAGTACATCTTTTAAATGTCTAGTTGGTTTTAACCAGAACAGATTGTAGCTATAAATTAACATGCAAAAAATTAGCATCTCTATTCCAAAGTGATTTTCAACTACTCTTTTAATAATAAGTAAATATCATCCCAGACATTGATTAAGAAACACTGTGACCAAAAAAAGTACAAGTACAACTAGTACAGAGGCATGTATAGAACAGGCCTATTAATTTTCTAAAATAGAATTATCTGAATATTAAAACCGTGCCTACAGTTGGGAAGCTGTGTAATCTACTTAATTCATAACAGACCTAAAGACAAGTTGCCATGAAATGCCAAGACCTGTCCTTTTTTTTTCCTGGTGGCTTCAGATTACTACTTGAGATTCAAAAAATAGTTATTAATGTTAAGATTTATCTGACATGATATGTTTTTCTTGAAATATGTTTATTTCATCTTCCAGGGTCGGACAATATTTATAGAAATCTTGGGCTACTCAGTGAATAAGTACTAAGTCTATTGGACATGTCTCTGTATTGTAATAATAATGAATAAAGAAGTTTTTGCAGGCAGGTATCTGAGAGAAAGAAGGGACTATATTGAATGGCTTTCAGTCAGTGATTTGTAGATTTTTCAGGTTCAATAAATTACTTGTAAGATGAATGTGAATGATGACTAAGAAAACCAAGTTTATATTCTACAGTGGTCTATGTATGAGAAATTTCAAAAGAATTGCACACTTCTATTGGCTGTAGAAGAGTCGCTGAGGTCTTGAAACAATAATATTAGTAGGAATAATAATAAGTGGTAGTAGTTAACATATGCTAAGCTAAAAAATGATTCTTTTTTCCTTATATAAGCCGTGGCCTTCAAACCTGAACAACCCAAGCTGCCCCATCTCAACCAAGAATAAAAATCATGATGCATGATGTGTTTTAAACTGCTGTAGGAAATTAAGTGGTGCGACAAAACCATTATGTTACTCGCAGCAAGAGAAAGTCTATTGAGACTCGTGTTGAAGTTAAACAGTCCTTAATGATTTCATATTTTTATGAGAGTATTACCATGAATTTAGTGACAGGGCATGCTGCACTGCTGTTGCTTCTTCTTGCAGGTTTTTCTAAAGTTCTCCTCAACTGATCCAGATGCTGAAACAAAATGGGCCAATTAACATCACTTTGCTAATCCTCTTTGTTAATCCATACATTATTCAGGGTACTCACAAAGCATAAATCAAGTTTTATAGTGTTCTGCAAAGGTGAATTCATTGCTTCTAAGAGTTTAATAGTACAAATGAACACTCCAGGAAATCTCCCACATGAACAGTGAGTTTGAAAAAAGAAAAAAAAAATAAAATAAAATTCTGGTTGTGCATATATCCTGCTTCAAGATACGTTATGCAAAATAGCAAAAAGACTACTCTTGTTGTTTGTTCTTATCCCACTGATTTTTCTTAATTTGTGCTTTCAGTGGAAGAAGATACAGAGGAGAGCTCAAGATCTGGTAGAGAATCTGTGTCCACAGCAAGTGACCAACCATCCCACTCATTAGAGAGGCAGATGAATGGAAGCCAAGATAAAGGCGACAGAAAAAAGGCTGGAAAGGAAAAGAAGAAAGATCGAGATAAAGAGAAGGATAAAATTAAGGCAAAGAAAGGAATGTTGAAAGGCTTAGGAGACATGTTCAGGTAGGTGCTTTGCAATCAAATGTAAAATGAATTATTAAAAGTTTCATTTTTTAGTTTCTCATTTATATTGTGACTGTTTGCTGAGCCCATATTTTACTATGTCAATATATGCACGACATATATAGGCTGATTTCTCAGTTTTTGAGCTTATGAGTGTTGTCATGAAAGAGAAGCAGCTCAGAATGAGAGAGGAGATAGCCGGCAGGCTAACAGGGCTGCAATGGAGAAAATGGTTTTAGTCAACAAACTGCTTTGGTCTTGGAAAGAGTCTTCGGTGTTATCTAAGTAGTGCACATATCCTTTGGAAGGTCATACAGTTTTGGGTTTTGTGTTTTTCTTAAACTGTGCTGCTCCTAATACTGTACCCAAAGCTTATGTGTTACTCGATGAGTGTTTTTCGTTGCTGTACTATTAAGGCTGTTTGGTATCATGGAGGCATGATGTGAAAGAGATGGATCAGTTTGAGATTGAAAACCCGCATGCTCCTCTCAAGGAAAACAGCATCTGAATAAGGTTGTGTGCTGTGAGAACCCACAGTCTGGAGAAAGGGTCAGTGAAAGACCAGAATTTTACCAAGCACTGAGTTTTCAGAAAGGAGTCATCTCTCCAGCAGACGTAGTGATCTGCAAGGAGCAGACTGCTGAGAGACACCCTGCTGTTCTGGGTGAATGGTGAAACATGACAAACACCTTCGATTACTTGTAGCAAGGGGTGAGAGAGCAAGAAAATCAGTCTTTCTTTTAGCCAGCTAGATTAAATAAATATGTTTCCAAGAAAAAACAATACTAAGGCAGCGTTTGTTTTCTTTTGCATATGCAGTGATTCATTATTTAATTTTGAAGTACCCATATTATTTTAAAGATTTATTTACAATGGTTCTCATTTGAAAACATACAAGTAGAGTTTCAGTTAACTTTCATCCTTTTACCTTCTTCATCTTGTAAAACGTTAATTGTACCTACCTGGTAATTGCATAGGTTCTTGAGAATTGTTCTACGTCTGTGAATTGTATTACCAAATTAGTTAACAGAAAAACTAGATAATTAGAAAATATTACTTAGAAAATGTGTTTAGAAAACACAAAACAATGTCAGGTTGTTAGACAGCATGTGCCAGAGAATACCGAAAGAGTCACAGGAGATATTCCCACATGTCAGATAGGAGGAGAGCACTTCAGCCTGCTCTCCTATGAGTCCCTTGGGGAAACCCACATCTTCTGGGTGTCTGCCTGCCTAAATTCAAGCCTAGAGCTGAGATTTGCACTCTGTGATGGGGAAGAGTGGAAGAGAGATGGAGAGATAGAGATACGAAATGTTGACTGGTTTCCTTCTGCAGTCTTTGTCATTTCTCTACAGCAGAAAAGAGGCAAAATTGAGATAAATTGTACGCGCTAAGTTCTGTGGACTCTATGTATATACTCATGGTATATTGGATACCATGATTGCTATCTCGTGGCTTCAGTCAGAAAGTGCTTACAGCATGTAGAAAGTCTGGGCAGCTCCTTGATCCTCAGTTTCTCCTGCATAATGTCCTTGTACGCAGAGGTGCAATAGCTGCTTCATCTTGCATGCTGTGGTACCCAGGCACGGGGCAAACTTGCAGAGGGTCTCATCCAAAGAGAGGAGACTTTGTGTTCCGGAGAGCTGGATCAGTGAGGGCTTCTCGCAGTGATTGTGTTTAGTGAGCTGGCTCAGTGAGGGCTTGTCAGATCCTTTATGCCCTCTGGCCTTAGAGCCTGGTGTCTGGTGTTCCCCTGTGGCTTTGAAAGCTCTAGAGGGAGCCGAGTGTGAAAGTAGAAATTAATACCATTTGTAATCAGGTGCTTCCAGCTAAATAGGAAATAACCTTGTCTATATGCTCGATATAACACTTCTGAAATCTTTAATCTGGAAACTACAGTAATTTGGCTGATAAGATCTGATGATCGCTTTGTTGTTTGCTCTTCATAACAGTCAACATTTCCTTGAGTTATTTTTTTCCCTCACTACCATTTCTGAGTGAACTTTACCTTTCAATCTCCTCTTAATTAACGTGGGAGAAGTGCTATCCGGATGCAGTTGACTCCTCCTGGATCTGTAAATTAGCTTGCACCTTGTCAGCCCACCCAAGAGAGGTGCTCCTGGCAAACAGGAAAGCTGATTGAAGAAATCAGGCATTATGCCTCATTTCCACTCAGTGTTTGATTTGCTTTGTTGACAGGCTTCTCAATAAAGTTGAGATAGGCTTTATTATGTCTGCAAGATAAGCTAGTGCTTCTGCCTATAACTTGCTTTGTTTTTCTGTACATCTGACATATATTGTAGATATCAAGTAATCACTGAAAGACGTTGTGAAATAGAAAATAATGATGACAGTAACATTTAAAATTCAAGCCATGATCAAAGCATAATTGGATGTTTTGGTTCTGTGTAACATTGTGATTTCTTTGTAGTTCCTTTTCTTTACTCCTTTTTCACTTTATTTCTTCCCTTTCAGTGCTCTTATCTTAAAATAATCTTTCTTCATTTGGTTGAATGGGCAAGAACACTTGCAGGATGAAATTACTGTTAACTGACACTTTATTCCAGTGTCTGTGTTTAGCCAAGGGGCTTTTTATTGCCTATATGCAAACTGGCAGCTCATAAAGTGGAGTCTATGTGATATATAAAAATAAGTCCCCTTGCCTTCAGTTAAAATCTTAGGATTTGCTACTGGGATCTTCATTAAACTGTACTGTGAGATGGAAACTCCCACTAGAGAACCCTAGGTTACATTTATCCTTCAGCATCTAGTCATCATTTCCAAGAAATCCCCAGATGATTCGCGTAGCAGGTTAAAATCATAAGTAAATCTTTTAAGCACTTCCATTGTTTTAGCGCTTGTATCAAACACAGTGAAGAGGATTGACGTGACCATGAAGCAGAACTGTAAAGCGTAGGGTGCAGCCTGCATGGCTCTGCCACACACAACTCCCGGTATTTCCAGAGGACCTTTGCTGACACTGGGCTGTGGACAGTCTGAAAGTTCACCCTTCTCACTGTGAAATAAATCTGAGCATGTGTGTATTTCTTTTTTTCAAATGGACCTTTCAGGGCAGAACAGAATAATTTATTTAAATTAGTCATTTGGCTGATCAATCTTTCTCTTCAAAGACAAATATAGGGCAAAAGTTAACCTAGTAAATAAAAATATTAGTCTATTGGAGGCAATGCAGATGCTGCAGAGCTTTACTCACATCTGAATGTGTTTATTTTACCTGAATAGCTGCATCATTCCTGTCCTTCTTATCCCTGCAGTAGGTGATGCGCCATGTCCTATGGCTTTAATCCTATACCAGGGGGAGGCTGTGCAGTTCCTTCTTCTCTGTTGCTGGCATTTAGGGGGTGCCTGGCTGGGCACTGTCAGCTGAGAAAATAGTTTTTGGAAAGCTGACACTAAGTTTTGCCGGTTTTTGTGTTTCACTAATGCTGCTTAAGTAGATGTATGTTTTGACATGGGAACATTATAAAAATCCATGTGCTTCTCCAAGTGCAATCTAAAATGCGTTCACTCGTTTTTGAGCCTGATTTTGTTTATTTTTAAGTAGAGATTTTGCTGCTTGATAAAAATCAACCTGAAAAAAACAAGCAGTTGATAAATAAGTCATTGTAGTGCTGCCTTAAGAAAGAGACTATACAGTTTCAAACAGTTCATCAGTAATTAGTGCTGGTAGGGATACATTAATTTGTTAGGCTTCTATATTGTGCAGTTCTTTGACATTCCTCTCCTCAGAGAGAAAACTGTATATGTCACATTCTTTTCCCCTCCTCCTGCCACTGTCACGTACAGGGTATTTTCATTTATGAAAGCGGGTGTCCTCAAGATGTAAGACAGGGACATCTGAGACTATTCTTATTTGCAGGATTTGGGTGATGATGAAATGACACTCTGCTGTGGTACAGATGATCACTTAACATCCCTGTACTTCATTCATGCTTATTCCCGGTGTACAAGCTTGGATATAATTTCTAGATGGGTGACTGGGATGGGTGAAGTAGTAGGTGACAGGCAAATGAAGTGGTAGCTCCGCATCTTTTACCAGCTTTCTCAAGCCGAATATAATTTCCTCTATGGTCATGCCTAAACCGTGGTTCTGTAAGACAGTGGCACCACTGCTCTTATGCCATTTTTTGAGAGCATTTACCTTGTTTGCAAGGAAGCAGCCAGCCATACTTGTACTGGGGAGTTTGTATAGGGGAAATTTCATTGGATAGTTTTATGGTAGAAAAATTATGTCCAGCAAGTGATCAGTCTCAGGAAAGGATATATCTGAGGAATAACTTCTTTAGAAACTGAACAACCAAGATGTTGAGACTAAGGAGGTAAAAAAAAGCAGCTTTGGGTTTCAAAAGGGAAGAAAGAAGTAGGGAGGCCAAGCTATCTTGTCACATCTTGCTGAAAATATTGGAGAGACAATCCCTGCTTGATAATAAAAACCTGCTGAAACAAGTAGACATCTATATGATCAGATAACAAAGGATTTACAAATACAAATAGTGTGCCTGATTTTACGTGGGGAACTGCTGAGGAAAACAAAAGATGGGGGATATACACATTGTGTCTTAACCTTGAGTTTAAGCAAGAAAATATCTGCATTGGTTTTGGAGGTTGCTTACGAAATGGTTGTCATATCATTTGAAACAACTGTGGGTAAGTATATGATATGAAATAAATAAATTTTCTGCTGTCAGAAGTAATACCTCAGTCCCACATAAATATAACTTTTCAATGGGGAACACAAGCACTGTGTTTTGAAGTTCGTGGAACAAGATAGTATGCTTAAAGTTAACCACGTGCATAGGTGTTTTTAGGCTGTCCTGTAATGTTGATGGAAATGTAAAGCTGTAGCATATGGTAATTGAACTTTAATTCCTCACTTAACTGTTGTAGCATACAGGTGGGTAAATCAATGCGCTGGATAGCCAATGCAAATGTAGTATTCCTGGATTACCATTAAAAGCTAATCCTAATTAGATTTAATTACACTTAAAATGATTACTGGGAGCTTTGCATTGTGGCATCTTCTAGTTCTGTGAGAGGAAACAGATAATTCAGTTTGCAACCTTGTTTAGCTGAAATCAGATATACTGTTGTCTTTCTCCCCGCCTCCCCCAGCTGCTTCCAAGGTGCACTGGACATGTCCAGATTCATAAACATATCATTTGTAGCTTTGAATTACACATTTCAACCACATTAGCCATCTGAGGCCTCTGACTGGGCATTTGGGAGAATAACCTACGTGGATTTCTGTTGCTTGTTACATGACTCCCTTGCATTGCCTACTCTGGTTTTCATTTAAGTTTTTCATCAAAATGTCTGTGAAGAGATGAAAAGCAAATCACAAGGGTTATACCATTGATTTAGTAATTACCTTCTTTCTCTTTCATTTAATAACAACCTTCAGACTTTTAAGCAGGCACATGACAAAAAGGTATCTGAGTTGTGTAAAATACTGTTGAATTATACCCTAATCAACAGGACTGGCAAATACCTCGAACTCGATAAAATAAAATCTGTGGTCTGATTTTCATCATTCAGTAGCATAGTAGGCAGCAATAATGGCATTTTCCTTGGAAGCATGACTAATAGGACTTCATATTGGTAAATTACACTTACTGATGTATGGTCTTAATAGAAAACATGGGAACGAGCTCCGAGAGTTGGATTTTTTTTTCTTTAGAGCTCTGTTCATGGCATAAACGCCATAAATCTTGAGCGTTAGAATACAGAGGAGGAGGTTATTGGTTAAAAACCTGTCGGTTGTATCATTTCAAACTTGGAAGCGTGTTGCTCGGACACTGCAATGTGCCTGGGTTTGCTAATCCTCATCTGAGAACATCGCCGACAGCTTGCAGTACTTGTGCTGAGACTTTCATCAGAAACACTGAGCTGGGTCATTGCTCAGGTAAATGAAATCTGGGGCTATTTGTGCTCTGTTTTTTGCCTGCTACTACTATGAACCAGCTGGCACGACTATCATTAAGTCCACATCTGCTTCCCCTCTTCTGCCACCAGCTAGAAAATGCGTGACCTGCTGCAATCCCAGATGCAGGCTACAAGCGTGATGCCTTTTCAAGCTTCAGAGGAGGAGCACAGTCCTCATCCTGGCTGCAAGTTAGACACTGCTAATGGCACCTTATTTACTGTGCTGCTCTGGGCTACTTTGTCCTGATCTGTTTGCAAAGTTATGTCCAGCCTGTGGGATGAACAGAATCAGAAAAGCCTTTCAAATGAAATCAGCCATGCAGCAAATTGTCATCTTTGATGCAGACAGTTACCCAGGACTCTTATAAATGTCTTTCAAAGCATTTTCATATTCTTCACTTCCTTCTTTCCAATTAAAAGCAAATAAGGGACTGAAAAAGATAAGCTTGATAGAAAATAGCTTTTCTCTCTTGGAAAGGCGAGCCATGCTCCTTCATTCTGCTCTGCACTTCTCCGCCTTCCCATTTTCTTCTGCTTGGTGGAATCAGTTGTGCTGAGGAAACGTTGAGTTTCATTGCCTGCAGCCCCAGCCACACTGGCTTTTGACTGAGCTGTCATTGGGGTGGGGGGCAGCAGAATGGCAAATTCATGCTTCTAAACCGAACAATTTCACATAATCTGTCAGGGATTTAAGGAATGCGGCTTTTTAAAGTGGTTAGTAAACTCTGCAACTTTTAAATGAAACACAGAGAGCGCTGGTATGCGATTGTGCGAGGGAGATTTCAAGTGGCAGATTAACGTAATCGTTTGTGGCTTTCTAGTTTGTCATTCTGACAGAAAGCAGGGCTTTGCTCTACGTATTCTTAACACTGGCTTTTCCCAGAGTAAATCTTGAACATGTAAATCTCATGGGTATATATCATATGTGTTGGTTCTGTTTTGTTTTGTTTTTTAATTTGAATAGAATCAAGGCTTTTGTTTGTATCATCCAGAAGTAAGTGTCAGGATGACCTGTTACTAGAGATGAGTTCATAGTGGATGGTAACATATTCTCCCAGTATTCTTCCTTTTCTTGTCAGTGAGTTTAAATAGAGAACCTTTGACACCTACAGCGCCGTCTCTGCCTGCAAAGCAAGCGCAGGAGGCAGGCGTGGTGACAGCTGAGCCCTCCACCATCCCGCCTGGCGCTCTGCGGCGCTTCTCTTCCCGGCCTGCCGGATGAATATAGAACGCAAGTGTCAAGGATGACACCTACTTTATAATCTCTGCAAAGCAAGCCTTTTCAGAGAATTTGTTGACAGTTCAGAGATTCAAAGTTAATTTCAGTTTTAGCTCCTATAGAAATAGAATTTTTTCCGCCACCTGATGTGATAATTGAAGACTAACTAGGCAGTATGCTAGTCCGTAACAAAGTATGGTAAATAAATACTGTCTTGAGATGTGAAGAAGGTGTTAGATGAAAAGCTGTATCGATGATATTTGTTCCTTTATCTGTTGGAAGTGTTCTTTGAAGATTTAATTTATTACTGATAGCATCTGTACATTGGTATACATTATGGATGCTGTAGATGATGCTCTTAAAGCAGAGTCTTCGAAAATCCTTTTTAAAAACAGGAATAGGAACATTGTCTTAGAAGAAAATTAATGCAACTCAACATATTTTTATACAACAAGATGACATCATCTATTAAGTCATAGTTACTTGAGGTACTTTAGTTGGCAGCTGCAGGACATCTGATCCTTTTCTAGAAGAAAAAGCTCCAACTTATGACTGTGTTTAACTTCTTGGGAGCAATGACCTGTGTTCGCAGTGCGTTGGCACACTGGTGCCTCCTGTGAGGGTTTCCATGCGTCCTACTGTTGTGCAGAGAGGTAGTCGTTAAGGACCGTATAAAAATATTTCAGTGGAAATGGCAAAATGGGTATAAGTCAGTATGATTTCTGGAAGAGGATGTACCAGAATAGAAATATTCTGTGAGGCCCTGCATTCCCTCAATGTAGGAGTAAGATAGTGGGTATAAGGCATTCAGGGCACTTATTTAGGTTTTCACATTGTTTCAGGGAAAAATAAGAAGAACGAAAGTTTTGTAGAAAGAATAAGAGAAGGAAAAAATAAAACCATAATTCTAATAGGGTATGCAAGTAGTATTTCCCCTATTTTGAATCGTCTGATGACTACTTCTGGAGGGGAAAAAAAAGATAATTCAGAGGAACTGAAGAGATATTGAAAATACTACACTCTTAGAGTGATTCAGGCAGGAAGGGAGCCCTGCTTGGTTCAACTTGTGCTCGCAGCAGTCCAAGCTTCAGTGTTTCATCCGCTTGCTGAGTGTCATGCCCAGTTGAGTTTCAAACATCTCCAAGGATGGAGGCTCGGCAGCCTTCCTCAGCAGCCTGTTCCAGCACTTAACCACTCTCCTGGTGAAAAGCATTTGTCATGGTAAAAGGAGATAGGAACAAGATACACTGAATAATCACTGGTACAAAAAAAAAATATCTGATTCAATCAACATGTACTTGTCCTTTTCATGAAAGCAAAAACGCGTGGATGTACAATAAGATTGTCACTCAAAAAGTTTACATTTAAAAGGATTTTTGTGATTTGTGACTCAGGGAATCAGCCCCTCAGGGACTTACTGCCCCCACAGTTCCCTGATGATTTGAGGTATATTTACGTAATTCCAAAATACTAACAAAATTTGTAGTATATCATATACAAAAATGTCTTTTAGACATTGTGTAGAATGACTTTTGTATCAAGGAGCTGCTTTTACATTACCAGTGCAAACACCTGATTGCAATGCGCTGCAGTAGGCCTGACTCATTATGGCAGTATTTTATGGCACTCAGGTAAGCATGTTTGCAGAGTTGCACTAAACCTTTTTGATGTGCAATAACATTTCAGTAGTTAATGTAGTGTTCCACTGCACATTAACTTTTACTGCTTCTGTGCAAACTTACAATAAGCAGGAGTGCAAGAAAAGGCTGTAGATGTTTGTAAAATAGACCCTGCTGGAATGCATTCATTTAATGTACTAGCTTTACAGCGTATGTTTGGGCTAGCTGATGATGTGATTAACAGTAAATTTTGAAATGTTTGCTTCTGCAGGAGATAAATTCATAGTTTCTACAAAGATTAACACTTTTCTTCCGGACTTTTTTTTGGTGTCAGTCTTGTAGCTCTGAGTCTTAAAAGGAAAAAGAACTTAGTATGGTTTCATGGAACTGCTTGGTGGTCTTAACTCTTTTCAACAAATATAGAATACAACTGATACAGCTGTTTTGAGGGTTTGTATTATACATTGAAAGTATGTTGGTAGCCCTGTATTGGTAGTGAAATTCTCAGTTAGAACTAGTTCTTTAGATATATTAACTTCATAGACCTGGCTTTGTCAATGGAATCTGCAGACAGTATGTTTTTTGTGCTTGCAATACAAAAAGCTCCAGGACTTTAGCAAGTTGCTGAAGCTTTCAAGAGGAACTGTTTCCTCATTTTAAGAATGGGATAATACCTTGTCCATGCTGCAGTCTCCAAGGGCTTTGATGTCCTGTGGTGTTTCCTGTGTTGTAGAAATACGAAATATTTGTGTGCTAAAAACATAAGCTATCTACTGCTTCCAGATGCTGCTGTTGAGTTTAGTTTGAAAGTGGATGGATGACTGAAAATATATTTAGATTTCTTTTTTTCTGCTCTGCTGTTGTAGTTAGTACTTGGTAAGAAAATGTCTAATCAAAACCAAAGTTTATGGACTAGCTCTAAAAGTCCTGAAAAAAAGAGGATTTAATAACAAAAATACATATAGAATCTTAGCTGTATCAGCATTTTTGAGTACCACAATAATGAATCTAGTATATTTTTATATGAATTGTAAGTGCTTCTAGCATATGCAACATCAGGTGTGCCAGCAGTATTTAGAATGCAAGCTGAATTGCTATTACACTATTCAACAGCAACCAACCACAAATAAATCTCAAATATTTCACAGTGTTATTATAGATACTATCTTTGTCTTTAACCTGTAGTGCTAAAACCCTGAAATTCAGAGCACAACATGCTGCCACAAGCAGGAGTTTCAGGTGTAGCGTTACACCTGAAGTATTTATTTTCTCTCATGTTGCTGAGCAGGTAATGATTTCAACAGTGTTATCACCTGTAACTGCTGGGAGTCCTGATATCATCTGTGGAGCTCCAAATACTTTGATAATTGTTTGCCTTTCCTAACTGCCAGAGGAACAAAACTGCTTGTGTAAGAGAAATAAAATGTGAAGAGCCAGTGCCATTTTCATTGTTGTGTGTTTTGTGGTTGGTTTGTTTTGTTTTTTGAGATTTATGTTCTGCTATATATTCAGAAGAAATAGGAAGATGTAAGTGATAATTGCTGCATACTGTGTGCAGCACCAAGCATGAACAGAGTTGAACTTGTTTGGAGAACAACATCTCAGGGGCGGCTATCTTTGATGTCAAGATTGGGTTTATTTTAAACATCATCTGTCTGGGTTTCTAAATAAATATAGGCCCAGTCACTTCTTGTAGTGCCTGAGCATGTACAAATGAGAACAAAAATGTCACTGTGCATGGGGCTGGTCCAAGTCTGAGATCTTCTGTGCCTGGAGCTTATTTATATGGTGGCTGTAATAAAAAACAAAATAAAACCACAACAACAACCCACCACCCCACATCTCTTGCCTGTAATTAGTCCCATGCAAGTCCTGTTTTTTACATGTTTTCAATCTGAAATAAATCTCTGCTGCCAGCTTAGCCCTGAAATGATCAGCGGTCTAAATCACAAGTGACATGGTTATTTCAAGTGCAGTTACCATGCAGACAGCCCCAGCTCTGGCTGCTGGCAGGTACGGGACGCCGGGTGGCTCTGGACAACCCCTGCGCCAGCTGCTGCAGGGACTCGCTGCCAAACTGCCCTCCCAGCCGTCACACACCTGAGTCTTGTTGCATCCGCTCCAGAGCTGGTTTGTTCTGGTGCTGCTGCTGCAGTGCAGTCTCACTCTTCATTTCCCACCCAGAAGATTCTGTGTATGTAAACTAGATTTTCATGCCGCAGGGCAGAATATCAGCTGATAGAATAGCCAGAGGTATGTGAAGCCAGCAGTGGCATGCTAATATATGCTAACGAGAGGCTCGGCTCGGGCTAAGTCTTGTGCCGTAGCCCTGTTTTTGTAGCAAACTTTCAAAATAGTGTACCTGTTATTTTTTTGCCCTCTGTTTTTATGACAATGTCATTTAGAGGCCATTCAATGTAGCTTAATTTACTTGTGCTTTAGAGCACCTTGTTAAATTATCCTATTGGCACTGTTTGTTTATTTTTTGTCTAATTAATTTTTTATCCCCTAAAGAGACTTAGGTGGCACTGTGGCACCAGACTGGGACAGGAGACCCTAAACTGTGACCATGGCCACCAGTGCCCTGGTGTCTGGTGCTGTAACTTAGCGAGAGGAGTTGCTGGTTGGTGATGCAGGAGTCCTCTGAGAAGAAAATGCAGCTGCATGCTTGTCTGGGTTTTAAGCACATTTTCTTTACACTTGTCCCACTGATCCTACAGTGTTGTCTGTTGTGCTCTGCTGGAAACTGTCTGTGCTTTCCCGACCTCCTATAAGTGTAAATATGCGAATGAAGCTAAAGATATAGAGACGTCACCCATTGCTTAATTTACCCCACAGAGGTTATTTTCTAGGAGATGTGTATCAACAAAGATTTTCAGTAATTGACAGAGAAAGTGCTGACTGACTTATTAACATTTCTGGGTAATGAGATCTGTAGGGAAGTTTTAATCTTTTGAAGGTTCCAGATGAACTGCCAGTAGTTTGATTAACTTTTTGTGTGTCTGTGTTAACCTTTGCTGATTTTATACAGTGTAATTGCAAGGCTACAAGTATAAGTTGTTGAAATAATGTTACTGCAATTTCTTGGTCTAACTAGCTGCTGTATTACATTTGAGTCTTCATTTCTCTGCCGGTTGCATGTGCTTAGACAGAGTCTTTACTGATTTTCTTGTAGCACACCTTTACATAAGGCATGCCATGCTCATAATATACGCATGCAAAGTTGTAAAATGGAGTTGTGAGGACTCTTTGTGTTACTGAGGTGTTTTTTTCCTTTTGTGCCACAAAAGCATTGAAGCAAATTTCCCTTGCAAGTTTTCTTTTGTCTTTTTAAAAAACTTTTTCTTGAATGCCAGTAAAATGGGTGGGTTTTTATATAATCATAGAATCATGGAATTATTTCAGTTGGAAAAGACCCTCCGGGTCACTGAGTCCAACCATAACCTAATGTTGGCACTAAACCATGTCCCTAAGAACCTCGTCTAAATGCCTTTTAAACACCTCCAGGGATGGTGACTCCACCACTTCCCTGGGCAGCCTGTTCCAATGCCTGACAACCCTTTCCTTGAATAATTTTTTCCTAATATCCAATCTAAACCTCCTCTGGCGCAACTTGAGGCCATTTCCTCTTGTCCTATCACTTGCTACTTGGGAGCAGAGACCAACCCCCTCCATGCTACACCCTCCTTTCAGGTAGTTGCAGACAGTGATAATGTCTCCCCTCAGCCTCCTTTTCTCCAGGCTGAACAGCCCCAGCTCCTTTAGCCGCTCCTCATCACTCTTGTGCTCCAGACCCTTCACCAGCTTCATCACCCTCTGCACTCTCTCCAGCACCTCAATGTCTGTCTTACGATGACGGGCCCAAAACTGAACAGAGGATTCAAGGTGAGGCCTCACCAGTGATGAGTCCAGTGGCACAATCACTTCTCTGGTCCTGCTGGCCACACTATTCATGATACAAGCCAGGATGCTGTTGGCCTTTTTGGCCACCTGGGCACACTGCTGGCTCATGTTCAGCTGCTGTCAATCAACACCCCCAGATCTTTTTCTGCCAGGCAGCTTTCCAGCCACTCTTCCCTGAGCCTTATGTTTCATTAGCATTTCTTATAAGGTCTGCCTTTAGACCAGTACCCATTTTCTAAATTGTACTTCTGTATGGTGGAAAAAATCATGGTAACCAGATGCAGTATTTGTCTCTGGCCTGGCAAAGTGTTAGATTTAACAAAAGAAGCTAATAGAAATGTTCAAATTGACCCTTCTCATCATTTGGACTTCTTGGAGCTCAATCAATCTCTCATTATTATCAGAGTTATTCACGCAGAGGCAGAAGTGCTAGTATTTCTCATAATCAGCCCTTGAGCCAGATGTAATTTGCAATTTTGAAGCATTGTATTTTGAAACAATAATGCATTAAAATGAACAGAACAGGAATTAGAAGTATAGTTGTGGAGCGAACACGTTGAAGAGTAGCCATGGTTTAAACGCTTTCTCTAAGCACTTTTAGTGGACACTGCTAATTAGAGGCACACAAAGCAGTGTTATTAATACTTAAATTGGTCCACAGTTTTTAAACTGATCTATGGAGTGTGCCGAATGCAATACTAGAAGTGTGCCCACCTCACTGCGTGGCTGCAGGGCCGCAGTTGTTGGGGGGGAGCACTGGGCTGGGGTCTGGGACCTGCTCAGCACCACCTGGACAAGAGCTGCTCGGCTGGTCGTGGCAGCCGGTGCACTGGGAAGGAGCATTTTACCCCAACACCCAAAAGAAAAATTGCTTACGCTATAGAAGAATAGCTACATTGCACTTTAGATTCAAAAACAGTCAAGCACCTGTTAATACTAGGCTGTTGCTTGTGCTTAGAATTTGGGATTTTTTAATTTTTTTTTTTTATCCCTCTGTGTGTGATATTACGTATTGCAAAGGACGATGTGTCTGCTTTTATATATGTAGTCCGTGAAACACGAGTTGACGTACTAGAGGTCTTCAGTCAGACTTTTCCAGGATTTTGCTCTTTACTTCGCAAGTGAGACTTAATGTTTTTGCAATTTGTATTTACAGATTTTCAATTACTGTTTAACATCTTACTGCTCAGTACTGAATTACCTGACAGGGCACTGAAGACTTGATGGGCAAATTTTGTCTGAGGGGGGGACAGGAGCGTTTCTAAGTACATTAAATGACAGTAATGAAAGGATATGTTGCCCATTAGGATTACATTATCTATTAAAAGGCTGAATTAGCTTGGCTGTGTCACATGTATGAGCTACTACCTTCACTGACTTATAGCACACAGTGTATCAGATTTAATCTTGAGGCAACTAACTTTGTCCTCGATAACCACTCTCTTTTTTGAATACACAACAATAAAGAGTTTTTGCCACACAGGCAAACTTTAAAATGCTTTCATTAAAATAGCATGTACTGCTTCTGTGGTTGCTCCCATCATTGATGATTGCTAACATACTTGTATCTGAGCAGAAGCTTTCTTTTTTATTCCTTCAGGGGTGCTGCAATCCACAGTTTAACAGATTTTGGTTGACCACTATGAAAAGGAGTTATTGATGATGACTTCTAGTACATTGTGGTATTGCTTACTGAGCGGATTCAGCCATACAACAGAAGAATCTGTTGACTTGATGCTGTCTTTCAAATATTATCACTTTAAAATGATCCCCACTTCCACTGACCTTCTCAGCTTGTTTTTTAACTGCAGTAGTTTGGCTTAGTTCTTAGTTTTTGTCTTATTTCCTGTGATAATTTATTTATTAATTAATTTATTTATTCATGCTGTCAATGGCTCCAGATAGCTTTAGGCAATCATGAGTAGCGATACAAGAAGATTATCTTCTGTTTAGAAATTTGCAAACAGATGGTCTTTCTCTAAAAGAAATCTGTTTTTAAAAGTTCCACCATTTTATGATGAAAGTAAATATTACAAATACTTAAGTTGTGAAAAGAGAGTGGCTTGGTGTGAATAATATTCTGCCTGTTGTGTCATGCCTTTCAGGAAATGTTATCAAAACTGTTTATGAAAATAATTGAATGAAACCTCATGACATGTCTCTTGGTTTGGCATCATACTCGTTTTCTATGAAGTTGGGATACTGACTCACAAAGATGGGCAGATTAAGCATCGGTGGCTGGAAACAGTTATTGATCCCATATGTTGCTTCCACTTCTTCCCAGGAAGTTGTGGGAATCACTAGTGATGTTGCACATGAAGTATTGGGATCTATGTGCTGTCCTCGCAATTGTTTTTGAGTAGCCTTAGTTTGGTGAGATATACTAGAATCTGCACCTGAATGGTGCTGAAGAAATGGTTTTTAATGTTTGGAAGGTGAGGCAGATGATGGTGATAGAAATGTATGAATATGTCACAGAAGAGCTTCACGTGCTCTACAGAATTCATGCACAGGGTGGTGGCTTCAGAGAGGGCTGGTAATTTGGAGTGATAACCACTTTGGTTCTACTGGTTTAAATTTCTGTGTTCATGACCAAGCACATGAGTTTCTCTGTTGCTTGAAGGCAAACTTGATTGCTCTGAAGAGGTACAAGTGTACCTCTCCAGAGGTATTCTCCATTTTCATGAGTTACTTGTGTCCTTTTGTAATGCCCTCTTCTTGTTTGGGACAACAAAGTTCTCCAGGAACCCTCCTGGCCAGGGGTCTTTTTGCTGAACGTTGCACCAGAATTGCTGCTTTATCAGTTTTAACATAGGCAAGGAAATCCATGGGAACAAAAAGTTCTAAATGTCCATTTTGACTATGGCCACAAGCTCCTACATGGAGGTGCCTTGCTCCTGCTCCCTGTACATCCGTGCTTCTGTATCATCCCAGGGCAGCGTGGCTGCTGGGTCACTTAGGTGTGATAACTGGCCATTTCTAGAAATCCATCGCAAATATGTAAATGTTTGCACTTGCAAGCTTGTTTTTAAAGATATCACTTGCACAATTTTTTTAAAAGGAATGCTTGTAAACCCTGAAGTAATCACTAAGCAGGATGATTTTGTTTGTGTGCTGTTGAATGCTTAGGCTTATTAATTTTTATTTTAGGAACAGAATGTTTTCACGTGTCACAATAATATTTTGCAATATAAATCTTATGATTGTGCTGATACAGCAGGGAAAAAAAGTTTAGAGGAATAATTGCAAAATCCTTTGAGCAGTGTTAGGTTGTGAGTGTGTGAATACTGTTGGCTGCTATGGGGAAAAGAGCTTGCCTTGAAGACAGAAAGCACTGATAGAATAGCTCAAGATGCTTACCAGTTGTTAATTTTTAATGATGGTCTTTTTTTTCTATTAAGGAACTTAATGCTACTGAACTTCTGTCTCAATCAATTTTTTGTGTTTTTTCATTAATCAGCTAATGCATGTTTCTTCTATAGCTCTTTATTCTAATGAAATATGTGGATGATTTGGCAGACGACAATGATCTCATCAGTAACGCATCAGAGTAAATCCATTTAGCAGATTATATTTATATTATTTTTGTTATATCAAGGATACCGATATATATTCTTTTAAGCTGAAACTATTTTTGAGAACAGTTGTGAACATGAAATTTCTGTTGCTACCACTTGTACATCCTTCTTTCTTCATCTATTCTGTCTTTACATGTTCTTTATGTCCACATGTATATTTTGTATACATTTCACATATTTCATATATATGGCATCATTTTGTGGCTTGAGCTTGTTCTTCAAATGTTCTGCTACACTGTCTTCTCTGTTGAGTGTCACATTGTTTAGTTGCTCTGATGTGTTGGCCCGAAGCCCCTGCAGGTACTTGCTAGTCAGAGCCTTGCTGCCGAGTGCCGTGGATTGGGCCACCTCCTGGTTGATTACAGTCATTCGAGCAAGTGAGCTTGAAAGTAAGCCAGCTAGGGACTGACGGAGAGGTTTGGGTATGCATTTTAGCTTGATTAGATTATCCGGAGTTCATGGGATTTCATATCTCAGGGTCAAGCTTTGGGCATATAGGTCTGTGTTCTCATCTTTTTATTAATAATAATGTGACAAACTAGTATCACAGGGACTGAGGATGGTCCTTTCTTCTGATGTGACTTGGCTGTTATATTCTAGAGATCATACGTTTTAAAAATGGTCCTCTTTTACATTTTTTAAATTTCTTCACTAACTGTGGTTGCTATTGTTGGCTGAATTTGAGGATTAAGTCTCTGGATCTGTGAATATGACTTTGAGCATTTACACTTATCTTGAAACTTTCTCTAACCCTTAATGTAAAAAGAGAATTAAGAAGCTATAAATTAAGTAGAACCCTGGAGTATCTTGGCAATTAGAGTGAACAAGATTTCAGCTGCTCACTTTCATCAATTTCTCACACTCTAGGATAGACAGGGTATCTTTAATTTACAACCTGTATTTCAATTAGTCATAGAAATTTTTTCTTAAAGCTTTTGCTTATGTAGTTACAGAATGAAATTAAACTACTTTTTAGCTATACTTTTCATAACAGGGTTTAGATGAGAAAGCTAATGAATAAACTGGCTGTTAGGAGAGGTAGTATTCCCTTATTTTATAAATGTTGTTACTATTATAAGGAGATTATTCTATAACCATACAGTATGTGTCCTCCAGGAAGTATTAAGCTATGTCTATGTTTATGAACAGAAAGATAATTCTTTTATTTTGGGGGGGTTTGGAGGAATGTGTGCACTTTCCTTTTGCTCTTAATTTTCCACCATGAATAAAAATATTCTGTGCTCCACTTCTAAGAATTCGAAGTGGGGGAACTGGCATGCACAGGTCAGTGTTGGGCTGCTATGGCTTCTGCTGCTCCACACTATCTGCTGTAGCTTTAGCATTAGAACTTTTTTTGTCATTAATCTGTTAACTTTGCGAAGCAGTAGTGTATGCAATTCAGTGCACATCATGTGGCAGCTTGTGTCTGTGCACTGGTGTCTTATGCACTGATTTAGGTAGGACTTTTATAGCTCACAGGCAAATAGCTGGCACTGGATTTAGCAAATGACAGGAGCTTGGAATTAGATTCCCAGGCTGTCTGAACATCAGTGTCACAGATGTTCCTTTTCTGCACTGCTTTGTTTGTTAATTCCAACAGTAGTTCTTACCTTTGTTTTTTAAACACTGTCCTCCTTTTGACTAATGCAAAGAGCACTGACGGTGTACAGATCCTGAGTGGTGGAGTTCTCATGTCTGCTTCAGATGGCAAGTTGTAATTTCATTTGCATTTTTAAGAAGTGCAGCAAGTATCCCAGCAGCCAGTCTCACAGCAGTGAGAATGAGACCATCACAGGTTCAGGTGCTTCAGGCACTCGGTCCCCAGCTGCGTGCAGTGGAGAGCAGCTCCCGCCTCTGTGAAGTGAGCACTGAGGGCTGAGGTCACATCGCTTGGCAGTGTCCTCAAGGCCATGTCCTTGCAAAGGTCTGGAGTCTCTCTGACACAGGACAAGTAGACGGTGATTGCTGTTTTACAAGGGAGATGTCGTTAGCAATTGCATTTTGGCACTTTCCAGTCTTGGCTTGTTATCATTAAGTGAGAAGTCACTTCATTGGGGAAGTTATTATGTGGGTGTGCCAGAACATTCCATATATGCTTTATGGAAGAAATAGTGTTGGGAGCAGTAAGGTTCCAAAGTTGTCATGGGTTATATGTGGGACAAACATGCTAATTTCATCTCCCTTCCTTTTGGGTACCTGAGCACTAAAGAAGTAAGCTTCACAGGGGTGAAAATGGTGCATTTTGGGGAAGGTGAGCCAGATCTTTTCCCTGGGCTGATGCATTTAAATTAGGGTGTTTTAAATACCGGGAGTAATTCTGGGGACCTGACTTAGCTTCTTTTGACTACCACAACTGCTCATGGGCCACTGGGGAGCTGCAGGGAAGGGCTTTGCCACTTGCTGTGGAGACAGTGCAGGTGGCTACGGGAAGTGCATTTGGTGCTTTGAAAGGATATTGCACAGACTCTATGAATTTCAGTGCTCTCAGTACACTTATTTTATTTTTTTTTCTAAATGTCCTGTTTTATTTAATATTTATGAATCAGAGTAGGAGACATCTACCTGAGGAAATTAGAAGGACTGGTGATTTTGAATAGCTTGACACCAGTGTAGTCACCAGAGTACATAGCATTATACACTTGAGAGAGTTTTAACAGCTCACTTTAATGGTGTGCCTTACTATTGCTGGATATTGCTCTTCTGTAATTAAACTTGGCTTGAATATGTATGTTAAATAATTTATAAATGTCTGTTACAAATTTGGTGGAGAGGATGCTGATTTGGGCTGCGGGTTTCATTAGACTATAAATCGTACTTCACGAAGCAAACACTTTTAACAGAAATAAATAGCAAGCACACTTACTGTTAGCAAGAGTAATCTCACCAAAACCCTTTGAATGATATTTGGAGTGGAGAGTGTTGACCTCTCCTACAAAAATAAAAGGGGAGTGTGTGTATGTACGTATGTGTCCCCATCACAATTCTTTTAAACACCTTTCTCAATGGTGGAGAAAGGAAAATGTTTTTCCTTTGTTTGTGTGTTACTTCCACTATTGTAAGCTGAAGCTTAACAGAGATACTGTTAGACTTGTGTTCTCAGTGGAAAAGAGAAATTTGAACTTGTAAATATTTTTGCCCAGAGGTCTAGCCAAAAGTATGCAGAAGTATTCAGAGCCAGCATCATTTAGGACAACATATTTCCAAACTGTTCTGCAGCTCCATGACTTATGAGTATCATGGAGGTGCTATCTGTGTAGGTGATGCTGTTAAAAACATGAAGCCCCAATCCGGGAGGAAGAGGATAACATTGATTATTCTGGGTTCAAATGTAGGGGCAGTGCAGTTAATGTTGCTGAACTTATTACAGGGAGTGGTGATTATGGCAGATAAATCACTCTGTGAGACACAAAGTCCAGAGGAAGCAAGTTTGCAAGACCTCTGTGGTTTATCCTCTGCCAGGATGTCCAATGCCGGGGTGAGCAGGAGCTTGTCAGAGACAGGCACTGGAAAGTCTTCTGTCAGAATTAGGACAAAATGACCACCCTTTGAAATGCCTGGGAGAGGACCAGAGATGTCTTCTGGAGACTTTATCAGGATTGTCCCCAAAGGCAGAAGGAGCATTCATTCCCAGATGACTGGAAGGAAACCATGGAAGACAAGAAAAGAAGGGTTGTTGCCACAGCTTGCTCATGAGCCAAACCCAGTGGAACCCTCCTGCTGCTCTGAGCGCTGCCCGTGCGGGAAGCCCGCTGCTGCCCGTGGTGAAATGCAGCACGAGCGTGGTGCGTTCTGCACTCGGACAACTGGATCTGGAAACTCAAACCGTCAATTTTTGCTAGGTTTGCTTTATGTGTTAACATCAGAAGTACTCTCCCCACAATCATGTGGCCTGACCAGACATTTACTAGATTTCATACAAGGATTATTAGAAACTTCCTGTGTACTTTATCTTTTTAAATAAGGTATTGATTTCCATATATTTCTGCTCATACTTGCAATGAATTGATTTATAGTGGTAGAAATTCTGTTTTGCTGCCAAAACCTGATGGGTACTAACTAATTCCATTTTATCTCTTCTTATTTTTTGTTTTAAAACCACTAATTCTTCTTCAAAAATAAACCAGCTACTCCAGAATTTGGTTCCTTTACTTTGCCTGACATTTTGAATGGGTCGGGGAAGGGCAGGAGACAGAAGCAAACACAGGCATCCCAGAGATGCTGTGCTACAGTACCACATATGTTGTGTGTCTCTTCGCAGCTCTGTGTGTTGTGTCAGTCAGACCCCTGCCACCTGCGACACGCTCTGTGTATCAGGGTAAAATGGCTCCGTTCCACTGTTTTTCTGCCAAAACTCCTCCCTTGTCAAGAGGATTTAGGGCTATTTTAAATTAACCATTCTCTTTTGTCTGGTGTATGACATCCAGAACTTGATTTGAATCTCTTGTGTCATGAGTGTAAATGTTTTGTATAATGGTTTTGACTACTCTCTAATAAATAAGTGGACATTTTAAAATATACACGCTGGTGTTTCTAGTCACTGAATTTAAGTATGTCACTTTTACAAATAATATACTATAAAAGCAGAGACTTTATATAGTATTTTGCGGTTCTAAACCCTGTCATGTCCTCTGCCTTTCCCTTTTCAGATGATTATTAATGAACAATTTCAGTTTTCATATGCCTGAATTACTTTGGAAATGAGCAGTCTGGGAACTGTTGAGAACAGCCATGCACTCTAAAGTTTGTGTTCACACCCCTGCACTGTACTTTTGTGTTGTTGTGTTATTAAACAACTGCCCTAAAGAGCCATAAACATGCTTTCATGGTGTAATAATATCTCTTGAGTGAGTGGCCAGAAATTAGTCTTTCTGCAGAGTTGCTGTGTGGTACGTCCTCAGCCCACACAATGACTTTGTGCTAGAATCAACGGGAACAAAAGGGAAAAGATTATAAATGCCTGGTGGACTCTAAATATTTTATCAGTTTACATTCATGGGTCAGAAGAAGGTTTTAAGAACTCTGTGTTTTACTTCAGTGCTCCTGAGCGTTCAGACTGTCCTGTTGCACCATTGCTGGACTTCGCGTGTTTCAGTACTTTCATTTCACTTTGATGTGAACCTGAGTGAGAAGTGCCCCAAGTGTCAGTCTGCTCTTATCTAATTGTTTGATTAAAAAAATAAGTAAAATTCATGCTACTTTGGGTATGATAAATTATCCCATGTTTAATAGATATGCATTCTAATAAGATACTGTTTAATAAATGTGTTACCCTTTCTGCCTTAAAATGAAAATTGCCATCTAAACTTTAGATGTATTTAAGGGCTATATTTAAGTGTGTGTTTAGTTCGCTTTATACAAAAGTCATTCATT